>NC_042616.1:167649040-168249040 GCF_901001135.1 Rhinatrema bivittatum | reverse complement strand
AGAACAGAAATGGAGAAGTGACATAAAAGACAAAAAAAAGTAAGTGGCCAGATGTAATAGAAAGAAACACAGAAATAAAGAAAACTGAAAGAGAATCAGAAAAACAAATAAAAGTGGAGAAGTAAAAAAAGTATAAAAAAAAGTACAAACAAAAAATGTTCTCAATTTAGATAGATTACATGAATTTTTAAAGTTTGAAATTATATGCTGTATATTTTTAATTTGTAAAAAATTAAGATGTGCAATAACTGTTAACACTGTCCTACTGTTGCTAGCTCTGAGATTCATCACTTACTGTTTACAAGCAAAATTTAAGAAATGCAATTTTTAAATCTTTTTTAGTGGGTAGAGAAGAGAAAGTTTGTTCCTGTAACTGTTCCTAGACTAGTCAGCAATCTGAAGAAAAGACTGTACTGCACGTCGTGAAATGGCTCTGCTGGAAGTAAGGGTAAAGGAGCACCAGTCACAGAAAGATGGATGATCTGGACATGAGAGTATGTAGGATGGCAGTGCACATGCCTGGGCAGGGGAGGCTGTTACCGGGTGGTTTTTTAAGCTTCATATGGGAGGCTGGTCAGCTAGGAAAGCTATTTATGTTTAAGAGAACATAAAAAAAATAAAACATTGAACAGCAAGATAAAGAAAAGTAAGTGGAAACAAATTCACTTAAAACAAGGATATATATATATATATATATACATATATATATATATATACAGACAGAGAGAGAGAGAAAACACTGTAAAAGGAACAGAGACTAAGGAAAAAAGATTTTCGCTGCAGTAGAATAGCAAACAAGTCTAAAATATATCAAAGGTCGGTAAAACTATTTTTATAATTACTGCTAAAATTTGTACCTTCAGTATACAATAAGCTATGTGCTTTGTAGCTAGTATGCATTTCATAGTTTTGTTTTGGCTTACTACCATAGATACCATGGGCCTGCATTTAGTTACAGCTCAGGAGAATTCTACAGTCAATCTACACCTGTGTTAATGAAAATTGGCCAACCTTACCTTACAAGAACATTATATTCTGTACAGTCCCAGCACTTACTCAGAAAGCAGGGGGTAAATAATGCTGCTGGTACAGCTAGTAATCCATAAACAAGAGCGGAAACCAGATAACCTCAAACCTCTCCCCCCACCATCAGATGACGATGCTATGTGAACAAGCAATAAAAAAGCCTTGGTGATTTGCCATTAGTCATGACATAATAACAATATGGCAAGTGTCCAAAATGCACATTAATGCTGCTCTTATGAAAAAATCAGAATCATCATCCGATATACCATTCCATTTTCCCTGTCAAAAAATGTGACTTTTCCTCTAAAGCATTGCCATGGTAATTTGCCCATTTACAGTTTTTTAATCTACAGATAGTTTTCTTAAATATTAAAGACCAGCTTAATATACAGTCAGTAAGTTATACCCATTAACTCCTAATGAGCATTAGGTTTAAATGAATTATAGTTTAAAATCTTCCAGTATTATCTGTGATTTTCCATTTCTAGTTTCATGTCCAGTCTATCACTGGAGAATACTATACTTACCCTCTGCTCTGCTCAGTTCAAGTGCCAAATCCTCTCTGGTTCTGGTCTCCTCTATGAGTCTCTCTTGTAGCTCTTCCTGGCATTTGATCAATTCCGAGACCTCTTGCTTCCTTTTGATGGATTCTCGTATGAGCTCTGTCTGTGTAGCTTTAGCATGCTCAAGCTGGAAGAGCAGAAAAGAAAAAAAAAAGACAAAATTATATTACACAATACAAGAAAATGAGCCATATTCTATTAAAAAAAACCATGCATCTATAAAATGCTCACATTTCTATACTAAGATATATATTTAAACTAGGCAGTCTGGCTCATCTGTTTAATTTCCTTAATACTGGTATATACATTTTTCAGTCATGCATGCTGAATAAAAATGCCAATCAATTTACATTTATGAAAGCTGCCTGAAGGGTAAAATTATGATTCAAATATAGATAAAAGTCAGAGAAATTCCAAGTTACAGATAACTAGGCAACCAAAGCAATACAATTTTACACAATCATTAGATCACAAATGTTTTTCTGTGACATTATCTAACAGTGATAAACAAATACAAAAAGGTATATTTTACCTTCCGAAAATATAATACAGTAGAATCCTTGAAAGGAGAGTCAGCAAGAATGAAGGTACACAGGGAAGGGCCACATGAGTATAACTACACCAGGGACAAGATACAAAGCAGACAGAAACACAGGCATAAGGAAAAGAAAGGTAAAGGGGTTTAAGGAAATGTTTAGGTAGGGTCATCATGGGGAAGAGGCAAACAAGGGTTTTGGAATCCTCTCATATTTCTAAATTCTAAAGTCCTGGATTTAACTGTGTCAAGATTATAGAAATAGATTCATATACTGTGCTTAAGAGTTTTGAATCAATGAAATAACAGATAAAGAAAGCGATGAAATAATTTGAGTAGATGCAAGATTCTACTTAACAAAAAAATCAGCAATGCATTCATATTATGAAAGGTAATTTATTTTATCATCATCCTTAAATATACTTGTAACCCCTTGGATGGGATACATAATATGTTGAGACAATCTGGTACCCATACAGGCCAAGTGCCAGTCACTCAGGATAGGGTTAAAAAAGAAAAGGGTCAAACATATGAGGTAATGGGCCCAATAAGAGGAAAAGGGGCTACGTTTTCTTTTCCTGGGCTGGAACGGACTCCTACTCCTTGAGTCTCCCTTCTGTGAACCTGGTTCCTCACTATCTCTATGGTGGACACAGGTAGTCCTACCCACCCTAAATAATGTACACACCAAGTTATGCTCCAAAATATTTAAACTTTTATTTTTGGGCTAACCAGCAAAACTATTTGCAAGATTGCTGAGATAGTTATTCATAGCATTTCATAGCCTTTGTACCATTCTAGTGCTCTAAACATCTCAAGAGAATCACTTCAACCTCTTCAGAAATACCACATTACTTCTCACCTCTCTTACTGTGGAAATAAGGCATTCACATGTCCTGATTAATTTACCCATCAGCACCCCATCATAAGTTGAGGTAACCCACATTTTCCCAATCTCCAACACCTGCTTCCATCTGCATCAAGAACTTGCATATTCGCCACAAAGCATCCCCTGTTTCTTGGGCCTCAGTACCTCTGTCCTTTAGCAATGTTCTAGGACTTTCCCGGAGCCACCGGGAACACAGTCTTCAAAGTCAACAACCATGAGGAAAGGCTATGCAGAGTTAGGAATGTAGAGCCTGCAAAAAAATCCAGCACCAAATTAAGACTCCACAATGGAACCTCAAGGAAGGCCTAAGGTGCTTCACTCCCTTCAAAATATGGGCCAGACCAGGATTAGATGACAAGGAAACATGTAAAAGCCACAACTTGCACCTTCAAGGAGTTAAGGGCCAAGCATTTATTCAATCCATCCTGCAAAAAATCCAGAATGAGAGAGATCTAATTTATCTAGTTTTTGCTTTGTTACTGCGTTCTATTGTTCTCTGTTCCTTGTAAAGGCAATGCCTATATATACATTGGTTTTAAGTTACATGTAAACCGACACGATGTGCAAACGATTGTCTGTATATAAAACTGTTTAAATAAATAAATAAATAAATAAATAAATAAATAAATAAATCTTAACTGAACAAGGAAGAACACCCTGCTCCTCACACCAGGCATCAAAAACTCTCCAAACCCACACATAAGCCAAGAGAATGGAGAACTTGCAAGCGTGGAATAAAGTGACAATCACCGCAGAGGAATAACCACGCTTTAACAGGTAAGCTCTCTCAAAGGCCAAACCATGAAGAACTGGTGCGGTGGAAGACGAAGGGGGACCTTCACCAGGAGTTATTACAAATCTGTATACCACAGATGCCTTGGCCAGTCTGGCACCAGCAGGAGTACTAGCCCCCTGTGGCCTTCAATTTTGCGAATTATCCTGCCCAGCAAGGGCCACAGAGGAAAGGCATAAAGCAATCTTTCTTCCAGCCAGACCTGTACGAGAGCATATATTCCAAGGGATCTCTCCTGCGAATGTAGAAGCGAGGAACCTTTGCATTTCGAGAAGTCGCCAGCAGGTCTAGGAACGGAAGGTCCCAGCGATCCACAATCAGCTGAAACACTGCGGCTGACAACACCCACTCTCCTGGGTCCAAACTCTCCCTGCTGAGAAGTCCGCTCTTATGTTGTCTTTTCCAGCAATGTGAGAGGACGAGATCATTCCCTATTCCATTAGCTGGTCTATTTCCTGCAACATTTGCTAGCTCTTGGTTCCTCCCTGGCAATTGATATAGGCCACCGTCGTCACGCTGTCAGACATCACGGGAACTGCTTGATTCTGCAGCCTGTGGCTGAACTGTAAGCATGGCAGCCGTACCGCCCGGCCTCCAGGCGACTGATGTTCCAGCAGGACTCTTTGGCATTCCAGCGCCCCTGGGCCCTTAACTCCAGACAGTGAGACCCCCCAACCATGGAGACTCGATCTGTCGTGCGTACCAACCAGGCTGGAGAGGACAAGGGAACTCCCTTTCTCAGATTATCCTCCTGCAACCACCACTGGAAGCGGGAGCATATTTCCATCGGCAAGTGGAGCCAATCCACATAATCCTGAGACTGCGGGTTCCAACGAGATAGGAGAGAGTTCTGAATAGGATGCATATGCACTCTTGCCCATGGCACCACTTCCAGGGTAGCTGCCATCAACCGAATTCCTGTAGGTAGGACCACACCGTCATGCATAAGGTGTTCATCAACTGACACACTTGAGACATCAAGTTCTGAATACGAACTTCTGGAAGGAAAACTCTTTCCAGTGTTGATCATTTTCACCACGCAACTGAGCTCCTGTAATAAGGAGATCACCTTTTGTGTCATCAGGTGGCTCTCTTCCTGAGACTTGGCTCGAATGAGCCAGTCATCCAAATACAAGTGCACAAGGATTCCTTCATTTTGGTCTTTTTCTGCCATCATTACTATGTTACTATGTTTTCGCAAGGCCGCTGCAACCACCACAATAATCTTGGAAAATGTTCTGGGAGCAGTGGCGAGACCAAAAGACAGCCCTCGATACTGATAATGTCGCCCCAACACCACAAAGAGTAGAAAGCATTGGTTTTCCAATCGAATGGGAATATGAAGGTAAGCCTCTCACAGATCCAAGGAGGTCAGAAATTCCCCTGACTCCAAAGCCATTTTTACAGAGCGTAAGGTTTCCATTCGAAAATAAGTCACATTCAAGTAACAATTGAACATCTTGAGATCCAAGATGGGCCGAAAGGAGCCCTCCTTCTTGGGCACAACAAAATTAACGAAATATCGCCCCATAATTTTCTTGAGACGTGGGCACCAGAACCACAGCCCTCAGTCTGAGGAGCTCCACTGCCTGCTTCTTTTGCAGGGAGTGGCAAGGGGACACCATGAACATGTCCCGAGAAATACTGAGAAATTCCAGAGCATACCTTTACGTATCAACTCCAGGACCCACAGGTCTGACGTGATCATGACCCAAATCCAATAAAAGAGGGAGAGAGACGTCCCCTTATTTCCTGTTCCGGAAGGTGGGTCAGCAAACCTTCATTGGGAAGCTTGGGAAGGTCCACCACCCGAGCCCGCTCCTCTCTTGGACTGCCGGGGATGAATGGACTGAGACCTACCGAAAGGCCAATTCCGCTGAAAGGTCATCCCTTTGTAGGATCAAAAATGCCTGGAAACCCGGAAACGACCCCTAATACCAAATAACATAAGAATATAAGAACATAAGAAATTGCCATGCTGGGTCAGACCAAGGGTCCATCAAGCCCAGCATCCTGTTTCCAACAGAGGCCAAAACCAGGCCACAAGAACCTGGCAATTACCCAAACACTAAGAAGATCCCATGCTACTGATGCAATTAATAGCAGTGGCTATTCCCTAAGTAAAATTGATTAATAGCCATTAATGGACTTCTCCTCCAAGAACTTATCAAACCTTTTTGGAACCCAGCTACACTAACTGCACTAACCACATCTTCTGGCAACAAATTCCAGAGCTTTATTGTGCGTTGAGTGAAAAATAATTTTCTCCGATTAGTCTTAAACATGCTACTTGCTAATTTCATGGAATGCCCCCTAGTCCTTCTATTATTCGAAAATGAAAATAACCGAGTCACATCTACTCGTTCAAGACCTCTCATGATCTTAAAGACCTCTATCATATCCCCCCTCAGCCGGCTCTTCTCCAAGCTGAACAGCCCTAACCTCTTCAGTCTTTCCTCATAGGGAAGCTGTTCCATCCCCTTTATCATTTTGGTTGCCCTTCTTTGTACCTTCTCCATCGCAACTATATCTTTTTTGAGATGCGGCGACCAGAATTGTACACAGTATTCAAGATGTGGTCTCACCATGGAGCGATATAGAAGCATTATGACATTTTCCGTTCTATTAACCATTCCCTTCTTAATAATTCCTAACATTCTATTTGCTTTTTTGACTGCTGCAGCACACTGAGCTGACGATTTTAAAGTATTATCCACTATGATGCCTAGACCTTTTTCTTGGGTGGTAGCTCCTAATATGCATACCATCCGGTCCAGGTGATTTGCTACTCTTTAGTTTGTTAATCTGGCCTACTACATCGTCCAGGTTCACAGTAATTTCGTTCAGTTCGTCTGACTCATCACCCCTGAAAACCATCTCCGGAACTGGTATTTCCCCAACATCCTCATTAGTAAACACGGAGGCAAAGAATTCATTAAGGGGTAGATTTTTCAAACCGCGCGATTTGGCGTACTTTTGCTGGCGCATCAGGCGCGAAGAAAAGTACGCTGGATTTTAGTAGATACGCGCGTAGCCGCTAAAATCCTGGATCGGCGCGCGCAAGGCTATCGATTCTGTATAGCCGGCGCGCGCCGAGCCGCGCAGCCTACCCCCGTTCCCTCCGAGGCCGCTCTGAAATCGGAGCGGCCTCGGAGGGAACTTTCTTTTGCTCTCCCCTCACCTTCCCCTCCCCCTACCTAACCCACCCGCCCGGCCCTGTCTAAACCCCCCCTTACCTTTGTCGGGGGATTTACGCC
Source organism: Rhinatrema bivittatum (assembly GCF_901001135.1). Lineage (NCBI taxonomy): Eukaryota > Metazoa > Chordata > Amphibia > Gymnophiona > Rhinatrematidae > Rhinatrema > Rhinatrema bivittatum. The sequence continues at coordinate 168,241,977 of NC_042616.1, read as the reverse complement.
TCCCGGAGGGAGACGTAAATCCCCGCGCGCCAGCGGGCCGCTTGCGCGCCGGGATGCGACCTGGGGGCGGGTACGGAGGGCGCAGCCACGCCCCCGGAACGCCCCGGGCCCTAACCATGCTCCCAAAACGCTACCGACACGCCCCCAGAACACCACCGACACGCCCCCAAAACGCCGCGCCGACCGGGCCCGCCCCCGACACGCCCCCCTCAGAAAACCCCGGGACTTATGCGAGTCCCGGGGCTCTGCGCGCGCCGGTAGGCCTATGTAAAATAGGTGCACCGGCCCGCAGGGCCCTGCTCGCCTAAATCCGCCCGGATTTAGGCAGATTTAGGCGAGCAGGGCTCTTAAAATCCGCCCCTTAGTCTTTCTGCAATGGCCTTATCTTCCCTAAGAGCCCCTTTAACCCCTCTGTCATCTAATGGTCCAGCCGACTCCCTCACAGGTTTCTTGCTTTGGATATTTTTAAAAAGTTTTTATTATGAGTTTTTGCCTCTATGGCCAACTTCATTTCAAATTCTCTCTTTGCCTGTCTTATCAATGTTTTACACTTACCTTGACAATGCTTATGTTTTATCCTATTTTCTTCAGATGGATCCTTCTTCCAATTTTTGAAGGATGTTGTTTTGGCTAAAATAGCCTCTTTCACCTCACCTTTTAACCATGACGGTAATTGTTTTGCCTTCCTTCCACCTTTCTTAATGCACGGAAAACATATGGACTGCGCCTCCAGGATTGTATTTTTAAACAATGTCCAAGCCTGTTGAACACTTAACCTTTGCAGCTGCACCTTTCAGTTTTTTCTAACTATTTTCCTCATTTTATCAAAGTTTCCCTTTTTAAAATTTTGTGTTAGAGCTGCAGATTTACTTATTGTCCCCCTTCCAGTTATTAGTTTAAATTTGATCATGTAACTTGTTTCTTATCCTCTGGCATCCAAGGCACCGGAGACTCTCCCCACTTACTGGCCAGCTTCTCCAACTTGCTCCCAAACAAGTGTGAGCCTTTAAAGGTCATCTTGGTAAGACTGGCTTTGGAAGCTGAGTCAGCTGACCAATTTTACAACCAGAGTTTACAGCTGGCCGCTATAACCAAAGCTACTCTTCTGGCCGAGGTCTGGACCAAATCACAGCCTGTGTCTGTGAAAAGGCGGCAGCAGGCTCCATAACTGCACTGGAATTCCCTTCAGACTCATCAACCTCCTGAGAGAGAAGCAGACAAGATCTTGCCACTAGGGCAAGATCATCGCCATTGCCTCAAAGGAAAACGCAAACGCTCTTTCACAGCCAGATCCTTCCAATGTCCAACCCCCTTTAAAATTTGCCTCTGGAGCATTCCATTCCAGATCAATCAATTTCCGGATGCCATCCATCACTGGGAAAAAACAAGATGCTTTACGTAAGGAAACCAAAATGGGATTCTTCCTTGGCTCTGACATAGCATCTGAACCAGGAACACCTAGCTGTTTCAAGGTCTGGGAAATCAGGGTGGCAGTTCATCCCTATGAAAGAATCGCAATATGTTTCATATCGGTTCCAACCCTGGAGCAATTTCCCCATATTCTAGGAAATCCAGATCAACCTCAATATCAGTGCCATCCAGATTCCTGGCGGGAATGCTCGCACGGACCTAGGGTGAGTCCCAGTGCTTAAGCACAGGACTGGAAGAGGGAAGAGCCACTGGCTGAGGGTCCGATTGGACAGAAATGGGGGAAGCAGAGGACTGCACCTGAAGAAAGGCTTGTAAACCTTGAAAAGGTTCCACCCAAGAAAAAGCGGCCAGGTCCAAACCAAACCCAGAAGGAACTAGAGCAGGTCCCACAGAACTTCTCTCACCAGTGGAGGAGCCAATCAAGGAAGAACAAAGATCTGGCATACCCCCAGTCAAGGCTGTGACCAACCCATCATCAGAATGGAAAAACCAGGCTTAGCAAAATCCGAGGGAGACAACTCTCCCTGAGCGTCTGAGCATCCAGCAGGTACACGTCATGCTGAGAAGCCCTAATATGACAGGCAACACAAATAGGAAGATGCTTAGGCTTCTTGCTTACTGGCGCCATTGTTGCGGTAAATGTGCATCAGAATGGCTCGCGCTCAAAAATGAAATGTGCCCAAAAAAATAAGCGCCTAGAAGAAGGTGCAGCAAGGCGCAGACACAAATGTGCACCAAGTTAAGCGCATAAAGTTTGTGCGCGTAAAATGTTTGCCCAAAAAATGACTGTACAATGCGTGCGCAGAGCTAACACACTATGTGCACCGATGGCCTATAGAGAGCAGCAGAACACAAACAAGAGTGTGCGAAAACGGCTGCCGCAGCCTACCACACAATATGCAAAAAAAAAAATCCTAAGTGCGGGGCCTAGCCCACTGGGGGCCACTCAACCCGCCAGACTGCCCAGTTACCCAACCCCAATGGGAGCGGGAACAAACGTCTGCATGGCACGCTGAGAACAGAGAACGGAGGAAGTCCTGAAACCCCTCTATCTGTCTCTGATTCAGGTAAAACTTTCTCTTTTTTTTTTTTTAAACCTTACCTGAGCTCATCTGAGTACAGAGACGGTCTCTGGCTGCGGAGGGGGTGGGCGGCATCTGCTGTCACCTCCACACTTGGCCTCCTGCACCTGCTGCCTTTCAGCTGAACTAGCAGCTAAGTCCACACCAAGAAACCCAGCTACCGGACCAAGGCACACCTCTGTGACCATGGAAATCACCTCAGGAATTCTCAACTGGGGGAGGGACCTTTAGGTATCACTGCAGGAGAGCGGGGCTTTCTTTTCCTGAATTTAGAATTTCAAATTTCTCCTTTCAAAAAGCTCAAAGCAATCCCCATAGGGAGATGAACATCCACCATCTGCTGGAGTCGGAGAATACTGGGGTTCTCTGCAGGGCTATGTATACTGTGATGACAACTTGCTCCGTCTCCATCTGCTGGCATACCCTTTACATATCGCTTAAGCCCATCTGAATATATATGCTAGGAAATGGTGTTTCTGTGGCTTGCCAGCCCTGCCTACATCAGCCAATATCCACAAGCCCTTTAAGAAGGCCTCACTGCCAGCACTGTGCATTTTAGTTTGTTGATCTGCACTGTGTGGTATTCCTGAGGTCTGTTAGCCATATCCCTGTGACAACGATGTCATTAACCAGCGCCCACTAGCTCTTGAAGAGGGCTTCACTGCCGGTCAAGAAAGACTATTCTGAACATTGTGCACTCTAGTTTGTTTATTTACACTGTACCTGCTTCTGCAATTCCTATTTGGTACTTAGTGGTATTACCAGGGCCTGCCAGCCCCACCCCCCGTGACGACAATGAGGCTTTGAAGAGAACCTTACCATTGGTGCGGCTACGAGCAAACGGTCTACCCTTTTGCGTGCTCCTTCATGCATCGTATGCTTGGTTAATGTGGTTGGTTCTTTTATGTATTTAACACTGTAATGTATGATTCTAGCCCTGTGACATGGGGGAGGGATAAATATGGGAATTTCCTTCTAGGGAATTGTTTAAGGGGATGTAGGGTTAGTCTATACTGCACAATTTGGCATCTCAGGGAGAGGGTGGGACTGTTAAATCCATTATCCCTTTGACTGTCATGTATATTAATGCTTGTTCTGATAATAAATCTGAGGTAATTTTTAGCTTGATTTCAGATCACAAGCCAGACTTGTTCTTTATAACTGAGTCCTGGAACAAATTGAGCAAAAACACTAACCATACAGCTCAATAGACAGAGTGGGAGAATAACTTCGCAGTATCCACCCTGCAGACATGCATAGCCCCTGAGGCAGCTCTTGACAAAGAGAGAAACTCGGCCAGAGTCGGGCAAATTTCAATAAAGGTGTCTTTTACATACACCGATGTCCACCTGTTTTTTACTGTTACACTGTACTATAAACCATACACAGAGAGAGACTTAGAGAGTTAAATATTAACTTCTCTACAAGAATCAAGGAAAAGGGGAGATATGACACAAATATTAGTGATGTGCATTCATTTAAAATGAAACTGCGATAAATAAGGTTAATTCATTTGATTCGAGGGGGCAGCAAACCAAATCGGGCAGCCACCTCCCCCCCTCTCCCCCCGAATGAAACAAATCTAATTTGTTCATTTTTAAAAAATGCATCAGGCCTAGTTCTAAGTTCAAAGGCTTTGGGCCTTGGCCGAGGTGCTGATGTTGTGTTCGGGCATAGGCCGAAGGCCAAAGCAAAGAATAAATAAGAACTTGCCTGATCCATCAGATTTTGTCGAAGGCTGGGGCCTGGACCCAAGCCCGATGCCATGACCCAGCCTGGAGGATGGGTCCCAGACCCGACACCGGGGCTTTGGCCATGAAGCTGGATCCTGACACCTGGGCCTCAACCCAGGGTCAGGCCCAGGCCTAGGAGCTCCCCCGTCTTCTTTGGCTCTTCACTACCAAATGATGGGATCCATTGGTGTTGCACCAGAGAGAATTCACTCCATAATATTCACCCTCGTGGACAGCGTGGTGTACGGCATTGCCGTGCATCAAAATGGCATCATCTGCTGGGTTGAATACATCAGAGTTAATTCACTCCGGCGTGACCCCAGCAGACACTGTCATTTGGCAGTGAAGAGCTGAGGAAAGACTATGTCAGATGGGGGAGCTCCCAAGCCTGGGCCTGACCTGGAACCCAGGCATCGGGACCCGGCCTCTATGTCAGGTTGTGGTGTTGGGCCTGGGTCCAGGCCTAGGCCTCCGGGTCATGTTGCGGCATCAGGCCTGGGTCCGGGCTGAGGCCCCAGCATTGGGACCCAGCCTCCGGGTTGAGGCTCTCACATTGGGACCCAGCCTCTGTGCCGGGTCACGGTGTTGGGCCTGGGCTGAGGCTCCAGTGTTGGGACCCGGCCTTTGGGTTGAGACTCCAGCATCAGGACCTCACCTGTGGGTCGAGACTCTCACACTGGGACCTGGCGTTGGGCCTGAGTTGAGTCTCCAGCGTCATGACCCAGCCTCAGGTCGCAATGTCAGGTCTGGGCCGAAGACCCGGCATTGGGATCCAGTCTTCGGGTCAGGTTGCAGCGTTGGGTTTGGGTCAAGGCCCTGGCATTGGGACCCAGTCTCCAGGCTGGATCACAGCATCGGGTCTGCTTCCAGATCCCAGCCTCCGGATCGGGTCATGGCATTGGGCCTAGGTCTGTGCCGAGGCCCCGGTCTCTGGTCTGGGTCCAGGTCCCAGCCTAGGCCAAGGCCTGGTGTCGGGTCCCAGCAGATCCTCACCAGACCCGGCATCGGGACCCAGTCTTCGGGTCAAGTTGCGGCATTGGGCCTGGGTCAAGGCCCTGGCGTTGGGACCCAGTCTCCAGGCCGGATCCCAGCCTCCGGATCGGGTCATGGCATTGGGCCCAGGTCCCAGCCTAGGCCAAGGCCTGGTGTCAGGTCCCAGCAGATCCTCACCAGGTCAAGGAATCTGGGGGGGGGTGTCTTGGTCCTGGTATTTTTGCAGGCAGAAGGCCCCAGAAGGCCTCATTTTTGTTTTTTGGCCATTTGGGGATGGGTGGGGGGGTTATTGTTTGATTTGTTTTTTCTCACGAATGAAAATGAATCAAACAATCCATGAACTGAAATTCGTGGGAAAAAGCCTCCCGAAAACAAACTGAATAATGAAAACAAATTTTTTTTCTGCACATTCCTAACAAATACTGAAATATCTATCAGGATTTAATTAGGTACCAAAAGAAAGCATGTTTAACAGAATTAAAAGCTCAAAAACAAGGGGCCATAACATGAAACTTAAAGGAAAGAGGCTCAAGAGAAATCCAAGAAAATATTCTCTCATAGAGAAAGTGGGGGAAACCTTCAATAGCCTTCTGGCATAAACGATATAAACCAAAATAGTGACAAAATTAAAGCATGATTGGGACAGACATGTAACTCCCACTTTTTTTTTTTTTGGGCACATAAAATGACAAGAGAATCTGCCCCCATAGAGTAAGAGTCAAGCTCTCTAATTTATTTTGTGGGTTCAATACTGTGGGTCAGTCATGCAGATGGTGAAGTAGACCCTGTTAGAAGCAGTGGAGCAAAATATTCTTTCCTGGATGGTATAGAGAAAGCAGTGCCTATCCTCTCCTCCATGAACCTGTCCCCCTTAATTCTCGATTAGAGCTGGCATACATAAAGTTTCATAAACAAAATCACACCATGCATAGACTTATTCAAACTCCTAACTTTATTTTTCTGGATTTTCCAACCAGAAACTACTTTTTACAAGAGGGAAAACAGTCTGTATTGAATTATCTGAGCTCATGGGATACAGTCAGAATAAAACGCATACTATATAAAACTGATATAGTACTAAACTCCTAGTACGCACTTGAACACAATTTGGATCCTTCAATCACAGTTTCTCTCCCTCCCTGTGGGGAACACTGAGCTCAAATCCCTAATTACATCCTGGGTCTCTCCCTCCGGCAATGTGCAGGATCCCCCGGTTTCCTCCACACTCTGGTCCTCCCTTGGGTGCTCCTCCTTGTGGGTCACCCTTTTATCTCCTGCTCCAGGCTTATTTTTCCACAGGGAGAGGAATTGCCTACTCTTCTCTCATCAGCCTTGAGCCTTCTCCCTTGGGAGGAAAAGTCACTGCAGGGTCCACAGGCCCCATCAGCACATGGGTTGGCTACTTTAGGACTTTACATCCTGGAAGTCCCTCTTTTCCGAAGCTCCAACCTAAAAAGGGCAACTCCCTCCAATTTGACATGGGATTTATACATTCCCGGGCTACTTCCTCAACAATCAAGTTCTTCCAGTACTCTTAAGAGGCAACCTCATCCAAACCTCTTAATTTATATTGCCTTAAAAAATCCCAGAAACCACATCCCATGGATCCCATGTCTCAGAAAATGCCATCCAAAGGACACTTAGTAGATACTATAGAAAATGTTTAAATATTTTGAACCTGTAACATTTCAAACAACGACATATCCCTGGAGTCTCCCTCATCCAAAATATCATGTACTACAAAACGAGAACAAGGCACAATCAAAGGCCCCCCTACAGACACTAAAGAACCTTAACTACAGAAGTAAGAATGCAGATTATCACAGGTCAAGTAAAACCTATGGCAGCACAGTAGGTAAATACAAACAGCAACACAGGGTGGGCCAAATGATATCTATCTGATGATAGTACTTATATGTTTGTATGAAACAGCTCTTGCTGTTGAGTGGTATCTCTTGACGACTCAATTATAGAACCACTCTGCACTTAAACGTAAACATTTTGGAAAGTGTATGAAGCAACACTCTGACATCAAGAACACTAGTTCTTACTGAACTGATAAAGAAGGATCTATACTGCCTTTCTTATTACTCTCACTCTAAAATTTCCATAACTTAGAATAAAATAAAGCTTTTGTATATTTATAAAAAGTTTAGTGTAACAAAGCTACAACTGTTCACATATTATATGGCTATGTTATTTATTGCAGTCAGATACACTATTTATATACATACACTAATTTCTGGATCATCACTACCAATATACAGTGATTATACCCTGGAGATTAGCTTTAAATGCCTGCCTGGTGAGAATAATCACTGTGTTAATATGAGACCTTTATGTAGGGCTCCAGGTGATTCTCAAATCAAACTTCTCAGTTTACTAGCTAAAAAGTTAATTCTTCAAACATCCAGTAACTGTTTTAAGAAAATAGAATACAAAGCTTAGGATTTATCTTTATCATAATAGGAAACCATCCCCACCTATCCTCACAATTTCATATTTATTACTTCTTTATTTTAGTATAGGATTTTAGATTTAATTATGCGTCTTTTCCAAATCTGAGTTCAAGGCAAGTTACAATTCAGCCACTGTACTTATTTTCCTGCCCCAAAGGACTTACAATCTAAATTGTAATGCAGGGTGAAGCAACTTGCCCAAGGTAACAAGAAGCATCTATGGGAAAAGTGGTATTTGAATCATGGCTTCCCTGGTTCTCAGCCTACTGCTGCTTTAACCATTACTATATAAACTCATATATGTCAAGAAATGTAAGTCTTAAAATTAATCTTAAAAAACAGGGTCACCTTATCTATGGGCCACTACTAGTTTCCTCCTCTGCCCCCCCCCCCTCCCCCAATAATTATTCTATCATCCTCGGTCTTCCCTCCCTCCCCCATGGCTATCTCCACTTGTTCACTCCTTCCCTGCCTCCCCCTCCCAAAATCTTAACTCACGAGCTGCTAGTAGGATGACAATAAGAGTTCGGGGGCATCCCAGGCCTGCAACTTACTTGCTGCAAGCAGGAAGATGACAGAAGTTGCGGCTGTTCAGATGCATCCTCTCTCTTCCCCTATGGGGTCCCAGGGTTGCACTTTGAACCATGTGGTTCTAAGCACGCCAATCAGGCCCTGCAGGGGAGGAGAGGGGATGTATCTGAACAGCCGCAACTCCTGTCGTCTTCCTGCTTGTAGCGAGTGAGTTACAGTAAAGTCCCAGGTTCAGCCGTGATCATGGGTGTTAGCTCCACCTCTTCTCCCGGCACACAGCTCTTCACCGCAACCCGGGAAACACAGGCTGGCCAGCACTTTCTCTGCAGCCGAAGGGCACTGACCCTCATGGCTGCCTTGAACAGCTAATCACACTCCTCCTGCTCCTCTGTGATGACCACGGCAGCTAGATCAACCTCTTTTGTTATTGCTACAGCTGAAGCCCAGGCGCGGGATGCCCCCAAACTCATATTGTCGTCCTGCTAGCAGCTCGCAAGTTAAGGTATTGGGAGGGAAGGAGTGAATGAGTGGGGATAGCCATGAGGGAGGGAGGGAAGGACTGGGGATAGTTGCCAGAATAATTAAGGGGGGGGGGGGGAGAGGAGGAAACTAGAATTGACTTGTGGATAGCCATGGGGGAGAGAGGAAAGGAGTGAACCACTGGGGATAGCCAGCAGGGAGAGAGAGAGAAGGCGAAAACCACTGGGGATAGTCATAAGCCCTCTAGGTTTCACCCTAGACTTAGCCATGGGTCACAGCAGTTTTCTTACTTTTGTGTCCAAAAAATGCCCTTGACTTATCCACGAGATTGACTTATAAATGAGTATATACGGTGGGCTATTTTTCTACTTCTAAAAGTATTTTTAGAAGATTTATGAAATACTATTTTCTTAGTTTACATTATTAGCAAAAACCCTAATAAATATCTGAAATACCTATGGCCTATAACATCTAAGTTTCTCCATAATTTTAAGTAAGGAAGGAGCCTAAATATTTACAATATTTATGAACTTTTTTTGTAATTTCTCTGTGTTCTGTATCATGTCATATTCTGGATCTGAACTTACATCCTGGGAGCTTGCCTGACTTGTAATTCAATGTTCCAATCAATAGGACAAAACTTTTAAACTCTCACTTCAGAAACAAGAACAAGCAATGTTGGAATATCACAGTATGATGTGGACAGTAATAAATATTTAGTGTTTGCAGCTGTAAATATAGGCTGAAAAATCCAGCTTAATTGGGAAAATACTGTGAAATACCATCGAGTACCTTCCAGCATTTCTACTGTTTCAGTCTTGAAAAATATGACAGATGGCTGCTTAGCATGAAGTAAAAACAAACAATGAATGCACACCCTTGTTTTGATACTGTAGGTTTTGGCAGTTGTCTAACATGGTTCCTTTTTCATGTTTACTAAAGTAAAGTACTATTTGCTGTTCTCTATCTGTTGAACACTGTTCATTTGATCAAGCTCATTAATTATAGTTAAGTTTTATTGCACTAATCAGGATGTTGTTTCCTCAAATTTTCTTCAGAGACACGTCAATAGAATAAAGTATCCTTATTCAGCATATCTCCCTCATGGCAAGTCAGGAATTAAAATCTACAAGGACCTAGGAATGCACTGGGTACAAAAAAGAAAGAAAAAAATGACTAATACGGACTGAAATGACCATATTGAGGCAAAGGTTGTACTGTCAAAGGGTAAAAACAATTCATGAAATAACTTTTAAAGGTTATATAACAGTACACTGCAATTTATAAGTCTTACTATGTAAATACCTTCAAAAAATTGTCACTTTTTATGGCACCATTTACTTCAGAACTAATAAGAAAATAATACATGGCTCAATTAATTTAAACTACAATTTACAGTGCTACTGCTCTAAGCTCCTACAAAACTAGTAGAGCAGTCGAACGTGAATGAAATATTCTTGAAGTTCACACACACAAACTACAACTGAATAATGCTTCTACGTACAAATGCTCGAGTGACAACTTTTATTTTAAATCTGAAGCAGACTTTTATAAATTAGTGTACCTACAGTTTTTCCATGAGGTAATTTTCAAAGGAGTTAAGTGTGTAAATGTATTATACAATTGTAGCAATTTTCAAAAGCCCATTTATGCGCTTAAAGTGCATTTACATGTGTAAATCCCAGTTCTAAGCAAGTAAATGCTTCTTAAATTACCCCCTTGGAGTGTAACATTTTTTAGACATAATACTACACAGAGAGGAAATTTACTAGTAAATAATTCCCCAGCAGAAACAATTGAACCTCAGATAACTTTCTCAGAATGGGCAAAATGTATAATAAATGTTCGATGGACAGTACCATCAATATCAAAGTACTGTATTTTACCACCTATAAAGCTCTCTCAATAGCTAATGCCAAAAGGGTGCTCTATGATTTTGGCAAGTCTATTATATACTGTAATATAAGGCCCTGATGTTTCCACAGTAAATAATAAATGAAAAAGTACTTCAGTTACAGAAAGACAACACAAATTAAAACCACAAAACCACATATATATAATGCAAAATCTATCTAGGGAAAAAATTATTTTAACAGCTATAATTCTGAAATCCCTCTGTAAGCAACTATATCCCTTTCATACTTACTGAGTAAGGAGGTGTAGGCAAGGAGATTTTGGAAACTACTTTCAAAATATGTCCATTTTTTCTGTGATTAACATGAGCAATTGACGTATTCACCACAATGGCATTTTTATCATTCAAAGTCAAGGTGAATGGAAAAGGGTCTGGCAAAGGCACAAGAGATTCCACCTCATACACATCCTCCTCTTGGCCGGCTGGCCATAAACCTCTCAATACATCTGATGCCCAGCATGACTGGTGAGAATCCATTCCACTCGATGCTGTTGCTCCTGTACAGGAAGCCACCCTTTCCTCAGCTTCATAAATATTTCATAGAAGTCATTTTATCTTTCCAGATGATCAAATGATTCTGCCGTTTTAACTTTATGAAAATGGAACATGGCACTAGTAGCGACTATCTCTACGGGCGTGTTAGAAGAGACTTAAACAAACAGTTCCTATTCTCATGAGCAATCACAAGGTGCAGGAAGGACCCAGGTAAACATTAAGCAGAGCAGAAAATAAACATTTGCCGAAACAAGCTGGAGAAAACCCCTCAGCAGGATCTTATGAATAAAGAACAGGCTGAATTCTTTAGGAGAGGAAGGAGGATTAATGCAAGGAATGTAATTACTAAAGCAATAAAGCACACTCTCAATGTCAGAGCATGTAAAAGGCAGCAATCCGTAAACTGGCAGGAGCTTGCATCAATGTTTTCTGATCTCCATGGTAACAGGTCAATAAATATGGCACTAAGTCCCCAAATACTCCATCTGATTTCAGGAATTGGAAGAAGAGAAGATCGCCTTGTATTTTGCTACACAAATAAAAGATCCATCTGGCTGAGCACAAGGGTTTCTGTCAATGTCTTCCGTGAGAAACAGGCCAGGATAGAGGGAGTGGCTTCGTGCTGCTACCTACAAGCGCACTCTGGCAGGTGGAATTTGAATGGAAACACCCACAATAAAGTTGCCTGACAGGATATAAATTCCACGTCATAACCTTTAGAAAAAGAGAGTGTTCAGACAGGCTCAATAGCCTCAGAGGATTACACTGAATACTCTGCTCATTTCCCTCTCAAGAAAACAAAACAGAAAAACCTCACATTAATTTGTATTTATAAAATATAGCCATTTTGATACTAATCTAAAGCCTGTTACTGAAATGCTATATTTTAAATGAAATTAAAAGAGGATGTGTATTGTCACACTGTTATTCTCACTGCCTCGTGTAATTCACTAACTCCCTACGTTATGAGTTGTGAATGGTGGTAAAACCCATTAGACTTTTCTTCTCAGATTCATAAAGGCATGCGTTCCTTTCCCCAAATATTACATGAGTTATTTTGCCAAGCAAGAATACTCCTTTCCTAAACATCTATAAGATTTTGTAGGAGGGAAAACATATGTATTGTTCTTTTGCAAATTAAGATTTCAAGACAGACCTGGGCAAATGAATGTAATATGTAGTACATGAATGATTAAAAAATACTAGAGGAAGCTTAGTACAGGACAAATATTCTCTTTGTGCAAATGTTAAGGGCAAACCAAGAAATGTCACACTGTTTGCCAGGCTTGTCTCTAGCACAGCAGGGACCATGATGGATAAACAAAGTTGTTTACAACAGGTGTTCTCTGAGGACAGAAGGATGTCAGTCCACAAGCAAGGTGGACATCATCAGATGGAGCCCGGCATGGAAATTTGATATCAAAGTTTCTAGAAACTTTAAGTATGCCCTATCTGGCATATGCAGCGTGCCATACTGTCACAAGTCCACATGGGGGCCCCTTCAGACTATAATTTAGCATCAACTTGGAAAAAACAACTCCCAGGAGAGGTGAGGTCTGTGAAGACAGAGATCCTGCTGCCCTCAGACCAAACCTGTTAGAGGTAAGCAACTTTGCTTTCTCCAGATAAATAGGATGGCAGTCTTACACATGGGAATTCCTAGCTGTAGACTGCCCTGAATGAAAAAGTGGAAAAATCCAAAACTTTCTCCTGGGTGAATTATGTGGAGCACATAATTTGTGCAGAATTCCCCTCCTGCGCAGATTTTCCATTTACTACACAGAACTGGAGGAGGTCCGCGTGCCTCGAGCGGAGCCCATCCTGCTTGCGGCAAAGGAATCAGTAGACCCCCGGCATGCTGCGTCATGGCAAAGAAGGAAGCAGCAGACCCCCAAGCATGCCACACTGTGGCGAAGAAGGAAGCAGCAGACCCCGGTGTCCCACATTGCGGCGAAGAGTGTACAGGTCCTGACAGCTGCAAGTGGAGCCCATCCTGCTCACGGCGAAGACAGAACAGGCGCTGGTGAGAGTGAGTCTGTGTGTAGAGGCTGTTTGTGTGAGAGACTGAGAGGGTGTGTATGTGTGTGTGTGAGTGTGTGAGAGAGAGAGAGAGTGAGAGAGAGAGAGTGAGAGAGATATGTGAGGGAGTGAGGCTGCTTGTTTGTTTGTTTGTGAGATTGGGAGCCTGTATGAAGGGATGTGTGTGTGTGTATGTGTATGAGAGAGAGAAAAAGGGAGCGTGTGTGTGTGTGTAAGAGAGAGGGAGCCAATGGGCAGAGGTGTGTGTGTGAGAGAGAGATATGTAGCCTGTGTGAGGGTATATGCATGAGAGAGAAAGGGAGCCTCTATGGTTGTGTGTGCAAGAGGAAGCCTGTGTGAGTGAGAGAGAAGGAGCCTGTATGAGGGGGTGTTTATGTGCACGAGAGAGAGGAAGCCTGTGTGTGTATGAGAAAGGAAAAGAGGGAGCCTGTGTGAGGGGCAGTACTGAGAGAGGGGGTCAAACTCTGGGAGTGGTGGTAAGAGTGGAAGGGGTTGAGCCTAGTGGGGAAGGGGAGAGATAGTGGAGGGTGGAGAAGTTGGGGGCCCTGAGAAAGCAAAGTGAAAGGAGACTGGCCAAGGGAGTAGAGAGAGAGGATGGAAGGGGCACTCTTACAATGTACTTCTAGGGAAATTCTGCTCAAAATAACTAAAATGCTGCGTCTTTAAGTAATAATTATTTTCAGTATTACATTTTAAATTAATTAGTTACCACATGTATATTGTGTTATTTTGACTAATATAAAGAAAGCAGAATTTTGCAGACTTTTCAATTTTTGTGCGCAGAATTCTCCCAGGAGTAAAAACTGTATCAATGGGCAACAACTGTTTTTGGTGGCAACAAGCCATTTAAGTACTTTGTCTCTCTTTATAGGGACAACCTAGAACCAGAATAATTTGCTCTAGGAGAGATGGAGTTGGGTTCTACATCTGAATTAGGGCCCTGAGGACAGAATAGCCAAATGTACTTTTGCATCAGAAGTCCCTGTCCAGACAATAATGTAATATTAATATGTGGAAAGAACTCCACATCACAGCCTTGCAGATCTCCTCCATGGAGACTGATCTTAAGTGGGCTACTGATCCCAACATGGCTTTAACACTATGAGCCTTGACATGGTCCATCAGACTCAGGCCTGCCAGGATATATCATAAGGAGATGCAATCTGCTAGGCAATTTGAAAGGGCAATCCCAGGTTTGTTTGTGTCAAAAGAAACAAAAAGCTGGGTGAACTTTCTAAGGGCTTCGGTCCACTCTAAACAGAAGCCCAAGGCTCTATCGCAGTCCAAACTGTGTAGTGCTGCTTGTCTCCTTTGTGTACATATGGCCTGGGGAAAATGTTGGAAGGATGACTGACTGAAGATGGAAATTTGACCCCATCTTAAGCAGAAACATAGGATGCATGTGTAGAACCACTTTGTTGCGAATTGATATAAGGTGGATAAGTCACTAGGGCCTGGAGCTCATTGACTATGTGGGCTTACAAGAATCTATAGGCTCAAAGGGAGCTTTCATCAGCTGAGTCAATACCATGTTGAGGTCCCATGAGAAAAGCAAATACTATTTTGATTTCTTCTACCAAATCTACACACATTAAATAATCAGTAAATCTAAACAGTGAGGACAATATTACCATCTGGTAGGCAGATGTTTTTAAACAAACTATTACATACAAGAAAAGAAGATAGCAAAAATCTATAACAGGGGTGGAGAAGCTCCAGCCCAAGGATCACAGCGTCCTATTGTCAATGTCACCTGGCCTATGGCAAGAAGCTGGAAAGCAATCAAGTGTGGTAGGAGCTCCTGCCTATTGCTCTCGCTCACTCTTCTGTTCCCACTTGGAATCATCTGACTGCTAATGTGGTTCATCATCTATAAAAGGTTTCCCACCCCGATTTACATAAAAACATAAGTTGCTGCCATATTGGGTTAGACCAAGGAACCATCAAGCCCAGCATCCTGTTTCCAACAGTGGCCAAGCTAGGTTACAAATACCTGGCAAGTAACCAAAACATTAAATAGATCCCATGCTTCTAATGCCAGTAATAGCAGTGGCTATTTTCCTAAGTCAACTTGATTAATAGCAGTTAATGGACTTCTCCTCCAATAACTTATCCAAACCTTTTTTTAAAACCAGCTACACAAACTGCACTAACCACATCCTCTGGCAACAAATTCCAGAGCTTACTTGTGCTTTGAGTGAAAAAGAATTTTCTCTGATTAGTTTTAAATGTGCTACATGCTAACTTCATGGAGTGCCCCCTAGTCCTTCTATTATTCAAAAGGGTAAATAACCAATTCACATTTATCTGTTCTAGACCTCTCATGATTTTATAGAACTCTATCATATCTCCCCTCAGCCTTCTCTTCTCCAAGCTATAACTAGAGTGTAATCATGCTTTAGAAGAATCAAGGTATATATCCATGAAAGGAAACATATGAGTGATAAGGGAGCACAACTGTGTTCTATCAGTCAAGAGAATTCTTGTGACTTTGGATAATTAACTTAATCCCACATTTCTTCAGTTTACCGAAATGTAATTCAGCAGCAGCAATGTAATATTTATGCCATTTGCATTCATTCTTTTGGAAGCTTTTACAGAGTTCACAAACTAGTAAACTAATTCCTGAAAAATTACGAAATATATGCTTATGAAGTACTGAAAGCTTTCCTGCTCGGGCGTTGCCTCATGGCTCCTTCTTATTTGATTTAAAATTTAAGTCTAGCTAGGTAGTCAACTCTCCAGCGAGACGGGCGGGTCTTTAGTATAGCTAAGTCATCCTGTTATCAACTCCATTTATAGTAAGCAAATTTGCTTTTTCGTCAATAAGCAGGTCTAAATTATCCATAACATGGGGAAGTCCCAAGCTGAGGGTTGCGACAGAGCATTTACTTAATAAGCAACCTCTGTCCCCACTGTGGAGAGTGGACTACTGGGTGAAGAGGCTATGCAAAATTGCTTGTCCAAATTTACTGTCTGTCTTTGAGAGACTGTCCAGAGAGTAATGAGACACAGAAATGTGAACTGACAACCATGATGCAACTTTGCAAATGTCTTAAGAGGTATGACTCATAGATGAGCTACCGATCCAGGCATGGCTCTGACTTGATGAGCCTTGATGGAGTCTATAATGTGAATGCCTACTAACTTATAGCAGTGCTCAAAGCAGTCTGCTAGCCAGTTGGACTATGTATATATATATTTTTTTCTATTTTTTTTTTTTTATTGCATTTCACTTATTTTACACAAACAATTATTTGTGAGAGAAATAGGCAGTATAATAAGAAAAATATAACCTAATACAAACATCCTCCTCTACAACTCACAAACGTAATATTATATTATACTCCTATTATTATTATAGGAAATCTTGGGGGGGGGTGGATTCAATAATACTTTGAGCGAATAACAGGAAAAAAGCAAAAGGAAAAAACTGAGATAGCCTATTTCTTGCCTATCTGCACTCATTTTGACACTTAGGGTGTGAGTCTATAAAAAATCGTAGCTGTGACGGTTCAAAAAACACATACGGGCCAATACAGTAAAAATCGCGGGAGAGTGGGCGAGCGCCCGCTCTCCCAGCGCGCGCACAGGCCACTCTCTTGTGTGCGCGATACAGTAAGTTAATTTATTTAAATTAGGGCCGGCGGTAAAAAGAGGCGCTAGGGACACTAGCGCATCCCTAGTGCCTCTTTTCGTGGCTGTCAGCGGGTTTGACAGCCGATGCTCAATTTTGCTGGCGTCTGTTCTTGAGCCTGTTGACAGCCACGGGTTCGGAAACTGGACGCCGGCAAAATTGAGCATCCGGTTTTCAACCCGTGAGCCATTTCAAAAATTTTTTTTTTTATTAACTTTCGGGACCTCCGATTTAATATCGCCATGATATTAAGTCAGAGGGTGCACAGAAAAGCAGTTTTTACTGCTTTTCTGTGCACTTTCCCAGTGCCGGCAGGAATTAGCGCCTACCTTTGGGTAGGTGCTAATTTCTGAAAGCAAAATGTGCGGCCTGGCTGCACATTTTGCTTTCTGAATCGTGCGGGAATACCTAATAGGGCCATCAACATGCATTTGCATGTTGCGGGTGCTATTAGGTTCGGGGGGGGGGGGGGGGGGTGGATGCACGTTTTGGACGCACAATTACCCCTTACTGAATAAGGGGTAAAGCTAGCGTGTCCAAAACGTGCGTCCAATTGCGGGTTAACAGTGCGCTCCACCGGAGCGCACTGTACTGTATCGTCCTGATAGGCAGAATCTTGAAACCTCACAAAGCATTTACATGGATAACACAGAATATACTTAGAACATATTGTCAGAGCTTCATTTCTCATATTTAAGGATTTCTTTCTTCTTTCTTGTGTAACCCTAGTGATATCTGGGTACAACCATAATTTTTGACCATAGAATTACACTGATCTATTGCGAAAGAACATCCTAAGTATATTATTTTTTTCACTAAGGAATGCAAAAGTGACTAGAAGTACTCTTCTTCTAGTAACTTCGTCTTCCTGCGAAAGTTCCAACAAATCTGTAATATTTAATTGGTGCTGGTTTTCCACATTTCCTTGTAAATTCTCCATAGGCTTCTGAGGTAGGTAATACGCCTTTGTTATTAAGGGAATAGCTTCAGGCGAAATTTTTAGAATCTCAATCAAATAATTCTTAAACAGATCTTCTGCTGAGATCTGTCGTATAATAGGAAAATTTAGCACCCTTATATTCAAACTTCGTAGCGAGTTTTCTATATTCTCAATTATTTTACTTTGAATATTTTCTAGTTGTATCAAGTTCTGCTGGTGTTTTTCAACCACTTTTATTTTTTCTTCCACAACTTGCATTTTCTTTTCTTGGGCGGTAATCCTCTCTTCATTATTCATGCAGCGTTTATTCGTATATAGGTAAGATCTAGATAAATTAACAATAGCTGTTTCAATCGAGGCTAAAGCTACCAAAATCGATTCTATCATTATTTTGGCTGATTTAACCAGAAAAGTACCTGATACTGGTAATAACACACCCCGTCTCGTGGCTTCAGTGTCAGTGCCCGAGAATAATCCAGCGCTTGAGCAGCGGGTCTGATGTTCTCCGTCATTGAAGGTAAATAAGTTCCAGTCTGGGACCCCAAGTTCTCTCCATCTGGTGAAAACTTTTGATCTCCTTCTCTTAAAGCTCCCGAGCTGCTCTCCTATTGAGCTCTAGGCTCTTGGGGGCTGGCCAGGAGAACTACACCAAGAATCTCACATGCTGTTCTCAAACACTGGGGTGGGGACGGAGTCTCTGGCGCGCCAGGACTAAGCGAGATCTCATCGGCCTTAGGGGAAGACGCTCGCTCCACGTCTCCTCCCTCTGCGGCCCTCGCGTTGATGCGAAAAAGGACTCTATAGAAGGTTGTTTTAGATCCAAGCTTTCCGAAACCGTCAGGCTTTCATGAAGCCTGGCCTTAAGTTTTGTGTGATGGTGTCAACAAACAAGATATATGCCGGATGTCCTTTAAAAATGTTTATTGTAGTGGAGACCTAAAAAAATGCCCGACTCAGGCCGAGTTTCGCCACTTCTCAAGTGGCTGCCTCAGGAACTGGCTTGTTCAAGATACGAACATACAACGTTCATACATCGGTCTGCTTAAAGGTCTATCTTGTTTGTTGACACCATTACGACTTTCATAGATCGCCTCGCCTCTTGCTTTTTGGGTCCTTACGTTTTGTGTGAGGCATGAGAAAACTTCAAAGGATCAAATAACTGCAGGCAATAGGCATGAGGTAAAAGCGAAACCTTCTCCAACTTCTCCCCTTGTACTATGTATATTTGGCCACTGCTATGCCTAATCTGTTGGATCATAAGAGATGAATAGTTGGGAAGCTTGATGACGAGGCTGTGTTTTTCTTTTGTAGTAAGTCAAAGCTCTTAACAGTCTAAGTTATGAAGAGCTTTCTCACCTTCATATGCATGTGGCCTCGGGAAGAACGTGGGTAGTATGATGGCTTGCGTAACATGGAAAGCTGAGACAACCTTTGGTAAAATCTTTGAGTGGGTGCACAGCACCACTCTATTGTGGAAAATCTGTACATAAAGAGGATAATGAACTAAAGCTTGAAGTTTGCCAACTCTTCTGGCCAAGGTTATTGCTACAAGAAATACTAATTTCTATGTTAGAAACCTGAGAAGCTATCTTCAACAGCTCTATAGATGGCTTCATCAGTTGCAACATAGTAATGATAGAAGATAAAAATCAAATGGTCTATCTAGTCTGCCCAGCAATAGCCCCTTTAGCAATCAACAAATGGCATTCATGAAAAATATAAAGTTTTATATAATGGTTTCAAAATTAGTTTCTAAGGGCACTCATGGGTATAAAGAGATATATAATTAATGTACGAATAAAATGTTGGAACAAACAAATGAATCTTGTAGTATCCTTTCAAAACATTTTCAATCCAATGAAAAAATTTCCAATTCTTATTCTAAGCCACAGCATCAGACACCAAGACGTGGGTCAAGGGAATAGTGTAAGAAGAAGTATGTGAAAAAAGGGGGGAGCGACAAATCTACCATAGTAATTGGCTGAGAATATATAAAAAATTAAGTCAGGTAAAAATAAAGAGTAAGAAGAACTGTGCAAGACAAACCCAAAGGGGATACAAAAACAAAAACCGTCAGCACCAAGTCGCCAGTTAGAAGACAAAAAAAAAGCAGGATAAAAGCCAGCACACAGCCAAAACAAGTTAGGGCATATAATTGTCAAAAAAGTTAAAAACATTTCTTACTGAAAAAGTTTTTTTCTTAGTAGATTTTATTAAAGAAAGAAAGAAAGAAAGTTACTAACAATAAAGACATGATAAATGAAAAATGAAAAAGATGGCTGAAGCACATAGACATTGAAAACCTACCACAGTTTACAAATGGGTAAGGGAAACGCTGACAAAGCTTGCAAAAAGTCAGGAGCACAAAAGTGCTGGTTTAAAAAATACAGCAAATGGCACAAAAGTAAAGGTCGAGTGAGAACTAACAGAAACTGTCAAACGTTCAAAAGGACCGCCCAAAAGACTGATGTAAGCCTGGGAATTCCTTTTAGAACAGAGGTAACGGGATAAGTGACAGGAGCTTGCAGACGTTCAATGGGACCTCTCAAAAAACTGATGTCAGGCTGGGAATTCCTTTCAAAGGGACAACCAGCTGCATGAGTAAGACCAAGGGGAGGTTCAAAGAACAATGCAAAAAAATGAAATCAGCAAAGGGGGGTTAGCAGGCAAATAAGGAGCAGCAGAAAAAGAGAAAGAAAAAAGGAAAAAAGGGGAGATGGAAGGAGATGGGATCAGGGGTGAGGGAAACAAAGGGGAAGGCAGGAAGGGGACAGGGAGAGGGGGAGGGAAAAAGAAGGAAAGAGGCAGGGATGGGAAGGGAAGAAGGGGGGAGGGGAAAGGGAAGAGGTTTCGATCCCTCTTAAAGGCAAAACATGTGGCTGTAGGCAAGATCAACTGCAATGAATGATGGCACAAATGTGTCAGCTGGCTGGGGAATAAGGCATTACACAAGTAACTACATCTTCTGTGGGTGGTAGGGGTTTGACAAACAGTAGGTCACGATTGACATTGAGTGCATGGTTGAAAACTCTGAATAGTTTTAGTTGGATAGCCTCGATATAAATTTTGTGACCTGGTTAGTGCTTGAATGATGTTTTCAGCACGAGTAGAGCATAACCAGCATAAACGAAAAAATTGGCCAACAGGAATATTGTCCTGCAAGTGGTGGGGGTGGCAGCTGCTATACATAAACAGCATGTTTTTATCTGCTTGTTTTCTAAAAATAGATGTGGAAAAATGGCCATCAAAGAAAGAAACTGTAAGAAGCTTCCTCCTGCTTCTTGTGTGTCTTTTGTGTCTTGTGAAACAAGTGCTCCATCTTTGATGCTCCAAGTGCTCTGTCTAGTGTGGACTCTGCACCATGTGTGTTAAGTATACTGTGTGGGTCATACATGCCGTGTAATCTGTGCGTGCCATAGGAATTTTCTGTGTTGCTTGCGCTGTGTATCTTTCTCTGCCATGTGCATTGCAGGGACCTTCTGCACTGTGTGCACCATAGAAGTTTCATGTGCCGTGGACTTCATCTTCCGAGCTGTCTGTCCATCTGGTGAACTTCTTTCTGCGCGGTATGCACTACAGTCTGTTTCGCGTGTGTATGGCTCGACTTCGATGCCGGTGCATTTTGGAGAGGCGGTGAAGGGCGCGGAGCCATGAGGGCTGCAGCTGTCCCCAGTCTCGATCCCGCCGAGGTGGGAAGACGCTTTGGCTCTTGTTGGTGTTAAGCCCTACCCGGAGAAGAATGGACTGACCGCAAAGGCTCCCTTACCTCCTCAAGAGATGATGGGAAAGCAGAACGTCGGGCTGGAGTTTCCTCAGCTTGCATCCGAGCAATTTTTTCTGCTCTCTGCTTTTGTGCCCGTGGAACATCCTGCTGTAGTCTCTGCAATTGGCCTGATCATGCTCTGGGCCTAAGCAGAGATGGCTGTTGGTTATCGACATAATGTGGCCAGAGCTAAAATAGTTAAAACCTCTTGTCTTCTTTTGAGCTATGGTAACACATAAAAGTGATTTTTGTGTTAGTGATTAAGAAGAGAAAAATTGATGAGAAAACTGAGGTGTAAAAGAGAGACGATGATCCACAGCTAAGCAAAGTGTGGATGAAAAAAGACTGAGGAGACTTCTGGAAGGCTGGTTAGTGCAGGAAGGCCCGAGCATGCCCAGTAGTGCAAATGCCTTAGCTTTCAGAGGCACTTTCCGTCTAGTGCCGCCCAGATGACATCATCCACTCAACAAGGTTAATTCAGCTTGCTTATTGACGGAAAATATTCTGATTCCTCTGAACTTCCTCCTTGCAATTTCACATTATCCTTTGTCCTTGAATTTCCTTTTTTATGAAAGATTCCACCTTCCCAAACTTTACTGAAGCCTGTCCAATATTTGAACATTTCTATCATGCTCCCCCCCATCCATCCTTTCCTCAAGTGAGCACATTTTAAGCTTTTCTTTGTAGGATTTGTGTTGTAGGCTCTGGATCGATTTATTAGCCCTTTTCTGAACTGCCTACATTCTCTCAATTTCCCTATGAAAATATGGCTTTCAGAACATGTATGTTTGGATTCTGTAACAATTCTTACTCCTATCATTTCCACTGAAAGTGTGTTCCATGTGTCCACTAGCCTCTCAGTGAAAAGCATGTTCTCACATCTTTTGAGCTTCTTTCCCTTCAGTTTCATATGATTACTCTGTTGTGCCTGAGCTTTTCAAGCTATGCAAAATGCTATCCTCTGGTACTTTTTGAAAGCATGTTAGTTATGTAAATGTGTTATTATATCCCTTCTTTTGTCTTTCTTCTACAACACTTTAGCTTCTTAAGTTTTTCTCTACTTATGGCTTGCAGAACAGGAGATTTACCTTTCAAAATCATTGAGTTGCCACTAACTTATTAATGTCCTTTTGAAGATGTAGGCACCAGAACTGAATACTTTACACAAGGTGGGATTTCACCAGAGACCTGTAAAGAGATATTTCTTCCCTTTTTCTACTAGTGATGCATCTCTTTATGGAGTCAAGTAGACAATAGGCTTTCCCAAATGTTTTGTCACATTGACTGGCTACCTGAAGATGACTCTGGAATTTTCCCCACAGCTACCACCATGTATCTCTCTTATTTGGTAACTGCTATTTTTTTCCCATCAAAATAATATCTGGCTTTTGGATTTCTGCACCCCAAATGTATTTTGTATTGGGGTTTTTTTTTTTGCTTTTTTTTTTTTTTTTTAATAAATCATGCTCACTAAGCTTTTGACCATTCTTTCAGTTTTCTGAAATCATTTTTATCTTATCTATCCCCTTTGGCATGTCTATTGTGATGCAGATTTTCATGCATCTGCAAATAAGCACGTTCCTTTCAAGCTTTTCCATAATGTCACTTATAAAGACACTGAAGAGTGGCAAAAGAAGAGGTTTGTGGATAAGTGTACAACAGCATCAGTTACAGCTATTAAAGTCTGCACTTGGACAACAGTGTTATAAAATTGCTGAAGTACTCTGGAGTGATTTTACTGCTCCAGCATTCAATATTTAGGCACAATTCAGCTTCTGTGTTTGCTGCTGAACAACTCTGCTGCCAGCACTGGAATAGGAAAGCGAGACTGAGGCTGGAGACAAAAAAAACCCAAAACAAAACAAAACAGGAGAGAGGTTGGAAAGAAAGGCTGGGGGATATGCTGGCCATTTTTTTTTTTTTTTTTACACTTTTTGGTGTTTTTATTATCATGTATGTCAATCTGTACCCTGCCGTGAACATTATAGAAGGCAGGCAGGTAATACACTTTTTTTAAATAAATAGAGCACCCTTCGCATGGATATGACATGCACTGTGAGTGAAGGTGTGCAAGGTGACTTGTTTGCTTTGTGTAGTGCAAAAGCCTCCTTGATACCAGGAGTAAGGAGCCCAACTCAATGCTAGGAAGGTGATGGTAACCATGGGGTCATCCAATTTATCATTGGCCAAATGGATACCGAAGTGATATAATAATTTGCAAAAGGAGTGAAACCAACATTCACATTCAGCAGTGCCTCTCTTCCAAATGAACAAAACACATCCAAGTAGTGAAGAATGAACTTTGATTTGGCCTCCTTTCCTGGTACCAATGCATTTAACAAACTCAATGTAAGAACAGCCCACTGACTTACATTTACTATGATGAAAGACCCCCTACAAAAAATGGAAAAATAGTAGCTGTTGGGGAGAACCTGCAACAACCATAAAGCTGAGTCACTATCTACCTTGGCTATCAGTGTGCCCTTGCCGCATTATCTAAGGAGCACTATTATATTGTGAAGGAGGCGTACTATACTGTGCAATCTTCGATAGGAGCACAATTGTTAAGAGAGACGCCATGTGGGAGGATAGGTCATGAATAAATCAGGGTCTTCTTTAGGGCAACAACCACAGGGGACAGAAAA
Source organism: Rhinatrema bivittatum (assembly GCF_901001135.1). Taxonomy (NCBI): domain Eukaryota; kingdom Metazoa; phylum Chordata; class Amphibia; order Gymnophiona; family Rhinatrematidae; genus Rhinatrema; species Rhinatrema bivittatum. Next base: position 168,217,833 of record NC_042616.1, on the reverse strand, counting down.
GCATCGAAAGGAGGGTGCTCTGGATGGAGCCTGGCATTGAACTTTGACCTCAAAGAATCTAGAACTTTCAAACATGCCCTACTGAGCATGTGCAGCTATAGTCATCACCTGCCTCCTAGGCAGAATCCCTCGGTCCATGATTTAGCTAATGCATGGAGAAACCAACTCCCAGGGGAGGCGGTTGGGTTTATGGGGGACTAACATCCTGATGTCCTTGGAGAACACATGTTACAAGTAAGCAACTCTGCTTTCTCCAAGAAGAAGCAGGATGATAGTCCTCACACATGGATGATTCCCAAGCTATATATAGGCTGTTTGAGCAGGACAAAGAGGGAAACCGCACAATGCTGAAAGCACCACCTCTCCCCCTTTTGCCCATGAAGCAGCCGACCCACAAGGGGTCCAGGTGGGAAAAGAGTTGGGTTCTACAAAGAAAAAAAATATAGAAACGACTGAACAAAACACCCGTGCATAGCACGGGTGCCTAAGGCAGGAGAGTGATGAGAGTGCCAGCAAGAAACATACTTCGCATCACGGAAAACACTAGAAGCAGGGTTTTTGGATCAGTAAATCCTGACAATGACAGTGAAACTAAAACTTCCTGGATACAGGAAAAGTCTAGTGATGGTAAACAAGAGAAGAACTCTTGGACAAAGACCACACAGTTACCTTCGGTTTTACAAGCCAACCGAAAAACCAACTGTGGACCGAAAGCTCCCCAGAAAGAAACTGTGGTCCACTGGCATCTGAAGGACAGAATGCCTCTGCACAAGTGCGCCCATGTTTGGATGATAGGCACAATGGGCAGAAAAACCCAAGTAATGCTTGGAAGAATAATCAGTAGATTAATGAGTAGATGTGAATCGGTTATTTACACTTTCAAATAATAGAAGGACTAGGGGCATTCCATGAAGTTAGCAAGTAGCACATTTAAAACTAATCGGAGAAAATTATTTTTCACTCAACGCACAATAAAGCCAGAGGATATGGTTAGTGCAGTTAGTGTAGCTGGGTTCAAAAAAGGTTTGGATAAGTTCTTGGAGGAGAAGTCCATTAACTATTATTAATCAAGTTTACTTAGGGAATAGCCATTGCTATTAATTGTATCAGTAGCATGGAATCTTCTTAGTGTTTGGGTAATTGCCATGTTCTTGTGGCCTGATTTGGCCTCTGTTGGAAACAGGATGCTGGGCTTGATGGACTCTTGGTCTGACCCAGCATGGCAATTTCTTATGTTTTTAATAATCACCAAAAACAGCAGGTTCTGTAACAGACCCTATGTGCCAAAGCACAAGACACAGCTGACCATGCAGGACAGCATCAGGAGTTTCAGGGGATGAAAGGCAATACCTGAATGGGATCGCAAGCCCCAAACCCTGAGCAAGGAGATAAGTTAGGCCTGAAGCTCACCCACTCTGCAGCCTGTCAAGGGCAAGGCTATCCATTCTGTCTACAGGAGAGGTCAGGTGAGAAGGAAGGCACATTGGGCAACCTAGTGAAGTGAGAAAAGCAAAAGGCAATATTGGCCAGAGCTTGGTGAAATAGGGAAAAAGTGGAGTACTGTCCCTGCAGGTATACACTAAGATATACCACGAATGCCTAAGCTTTTACTCCTTTACCCCTGAAATTCCAACTGGAAGTTGGAAGGAGTGAAGAACACAAGGAGGCAGATCACTGGATTACAGGAGTAAGCACAAATTGTTTGGTTGTATATATATATATCTCTCAACTCTTAGCGAATAACTTACTGCTGATTCTAGTAGGGAGTTACCCACTGAGATAGAGTCCTCAGCCTGCTTGAAACAGCTGAAACTGAGAGTGAATTCCCCAGGAAAGAAATCCAGAAACACTCTACTAATAGATAGGAAGCAGGGGTGCGGTTTGCAAACCCCTGCCAATTAGGATTACTCCATGAACCTGGAAACCCTAAGGGTACCAGGGCAAGGTCAGGACAATCTCGGAAAAGACTGACTCGAACCAGGATTAGGTATTACTACCTCAGCCATGATTGCATATACTTCCCCCAAAGAAACTCACATTCCAGTAAATGGTACAATCGTTGTATGAACCAGGATTCCTCTGTCCACAGATAGGTTTATTTCTAAAATGGGAAAGTATAACTTGCAAGCCACTGCAACCAAAGAGCAGCACCTATGTTGTGGGGTCCCTCGTCCCCCATCTCCCTCAGCCACGGATATGGCAATAAGTTGAAAGGCATACTCACCAATTAGATGGAACAGAACCCTCATAATGGAGGTAGGGTGCCGCAGGCAAGAATGACTGACAGTAGTGGTCCTTATTCAAAAACGCCCATCGAGCTCAGCAGGTATCTAAGGTGACTTCTGGGTGGGAAAAACCCTCAATGTTCACTGAGGAGCTACTCTGGAATGGCTCCCTCACAAAACAGACCTGTGTCTTAGAACGACCTAAAGAGAATGCTACCAGCTCTCAGATCTCGCGAGAAACCGAGAGCGACCACCAGTCAGAAGCAGTGACACCCCTTCTCCGGGAAACGGAGAAAAAAAGGACAACCCAGTGTCCAGAGGGGAACCCACAAGGGTTGCCCTGGAACTTAGTCAACTCTCCCTTTCCTGAAGGGACAGGAAAGGAACAGGAACAATTCTCCAATTGAAAGCTGAGTCACAATCATTGATCGCTGAGTTTCAGAAGCGACCAATCTGTCACTGGCAACCAACCTTAGATGGGAAAGGCCACCTAGGTAATCAACAGAGGGGACCCCAGCAAACACGGTCCAATGACCGTTGCTGTAATCTTCGGGCCTTGGCATCCAAGGAGATACACCGATTCAAAGAATCGAAGCTCTGCTTCGGCAATAAACCTGCAAGGGACGGAGTCCCAAGGGCTTCCCCACAAAGGGGGTTTGTGACACGGGAGGGGTCGAAAAATATAATCCTCTTCAGAGGAAGGAGGAGACTCCCGACACTATCCTCCTGGTATCTACTCCCCTTAGGGTTCGACAAGGAATGAAGTCCTAGGTCAGTTCCTTTGATTGTGGGGAGGATAAGCTCCCCCCCCCACACACACACACACACACACAGGAACGGTGTGATCCTCAATCTCTTCACTGTCTGAACCTCCATCGATGCCGATCAATCGGTGAAACAACATGGAACTCCTGCCCAGGTAGAACTCAGGTGAGTTATCAGGCTGAGCGGCCTACATGGATCATCCATGGACTGCATTCAGTCAGTCCTGCTGGCACCTGACAAAGGTTCAAAATAAGGGATAGAAATAGACTCCGCCAGACTGCACAGCGACTATGGCCCACCATGAGGCTGGCAGAAGAAAAAAAGAAAAAGAAATAAACTACCATAATGTAAAGGAGAGAAAACAGCTGGAACTCTAGAAAAAAAATCACTTAAAAACTGTGAGGAGAGAGCAAAGCTGAATTCCGTGACACCCAGCTCTGTAGAAAAAAAAGAGACTAAGGGACTCTGCATAGGGGGCAGGGTGATGACTACAGCTGCACATATTCAGTAGGGCACGCTTGAAAATTCTAGATTTTTTGAGATCAAAGTTCCTTGCAGGGCTCCATCCAATGATGTCACCCATGTGTGAGGGCTACCATCCTGCTTGTCCTTGGAGAATCCCCATCAGTCATGGATGGACAATGCTGCAAAACAAGTGTTTGTCTCCCTGCTGGCAAAATAGAAATGTTTCCATCTTCTGATTTCAAGTAACTAACAATCTGCTTCCAACAACCTTAATCCTACAGCCCATATGCACAAAATATAATTCTAATATCCTTTTGGAATTATTTAGGTATATGATCATTACATCATTATATTTGCACAAGAAATAAAATATAAGTTTAAAACAGTCTTGCTCTAAGCCATGTACATTCTAATCAGCATACAATCTCCGTAGCTAAATACTTCTGCATTCCCATCAGCACTGCTACTGAAGCAGTGTTCTGAAAATATACTCTAGTAGTGTGTACCTTATAATAAAAAAAGACTGCTTCCTGAAAGTGATTCTCCATACTATTAAATGGTTATGCCGTAAAAGAAAAGTCTGCTATCATATACTTAAGGGAAGAGGATTGTTGTTTGTTTGTTTTTGTTGTTGTTTTTTGTTTTAAAGAGTTCCTCCTTTTCTCTCCAACTGTTCTCTGACCTAATACATGGTTTAACAAACTGCCAAGGATATTGGGTCAGTTGGACTGTACTATTTGGGAAAAGACAGTTTTAAAGAAGACAACAATATGAAGAGCTGCAGATGAATTTCTGGCAGCACAATATACAAATATATTCAAATTTCAGGGAATTAAAATTGAAAGGAAATGTACTGTATAACAATGCACACCTTCAATGGAAATTTTTTTAACCCAAGTTAATCCAAAAAAGAATCAGTAAGAGGTAGATATATTTGCAGTTAACTTCAAAGCATCTTATCCTTGAAATAAAAGCAGCAATGCCTTCTACTTGTGAAAAATTCCACTGCAAGTGGAAGGACAACCCATACTATAAAAGAGAAAGACAGAAGGCAAGCATGTCACCCATTTTTAGTTTCAACTTCATTTTCTGACCATTTAAATTAGAATTTTGCTTTATTGCTATGTTACTGTAACACTATTCTATTTGGTGATAAGGCATCACATTTTCAAACACTTTAAGGTACTATAACTAATTACTCACTGGCTCCTGACCATTTCACTAGTACATGGACACAAACCTGTATAAATTGTGATGCTTTCTAAATAGCAGCAACTGGTTATTTTAAATATTATATGAAAAGTTAAAATAATTTGTTCAGGTGCTTATGCTTGCCTATGCTTTCCTATACATTGTACACCAACAGATAGGCCAATAGTGTCAGAAATAAGATTCTACCATATAGTACATAAACAAATGGCTTTGATTGTATGAATGAACATCACCACATGCTACTGCAGAGCCATGCCTGAAGGACTGAGTCATTATACAAACTGCCCATTAATAACTGCTCAGTGGACTGTGATCTAAACAATCAAGGAAACTCTCCCACTTCAATTTACAGCACATTTAGTAAGCTCCAAAAATCCACATTATAATATACACAGAAATATTTATTTATTTATTTATTTAACATTTTTTCTATACCGACCTTCATGGTTAAAATAAGTATTCCTGTGTGGAGAAGCAGCATAGTCGTTAGAACAGCAGGCTGTCAACCAGAGAACTTAGAGTTCAAATCCTGCTTCTTCCATTGAAATGTGATTTGAACCCTGACTTCCCTTGTGACATTGGGCAAACCATTTTACCCTCCACCGCCTCATATGCAAACTTAGGGCCTGATTTACTAAGGCTTTTTCTCCATTCTGCGTCTATGGGAAAAAAGCTTATTAAACAAGGCCGTTAGATTGTAAATTCTCTGGGGCAGGAAGCTATCTACTGCACCCAATTGTAACTCTTCTTCAGTTTGGGTTTGGAAACGTGAGTAACCAAATCTAAAATCCAAATCCAAATATTTCTGCAGTCAGGGAATACATCTTACCTGATTACTAGTTTCACTGATGGTTTCTAGAAGTTTCTCCACAGCTGCTTGCAGTCGGGTGCTAATATTAAGAACAACGTCTTCATTTTCAGGGTCTTTTTCTATTCCAGCTAGGTCTATAAGACGCTGAGATAGTTCCAGACCCTCATCTGTTCCTCCTGACCACGTGCTAATGTCATCCCCACTTACATCACTTCCATGGTATGAATCAGATGGATCCTCTGAAATAAAAATAAAATATCTATATACACAATATTACCAGTTAAAATGTTGCAAAATGTATGAGCACAAGTTAAGAAAATTAAGAAAAACAAATTCTAAATTATCTAGAAGTATTAATTTGCATATACATAGAAACATAGAAATGACGGCAGAAGACGACCAAATGGCCCATCCAGTCTGCCCAGCAAGCTACGCACTTTATCCATTTTTTCCCCTTTTTTTTCTCTCCCACCTGTTGCTATTGGCTTCCAGTACCCTCCAGCCCTAATTCCCCTCCACCCCACCACCAATTTAGAGAGCAGCGCCGTATCTGCATCCAAGTGAACGTCCAGCTCAATTAGGGGTAGCAACCGCTGTAACAAGTAGGCCACACCCTTACCCCATACTCTTACCCACCCCTGTTTTTATTTTTTTGTTTTGTTTGTTTTTTGGAGATAGCCCTCCATCCTTCCGCTCTGTGAAGGTGGAACACCAACTACTGGCCACTGACATCCCGCTCCGTGAATGCCTCTGTGGCTACTGCCGCTCCGTGCAGTGTTTGAATGCCTCTGTGGCTACTGCCGCTCTGTGCAGTGTTTTGCTGCCTCCTCTTTATTCACGCCCTCTAGACTTGATGGATCCACAGTGTTCATCCCACGCCCTTTTGAAGTCTAAAACTGTGATTTTGTTAGTTTTGTTCTGCTGCAAAAAAAAAAACAAAAAAATAAAAACAGGGGTGGGTAAGGGTGTGGCCTGCTTGTTACAGCAGTTGCTACCCCTAATTGAGCTGGATGTCACTTGGATGCAGATACGGCGCTGCTCTCTAAATTGGTGGTGGGGTGGAGGGGAATTAGGGCTGGAGGGTACTGGAAGCCAATAGTAACAGGTGGGAGAGAAAAAAGGGGGAAAAAAATGGATAAAGTGCGTAGCTTGCTGGGCAGACTGGATGGGCCATTTGGTCTTCTTCTGCCGTCATTTCTATGTTTCTATGTAACTTCTTATATTCTTGCATGTATTGATAAAAATTAATAGGACTTCACTTCTGGCCCTTGACTTTTCTACTGAATGCTACTGCTGACTAATACCATTACTAAATAAAATCAACCTTAATGAGTCACTTTTAAGTACTGAACAAGCTAGTGCATGCCTGAAAAATAGAACAAGTTTAGTCTTGTAGACTTATAATTAAATCACAAGAACACATTCCTTACATGACAAAAGATCCAACTGAACTGCAAAATAAATGTGTGATGTTCAGAATCCTACAAGCAGGAAGGGATTTTCTTAAATGTAGTAGCTCACATATGGTACAAAACTGGTTCAGAAACTAAAAATAGAAAGAACTACTGCCCTTTATAAAGGCAATATTGAACAGTAAAAAATGAAGACATTCATAATCATTATTACCACAGGGCCAATGTCATCAACTATTGACTTTCTTGGAGAAACACAACAGCATAAAAAAAAAAAAGAAGAAATTCTACAATAACAAATCAGTCACTTATACTACAGACACCAATGAAAATGAGTGCTATCCCATACACACTTGAGAATTAACTCTACCTTGAGATGCCTACAACTGGGACTCTAAAAGCATGGTTTCCACTTGTCAGGCCACCAAAGGCAACCAAAAACCTGAAGCTGGTGACAAGCACATGCAGCAAAATGTGGGGGAGCAGCATGCACTGCGGGGATGTTGAAAAAGTACATGTGCGTTTCACCCTCACTTCTTTAAAAAAAAAAGAGAAAAATCTGCACAGATACTACAAATATGGCCACTGTCACTGAGGAAGGGAGACTCAAGCTAAGGCAGGGGATCTGCAAACTTTTAAAATAGAAAAGCCATTTCATTTTTTTTTTTATTAATCCAAAGTATTTTAAGAGCCACAATCCTGTCGTAAACTGGGATATTCATATAAATTGTCCCTTCCTCCCTAGCGGTCTCGCTCTCAATTCCCTCTCATTTCTAGCACTCTCCCGCAATTCTCCTCTGCCCCAACAGTCACCATCTCATCTCTCCAACCTCTAGAAGTCACTCTCTCAAAGCCCCCATATTCCACAATCTGTCTCTCAATCCCCACCTCATCACAGCAGTATCTCTCAATCTACCTCTAACCCCCAGCAGTCACTCTTTCTAACCCTAATACCTGGTAATCATTATATCTCTGTCCCCCCTTCCCCAGTAATAACTTTCTCTCTCTCTCTCAAACCCCCTCCCCATCATCAGAAGTTACTCTCTCTTTCAATCTCCCCCTTCCAAGCAGGCACACTAACTCCCCTATCCCCAGCAGTCTTTTCTCTCTCAATTTCCCCCATCCCTGGTAGTCACACCATTTCAACCCCCCTCAACCCTATCAATCACTCTCTCTCTCTTAATCCTCATCAACCCAGGCAGTCACACACCATCTCTCTCTCTCTCTCTCTCAATCTTCCCCATCTCCAGTCAGTATCGCATGCCTCCTCTGTTCCCCAGCGCGCACACACTCAACTTTTCCATAGAAACACAGAAATGACGGCAGAAAAAGACCAATTGGCCCATCCAGTCTGCCCAGCAAGCTCCCACACTTATTTTCCCATACTTATCTGTTTCACCGACCACCAGGTTCAGGGCTCTTGTTGGTAACTGCTTGATTCCATTTTCCTGCCATCCCCTGCCATTGATGCAGAGAGTAATGTTGGAGTTGCATCAAAGGTGAACATAAGGCTTAATGGTTACAGGTAGTAACCACCACATCAAGCAAGTTATCCCGATGCTTGTTTACCCAGACTGCACAGATCCATGCCTTGTTAGATGTTGCCTGAATGTAAATCCTCTTTCCACATTTCTCCCTTCCTCACCCTCTCATCCATCACTCTCTTTCCTTCCATTCTCAGCAGTCATACTCATTTTCAATCCCCTATTCCCAACAGTCTCTCAATCTCACACCTCAATGCACCAATCTCTCTCTTAATCTCCCCTCATATCTAGCAGTCAGCAAAATTGCTTACCTTGTAATAGGTGTTATCCCAGGACAGCAGGATGTAGTCCTCACATATCGGTGACATCGGTAATGGAGCCCTATGTACGGAAAAACTTCTTTAAAAGTTTCCATGAAACTTTTGAATGGCACCGGAGTGCCTACTGAGCATGCCCAGCATGCCATGATATTCCCTGCCACAGGGGTCTCTCCCTTCAGTCTTGTTTTGTAGCAATTAGCGTTAGCCAAAAAATAAAATAATAAAACGTATCGGACCCAACTCCGCGGGGTGGCGGGTGGGTTTCGTGAGGACTACATCCTGCTGTCCTGGGATAACACCTATTACAAGGTAAGCAATTTTGCTTTATCCCAGGACAAGCAGGATGCTAGTCCTCACATATGGGTGATTAGCAAGCTAGAGGCTGAGTCATTTTGTGCTGAAGCAACAGTGAGGTATTGTTGATGAAATGAGTCAGCCGAAGATCACAGCAGGTTGGATGTAGAAGGAGTTGGGATTAAACTGGAAACAAGTTCTTTAAGACGGATTGTCCATATGCTGAATCTTGTCTTCCTTCTTTGTCTAAACAGTAGTGAGCTGCAAAGGTGTGAAGAGAACTCCATGTTGCTGCTTTGCAAATGTCTATAATAGGTACAGAGCGAAGGTGTCCTACTGAGGTTGACATTGCTCTTACTGAATGTGCTTTTACTCGCCCTTGAAGAGTAAGGCCTGCTTTTTCATAACAAAATTGTATGCAATCTGCTAGCCAGTTTGACAGAGTATGCTTACCCACTGCTTTACCTGGTTTGTTTGGATCATAGGAAACAAACAGTTGAGTGGATTTCCTTTGGGCCGTTGTGCGGTTTAGATAAAAAGATAACGCACGCTTACAGTCCAAAGTGTGCAAGGCTCTTTCACCTTGATGGGAATGAGGCCTAGGAAAGAATGTAGGTAAAACTATTGATTGGTTTAAGTGAAATTCCGTGACAATCTTAGGAAGGAATTTTGGGTGTGTACGGAGGATTACCCTGTCATGTAGGAATTTTGTAAAAGGTTCGTATGTGACTAAAGCTTGAAGTTCGCTGACTCTTCTAGCTGATGTGATGGCTATGAGAAATACCGTTTTCCAAGTTAGGTATTTAAGGTCACAGGTATTTATGGGTTCAAATGGAGAACGCATAAGCCTGGTTAGTACTACATTCAAGTCCCATAGCGTGCTTGGGGCATGAACAGGAGGTTTAATGTGAGTGAGGCCTCTCATGAATTTACTGACGAGAGGCTGTGTGGAGATAGGTGCATCTTCCAGCTTATTATGGTAAGCTGAGATTGCACTTAAGTGTACTCTTACAGATGACGTCTTAAGACCAGAGTCTGAGAGATGGTAAAGGTAATCTAATAGTGAGGTAGTGGGGCAAGTGAAAGGATCTAAATCTTTCTGAGTGCACCACAATGTAAACCGTTTCCATTTGTAGGAATAATTCTTTCTAGTGGAAGGTTTACGTGCAGCTATAAGAACTTGAGATATAGCGGATGGAAGGTTGAGAGGTTGTAAGATCAAGCTTTCAACATCCATGCTGTCAGGGACAGGGATTGAAGGTTGGGATGGCGCAACTGACCCTGTTCCTGAGTTATGAGATTGGGAGCTACTCCCAGGCGAATTGGATCCCTGACTGATAGATCTAGCAGTGTGGGGAACCATACTTGTCGAGGCCAATATGGGGCTATGAGTATCATGGTCCCTTTGTCTTGTTGTAGTTTCACTAGCGTTTTGGTTATGAGTGGTATCGGTGGATACGCGTATAACAGGCCTGAATTCCAATGGCGAGCAAATGCGTCCTTTGGTAGGCTGTTCTGCTGCCAGAGGAGAGAGCAGTAATTGTTCACTTTGTAGTTGAGCTGGGATGCAAAGAGATCTATCGTCGGTTGACCCCAGCTTTGGAAGATCTTGGATGCTATTGCTGGATCCAAGGACCATTCGTGCGGTTGGAACTGACGACTGAGGCGATCTGCTACTGTGCTGTGGATGCCTGCTAGATAAGTGGCCCTTAGAAGAATTGAGTGTGTCAGGGCCCAGTCCCAAATCTGTGCTGCTTCTTGACAAAGAAGGTAGGAACCAGTCCCTCCTTGTTTGTTGATGTACCACATGGCTACTGTGTTGTCCGTTTGGATCAGAACAGTTTTGTGTGATAGGCAGTCCTTGAATGCATGCAGCGCATAGCGTATAGCTCGAAGCTCCAGGAAGTTTATTTGAAAAGAGGCTTCGAGCTGTGTCCACTTGCCCTGTGTCTTTAGATGACCAATATGTGCTCCCCACCCTAAGGTGGATGCATCTGTAGTCAAAGTCACCTGCGGAACTGGTTGCTGGAAAGGTAGGCCTTTGAGCAGGTTGTTCATTGATGTCCACCAGAGGAGTGCAGATCTGAGTTCTGGTGTTATGTGAATAGGAGTGGACATTGGTTGAGTGGCTTGTATCCACTGAGCTTTGAGTGTCCATTGCAGGAGTCGCATGGTCAATCTGGCCATGGGAGTTACATGAACAGTGGAAGCCATGTGCCCTAGAAGAATGAGGCACTGGTGAGCTGTTACTTGGAATTGGTTGCGAAGTTTGTGAGTCAACAGGACAAGTGTTTGAGCACGGTCTCTTGGAAGAAAAGCTGTTGCTATTTCCGTGTTTAGTTCTGCACCTATGAACTGTATCAGATGAGTTGGTGACAGATGGGATTTCTGGTAGTTGATGAGAAATCCCAAGGAGTGAAGCACTTGGATGGTTAGCTTGAGAGAAGTGATAGCTCCTTCTTTTGACTGACTTTTGATGAGCCAATCGTCCAGATAAGGGAACACGTGCACTCTCTGCTTGTGGAGGTGTGCCACTGCTGCAGCCATGCACTTTGTGAATACTCGTGGTTCTGATGCAAGGCCAAATGGCAGCACTCTGTATTGAAAGTGCTGATCCAGCACCCGAAAGCGCAGGTATTGGTGATGAGGAGGAAAGGTGGGGATGTGAGCATATGCATCTTGAAGATCCAGAGAGCAGAGCCAATCTCCCCTTTGAAGGAGAGGTAGAATGGTGCCTAGGGACACCATTCTGAATTTTTCTTTTTTGAGAAATTTGTTGAGATTTCTGAGGTCTAGAATGGGACGAAGGCCTCCTGTTTTCTTTGGAATGAGGAAATATCTGGAGTAGAATCCTCTGCCCTTTTGAGGCCCAGGAACTGGTTCTATGGCCCTGGCTCTCAGAAGGGTGGATAATTCTGTTTGAAGAATTATGGAATGTTGATTTATTGTCCAAGATTGAAGTGGTGGATTTTCTTTTGGGATAGTTAGGAAATCCAGTCTGTAACCGTGAGTTGTGATGGATAACACCCACTGGTCGGTGGTGATGGAGGTCCAATAGTTGTGGAAGTATTGTATTCGACCTCCTACTGGTGTTTCTGGGAATGGGTTGATCTGGCTGCTGCTCTCTGGGGCTTTTCAAAAACCAGATGTAGTGGCCGTCTGTGGAGGTGGTTGAGCCCTTGCAGGCCTTTGTCTAGGCTGCTGGCGTTGCGTTGGCCGACTAGTTCTGGCCCTACCTGTTGGGGGGTAATATCGACGTGGGCGATAATAAGGCCGTCGAGTGTCACGCCTTGGAAACTTCCTGGTAGAAGGCTGAGTCTCTTGTGGTTGAGAAGATAATTGTTTCAATGTTTCAGTGTGGTCCTTCAGGGTTGCCACAGCTTCTTTTATTTTCTCACCAAAGAGATTATCCCCCAAGCAAGGCAGATCTGCCAAATGTTCTCGAACCTCTGGGCGCAGATCAGAGGCTTTGAGCCATGCCCATCTTCTTGCCGCAATACCCCAAATCAAATAAGCCTGATACTTCACTTTCAATGCATATACAGCATAGTTCTCTGCTTCAACGGCAGGGGAGAAGAAAAACTGATACTTCACACATCCATCAGAGCTCTCTGCTTCAACGGCAGGGGAGAAGAAAAGAGGGTTCGCACTCACAAAGCGGGGAGTAGCTGGCTTGTTACGGCGGTTACTACCCCAAACCAAATGTGCCTGATACTTCACTTTCGATGCATATCCAGCATGGCTCTCTGCTTCAACAGCATGGGAGAAGAAAAACAACCAATAAGGGCTGTATAACATAGTCTGGGTAAAACAAATAAGCATGGGTGTAGCTTGCTTATTGCGGCAGCTACTACCCCTAACTAATCAAGCTAGATATTTCACTTGGATGCAGCTCCATCACTGCTCTCTACATTAAAGGTGGGGGTGGAAGGGAAATAGAACCAAGAGCTAAGAGAAACAGATAAGTATGAGAGAAAAAAATGTGTGAAGCTTGCTGGGCAGACTGGATGGGCCATTTGGTCTTCTTCTGCCGTCATTTCTATGTTTCTATGTTTCTATGCTGATAGCCGTGCAGCAGTCTCGAAACAATCATAGGTTGCTCGAACCTCATGTTTACCAGAGTCGAGGCCTTTATGAATGATGTCTTGTAAGGATTCCTGATATTGCTCAGGAAGAGAGAGAGAGAGTTCCTGAACCTGTTTCCAAAGGTTCCTTTGGTACTGGTTCATATATAATTGATAGGATGAAATTTTTGAAACCAGCATTGAACCTTGAAAGATTTTCCTTCCCAGGTTATCCAGAAGCCTACTCTCTTTTCCAGGTGGTACTGAGGAGTGTGACTTTTGCCGCTTCGCCTTCTTCTGAGCGGATTCAACGACCACTGACTGGTGAGGCAACTGTATTTTCTGGAACCCTGGAATAGGTTGCACTAGGTAGGTTGACTCTGCTCTCTTATTTACTGCTGACACCGAACCTGGATGCTCCCAAATCCTATATTGCAGTTCCTGGAACACCTCATGGACAGGGACTGCCAGCATTTCCTTGGGAGGGTCCACAAACTGGAGGACTTCCAAGGTCTTTTGACGTGCATCCACCTCTGTTTGAATGGGAAAAGGAATGGTGTCAGCCATCTCTTTAACAAAATTGGTGAAGGAGAGGTCCTCAGGAGGCGATTTCCTGTGGTCATCAGGCAGAGAAGGCTCTGAAAATATTTCCTCATCAGAAGAAAAATCAGAGCTGGTGTCCACAGGTATCTCATGTGTGTGATGAGGGATCGGCTGCATAGGTCGAGATGGTAAGACCGGAGAACGAGGCCTTGGGGGTCTTGGCACTCCAGATGGGCCTGGAATCGGTTCCACTGGTATTTTCTTAGTGAGGATGTCCAGGAGTGTGTCCAGTTTGGTAAAAACTGGATGTAACCCGGATACATCCTCCTTGGGCACCGGTGCTGGCATCGGAGATATCGGTGTGGGCACCGGTGTAGGTATCAGTGGTACCGGTGGAGGTATCGATGGAGGTACCTGTGGCACCGGTGAAGGTACCGGAGTAGGCATCGGGACCGGTTCCCGTGTCCTCGTCGGTGTCTGCGGCATCGATGGTGCTGGCTCTCTCGGTGATGGAATGGGTATCGGTGGAGTTGTCGATGGCTGAGGCGGAATCGCATCGCGCAGAGCCTGTTGCACCGCTTGACGAATAAAGGAGTCAAGTTCCACTCTCACAGCTGGTGATAACAGAGCAGCTATGGAGGGAGGCGGTGTTGGCAATGCCAATACCTCCTCAGAGCCCTGAGGAGGTATGGAGACGGTCACCGATATCGGTGGGGATCGCCCTTCACTAGGCCTCGGAGCCTCAGTCCCCATCCGGGGTTTCTTTGCAGGCGAGGCGGTGCCTTCCGATGGATTCTCGGTCATCGTTACCTGACATCTCCGATGCCGGTGGCGGTGTTTTTCTTTTTGCTTGTCGCTCCCCGAGATCGATGCTTTTGAGGAAATTGAAGGGGATGGTGTTGAGGCATCTCCCGCCTCTGGACGTTTCTGCTTCAGTATCAATTGACGGACTGAAGTAGATGGAGAAGATTGCGCTGAGGTCGAAGGCCTTGGAAGCAATTGGATATTAAATAACTGCTCCATTTTTTCGGCCCTTAGACGACGACCTTTCGCTGTCATTTCCGCACACGATTTACATGTTTGGATATTGTGATCTTTGCCTAAGCAAAGAACACATTCAAAGTGAGGGTCGGTAATCGACATTGTCCTCACACAGTTTGGGCACTTTTTGAAGCCCGAGGCCATGGCGCCGGACAGCCGTTGACGGCGATAACCCCAAAAATATCGTTCCCGGCCGGGAATCGAAAACGGAAAAAGTTATACTAAGGGAAACCCCTGCGGATGGAGTAAATTTTTTCCGAAAATATGAATTTTTTTCGATAGGTGAAAATCACCTCAGGACTCCAATTAGCCCACGATGCTAACGGCTTCGCGGAAAAAAGAAGACTGAAGGGAGACCCCTGTGGAAAAGAATATCATGGCATGCTGGGCATGCTCAGTAGGCACTCCGGTGCCATTCAAAAGTTTCATGGAAACTTTTAAAGAAGTTTTTCCGTACATAGGGCTCCATTACCGATGTCACCCATATGTGAGGACTAGCATCCTGCTTGTCCTGGGATAATAAGGAAAATCATTATCAGTACCTGTAGAAGTTCCATCAAGAGTACATGGTTTTGCTGGTTCTTCTGGTTCTCGATTCCAAACAATGACTCTGGAAGAAGGCTGGTCTTTAGTAGTAGATTTATCCAACAGTCCAAGAACATGGCAACCAATTGTTTCTTCAACAGCTACAGTTGTTTTTGCAACCTCTAACAGCATTTTCAGGAGTCTGTTATAAGCCTTCTGTAGACTTTGCCTGTATAATATAGATATGAGAAAACCTTACTAGCATGAATAAAAAATACACTCTTTATTGTAAATTTTTAACAAGTCCAACAAAACTAATGCTAATGCAAAGGCTAATGTTCCATACATTAGTAGGCATTAAAAAGGTATTACTATGCTAAATTGCAGCATCCCCAACTAAGCACATCTATAATATGAGGATTAAAAGCAAAACACATCAGGCCAGTTTGGTGGTTCAGTGATAGTGCTATGCACTGCTTTGTGGAGAAACTGGGTTCAATTCCCAGGCCAGGATTTTGCAGTCTGGCTTGGCCAGGCCTATGGATTCTGTAGAGGCTGCATTTACAGTCTATTGTGGGAGCGGGTCCAAATCATCTCATAGCATCACCACCCAGTGGTCAGACTTAGCACCCACAATTTTAGAATTCTGGAAGGTACACTAGTGTATGGCTTCCCCAGTGTCAGATTTAGGATTTTCTTGTCCCTAGCCTAGGTACTGCTTCCCATAAAGGCTGGACAACAGGGAACAGAAGTCCTAAAGTACAACCCTATAGTTTCCTGCGGTAGGTTGGATAGCTTCTGTGACAAAATTAGAAAATTCTGAAGCATAATGACAAACATTTTTATCTTTTATTTTACAATGTAAAAATTAAGTATTTCTTCAAACTTGCTTGTCTCTGTATAATTGATTTTGCTTTATTGGAGGAAAATGTATCTCAAGTATCAGTACAGAGAGGAGATACCAGGGATGGGGAGAGGAGAGAACAAGAGGACCAGGGATGGGGAGAAGAATTAAGGATGACTAGCAATAGAGTGCAGAGGTAGTGAGAAGACTGGCAATGGAAGGGGGGGGGGGGATAAGGAAGATGAGAAGGAAAGAGAACAGAAATGGGGAAGAGAAGACCAGTGATAGGAGGATGGAAGATAGGGAAGATCAGGAATTTGGGATAGGGGAAGAGGAGGGTGCAGGAAGGAAGTTCTTGGACGGAGGATGTGCAGTGGAGAGTAGGAGGTGTTATGGGAGTGGGTTCCAGGATCTAGGGAGAAAGGATAAGTAGGAAGGAAGGAGGTTCCAGGATCTGGGGGGGAGATCAAGGTAGAGGGGATCTGAATTGCAGTGGGGTGGGGGGATAGGGGCATCTCTATCATGCTCCAGTCCTGATCACACTTGCATCCCCTCGCCAACCTTCCACCTATACACACACACAACCTGCACCAATCCTCTCTCTTACACACACAAACACTGCCCAACTTACCCCATTCCTCTCTCTCAAACACAGATACATGCCATACAGCTAATCTCCTCTAATCCCCCAGCCTCTATCTTCATCACCCTGCATGTTCCCTCACTCGGCCCCTTCTAATCTCCCCTTTGCTCTTTCTGTTCCAGGCTCACCCTCTCCTCTCCTATTCCTGAATGACAGGAAGGGAGGGGTTGGATTGGATTAGGGAGCAGAGTAGATCTCCTTTGCTCTGCAACAAATTTGCTAAATTCTTTACAAATAAGATCAACAGCATCAAAGCTGAACTAGACAACACTGCCAGTGACTATCATAGTTGGACTCAATCAATCACACCATCTCACTTCTCTTTCCATCCCCTGAGTCTTTAAAAACTGGAATCCCTCCTTAAGAATATAAGAAGTTGTCATACTGGGTCAGACCAAGGGTCCATCAAGCCCAGCATCCTGTTTCCAATAAAGGCCAAACCAGGCCACAAGAACCTGGCAAGTACCCAAACACCAAGAAGATCCCATGCTACCGATGCCAGTAATAGCAGTGGTTATTCCCTAAGTCAACTTAATAGTAGATAATGGACTTCTCCTCCAAGAACTTATCCAAACCTTTTCTAAACCCAGCTACCTTAAATGCTTTGGACCACATCCTCTGGCAACAAATTCCAGAGCTTAATTGTTCGTTGAGTGAAAAAAGAATTTTCTCCAATTTGTTTTAAATGCGCTACTTGCTTACTTCAAGGAGTGCCCTCTATCCCTTCTATTATCTGAAAGAATAAATAACCGTGTCACATTTACCCATTCTAGACCTCTCATGATTTTATAGACTTCTATTATATCCATCCATAACAGTCCTAACCTCTTTAGCCTTTCCACATAGGGGTGCCATTCCATCCCCTTTATCATTTTGGTGGCCCTTCTCTGTACCTTCTCCCGTGCAACAATATCTTTTTTGAGATGTGGTGACCAGAATTGTACACAGTACTCAAGGTACGGTCTCACCACTGTGCGATACAGAGGCATTATAACACTTTCCATTTTACTCACCATGCCCTTCCTAATAATTCCTAACATTCTGTTTGCTTTTTTGACTGCTGCAACACACTGAGGCAATGATTTCAATGTATTATCCACTATGTTGCCTAGACCTTTTTCCTGGGTGGCAGCTCCTAATATGGAGCCTAACATTGTCTATTTATAGCATGTGTTATTTTCTCCTAAATGCATCATCTTGCACTTGTCCATAATAAATTTAATCTGCCATTTCAATGTCCAATCTTCCAGTCTCAAGGTCATCCTGCAATTTATCACAATCCACTTGGGATTTAACTACTCTGAATTATTTTGTATCATCTGCAAATTTGATTTCCTCACTCATCGTATTTCTTTCCAGATCATTTATAAATATATCGAAAAGCACTGGTCCAAGTACAGATCCCTGAGGCACTCCACTGTTTACCCTTATCCACTGAGAAACTTGACCATTTAAGCTATGTTTCCTGTCTTTTAACCAGTTTGTGATCCATGAAAGGACATAGTCTCCTACCCCATGACTTTTTAGTTTTCTTAGAAGCCTCTCATGAAGGACTTTCTCAAACACCTTCTGAAAATACAAATACAATACATCTACCGTTTCACCTTTGTGAGGCCAAGACTTCCCTTTGGTAAATCCATGCTGACTGTGTTCTATTAAACTATGTCTTTCTATATGCTCTGTGATTTTAATCTTTAGAATAGTTTCCACTATTTTTCCTGGCACTGAAGTCAGGCTCACCGGTCTATAGTTTCCTGGATCTGAAATAGCATTTTTTAGTTTCTTCAGAACCCTGAGGTGCATACCATCCAGTCCAGGTGATTTGCTTCTCTTTAGTTTGTTAATCTGGCCTACTACATCTTCCAGGTTCACAGTGATTTGGTTCAGTTCATCTGACTCATCACCCTTGAAAACCATCTCCAGAACCGGAATCTCCCCAATACCTTCATTAGTAAACACAGAAGCAAAGAATTAATTTAGTCTTTCTGCAATGGCCTTAACCCCTCGGTCATCCAATGATCCAACCAACTCCCTTGCAGGTTTCCTGCTTCGGATATTTTTTTTTAAAGTTTTTATTATGAGTTTTTGCCTCTAAGGCCAAATTAATTTCAAATTCTCTCTTATCCAGTGTTTCACACTTAACTTGACAATGCTTATGCTTTTTCCTATTTTATTCAGATGGATCCTTCTTCTAATTTTTTAAGGAGGTTTTCTTGGCTAAAATAGCCTCTTTCACCTCACTTTTTAAACATGCCGGTAATCATTTTACCTTCCTTTTTCCTTTCTTAATGCGTGGAATACATCTGGACTGCACTTCTAAGATGGTATTTTTAAACAATGTCCACACCTTTTCTACACTTTTTAACCTTTGCAGCTGCACCTTTCAGTTTTTTTTTCTATTTTCCTCATTTTATCAAAGTTTCCCTTTTGAAAATTTAGTTTTAGAGCTGTAGATTTACATATTGCCCCCCCCCCCCTTCCAGTCATTAGTTCAAATCTGATCATGTTATGATCACTATTGCCAAGTGGCCCCACCACCATTACCTCTCTCACCAAATCCTGTGTTCCACTAAGAATTAGATCTAGAATAGCTCCCTCTCTCGTCGGTTCTTGAACCAGTTGCTCCATGAAGCAGTCATTTATTCCATCCAGGAATTTTACGTCTCTAGCATGTCCTGACGTTACATTTACTCAGTCAATTTTGGGATAATTGAAATCTCCCATTATTACTGCACTGCCAAATTGGTTAGCTTACCTGATTTCTCCTTGCAGAGCTCAACTCCACAATGTGCCAGGAAGACCCCTTCCCCTCATGGCTCAAACAGGCCAAATCGTGTCTACTCAACTGCCTGCAGATCAACACCTCCCTAACATAACCTAGTCTTATAATTAGCAACTGTTTATTTAACTTAGGCCTCCCCTTATAATTAGCAACTGTTTATTTAACCTACATTAGGCACTGTATCTTTTACTTATACCTATATTAGGCAATGTATCTTTACTGGTTAACCCCATATTTACTTATCCAAGTTATATCGACCTGTTCTTTGTAAGACATTTACTTGTCAATGTTATTGTTCTGTTAAAATGTAAACCGAATTGATCAGTAATTCTGTTATTGGAAAGTCGGTATATAAAAATGCTAAATAAATAAATAAATAAATCTACCTAAATGCCTTAAAAAAAAGTGGTGACTAGACCCTTAATTAAGAAAACCAGCCTACACCCAACTATCAGTCTCAGACCTTCTTTTCTTCAACAAAATCACTGAAAAAGTGGTACTGCTACAATTAACTAAACTACTACAAACTACAAAGGATTTGAACCTTTTCCAATTTGGCTTCAAACTCTTTCACAGCACAGAAACTGCAGTAACCTGCCTTATGGCTGATATATGCTTGTACCTGGATTGAAGCCAACAGGTTCCACTAGATTTCCTGGATTTTTCAGCAACATTAAACACTATCAACCATCAACTTCTCATCTCCTGCCTAATTGACCTAGGTCTCTCAGGCCTGGCTCTTCCCTGGTTTAAATCATCCCTCCCCAAATGTACCCAAATCATCTCCCTTGCTCAGGCCTCCTCTTACACCTACCTTCTCCTATGTGGTATGCCACAAGGCTTCATTCTGTCCCTAACACTCTTCAATATCCACTTGGCTCATCTGGGAAAACTAATCAGAAACTTCCAAATTCTATACCACACCTATGCTGATATTCATCTACTGTGCGCTCCATAGGCTCTGATCCTAACCAATCACTAATCTAAACAACTGCCTTAAAATGATCGCAAGCTGGCTTCACTTAAAAAAGCTAAATCCCCAAAATATTGAAGTACTATGAATTAGGAAACCCAACCACACTAATAGCTTTTCTAGAAGGATCTATTGTGCCCTTCAGCTACCCAGTCCAAAGCCTAAGTTTTATCTAGTCTCTGAAATCTCATGTGAGGCTCATATACTAACTGTGACAAAGTCAACTTTTTATCAACTATGCAAACTTCGCTTCCTTCACCCACTATTTGATGGCCCTGCCTTTGCTACCTTCGTTAAGGCCTTGGTAATCTCCTGCTTGGACTACTATAATTCATTTACACAAAAGCTAGATCACCACCTACAGCTCATATAAAATGCTGCAGCAAGGAGCCTGCTTAATGCCAGCAAATTCAAACGGATTACCCCACTCCAAAAGATCTAAGATTACCTCCTAATCACCTATTGCCTCACTTTCAAGATCCTAGTCTTGGCTTTCAAAGCACTCAAGGGCTAAAAGACCAATTCTCTCTATACACTCCCTCCTACCCTCTATGCACATTGCTTCACACTTGGCTGGTAGTATTAGCCCCCAAGGAAATGAAGCTCTCTAGCATGAGAAAAATGACCTTCTCAGGATCAGACCCAGCCTCTGGATTCTATACTGTTAGACATCAGGTTTGCACCCAACTTTCAGGAAGAAATGAAAAACCTGGCAGTTTGTTGAAGTATATGAAGCATAGCCAAAACTCTCCAGACTGCCCTGCCCAACTGAAGCCTCATGGCTTAACATGCCAACTCCATCCTATTGCTGATCTAATTTTCCTTTGTCTCAGATTTAACCGCTTGCTACACAAGCTCTGCTATACTGCAGTCCTATACTATCTCAACTTTTTCTCATTGTTCTAAGCATCAACCTAAAATGACTGCTTTCCCCTTTCTATCATCTATCAATTACACATTCAGCCATTTTATTCTACAAAAGCCCCAACTGCCTCACTTTTCTCCTTTACCTAGTTTTTGACTTCCATGATACTATCTTATTAATGTACCCTACACCTTCTCTGACAAGACTGTTTGTCACTTTCATAACAGTACTCTTTGTGTGATGAAACCCTCCCTCTACGTTATAAATTGTAGTAACTTTTCCTGATTTCTCTAGGGTTACCTCAGGCTCGTAGGAAAGCCTTTCTAGATATGCGCCAAGAATTGTTGATCTGGGAGCTCGTTTTTTCTTGCACTTTCTTTGCAAATATATTGTTTGTTTTTCTTCTGAAAAATTTGTTTTCCCAGAACCTATTCAGTTAGATCATTTATTAATGCTCGTGCTCCTAATAATGGTTAATACAGTGTTTGTTTCTTCTTTCCTTTGGAGATTAGATAGTTGAGATTAGGTTCTTGCTTATTCTTGTATTATGAATGCAGATTATAGCATCACACAAAGATCTTTTTATTTCCTCTTTTTGAAGATTTTTTTCTTCTTTCTTGTTCATTTCTCCCTTTCTGGGTCCTTCCAGCTTTATGGTGGTCTGTTAGTGTTAGTTTGTGATTATTGCCTGTTTGCACAATTATCCTTTCTGTAAATTGCCACATTCAAATGCTATGTCCGTTGCAAGTTTGCTTGTGTATAATTTATAAAATTATTAATAAAAAAAAATGTATAGGTTTCTTGTTCTGGTTCTCAAAGGAGGTGACTGACATAATAAAAGCAAAAAAAGCTGCATTCGAGAATTATAAAGAATCCCAAAAAGAACACAGGGAAGAATATCTAGTAAAACTTAGGGAGATGAAAAAAGTAATCAAGAAAGCAAAATGTCTGGCAGAAGAAAGGATTGCCAAAGAGTTTAGAAAAGCGAGGTGACAGAACATTCTTCAGATACATCAGAGAAATGAGAAGGGTCCAAAGAGGTATGGTGAAATTGAAAGGTGATCAGGATCAATGTGTGGAGAGAGATGAAGAAATGGCAGAAATATTAAACAAATATTTCAGTTCGGTGTTTACTAAAGAAGAACCTGGAGAAGGACTGTCACTAGTTAACAAGTCTGTGGAAGGAGGTGGAGTAGACAAAATTCTCTTTACAGAAGAGAATGTATGGGAAAAGCTAGGAAAGCTGAAAGTGGGCAAAGCCATGGGGCCGGATGAGGTACACCCCAGAATACTGAGGGAGGTCAGAGATGTGCTGGCGTGTCCGTTGTGTGACCTGTTCAATAGATTCTTGGAAATGGGAGTGGTGCCGAGTGACTGGAGAAGAGCGATGGTGGTCCCACTTCACAAGAGTGGGAGCAGAGAGGAGGATGGAAACTACAGGCTGGTTAGCCTCACCTCGGTGGTGGGAAAATTAATGGAGACTCTGCTGAAGGAAACGACAGTGAACTATCTACAATCCAGTGGGTTGCTCAATGCGAGACAGCATGGATTCACCAGGGGAAAGCCCCGTCAGACAAATCTAATTGATTTTTTTTGATTGGGTGACTAGAGAATTGGATGAGGGAAGAGCACTCAATGTGATTTACTTGGATTTTAGTAAAGCTTTTGATACAGATCCCACATAGAAGACTCATGAATAAAATGAGAAGCTTGGGAGTGAGCGCCAAGGTGGTGGCGTGGATTACAAACTGGTTGACGGATAGAAGACAGTGTGTGATGGTAAATGGAACCTGCTCTGAAGAGAAAATGGTGTTAAGTGGAGTGCCACAGGGATCAGTGTTGGGACCGGTTCTGTTCAATATCTTTGAGAGCGACATTGCAGAAGGGATAGAAGGTAAAGTTTGTTTATTTGTGGATGTTACCAAGATCTGCAACAGAGTGAACAAGCCGGAAGGAGTAGAGAGAACGAGATGTGATTTAAGGAAGCTTGAACAGTGGGCAAGATATGGCAGCTGGGACTTAATGTCAAGAAGTGCAGAGTCATGCATCTGGGGTGGGGTAATCCAAAAGAGCTGTTTGTGATGGGGGATGAAGGGCTGTTGTGTACAGAACAAGAGAGAGAACTTGGGGTGATAGTGTCCAGTGACCTGAAGATGGTGAAGTAATGTGACAAGGCGATAGCAAAGGCAAGAAGAACGCTTTATATCATAGAGATATTAAGTCGGAGGCCCACCCCCCAAAAAAAAAAAATCTGCCTACAGGTTGGAAAACGGATACTCAATTTTGCCGGCGTGCGTTTTCCGAACCCATGGCTCTCAGCGGGTTCAACAACCAACGCCGGCAAAATTGAGCGTCGGCTGTCAAACCCGCTGACTGCCGCCGCTTCTGCCAATAAGGAGGCGCTAGGGACGCGCTAGTGTCCCTAGCGCCTCCTTATTAGCGTTGGCACTCATTTGCATACTGAATCACGCGCCCAGGAGAGTGGCCTGGGCGCGCGTTGGGAGAGCAGGCGCTTGCCTCGGAGCGCCGGCTCTCCTGCACATTTTACTGAATCGGCCCATATGTTTGTTGTCTATTATGATGTTTACTATGTCTATTGTAGACTGCTACATACTATAACAAGTTCTGACTCTTGCTGCTGGAAAGTTTGACAAAAAAAAAAACTGATGATGATCTCATGTCTGCTCCAGACTTACCTCCCACCCTCTTGTTTCTTGCATGCTGCCTGGGATGGGAGGGGCTGGATCAGGAAGCAGAAAGCTGTTCTCTAAGTGAAATTCAGCCTTGCTGGAAGGTAGCAAATATTCAGTCAGCCTGCTGCCCCCCCCCCCCCCAACCCCCAATTTTTGCCACTCTAAACATAGGCCTAGTGTATCTATTGAAAAATCCAGACCTGGGCTTCAAACCAAGGACTGATGCTGCAAAGACTAAGTTATGTGAATTGGAATAGAATATGAATTAGGAGGAAAACTCCCTGGGGAGCTGGATCCCAGGCCAGTTTTGACTGAACTTGAGGCCTAAAAAAAAAAACAGGAGAAACCTGCCAGGCCAAAAAAACAAAAAAACCCCCAAAACATGTACATCTTTGTTACATAAAATAAACCAGCAACATAAAAACAAGACGAGAATAAAAAGGCAGATAATACAGTTGACAATTGAAAATAAAACACTAAAATCCTATTTCAATATGATATTTATTTAATCCTTGAGGCTACCATAGGGGGCTGCAATTTTGGGATTGGCAGTGATTTTAAAAATATCAGTTCTTTTTATGCTTTCTAACACACAGATTCTGGAAAGAAATACAGGGATTTATGTCTGACCGAGAACAAAATAATTCTTCAAAGGACAGACAGAAATTCAATAAATTAGGCTCGCTGAAAGAAGATGAACACATCTAGGATAACTGGAGGAGTAGCCAAGTGGTTAGAGCAGTGGGCTGCAAATCAGGGAAACCAGGGTTCAAATCCCACTGCTGCTCCTTGAGTCCTTAGGGATGTCATTTCAATCTCCAATGCCTCAGGTACAACTAAAGATTTTAAGCCCTCTGGGATAAGGAAATACCTACAGTGCCTGAGAAAGTGAAATATAAATCAAATAAATAAATAAAAAGTTTGAAAACTAAAATAATTGGGTCAGAATTTTTAAACAACAAACCCTGGCAAAAGATCCCCACTGCTTTAAGATACTGATAAATCTTGCCAGATCAGGGGATACCAAGGAAATGAAGCAGCAGAGAGAAGGATGGCACCTTTCAAGTCACTTCCTCCATATCTTCCAACCAACATCATTCCTTTCCCTCGCACATACACACAGTGCCTCACATATACAAACACTCTCATACTCCCACACAGCATCCCCCAAACTTCATTCAAACAACCCCCCCACCTCCCCACACACTACACAGACATTCCCCCAACACCCCTTCCAAAACATATATATACAAATCTTTCACACCCGCACATCCTCATAGCCCCTAGAGACACACCCTCAAAGATGTACACTATCCCACGCACACACCTTTTACTCCCCCAAATAAATCATCACACAAATACATATAAACCACACATATACAAATACTCGCAAAAACATATCCTCCAACACACACACCCACTCACAAAGACAGACACACAGAGATACAGATAACCTCAGATATTTATCACTGTTCATGTGTATCTTTCTCAGTCTGTGTTTCTCACCGGGTTTGTGTATGTGCCTGCATGTGTCTGTAGCCTACTCTTCCACTTGCTCTTTAAAGCTTGAATTTACACCAGAATGTTTTGTGGTAACTGAGAAAATTGGGATATTACAGGTGATGGGGTACTTTTGGACAGGAGCACTTACCAACATTCTGCAGCATCTAACAGTGTTTCGTAAGCATCACAATCCTATCTAAGGCGATACATATACATGTGTCTTCAAGTTACTCTTCACTCTCCCCCCAACTCCATTCCTTACCCCATGGTTGCAACAAGTGAAAACACTATACGGAAGCATAGCATGTACTCAGTATGTAATGCAAGAGCCCCACAACCTCTTTATACAAATCTGTGTTGGAAAGCGTGCCAGAAGCCACGTGTCTGCATGCTTTCCCTACCTGCTATGCTTTCCAACATCCTGAATGTTGGAAAGAATTATGTGAAAGGGATTCATATATGTCTGTCCGGGGGCAAAATAAATCTCTGCAGAAAGGACAAAGTCATCAAATGTGGTTCACTGGAAGAAATTATGAATTTTTTCGATAAGTGCTAAGCTACAATATCAGCATTATTGTTGAAGAACAAAGCCTCCTAAATAATCTCCAATACTTTACTGCATAAAGCAGTTAAGAGTCTGCACAATGTTGACAACCCCTCCATTCCATAAGTCTTCCAATCAATTACTCTAGAGTCCCATATGCAGCACTGTACAGATATATATATATATATAAAAGACAGTCTCTGTCCCATGGAACTTACAATCTAATTGAGACAAATGTATATAAACAAGAATCTGTGGGAAGTGTATTTACTGTAGAGAAGTGTTTAGGATTTTAAAAAAAACCTCAAAATAGTGAGCTTTTAGACTGGACTTGAATATGGTCAGAGAGGGAACAGGACCCATCAAATCAGGAAATCTGTTCAATGCATACAATATAGCAAAGTGGAAAGTATGGAGTTAGGAACTGGCAGTGGAGAAGAAAAGCACAGACAAAAGCAACGTGGTATTGTTTTAAATTAACTATAATCCACTTAGCACGATTAATCATTATAAGCAGAATATAAATATTTTAAATAAACAAACTTGCCCAATGAGTGGAGCTCACAAGGAAGGGTGCAGGATGAGAGAAAAGATAATGAGGAGCTGCAGAGCAAACATATTTGTAGAAAAGTAAGACAAGTTTAAACTATGCAGAAGTGGACAGTGAGCCAATGAGGTGACTTGAGAAGAGGTGTTACATGGTCATAATGACCTTTCACCCAAATAGTCTCTTCTAGCTCTTATACCTCTCCATTTCCCACTTCCCTGTTCTAAAACCTCTTCATTCCCTAAACACTCTCTCTCTGCTTCTGCACTTCCTCATTCCCCCAGACACCTTCTCTTCTCTGTGCTTGCATATATCTGTAGCCTACTATAGATAAAACAGGATTCTAATACAATGGCGCAATGGATGATAGTGTCTCCCCATCCTGCCCTACACATTTTTTAACCTGGCTCCGGAGTGTGTCTGTAAGCGATTGAGGGACTTCTGGAATGGAGGAGTTATCAACATTCTGCAGCATCTTCCTCCTGTCAGAAGGTTGAAGGGAATATCAATGCACTATGACTGTGCTAATATGAAACCAAAAGGGGCAAAACCGTACTGGCAGTGGCAGGAAAACCTCAAGGCACTGACAGAGGAGCAAAGCAGCACAAAGAATGGCATGAAATTCCAAAAGCAGAATATTTTTTTTCACATTTTTAGCCAATTAATAAATTACCCAGTCTTGAAAAGTGTTACTGCTCACAGATCATGTCATTATGAAAGGATACATTTTCATATGTTTAAAGACAGTCTACCCAGTCTCAGGCAAGCACATCAGTAGGGATGCATGCTGGATATATCAGAAGTATCTAATAAAGCCAGATTCTTGTTAAGTCCTGTGCTGCTCCTAGGATTTTTTCCCAAAATGGAAAGACAATAGACAACATTCTGACTTCTCTCAAGTTGGATGCTATGGAACCACAGAGAAAGGGAAAGTTTATAGGAGAAAAGTTTAGCGTTTGCCCCTTGGTGGCCATTAGGGACATGCAGAGGCAAAATTTTCATTTTGATTCGTTAATTCATTTCATAGGCCACAAAAATTCATTTGGTTCAAAAAAAATAAGTTTACTCATTCCATTCATTCATTTCTTTCCCATTAAAGTGAATGCAGACAATTTTAGGTTAAAAAATTGGGGTTTTCTAATCAATTCTAATGAAACATGATCAATTTTTTAAAATGTCATCCCTTTCCAATTCCTGTGCTGAACGAGATGTTTAAGACAGTAATTTCTATCTTTTTTCACTTGAGCATCTTAGCTGAAAATGGAATATATATTTATGTATCAGCAACTGAAAATACTAACAAAATGCATAATTACCCCTTTACCATGCAGTTGTTGGCATTGGGAATCAGACTGATAGTTAAGATAGCGTATGTCCTATTACCATGCCAAACAGCAGAGTCTGATACCTAGATCAGGTCTCAAAGCTCAGGGACAATACAATGTTTTCAATGGCTATATGGGGTTGGGGAGAGGCTTCCGTTTGGGGCAATGTATCTTTAGAATTTGTTCACATTAAAAGTGTTTATTATCAGTATTTGAAAAAATTCACAAAACCAAAAAGTACATTTTAATTTTCTGCCATGTAAACCATAGGCAATTAGACAACTAACAAGATACTGACAAAACTGGTAAACTGACCACAGTAGTAGTAAAATATTTTGATTTAAAAATTTCAAAATAACCTCCAGAATCATCTTTTTAGTTTAGATGAAATTTTTTTTATTACATAACATTTTTACTTGTAGAAGTGCACAAAGTGCCTACCTTTCTTTGATAAGCACAACTGAAGTCTCTTTGGGTCTTTCATTTGCTGTTTCAGCTGCTTCTTTAACCGTGTGCTCTTCAGATTCATCTCTACTCTCATTTTCATCCTGAGTAAGTTTTGGTAAAGGGAGGTAAGAGAAAAGGGACAAAAATCCTGTCATGCTGGAGTCAATGTTCTGCTCACCCTATGCTCTGTTTTACTTTGAAACCAAAGCCAACAAAAGCTCAAACTACATAATGTTTGCAAAACCAGCAATGATCTTTTATATTAGATTGCTAGTATCAAAGAAAATAGTACAAAACTGAAAAGCATGACTAATCTATGTCCAAGTCTGTATCAATGAAGTTTGTTATGCAGAGTAAACAGCTTCTCAGTTCCCTCTAGGTTAACACTATGGCAACATGAAAATTTGAGTTTACCTGCAGAATAATGCTAGGCATTCTAAACCCCACCTTCTTCTTTGTTGATCAATCAGATGCAAGCAAAAGCTGATACCATTAGGGAAACTAAGTTAGACTGACAGTACCAACCAATAAGGAAACACTGCTAAGCACAGCAAATAAACCACAGCTCTTAAGGAAGCCAAACTGCATTTTACCTGTGTTTGAGTACTCCTAGTCTGCAGTTCAAAGCATAACTTCTTGTCACTCATTGCAGAAGTCTCCTTTAATGCTTCTATTTCTTCCAATAGCATTTTCTCCCTTTCTGTAGCAAGATTTTCACTGACCACCAAGGCACTCTAAGATAAATATTTCAAAAACACATTGTTCACAATTACAAAAAGCAAGACCATTTTGTCAAATTTATGAAATTCATTCCCCTTGTCAACTAAACTCATGAAACTTTTGTTTTAAAATCTTTCAGTCAAAAGTTTCCTTTATCATCATTCTGCATACAATGTAAAATTTTCTAATGTACAAAAGAGCGAAGGCAATTTTCATAAGCTATTAATGTAAGTATAGCAGAGGGGTTTTTTTTACCTGTAACAGGTGTTCTCTGAGGACAGCAGGATGTTAGTCCTCACATATGGGTGACATCATCAGGATGGAGCCCAATCAATGAACATTTTTGTCAAAGTTTCTAGAACTGACTGGCACCACTGAGCATGCTCAGCATGGTACCAACCCTGCATCCACTGATGCAAAATTAGTTTTTATTTTATTTATTTTAACATGTATTAGTACATGTTAAAATAACGTACTGTAGAAATAAAAGTCCTGGGGGCCTGTACAGATGTATGTGGCCCTATGCAGTCGGAAATACCTTGAAGTTTG
Source organism: Rhinatrema bivittatum (assembly GCF_901001135.1). Classification (NCBI taxonomy): domain Eukaryota; kingdom Metazoa; phylum Chordata; class Amphibia; order Gymnophiona; family Rhinatrematidae; genus Rhinatrema; species Rhinatrema bivittatum. The sequence continues at coordinate 168,188,237 of NC_042616.1, read as the reverse complement.
TTTTGAAGTTCTTCCTGAATTAGTGTCTGGCAGCAAAACATGGTCATGTCAGTGTTTTCCAAAGCTACGTTTTGCACGGTGTTCTCCCAAACTTAAGTATTGCATTCACTGTTGATACTGGATTAAAGCTTTTATGAAACATGTAGCCACTTTATGAATGTTTTTGGAAATATCTGGAGAACATTTAAGAAGTTTGAATGTTTGAATTTATGAATGGCAAATTTGTTTAAGTTGAATAGGCACTTATTAAAACAATGTACATTTTTTTCACGTGATGGCAGCTGAAACAGATATTCTTGCAGCCGAGCACCACACTGCCTGATGTTTTTCCATTTCCACATTATTTTTTTTATTTTTTTAAAACATAAAATTGTCTCATATGAACTCCCTGATTAATTAAGAGATCAATTTTGCAGTACATTATTGGGGGGGGGGGGTTTTGTACTAATAAATATTTTTAAAAATCCTTTTTTTTGTTTGCTTTAAAGAATTCTTCAAAAAATGTATACAATTATAGATGTTTAATAAGAAACAAATGTGCATTAGTGCTAATAGTAGTATATATATAATCTGATAACAATGGTGGAGCTGATTGGATTGTGGTGATTCTTTTATCCATTACAGGTTTAATACCACTGATCAAGTGTACCCAACTCCACGGGGTAGCGGGTGGGTTCCATGAGGACTACCATCCTGCTGTCTTGTGAGAACACCTGTTACAGGTAAGCAACTCTGCTTTCTCACAGGACAAGCAGGATGGTAGTCCTCACATAAGGGTGAATGGCGAGCTGCGGATGCCCGAGCATTGTACTAAAAGCACCCAAAGATGTGCAACCGACACAATAACAGGAGACCTGTTGCCCAGGAGAGAGCGAAGGTGTCCCTCGGTGGAGTTTTTTTGACTGTGATGTAGGGAGCAGAAGCTCTCCACCTTGCGATTGTGAACCGATGCAAAGAGGTCGATGCTCGGATACCCCCACTTCTGAAATATGTGATCCGCGACTGTGGGGTTCAGGGAACACTCGTGGGGTTGAAAAGTACGACTGAGTCTGTCTGCTAGAACACTGTCCACGCCTGCCAGGTAGGTCACTCTCAGTAGCATGGAATGAGACAGAGCTAAGGCCCAAATTTGCACTACTTCCTGGCACAGGTGGTAGGAACCGGTCCCCCCCCTGATTGTTGATGTACTACATCGCTACTTGATTGTTTGGATTAGAATTGCTTGTTGGATAAGCAATCATGGAAGGCTAGAAGGGCATATCTGATCGCCCTGAGCTCCAGAAAGTTTATCTGATGTTGCACTTCTGCTGCAGACCAGGTTCACTGAGTTTGCAGGTGGTTTACATGCGCTCCCCAACCGAGAGTGGAAGCATCGGTTGTCAGAATTATTTGAGATTCTGGAGCCTGAAACGGCAGCCCCTTGAGCAGATAGGACTCTTAGATCCATCAAGCCAGTGAGAGACGAAGCTGCCTGGTGACATGGACAATGTTGGACATTGAATAGTGTGCCTGGGACCACTGGGATTTTAATGTCGACTGCGTTACTCGCTTGGCAAGTCGAGCCATTGGGGTAACATGGACCGAGGACGCCATATGTCCCAAAAAGACGAGGACATGATGAGCAGTCGTGGTTCGACGAGACTGTACAGTGCGCGCAAGCACTGCCAGCGTATGAGCTCGGTCCCTGGGAAGGAAAGCTTTTGTTTGGATAGTGTCGAGATCCGCTCCGATAAAGGAGAGGGATTGAGATGGAATCAGATTGGACCTGATAATTGATTAGAAATCCCAATTATAGTAGGAGCTGCACAGTGAGATGGAGGGAGTGAAGAACCGCCTCCGGAGACCGAGCACTCAGAAAGCAGTCACCTAGATAAGGATAGACGTGAGTGCCTAGTCGTCTTAAGAATGCAGCTACTACTGCCAGGCATTTTGTGAAGACACGAGGGGCCGAAGCTAGGCTGAACGGAAATACTCGGTACTGAAAGTGCTGGTTTCTGACGAGGAACCGGAGGTACTTCCTGTGAGACGGGGTAATTGCTATGTGCATGTACGCGTCTTTTAGATCTAGAGAGCAAAGCCAATCCCCTGTTGGAGAAGAGGGAGTAAAGAGCCTAAGGTTACCATTCTGAACTTCTCCTTTCGTAGATGTTTGTTCAGAGCACGAAGGTCTAATATGGGGTGAATGCCTCCCATCTTTTTTGGTATTAAGAAGTATCTGGAGTAGAAGCCCTGTCCCCTTTGTAAAGGAGGAACTGACTCTATGGTGTTGGCTTGCAGGAGGGAAGCTATCTCCCCCTGCAGGAGTTGAGAGTGGTCGGAGGAAGTCCACCTCGGCCGAGGTGGAGAGTCCGACGGTATGGCGAGGTATTGAGCTACGACCAACTGGAACCACTGGTTCGTGGTGACCTTGAGATATATGGTGGTAAAATGTCATAGCCGGCTGCCGACCGGCAGGGATGGCAGAGGGAGAAGATGACAATCACTCTCTAGGGGGGAGTCAAAACCCCGAGGCAGGACCAGGTTGTGCAGGTGGCTGTGCTTTCTGAGGTCTGGGTTGTCGAGGTGGAGGCCTTTGATAGGGTCTAGATGGACGAGACCGAGCTGGTGGAGGGTGGTATCTTCATGCTTTGTAAGCAGTTCTTTTTGCCTCTCTCCTGAACGGCTGTTTAGAAGAGGTAGAGAAGTCAGCATGTACAGCGGAAAGCTGCCGCAGCGTCTCGCTATGATCTTTGAGTTGTGCGACAGTTTCTTGGAGTTTTTCTCCAAACAGATTGTCCCCTGTACAGGGGAGGTCCGCTAAGTAGTCTTGTACTTCTGGGCATAAATCTGAGGATTTTAGCCAGGCCCACCTCCTTGCGCTTATTCCGGCTGCTGCTAACCTGGAAACCGTATCAAAAATGTCATAAGCTGACCCGACTTCATGCTTACCTGCATCAAAGCCCTTTTTTATGATGGAGTTCAGTTGGTCTTGGAACTGATCCGAGAGAGACTCAGAAAATTCCTGTAGTTGCTTGAATAAATTCCTGTTGTATTGGGTCATATAAAGTTGGTATGCCACAATATGATAAATCAACATTGAGCCATGGAAAACATATGCCCAAAAGCATCAAGGAATTTTTGCTCCTACCCAGGGGGGTGCCAAAGAATGAGGCCTTGGTCTCTTGGCCTTTTTCTGGGCAGACTCTACCACCACTGAATGATGAGCCAATTGTGTTTTTTGGAAACCAGGTGCAGACTGGACCAAATAGGTGGCATCAGTCTTACGGTTGACCGGAGGGACCGTACCAGGATGTTCCCAGTTGCGCTGCAGAAGATCATGCACCGGGATAGACATTATTTCTTTTGGTGCGTCAATAAACTGAAGGACCTACAGCATTTTGTGTCTGGAATCTTCTTCAGTTTGCAGGGCAAAAGGTATAGTCTCAGACATTTCCTTAATGAAATTAATGAAGGAGAGGTCCTCCGGTGGAGACTTGCGCCTTTCTTCAGGTGGCGAAGGCTCAGATGGGATATCTCCGGTGTCCTGGGAATCAGATGAGTCATTGGACCACGGTTGGTAAGGCTGATCCCCAGCCCCCAATTGTGGGTCAGATGGTAGAAAGGGACCCTCTCTGCCTGGAGGAGGTCTGGGCACCGAGGGAATCAGTGCTGGCATCGACGGCTTCAGGTGTGGCATCGATGGTCTTGGGTCCGGCATCAGTGAAGGACGAAGGGGCACCGATGACATCGGTGGATGCCTCGGTGGAAACAATCCAGAAGGCCATGGAACCGGTTCCGGCCTCTATGAACCCTCCTCATCTGAGGAAAGATGAATGGGCGTCGAGGGACCGAGGGGTATCGGTGCTTTCCCCAGTGCCACTGGCAGAGCACCAATGAGGACATCCAGCCTGTCAAGGAGCAGAAGAAGCATCGGTGGCATCAGTTCCGGAGCCGGCACAGGAACCGGTATCGGCATCGATGGCTTTGGAAGGCCCTGGATGGCCTGTACCACTGCCTCTTGCACCATCCGGTGCAATTCCTCATGGAACACTGGTGCAGCTAACACCAGGTCTGGAGTAGGAGGCATGGAGGGCATCACCGGAGGGTCCACTGGTCCCAGTGGAGTCTTGGCTGCCTCGCCCACGGAAGGTGGGGAACGCCTCGGTGAACCCGGCTCAGAGGAGGTTCAGGGCTCCTCAGCACGGGGCTTCTTCTTCGGTGGCTCGAGAGACTTGGAGGTTGAAGGCACCGTTGCATCTGGCAGCGATGGAATGGACTTGCGGTGCCTATGCCTATGTTTCTCTCGGTGCTCAGCCTAACCTGTGCCTGGCACCGATGACGGTGAAGAGGTAGACTTCGACGTCGACCGAGAGTCATCGGTATCCGACTGATGGCGTGACTTCGTCGGCAACGGTACGGATGATGCGGAAGCCTGGGACGGTGGACGCTGCTTTGTGTGGAACATCAAAGCCATTTTTTCTAGCCGAGCCCAGCGGCCCTTCATGGTCATTTGGGTGCAGGTGGTACATGAGTCCACGTCATGTGTCGGGCCCAGACAAAGTAAACAGACCTGGTGAGGGTCTGTGATGGACATTGTCCTAATACATTCAAGGCACTGCTGAAAACCCATTGCCATTGCTGCCGTCGAAAATTTAGGTCGGTCGCGGTCGGTGTCTGTGAGGCCTATACTGGTCCCCGACGGGAACTGACCGAAAAACGGGTAAAAACTTACCGAATGGACGCGGCTATTGACGGCGAAGAAGGGAGACCCCAAGGGGGTATACATTTTTGCAATTTGCAAAGAAATTCCTGAGGAAAAAACCTCCTGTCAGGAACTTGTGAGAGAGTTCCTAAGTCCGCGTGGCAAAAGCTGCGCGGAATAAAAGAGACTGAAGAGAGACCCCTGCTGGATGCAGGGTTGGTACCATGCTGAGCATGCTCAGTGGTACCAGTCAAAGTTCTAGAAACTTTGACAAAAGTGTTCCGTGATTGGGCTCCATCCTGATGATGTCACCCATATGTGAGGACTACCATCCTGCTTGTCCTGTGAGAAAAATGCATCCTTTTGCTTAAGCGGAATAATATTAAATTGCTCACTCAAAATGGGTTTTCCCTGTGGACAGCAGGATAATCAGCCTCACAAATGGGTGATATCCAATGGCGCCAATATGGAACATTTCATAATATACTGTAGAAAAGCCTAGATTTTACTTAACCTGTGCAGGACTTCACACGTGCCACCACCATGCGGGACCTACGCCAACTTCAAAAAAGGGAAAAGCAGGAAGAAATGTGTGACTGATTATCCTGCTATTCTCAGAGAATACCCCTTATAGGTAAGTAACTTAATTTTCTTTGTAAATAAGTAGGATGAATCAGCCATACAATATTTGTATGGGAAAACACACTTGCAGTTTTATTCTTTTTTTTTTTTTTTTTTAAAGACAACCCAAAATCATAAAAATAAGTCATGGGACAATGGAGCTGAATTCTACCCCTCAAAAAGATCATGGAGGACAGACTGACCAAAACTACTGTTATGTCAAGAATAAGTTTCCAAACAATAATGGGAAGTAAATGCATGTCACAGCCTTGCATATCTCCTTAATAGAGGATGATCTTAGATGGGCAACTGACAACCATGGCTCTGACATTATGAGTCCTAACATGCTTGGGTATTACAAAAGAAAATTTGATCTGTTATTCAACTGGAAATTGTTTGTTTGTTTACAGTAAGTCCAGGCTTGTTGAGGTCAACATAAACAAAGCTGAATGGAACTTCTAAGGGCTTCAGTCCACTCAGAAGGAAATGGCTCTTCTGCAATCTATGCAGGGCCTGTTCATCTTTGTGAGCATGGGTCCTGGGAAAAATTTGGAAAGGTAATTGGCTGATTAAGGTGAAAATCTGACACCACATCATGTAGAAATTTGGAATGAGTGCACAGACCACCCTAATTATGATGAAACTTGGTATAAAAAGCATAAGTCATTAGGATTTGCAGGTCGCTGACTGAGGGCCACCAAAATATGGCCATCTAGGTAAAGTATCTGAGCTAACAAGAGTTCAGAGGCTCTATAGGGGTAATCAGCTGAATATACTCCATACTAAGGTTCCATTGCACTACAGGTGGCTTAATGGGAGCCTTCAATAGAAGGAAGTCCTACATAAATTGAAAGAAAAGCTATACAGAGATGGAGTTTTCTTCTACAAAATGGTGATAAGTACCAACTGCACCGAGTTGAACTCTAACAGAGTTAGTTTTGAGATCAGATTCTGACAAATGTAGAACGTTATGAAACAGAAGTGATCTATTGACTTTCTCTCACACCAAATGGCAACACATTGCCATTTAAACCTATAAGACTTTCGGACTGATTCAGTAAAGTCCACGGAGAGCGGGCGAATGCCTGCTCTCCCAGCGCGCGCAATTCAGTATTTAAATTAGGTCCGGCAGTAGAAACAGGCAAAAGGAGGCGCTAGGGACACTAGCGCGTCCCTAGCGCCTCCTTTTGGCCCGGAGCGGCAGCTGTCAGCGGGTTTGACAGCCAACGCTCAATTTTGCCAGCGTCGGTTCTCAAGCCCGCTGACAGCCACGGGCTTGGAAATCGGACGCCGGCAAAACTGAGCGTCCGGTTTTCGACCCGACAGCCGCTGGCCGACTTCAAAATTTTTTTGTTCTTTTTTACCCTTCGGGACCTCTGACTTAATATCGTCATGATATTAAGTCGGAGGGTGCACAGAAAAGCAGTTTTTACTGCTTTTCTGTGCACTTTCCCGGTGCCCGAAGAAATTAGCGCCTACCTTTGGGTAGGCGCTAATTTCTGAAAGTAAAATGTGCGGCTTGGCTGCACATTTTACTTACTGAATCACGCGCGAATACCTAATAGGGCCATCAACATGCATTTACATGTTGAGGGCACTACTAGATTCGGCGAACTGGACACGCGTTTTCCGCCCCTTACTGAATAAGGGGTAAGGGAAAACGCGCGTCCAATGGCAGGATAACAGTGCGCTCCGTCGGAGCGCACTGTACTGTATCGGCCCGTTTGAGTAGATTCATATCCTTTTTGCATCTAGGAAGGAAATACCTCATCTGAGAAACTAAAGGAACAAACAATTTTGCTCTCCAAATTCAGGCTGTGAGGAAGAGATGGTAGAAATAGGGCTCAAATAGCATTCCTGATTTCGAATGATTATAGCTGGAGAATTCCCCATCCAAATTGGTTGCCTGATAGACAACTACAAAAGAGTAGAAACCAAACGAAAATAACTTTCAAATAACTGCACGCAGAGACATATACACATATGTATATGGTTGTTCATAGATCTATACTAGTATTTTATAACCCATGCACATGATATAAGCGCATTTTATAAAATGCATGTATTTATACCCTGTAGCTTACATGCTGCATGCAATGCACTGAAAAAATGTATATCAATGCATTGTATGCTTGTACTTTTCCTATTTTGAAAATATATGTATGTATATTTTACATATGAAAGAAAAAGTGGGTTTTACAAGCTTAAGTCAGTGTATTTTAAATCATGTATCTAGGAAATTACCAGTTTTACCAATTGGTCTACTAGTTCATCCAGTCCTTCTCTAGTCATCAAGAGACTCCTGGTTCTTCAGCCTGAACTACACCCAGTTCGCTCAAACTTCCCACCCAGTAAGTACTCCACAATAAACACATTTAATATCACTTACGAGAGATAATTAGCAGGTGTAAAATTAAACAATTAAATTGGTAAATCTACACGTGCAAGTCTTTTTTAAAATAGCAACTTACATGCCTAAATGTTGGCTCTGTTCTGGAATGCACTTAGACCACCCCATTTTTACATGCATATCCGAGTGTGCAAAAGGAAAATATATGCATATTTCTGACTTTCATAAAATACAGAATACATGAGTAGAGGCAACTTATGCATGTAATGCTAATTTTTACGTAGAGAACATTTTGAAAATTCACCCCAGTATGTCTCGGCTAAAATGGAGCTATGAGGATTATAGTTACTTGTTCCCTTCTTTAAGTATTCACAACCAGAAGAATCAGAGGTTATGCATATAGGAAACCTATCTCCCAACAAAAAGGCAAATCATCTAACACGACTCTGCCATCTGTTGTTCTTCTGGAATAGAAGCTTTGGACCTTCTTGTTCAGAAAGGTTGTGAAGAGATCTATCTTGAGTGTTCCCCACTGAAAAAATATCCTGTTTGCTACTTTTTGATCCAAGGGTGTCTCATGGTAGTCTAGGATTGATCATGTCTGGCAGGGAAAGGATGTTCTCTTTCCCTGCCAGGTATGTCTCTTAGGGCTGTCTGGTGAGAGATGGCCAAGTTCAAAAACATGACCCACAAGAAATATTCTATTCCTCACTACTGTTTAGATAGAACATAATTACCTGACTGTGTCTCTGTATCAGGAAGATTTTATTGCTCATTCAATCTCTGAAAGTCTTTAGAGCGTTCATTACTGCCCTTGGTTGTATCTATCATCTTTCCCAAACAGTCTTGGACCAAGGGCCCTGGGTGTGGTGCCCTTGACCATAAACTCCCCAGCCTACATTGGCGGTATCTGTTGTCAGCATAATTTACAAGGCCAATTCCCTGGCCACAAAGACAGAGAATCTGTCCATTGATACACATGAGCTCCTTTAGACCCCAAGTGGCTCAATTCCAGTGGAAATTCAGGGCCCATTTAATGTTTTTCAAATGGGAATAAACAATGTAAGTAAAACTGTAGATACCATATGATCTAACATCCTCAACATGGCCCAGGTTGACAATGAAAGACTCCCTGTATTGTAGATATTGATTTGGTTTTCCTATTGGCAGGGAAATTGGCTTTTATCCAAGTCATATTTAGCAGAACCCTAATGAACTCCAATTTTAGTGATGTGCTTAGATTGGATTTGGTGTAAAGGGCTCCTTTATGCATGTGTGCCAGGCCATCAACTACACCAGTGGTTCTCAACCGGTGTGTGGCCAAGAACACGCAGGTGTGTCGCCACACTTCCCGGTCCCCCGCTAACCCAGCTGCTCCCCGGTCCTCCTCCGCTTGGGCTTAAAATGCTGTCAGCCCGGGCAGAACGCGGCAGAACAGGTGGAATCAGCAGCACCAGCATGGTCAGCGTCAGCCCGAAGAACAGAAGAGAGGCACGGCCTGAGGAATGAGCAGCGCGGCGTGCAGAAAAATGAAGAAGAACGTCAACCCCTGCGGCCGATGGGACTCCTTGCTCCGCCAGGGCTGAAAACGAAGGAGGTTAGGGTTGGGAGGAGGCTGCTGCTGCTAGTTCCGGGGAGGGAGGGAGGGAGGGAGAGCGAGTGAATGCGCAAGCAAGCATGTGTGTTTGCTATCCTGTGTGTGTATGTGTGTGAGATAGCATGTATGTGAATGATTAAGAGCCTGTATATGTGAAAGAGAGTATGTCTGTGATTGAGAACCTGCATGAATGTAAGTTTATGATCGGGAACCTGTCTGTGTAAGTTTGTGATTGAAAACCTGTTTGTGTGAAAGAGTATGTGTGTATGATTGAGATACTTTGTGTGTGAGAGAGATCATGTGTATGTATAATTAAGAGCCTGTGTGTATAAGTAAGAGAGAGAGCATGTGTGTCTGTGTGTGATTGAGAGCTGGTTTAGGTGAGGGAGCATGTGAGTATGTGATTGACAGCCTGTGTGTAAATGAGAGAAAGAGAGAGAGCATGTTTGTAAGCATATGAATGAGAGTCTGTGTGTGAGAGAAAAAGACAGCATGTATGTGTGTGATTGAAAGCCTGTGTGTGATAGCATGAAAAGATAGACAGCATGTGTGTAAATGTGTAATTAAGAGCCTATATAAGTGAGAGAAAAAGCATGTGTATATGTGAGTGACTGAGAGCATGTGTGTATAGGTGTGTAATTGAGAGCCAGTGTGAGAGAGAGCACTGGTAGAGAGAGGAGAAAGTTCCAAGCAAACCACCCCTCCCCTCCTGCTAATTCAAAACAATCTCAGGAGACCTGAATATCAAACGTTCCCAGGTATGCAGAGGAAAAACATGTTTGTATCCTTATTTTTCATTACTTGGTCTTTGTGTCTGCTATTTTGAAATATTTTATTGGTATCTAGAATTTTTTATATGAGTTTTTAATTATTGGATATTCCACTCATCAGCTGTTTCGAAATATGTTCTTTTTGTTAGTACGGTTTTACTGCTACTGATTTTATATTTCTTGATTTGTTTTATAAGGATGGGTGATGTTTCTTTTTTTCCTTTGTTGCACTGCATACAGAGACTCTGGCTTGTTGCAGTTTCCAATTCATTTTTTTCTGCATGCTTCTAGTTATGCGTTTTGGTCTCTTTTTTTCCTTGTTAGGTGAAGGTCAGCACATGTGACTGAGGTGAGGTATTCTGCTGGCGTGTAGTTTCTGTGTAGGGCTCTATAGCAGCCTGACTTGGTCCGTTTTCCTAATAGGAGATGTATTGGTGTCTTAAGACCTGGTGTAATATTTTCAGTGTTGCCTTTTCTTAGGTAAGGTGGTTACTGTTTAAGTGCTGGAAATTGGTGCTGTTTGGTGTGGAATGTTTACTATTTATGCAGTTTCTGTTCAGACAGAATACGTATCTTTTCCTTGTCATTTTAAACAATAAAAATAATTACCGGACCTTTACTTTTTATTTCCGCCGTAAATTGTGTCACACATGTGAGCGTGGCCTGTCAGGTGTGTCACGATGGGAAAAAGGTTGAGAACCACTGAACTACACAATTCCTTTAAAAAATGTGACCTAGCTACATGTCATACACTCACTGATCACCAACTGCCTTGATTACCGTAAACTTTCTTTTCCAAGACATTTCACAATATGAATTCAAATACCTTCAACTATTGCAGAGCACAGCAGCTAAACATCTTATTTTGTTCATTTGATTAGTTTAACATTCTTTTATGCTTTTTTACACTGTTTTCTTTTTTGATGAATGATAGTTTTTGTTTTAATTGTTTCTTTCATTTTTGTACACTTTTATCTTATGTATATCCTTTTAAAATTGTAAACTGTTGTGATGGCTTGCCTGAACGACTGTATAGAAAATTTAACAAATAAATAAATAGATAAATAAACAAATAAATAAATAGTGGCTAAATCCACCAACCATGTAATGTTGATTTTGTGTCAGCTATGTAGGCTCCCAGTTTAGAGCAGAATAAAATTTAAAACATTTTGCTTAGTCTTCAAATGTGTTAATAAACTGTCCCCCAGAATATCTTTCCTATTTTCTGTTCTCCAGCACTCCCATGAAAGAACTTCAATCCTCTAAGCAGCCCTTTTATTCTCCTCTCCTTTACTGGCTTCAGCTACACTAACAAGCATGATACTTTGCTCATTCACCTGCTTTGCCCTTAAAATATGGAGCAAGTTATCTCTAATGTGGCACCTGGAAACTTGTTACTTCTCATTCTAGAAAAAAGTAAAAGCTCAGCTGTTTAGCCAGGCCTTCCTCTATACTCCACAGCAGAGCCTCATCCTTCTACATATCACCTACCCAAACTCTTTCTGATCACAAATCTCAAGATTCACCCACTTCTACCTAACTACTTCTTAATATCTCTCGCACCTTGTGTCTTTTATGTTGCGTCTGTCGGTCTCAGACGGCTTTGACCTTTGTGCCTCACCTTTCTCTCTGCTCTCCCCGCTAGACTTGGGAAGATGGCTACCGCCACGTCTGATGCCGCTCTCTCCGGCATCCCCAGAACGGCTATGGCAAAGCCTCACGCCATGTTTCTCCTAAGGGCCTCCTAGGGTGCGCGCACGCATGTCACCCACATCTTTATCCACGTCATGGCGGGAACCTCAGGGGCGTCCCCCTCGAGTGACGTCACACCATCCGGGTATTTAGCCTGCCCTTGTTTGCTAGCAAGGATCGTGACGGATTGGTCTTGTCCGGTCTAAGCTACTCTGCTGCTTCCTTGCTGCCGCTGGAAGGTCTCTCTGCCCTTCGGGGTAATTCTCTAACCTGTGTACCCGCTCCTCGGGGGCCCTTTGCTTTCTTTCAGGTGCCTATCTGGGATCAGGTACTCGCTCCTCGAGGGCCTGGTCTCCCTGGGTTGGTGCCTGTATTCAACTACTTCTGCCTGCTGGGATCTTCACCTATACAGCTACCAACTTAGTGAGTAATCTAACTTTGTCAGTCTGCCTCATCTACAGCTTTGCTGCATTGGGAACCTGCTACCGGATCTTCCTGTACTATATCTCTGTGAGACGGGTCCCCTCTGCCGAGGGTCCCTGGACTGCTATCTCTGGTTCACCTCATTACTACCACCTCTGATGGAATACATCAACTGTATAATAAAAGACAAATCTCTGTGTTTGTGGGTCCGAGTTTAGCCCAGTACTGTGACTCCTCACAGGGCTCCTCCCTGTGGGTGTGGTCATCTCCACAGTACCCAAGAATCCACTCAAACACCTCAAAACCATAACATTTTACTTAGCTACAATGCCTTGCAAAAATCTTCACACCCTTGTATATTTTTCACATTCTGCTATCTAAAAAAAATACAGATCAAAATGCTTTATTTCACTGATCTACATAGCATACTGTCATGTGATGCCATGTTCTAGGGTGCATTCTGGTCCATCAGTCAGCTGATCAGAGGTCCCGGATTACTTGGAGAGTATGAACCAGATAGTCAACTACTATCAAGGCTATTAAGACTGGATTTCCTACCATCCTAATATACCAGGACCCTCCCTTAGCTCACTTTCTTCACTGACAGTAACCTGAGTCTGAACACCATCTATTTTCAATATCTCTTTGAGTGCTAATGGCGATCTCTCCTAGCTTCAAATGTAACCCTATGTTTATGTTAATGTATAGTGCAAAAATCACTCCATTCTCCCTATATCCACCTTCCATAGCTGCAGATTCATCATATGTAATGCCTTCCACTAAAACCTTTTTCTAGGAGGGTTTCTTGCAGTGCAAAGCCTTTTGAAACCCAGCTGTATTCGCTACATTTCTTACAGCCAAAGGTTTGCCGATTTTTTTTTCTCCAAACTACCTGAGGACTTTCGCCCTTAATGTTAGCTTGTAGTCCTTACCACTCTGGATGGCTCCATAATTCTGTTGCAAGCACAGACTGACCCAGCTCTCAATTAGTGCTAATTAGGCAGCTTTAGCTTTTAGTTCACAGTCACAGTAATGTGGGCTCTCTCAGCAGTATTACCAAAGCATTTAATCAGCCTTGCTTAAATCTAGGCAAAACAACCATTATTATTCCAAACATCTCTGTATTTAAGAAGGACTAGCTTTTATACATTTGTCAGCAATTCAATTCTGAAGACTAATTATCACCCAGAACAATTCAAACTTCTTTTCGGGCCGATACAGTAAAAAATGTGGGAGAGTGGGCGAGTGCCCGCTCTCCCGACGTGCGCACAGGACACTCTCCTGTGTGCGCGATACAGTAAATAAATTTAAATAAATTAGGCCCGACAGTAAAAAAAGGCGCTAGGGACACTAGCGCGTCCCTAGCGCCTCTTTTCAGACAGGAGCGGCGGCTGTTAGCGGGTTTGACAGCCAACACTCAATTTTGCCGGCATCAGTTCTCAAGCCCGCTGACAGCCACGGTTTCGAAAACCAGACGCCGGCAAAATTGAGCGTCCGGTTTTCAACCTGCGAGCCGCGGGTCTATTTCAAATTTATTTATTTATTTATTTTACTTTTTTAAACTTTCGGGACCTCCTTGGCTGCACATTTTACTTACTGAATACCTAATACTTAGGGAATACCTAATAGGGCCACCAACATGCATTTGCATGTTGCGGGCGCTATTAGGTTCAGGGGGGTTGGACGCACATTTTGGATGCGCTATTACCCCTTACTGAATAAGGGGTAAAGCTAGCGTGTCAAAAACGCGCGTCCAAATGCCGGTTGAGCCTTTATATGCCCTATTTTATCCTCAGTCTGCTGTCTTACACTTTTATGCTTTCTGTCTTGCACAGGGACTATATAATTCCAGTTACATCATCACACATGCTCAACACCTTCATCATAAAGGAACAATAATAGAAATAATCCTAAAGCAATTATTGTAAGAAGGAAAAAAAAAGTCCTGAGTGCATAAGTTTATTATTTATATTTTTGGTTTTTGGGCTGGGGAAGGGATCTTGTGATAGTGATCTTTATGTAATTTACAATAGTATTGTTTCTATGCTTTTTTGTAAACCGCCTAGTATGATCTTCTATTATAGGCAGTTTATAAAAACTTTTAAATAAGGCAGTCTTCACACCCTTTGTTTCAGTGAATTCAAATTAGTTCCAGTTCAAAAAATTGCCTTAACAAGGTCCATAATAAGTTAAACAGAGCATACATATATCCAATCACTGTAGTTGAGCTAATTCAAGCACTCCTGAAGAATCAAGCTATATGAAGTAAAATTTGAAGCAGAAGTCAAAATATGCTGAACAAGGAACTGCCAAAAGAACTCTGGGGATAATGTTATTCAAATGTCGAGGAAGGTTATACGAAAATTTCACTGTATTTGAATACCACTTGGGGCACCTTAGATCCAATCACTGAAAAGCAGAAACAGTCTGGCACAGACACTGTCACAATCAGACTGTCCCTCCAAAGAGGTCAATTTTAAAATGAGTACATGTGTGCCCATACATGCATCTATTGGTGCGTGAGAAAGGATCCGCTAGAATTTTTAATAGTGCGTGCACTTACGGGCGTATGTTTCAAAATGCTCCTAATTTTAAGAGGTTACTTGAGTACAGCTAGCATGCATATCATCAATAGGACCAGGTTGGCTTTTATGTGCATATGTCAGTAAATTTTAAAACATGCTCTCATGAAGCACAAGCTCAGGTTGTGCTTCATGTGCTTCAATTAGTCCACCAGTTTGTCCAGTTAATAGTGAGGTCTTTCAGACCCCTCTGGCTCTTCATCCTGTACACCGTCCAGTTGATCCAAACCCCTCACCCTGTCCTCTAAGCTGTACAATTTAAGATCTATGGACTTGTTCTTCATCAGGATTAGCAGTAACATTATGAACATATATTGCGTATGCGTGCTGTGGGTTTCATTTTAAAATTCGGAGTTATGTGCACAAGTCTTGGCCCTGCTCCGGAATGCTCATGCCCTGCCCCTTTTCTGCCCCCTTATTCCTCACGTTCGCACAAGTACATATGTACGTATTTTGCAGCTTTTAAAAATCTACGTTGTTCGTGCATGGTCCACATGTGTATGTGGACATTTTTGAGTGAGCAAAGCTCTTAAAATCGACCTGAAAGTCAGTAGCTGTGGTTAAGGAAACTGCTGCCAAAGGTTACTGTGGGAAAATGTTGACGGTTCAACAATTTGAGGATTACTCCACAAACATGGCCTGTATGGAAGGGTAGCAAGAAGGAAAGTCATATGATATGCTGCATAGCATTTACAAAGAAACCCTTAGGGAACACTACACACGTATGGAAGAAGCTTTTATGATCTGTTGCAACCAACGTGGAACTTTCTGGTCTCAATGCTAAGTGATATGTTTGGTGTAAAATAAATACAGCACATCACTCTGCTAACACTATCCGAACAGTAAAACACAATGGTGGCATTATATTATGGGGATGCTTTGCAGCAGAGGACATAAGGTTTGTGAAGATCAAAGGAAAAATACAAATGGTGTAAAGTATATGCAGATGCTGGAGGAAAACATGTTTCAGTCTGCCACAGACCTGGGAGTGGGAAGAAGATTCACCTTTCAGCAGGACAATGATCCTAAGCATAAAGCAAAAGTAATGGTAAAGTAGCTCAGCAAGAAGAAAGTGAATGCCCTTGAGTAGTCCAGTTAAAGCCAAGAGCGGAATTAAACAGAAAATCTTTGGCAAGGCTTGAAGGCTGCAGTCAGCAAATGAACCCCAGCCAACTGAAAGAGCTTGAGCTCTTCTACTCAGATGGGTGCAATTTTTGCTATTATCTAGCTGTGCAAAGTTGGTAGAAGCTTATCCTAAATGATTCATGGCAGTTATTACTGCAAAAAGCTTTCATCCAGAATTGATTCAAGCAGTATGAAGGCTTATGCAATCAAGACTTTTTGTTTTTTTATTCTTGAATTACCATATTTTCTGGTATATAAGTTGCAGTGTTTTGGTTGCACCGCCCCATAAACAGCAATATGCCAGAAAAAGCTTGTAGATAAGTTGCACCAATAGATAAGACAGTCCTTGTTTGTCTTCCGTGAAGAGATAGTAATTGCTTTTGCTAAAGACAGCTATGGTGTGCTGGTGGATCTGGCGAAATAGGACAGTGCTGGAAGTGAGTCTGCTGAGTGGTGTTCGGCGATAGAATGGAGGGGCCACAGACACGCTGATGGTAGGGGAGTGAGCGAGTGCGAAAGTGGCGAATGCCGGAAATGAGTCTGCTGAGTTGTGTTCAGCCGGCGGTATATAGGGCAACGGATGCACTAATATGCGAGCGAGAGCAAACAAAAGCAGCAAATAAGTCACACCGATAAAATTTTGAAAAAACAAACTGTGACTTATAGACTAGAAAAAAAAGTACCTATGGAATACTTCTAGAATTGCTTTTTCACAATAAAAGTATAGAGTATGTTGTAAAGATCTGTAAAACAAACTCCTATTTTAATGCATTTTGATTTGTAGATTTTAGAAAGCAGAATGTGAAAAATGTACAATGGTGTGGAGAATTTTGCAAGGAGCTGTGTGCCCAATTTAACCCCACATCTTTATTGATACCCAATGTATTCTCAATCATACTTATTTTTATATATCACTTATACCAAATGATCCCTACTTGCAATTTACCTCATTACCACTATGTTGTACTAGTATATGCTATAGGCTCAATGCAGAATATCAAATGTTTAAATACATTACTTACTCTAGCAACTCCAAGCACACGGTATGCATGGATTTGTTTGCCCTTGCTCAAGATGTGCTCATAATCAGCCAATTGTCAAAGCAAATAAACACACAAATCTTCAGTTTAGGATATATAGCTCACGCCTTTTTTACTGTAACTCAAGGTGAGTTATATCTAGGTACAGTAGAAATGCTGCAACAAGCACTAAGCTTTTTTTTTCGTCATAGGGAAGATTTCGTTTTGGGTTCTATTGTTCAAACTTTTCCTGAGAAAGTGCATTCCACTCGATGTAGAAGGAAACAATTTTCATTGATGCACCCCCAGGTGTTATAACTTGCAGCCAAATTTAAGTTGAATTATCCATATAAATGTGTTCAATTTCAAGCAACTCAATACGTTTTTTGATCCCTCACAGCTTACTGCTTTCCTTAGTACTAAGACTGATCAGAGTAGTAGTCCTGATGTATCTGCATAGAGAATCCATAGCAATATGTTAATATGGTTTAAGTCATGCTTTTCTCCTTTATTTTTTATTTCCTTGACAATTTGGGTGTTTGGTTGCCCTGTAAATTGTAGATTAGTTATAAGCAACAAGTAATCTATTTTTTTTGTGTGTTTTTTTTCTATTACTTTGTTTATGGTTGCTGTTTTCAAATGAAACTTGTGTTCTATATATTATAATGTTGAAATATATAGAAGTTTTAAAAAAAGCACTAAGCATTTCATGAATACATGAGAGATAACCAAAGAGCAGTACATGATACTGGAGATGTAGTTCCACATGACAAATTTTAGGTACTTTCTGGGACAAAGATTTCTATGAGGGCAATTTTCAAAAGGATTTCCACAAGTAAAAAATGATTTTATCTTTGTAAGCCGCCTGCCTAAAAATTCCCCATCCTCTATGCATGCAAAATTATGCTTACTTTTACCCACATTGTAATGAAGGCATTCCTGGGAAAGGGTTAGGTCAGGGAGAAACAGACTTGCATAGTTTTTGGATTTTCACAACTAAGCGGGTGGTTTGGGCCAGAAAATGTATCCTCAGAAAAAGTGCAAATCTCTGCAGGTATTTTTTCCTTAGGAAATTTTCAAAGTAAAAGAATGTGGGTACTTTTCCTTTGAAAACTGGTGCAAAGATCTTGGGTGAAAATTACAGCAGACTTTGCAGTAGTGCAAGCTATTTGAAAATTGCTCCTTAAATGGGTATTTGCTTCCTTATGATTGTTTATGAGCAAAATAATGGTGCCTTCTATCGCTCTTTTTTTGCTGACCGGGTGTTCATTTCTCACCAAACTTCCAAACTTTCAGAGAGGGTCTGGCAATGATGCCCACTTTCTCCTCTATTGTTTCTTCTCTCCCTAGAATCTTTGCTACGGCAGTTTCATTACATGGCTGAGGTTCGGGGGGGGGGGGGGGGGGGCGTTCCCATGGGTAATGTACAATTCAAGATTGCTGCTTTTGCTGATGACATGCTAGCACATTTGACTAACCCTGTTAACTCTCTGAAGCAGGATTTACCACCTTTGGCTCAATTTCAGGGTTGAAACTTATTTAGATAAATCTGAAGGTATGAGTACTTCGGCGCAGGTACAATCTCTTTGGGGTCAGGACTTCCCTCTGAAGTGATCAGCAGATTCGTTTAGATATTTAGGGATTACTCTTCCTTCAGATGTTACTAAGCTCTATCAGTTTAATATTTTACCCCTGATGGTGCAAACGAAGACTAAGTTGGTTCATTAGCATTCTCTTCCACTTTCATTAGTTGGTAGAATGCATATTTTTAAAATGGTTCTATTTCCAAGATGGTTGCACAAGATTCAGCTATTACGACTGCGGATCCTGAAAAAGGACATGATGATGATGTGTAGGATGTTATAAAAGTTTTTATGGTGAGGACGGAAACCCAGATTGAAATTAACATGGTTAACGGGTATATGGGAAAATGGGGCTATTGGGTTCCCAGATACTGAAAGATGGTTTTGGGATATGCCATTATACACCAATAGAGGTAAAGAAGACCTTAGCTGCTCCTTTACATTTTAAGTCAGTCCTTCATATAAGGAACAAAGATTTGCAACCACTAGTTAAACTGGAAGACCTCTTTTTTAACAATGTGGAAAACTTGGCAAACCTTGTGTGATCAGCTGGGACACTCCTCACTAATATCCCCTTATATACCAATATCTGGGAACCCATATTTTGTGCTAGGTTCTCAATAGAGTTTTTACCTCTTGGAGAACCAAAAGGTATCACACAATTACAAAGGGTTTTGAATGCAAATGGGCAAATGATCTCTTTCCCAGAGTTGCAGGAGACAGATGGTTTCCCAGTTAAAGATCAATTTGCCTATATGTAACTTTGCCACTACATTGGCAGCTTGGAAGGATCACATTTGCAGGGTTTTTTTGTGATCAAATGGAAGATTTTTTCCAAATCAAGGACTATAGGAGGACGAGAGTTTCTCATCTTTATAAATCTCTACTAAAGATTCAGTTGTTAAGCAATATAGTGCCTCTGCTGGTCAAGTGAAATAATGAACTTTCCACCAACTTACTGATATATAAATGAGATCTGGCTGTAGACATATTAAAGCTTTGGTATCTTCTGTGAGATTGAGAGAAATGCAATTTACATTTTTAACTAGGTCGTATATCTCTCCAATACTGGCTTATAGTGCTGGATTTATAAAGATTGATATATGTAAAAAATGTAAGACGAATAAAGCAACACTGGGTCATGTCTTCTGAATCTTTGCTCCCATTCATAAATTTTGGGAGGGCCTTCGGGAATTTTTTGAAGAAATTCATGGTCAAAATATGTCTTTCTTTTCTGAAGGAGTTCTCTGATGACTCTGCTTCATTTCAAATTCAGAGTAAGTGTAATAAGCTCTTAATTCGTAAAGTTTGTTTGGTGGGATATAGAGTATTCTCATAATGTGGAAAGCCGATGAAGCTCCTCCTTTTTTGGGGTTTGGAGAAATGCTTTTCCTGAATTAATGCTAAGTGAAAAATTGGCGACAGGGCAATTGGTTTAGATGGCAATAAGTCTTTTTGGAAATCTGGAATATATATCTTCAAAAATTACCTGCTAAAATCTGTAGTTCTGTAATGATTTGTCATTGCGATTATCTGCAACATTCATCGGATATTGGAGATCAATGTAGATATGTGAGGATCTGAAAATTGTTTTCTCTGGGGAATGTAATGTAATCCTCTCTTGATTTATTATTGAGGACAGATGGGGGCAGGGAAATGAGGAAGGTTTTCTTTTGAGGAATGGGTTGCTTTGTGAAGGAAGAAGGGAGGTAGCCTGATTAATATGAAAAATAAAAATTTCTGTATCGTTTTTGTATTGTGTGTGTTGAGCATCAAAGCAACCACCTATTACATGTTGCCTTCTTTGTGTTATTGAAACAGTTTGAACAACAAAACTTTGTAAAATGATGAAAAACCTGTCCTATAACTAGAAGAGGGAGGAAGAAGACCAAGCAGGACAAAAATGTCCTGGAGAGTGAAAAATGTGTTCAATCTGGTCTAAGAATAAAAAGTACTAAAGAAGCCCCATGTGGCCTTTACGAATCAAGTACAGGCTTATAGGCTTTTCCACCGCGTGTTATGAAATGGACCATGTTGGATGCCATTACTTATTTGTGTGATTGATTCATCTTGCTTGCATCTGGAGAAAAAATATATGTTTGTTTCAATGACTTACTGATGTTTACTCCCTTTCCCACCCAATGTTCTCCCAATTAAAAAGACCTCTCTATCATCACCAAGGGCATGCCTAAACAACTCTAATTCCTTTGTTAGCCAAGGGCCAGAAGTGATATTTTGTCTGATAATAAACATCTCAGCACTGCTCCTGTCAAGAGTTGTCACACCTGTAGGAACGCCTACCTCTCCTTCCTCTCTCCATCCCACTGGAAGTTTTCTGTATCACCTACATACTGCCTCTGGACAAGAAACTAACTCGTCTCCTGTACTACAGCTGAGCCATGAACCAACTGGACAATGCTGACATTAAAGGTATTCTCCAGCTATACTTTTCAATCCTCCACATTTACCTTGGCAAGCTGAAATTTAAGTCTGTCCAGCTCTGCTAACAGCTGCTCCTGATCTTCTCTTTGCCTTTCCATTTGTAGCATATGCGCCTGTCTCAAGGCTTCAGTTGCCTGCTGGTGCTCCTGATCCAGCTTCACAAGCTCCTGCCTCATATCTTCAACACGCTGTTCACAGAGCATCTGCAATCCTGAAGTCTCTGAGCTGGATACCATCAACTTGTTACAGACCTGTAATATTTGAACTAGTATTTAAACTAATAAAAATCAATAGCAGTTTTTAAAACTTTACTTTTCTGAAATGCATTATATTAGTTCAAAAGGATTGCAGAAAGGATACCAAATAAATGTGTGTTTTTCATTCAACCATTCTAATCAAACGTTTGACATGCAGAAAATTAAAAATATCATATCAGGCCACTGGGCTACTGTTGAGCCTCTATAACCCTCTATAACCCTCTATAACCCTCTACTGTTGAGCCTCTATAACCCTCTATAACCCTGTTGGAGCTTGTCTATCATCTGCTGGGTTGTTTTTTTTTGTTTTTGTTTTTTTTTTATGGCCGAATATGAGAGCAGAAACTATTCAAAATTAATCTTGAATACATCAAAAGACAAATATTAAAAGAGCCTGAGATCCCAGGTTATATAACTAAATCTCAAGTGTTTATAACACTAAACAGCCAAATGAGAGTTTAAAAAGTTGCAATTCATAGTCTCTAGGAAAAGGGTTAATGTACTGTTGCCCTACCAGCAACAACTGCTAGCAGGCCAAAAAGCATACAGCACAATACTGCCACCAATTTGATCCATCTTATCATTGCGATATAACTTTTACCCTGGTTAAGACAAGATTCTATTGGTTATCTTCCTTCTACCAGGTCCCTGAGATGCCCATATCATCTACCTCTTCATTCAGTGCTAAAGAGTCTAACTCTCTCATCTTTTTTTTTTTTTTTTAAAGACTTCTAGCTGTATGTAGTCAATCATACAATGTATGTAGAATCAGTCTCAGCTTCGATCGAAGCAGAGACCGTCTGCACCGTGAATGTGTTGCAGGAAACTAACAGCACTCAAATATTACTGCAACCAGAGAGTAAATTGTTTCAGAACTTTTTCAAAGCCAGTGTCATTGGAGTAGAGGACCTCAGATATAATCTGTCATATGAGACTGACTCTACATTTGACTGACTATGATTTGACTTATGATTTAACATTTGACTGTCATATGATTGACTACATACAGCCCCTGAGGCAGCCCCAATGTGGGGGCGAAACTCGGCCTGAGTTGGGCTTGCTTAAAAGAAAAACGTCTCCATAGAATAAAATTTTCTGATCGGACATTGTTGGCTTCTAATCCACTTTGTTGCCTACATGTATGTTATGCTCTCTCCCCTTTGACAATAAAAGAGTGAATACCTTCTTGCTTTCTCTGAAGGACAAAATGAGCAAAGAGTGCAAGAAGTTGATTATTAGGATCAGTTGTCCAGCAGGCAAGAAGATAGATGAAGCCTTTTTCAGACCATTTCTGACACTCTGCATGGTTGGGTGGAGGGACACATTTTGCTAGGGGGTGGGGGGGATTTCAATATAACTTGATATCCTTTTCTGGATAATTCGACTGGCACTGGGGGAGCTGCCCATCTTCATTGACAATACCTGAAGAATCTTATCAATATGTGGGATTTGCAAGATATCTGGAGACTGAGGAATCCCACTCTAAGAGATTACACTTTCTATTCATCACCCCATAACTCCTACTCCCGTATTGATTATTTCCTGCTAGATAAGATGTTGGTGGGAGGAGTCAATTCTACCGGTATAGGATATATTACTTGGTCTGACCACGAGTTAATCTGGGAAGAGTTGTGGGTGGGGAAGTCAGACTGGTGGCAGCTTTTGGAAGTTGAATGAGTCCTTGCTTTCAGCAGTGGCATACCTAAAGTATTTGGCACCCATGGTGGATACTTCCTTTGGCACCCCCTCCCCCCAGATTCACTTCTCCGTCCCTCTCTCCCCCTGCCGCCCAGTGATCTCTGGTTCTCCTCTCCCTCACACAGGCTCTCTCTCTTCCACACACCCCTGCACAAAGGCTCCCTCTCTTACACACAAGTATGCACCCACACTCCCACACACACAGACATACTCTAACACACACACAGACACAAACACACTCTCTCTTCACTTCCTACCCTGCTCCCCATCAAAAGCACAGCAGCAGTTTCCTCCTTCAGCCCCCGTGACAGACGGGGACTCTTCCTTTTTCTTAAGGTGGCACAGGGGCTGGTGCAGCTCTACTTACTGCATCTGCAGTGGAGAGGGTGGGGGGCAGTGCTGGTGCTCTTCCTCCTGCTTCAGGCCCTGACTACATGACCTTTCCTTCTTCCCGCCTGCATGGACCCACCACTTCCTCTTCAGGGCCATGGGGGATGGGAAGAAGAAAAGGCTACGCAGTTGCCGGCTCCATACCCGTGGCGTTCTAAGCGGCCATCCAGTGCTCCCACCGCTCGTGGCCTGGAGGCCTCCCTCTTCTTCTAGCACGAGCGGGATGGGCTTCGCTCATGGCCGCCAACCTCCCAGCTGTCACCCAGGGTGGACCACACCCCTGCACCCCTCCTTAGTACACCACTGGCTCTCAGACAAGGAGTTTAATGTGGTCTTTCTTAAGGGTATAGAAGATTATTTTTTATTAAATAATATTTATTTATTTATTTAAGAGTTTTTATATACAGTCATTAAGTTATTTACCATCATAATGGTTTACAATAGTGCACCAATATCCAAGTGAATATGGATCATAATTTACATAGGTGGTGCCAGTACTATTCGGTAACAAACAATATGGACTAATATAATTTACTATAAGGACTATGCATATGAAGAAAATCAATTGGGGGATTGTCTGTTTTATAGCGATGTATCCTGTGATTTGACTACAGTTAAAATTAGTGGTGAGCTAATTTCCAGTAGTAACTGGATTTTGTGAGCTTGTTGCTACATGTCCTCTTATTCTTGTTTACCTGCTTGTATCACTCTCTTTGTTGAAGGCTAGTTTGAAGAGCCAGGTTTTGAGTTGTGTTTTGAAAAATGTATGGTTGCTCTGAAGTCTAAGTTCAAGGGGCATGGAGTTCCATAAAATGGGACCGGCCAGAGACAGTGCACGATCTCTGACTTGGGTAAGTCTTGCTGTTTTCACGGATGGAATGGTTAAAAGTGCTCTGTTTGCTAATCTTAGATTTCTGTGTGGAACGTGGACTCGAAGTGCTGTGTTCAGCCATTCTGCTTTTTCGTCATGGATAAGTTTGTGTATTGTGCAGAGTGCTTTGAACTGAATTCTTTGTTCAATGGGTAGCCAATGTAGAGTGGCGAGAGTATCTGTGATGTGATCCCTTTTACTTTTCCCAGTGAGAATTCTAGCTGTGGCGTTTTGTAAAATTTGCAGGGGTCTTACAGTAGTATAGGGTAGGCCGAGTAGTAAAGCATTACAGTAGTCAGTGCTTGCAAATATCAGTGATTGGAGCACTGTACGAAAGTTTGGCAGCGAGAGTAATGGTTTTAGCTTTCTGAGTACCATGAGTTTTGCATACAGGGGATGTTAGCCCGGCGATCTTGTGGGAGCGTATGAAAGCTTTGATTAGGGGGTAATTAATTTCTCGTTCCTCCTTTATTTATTTATTTTTAATTTTTCTATACCGAAGTTCCTGTATGAATACAGATCACACCGGTTTACATGATAACAACAAAATTCGCTTAGGAGCGTTACATATAACAAATAACATATAACATAGAGCAACATAACTAAGGAGGCATCCAAATATGAAAAGAATTTTAAACTTAATATATAAAGCAGAACATATCTTAATATAAACATGATATAGTATAAACTTAATATATAGTAAGCAGAACATATCATATCGTATCAATTAACTTCTCGTAAATTAACTTCTCGTAAATATGTATCGGTGGAAAGCTATGGAAGGGTGGGTGGGAAACAAAGTGTGAGCCAATTACGGTGGGAAGAGAGGGGGAATAAAACAATCGGAGGTTGCCAGAACTAAGAGACTATAAAGGCTGGAATCTGGATTATGAGAAGAATTACATTAGTAGTCCGGGAAGGCTAAGCTGAATAGCCATGTTTTAAGTCTTTTTTTGAAGGAAGATGGACATTGTTCTTGCCTGAGGTCTGGTGGCAATGTGTTCCATTGATGGGGTCCTGCTGTCGAGAGGGCCCTCTTTCTTAGGGCTGATTTTGCTTGTGGAGCAAACAGGGTGTCTTTATAGGCGCTTCTAATGGGTCTAGATGAGGTGTGAGGTGTGAATTGAATGGTGGTGTCGATGGATGTGAGGTTGTGTTTAGCTTTATGGATAATTGTGAGGACTTTGAAGAGGATTCTGAACTTGACGGGAAGCCAGTGGAGGTGCTGAAGAACGGGGGTTATATGATCTCTTTTTTTGGTGTTGGCAAGGATCCTGGCGGCTGAATTTTGAACCTTTTGAAGAGGTTTTAAGGTGTTAGCTGGGAGTCCGAGCAGGAGGGAGTTGCAATAGTCCAGTTTTGAGAGGATGATGGATTGCAATACCAGTCTAAAATCTTGGAGGTGAAGAAGAGGTTTTAAATTTCTGAGAACTTGTAATTTGAAGAAACAATCTTTCGCTGTGGTGTTCACAAAGCTCTTTAGGTTAAACTGATTATCTAGGATCACGCCTAGATCTCTGACTTAAAAGACAGAAGATGGAACAGTGGTTGCAACTAATGTTACACATAGGTAAGCTGGAAATAAAACAAACGTTGTAGGGAAGAACAAAGTTCACATTAGAAGCGGCTCGGCGGGAGTTGCAGGCTTTAGATTTGGCAGAGCTTATGTCTCACATGGCAAGAGTTAAACAACGTTTTTGAATTTGGAAATAAGGCTGGTCGTCTTTTGGTCAGGCATCTCAAGTCCAAGGCTATGCAGAATCAGATCCTTAAAATTAAGGATAAAACAAAATTGCTTACCTTGTAATAGGTGTTATCCCAGGACAGAAGGATGTAGTCCTCACATAAGGGTGACGTCACTGACGGAGCCCTATTGCGGGAAAACTTTCTGTCAAAGTTTCTATAAACTTTTGACTGGCACTGTGTGGCCACTGAGCATGCCCAGCATGCCATGATATTCTCTGCCACAGGGGTCTCTCTCTAGTTTCGTATGTAGCAATAAGCTTTAGCAAAAATATAATAATAAAAGGTAACATACCCAACTCCACGGGGTGGCGGGTAGGTTTCGTGAGGACTACATCCTGCTGTTCTGGGATAACACCTATTACAAGGTAAGCAATTTTGCTTTATCCCAGGACAAGCAGGATGCTAGTCCTCACATATGGGTGATTAGCAAGCTAGAGGCTGAGGCATTTTGTAGTGAAGCAACAGTGAAGTATTGTTGGTGAAAATGAGTCAGCCGAAAATCACAGCAGGTTGGATGTGGAAGGAGCTGGGATTAAACTGGAAACAAGTTCTTTAAGACAGATTGTCCATATGCTGAATCTTGTCGTCCTTGTTTGTCCAAAGAGTAATGAGCTGCAAAGGTGTGAAGAGAACTCCATGTTGCTGCTTTATATATGTCAAGAATTGGCACTGAACGATAGTGTGCTATTGAGGTTGACATTGCTCTTACTGAATGCGCCTTTACTCACCCTTGGAGAGGAAGGCCTGCTTTTTCATAGTAAAACTGTATGCAATCTGCTAGCCAATTGGATAGAGTATGTTTACCCACTGGTTTTCCCAGTTTGTATGGATCATAAGATACAAAGAGTTCAGTGGATTTTCTGTGGACTGCAGTGCGGTCTAAATAAAATGCTAGCACACGCTTACAATCCAAGGTAT
This sequence comes from Rhinatrema bivittatum, assembly GCF_901001135.1. NCBI lineage: Eukaryota > Metazoa > Chordata > Amphibia > Gymnophiona > Rhinatrematidae > Rhinatrema > Rhinatrema bivittatum. Next base: position 168,161,472 of record NC_042616.1, on the reverse strand, counting down.
GTAAGGCCTGTTCTCCTTGGTGGGAATGAGGTCTTGGAAAGAATGAGGGTAAAACTATGGATTGCTTCAAGTGGAATTCCGTAACTACCTTGGGAAGGAATTTTGGATGTGTACGAGGAACCACTCTGTCATGTAGGAATTTTGTATAGGGTGAGTATGTGGCAAGTGCTTGTAATTCACTAACCCTTCTAGCTGATGTAATGGCTATGAGGAAGATAGTCTTCCATGTGAGAAATTTAAGATCACAGGAATTCATGGGTTCAAAAGGAGAATGCATGAACCTTGTTAAGACCAGATCCAGGTCCCATTCTGTGACTGGTGGACGAATTGGTGGTTTAAGTTGAGTTAAACCTCTCATAAACCTACTGACAAGAGGTTGTATGGATACTGGTGCATCTCCCATCTTCTTATGATAAGCTGAGATTGAACTTAGATGTACTCTAACAGATGAAGTCTGGAGACCAGAATCTGAAAGATGGCATAAGTAGTCTAGTAGAGAAGTTATGGGGCAGGTGAAAGGATCAATAATCTTTTGCCTGCACCACAAAGTAAACCTTTTCCATTTTGAAGAATAGTTTTTTCATGTTGAAGGTTTATGTGAAGCTATAAGCACTTGAGATACTGAGTGGTTGTAAAATCAAGCTTTCAACATCCATGCTGTCAGGAAAAGGGATTGAAGGTTGGGATGGCGCAACCGACCCTGATCCTGAGTTATGAGATTGGGAGCTACTCCCAGACGAATTGGATCCCTGACTGACAGGTCTAGAAGTGTGGGAAACCATACTTGTCAAGGCCAATATGGGGCTATGAGTATCATGGACCCCCTGTCCTGCTGTAGCTTCACTAGAGTTTTGGTTATGAGCGATATTGGAGGATACGCGTATAGAAGGCCTGAGTTCCAAGGGTGAGCAAAGGCGTCCTTGGTTGGCTGGTTTTTCTGTTTGTGTAGAGAACAGAATTTGTCCACTTTGTGATTCAGATGTAACGCAAAGAGATCTATTGTTGGTTGCCCCCAATGCTGAAATATCCTGGTCACTACTGAGGGATCCAGGGACCACTCGTGTGGTTGGAACTGACGACTGAGTCGATCTGCCACTACATTGTGAATGCCTGCCAGATAAGTGGCCCTGAGGAACATTGAGTAGTTCAGGGCCCAGCCCCAAATCTGTGCAGCTTCTTGACAAAGGAGATACGAGCCCGTACCTCCCTGATTGTTGATGTACCACATGGCAACTGTGTTGTCCATTTGGATGAGAACAGTCTTGTGTGAAAGGCAGTCCTTGAATGCATGCAGAGCATAACAGATAGCTCGAAGTTCCAGAAAATTGATTTGAAATGTTGCTTTGAGTTTTGTCCAAGTACCTTGGGTTTGGAGGTTGTGTATGTGAGGTCTCCAACCCAAGGTGGATGCATCTGTGGTTAGTGTTATCTGTGGAACTGGTTGTTGGAAGGGCAGGCCCTTGCGCAAATTGTCCTTGTTCACCCACCAACGAAGAGAGGAACGTAGCTGGTGGGTTACTTGAATTGGAGAGTAGAGTGGTTTAATGGCTTGGATCCATTGTGATCTTAAAGTCCATTGGGTTATTCTCATGGCTAATCTTGCCATAGGAGTAACATGAACTGTGGAGGCCATGTGGCCTAGCAAAGTGAGAAACTGGTGAGCTGTTGCTTGTTTCATTGAGTAAATGGAGTTTGCCAAAAAGGAAAGTGTCTCTGCCCGATCCTCAGGTAGAAAGGCCTTTGAGAGGATGGTGTTCAATTCTGCTCCTATGAATTGAAGCAGGTGAGAAGGCGTGAGATGGGACTTTTGATAATTGATGAGAAAGCCCATGGAGTGAAGTAGAGCAATTGTTCGACTGAGAGAAGCCAGAGCTCCTTGTTGAGATTGACTTCTGATGAGCCAATCGCCTAAATAGGGAAATACATGGACACTTACCTTGTGCAAGTGTGCTGCTATTACTGCCAGACATTTGGTGAATACTCTGGGAGCAGAGGCAAGTCCGAATGGCAGTACTCTGTACTGGAAATGCTGATGACCTACCATGAAACACAGATACTTGCGATGTGGAGGGAATATTGGAATGTGAGCATAAGCGTCTTGAAGATCCAGAGAACAAAGCCAATCTCCTGATTGAAGAAGTGGAAGCATGGTGCCTAGAGAAACCATCCTGAATTTTTCCTTCTTTAGAAATTTGTTGAGATTTCTGAGGTCTAGGATGGGACATAGGCCCCCGGTTTTCTCTGGAATGAGGAAATAACGGAAATAGAATCCTCTGCCCTGCTGAGACCGGGGCACTGGCTCTACCAGCCCTGGTTTTCAGAAGGGTGGATAATCCTACTTGCAACTGGAGTATGTGATTTTTGCTGAGAGAAAGAGGTCTCAGAGGAGAATCTGTTGGAATTGAGAGGAAATTGAGTTGGTAACCTCGAGATATGATTGCAAGTACCCATCGGTCTGTTGTTATTTGAACCCAATGAGTGTAAAAGGAGGATACTCCACCTCCTACCGGAAGTTGTGGCTGAGGATTGGAGAGGTGGCTGTGTTCTCTGGGAGTGTGCTCAAAAGCCAGCAGCAGGTCCTGTCTGTGGCGTAGGTTGAGGCCTAGCCACCCTAGGTTGTCTGGGCTGAGGCCTTTGTTGTGGTCTAGTAGACCTAGTTCTAAATGCAGGAGGGTAGTATCGTCTTTGCCTATAGAATGGTCTTCTAGTATCTTTTCTTTGAGGCCTACGAACTGTGTGCGTAGGTGTATCCTGTGGGATCGAGGAAAGCTGTCTCAGGGTGTCCGTATGCTCTTTTAGCTGCGTAACTGCATCCTGCACCTTGGATCCAAAGAGGTTATCTCCCAGGCATGGAAAATCTACTAATTTATCCTGGACTTCAGGCCTGAGGTACGAGGCTTTAAGCCATGCCCAACATCTGGGACTGACCCCTGATGCAGCTACCCTGGAAGCTGTCTCGAATCCATCATAGGCTGCACGTACTTCATGTTTGCCTGCCGCTAGTCCTTTTTGGATGATAGCTTGGGCTGCTTCTTGATATTGTGATGGAAGAGAAGGTATAAATTCCTGCATTTGCTTCCATAAATTTCTCTGATATTGGGTCATGTAAAGTTGATATGAAGATATCCTAGAATTTAACATGGCCCCTTGGTAGACCTTCCGCCCCAGGGAATCTAAAAATCTGTGATCTTTACCTGGGGGATTTGAGGAATGTGGTCTAATCCTCTTGGACTTCTTTTGCGCAGACTCTACCACTACTGACTGGTGAGGGAGCTGCGACTTTTGGTAGCCAGGAGCAGACTGCACCAAATATGTACTGTCCATTCGTTTATTAACAGCTGGTACTGAGCATGGATGTTCCCAAAAGCAATGTTGCAAATCCAGCAGAACATCATGGACTGGTATAGCTACCACTTGCTTTGGAGGGTCTACAAATTGAAGTACCTCCAATGGTATCAGACATTTCCTGTACAAAGGATGTGAATGAAAAATCTTCTGGAGGAGATTTTTTCCTTGGATCTGGTGGGGATGGATTCAACATAAAAGCTTCAGATGAGGTGTCTGATTGTGTGTCACTCCAAGTATCATATGGATCTTGGGGTTGAGGAAATGTTTTGGAAGGTGCAGGTGGTTGAGGAATCCCTGAAGGTCCTGGTAATGGATCATCAATAGGTGATTCCTCAGGTTGTTCTTCCTGTGGATTTGAGGGAAGAGAATCAAGCAGTTTATGATATTTTTTCATTAACAGCTGTTATAGTGCCAATTCTGAACTTCCTGGATCCCCAGGCAAGGTTGGCATTGATGGTGACTGTGTCAGAACCGAAGATGTTGTGTCTTCGGTGGTCGCGTCAATGTCACCGTAGTTTTCATCGGTGACATTAGGTACCGGCATCGATGTAATTAGTGACATCGGCATCGGAACCGGCATCGACAAAGTCGTCGGCATCAGTACGGTGACCGGTGTTGGCGTAATCACCGGCATCGGTGAAGGTACAGGCATCGGTTCAAGAACTGGCATCTGTGTTGACACCGGCATCGGCACAGTCGCCGGAATAGGTGTCTGTTCTTTCAGGGCCTGGAGTACCGCTTGTCTTATAAAATTAGACAATTTCCGCAATACAGCTGGTGTGGACAGAGCAGCTGCATGCGGTGATGGTGTAGGCATTGATATTACCTGCACAGATCCCTGTGGAGGTTCAATCGATAACGATGTAGGCCTCGGCGCCGCTGTTATCGGAGTTTCCTGAGGCTTCTGCCGCTTAGCTGTCGGTTCCTCCGGGGAGAGGGTTGACGCTAGGGTCGGTATGTGTCGATGTCGGTGTCAATGTTTAGGCCTATGCTTGACCACTGACCTTATCGATGCCGTCGAGGTCGATGGCGATGCTTGATCTCCCGATCCCTCCAGATGCTGTTTTTTCAGTAAAACTTTCTTTGAAACTCCTGCCGGGGACAATTTCGTCGATGTTGAAGGAGAAGGAAGAAGCTGAAGGTGAAAGAGATGCTCCATCTTCTCCTGCCGAAGTTTTCTTCCTTTGGGAGTCATCTCTGCACATTGAGGGCAGGATGAGATATCGTGTTTATCTCTCAAATACAGAACACACTCAAGGTGTGGATCTGTGATAGACATCGTCCGATTACATAGTGGACATTTTTCAAATCCTGAAGCCATCTTTTCCTGACAGCCATCAATGAAAAGAGGGGAAAAATTCTGAGGGAAAGTGTTTACTTAAAAGTAAAAATGAGACTGTGATTTCTCACCGGCCGGTGGAAATGTGAGAGAAATCCCGTATGGGAGAGAAATATTTTGAAAAATCAATGACTTTCTAGTCAGTAAGTCTGTGGGTAAACTCACAGGGCTCCTTGCTCCACGATGCTTATAGCAGCGTGGAAAAACAAAGACTAGAGAGAGACCCCTGTGGCAGAGAATATCATGGCATGCTGGGCATGGCCAGTGGCCACACAGTGCCAGTCAAAAGTTTATAGAAACTTTGACAACGTTTTCCCCAATAGGGCTCTGTCAGTGATGTCACCCTTATGTGAAGACTAGCATCCTGCTTGTCCTGGGATAAAGAGGGAAATATGATTTATGATAGTAAGAAGATTTCTGATAGATATGAGACCCGCCCCCTTGTGATGTCATCCAGCCCAGCGTCGAGCCGGTAAACAGCGCCATTCTACCTGGCACTGAGGCGGAGGGGGCTGCCCACCAGCACCGGGCACTTTTGAGATGCTTCACTGAAGAGAAAAGCTCAAAAAAATGAAAAAAATCAGCTTTAAAATGTGAATGGAGATGCTATGAAGAAAAACAGTGAGCATGAGACCCGCCCCCTTGTGATGTCATCCAGCCCAGCGTCGAGCTGGTAAACGGCGCCATTCCACCTGGTGTCGCGTGCCGAAGGGGCGCGACAAAGGGGCACTCCCCTTTGTGCAACCCTTGGTGCTACCTTTTTTCATTTTTTTTCTTTTTAACTTCTATGTTTCTTCCACTTTTGTTTACTTTTCTCTTTTTTCATAGTTGTTATCCCTTGTTAACAATTTTCATTGTTATTAATGTTAAATGTATTTGACAAAGGTAACTTTTTTCCTGCATCTCCTGTTTTAATGTAAACCGGTATGATTTGTATATTATACAAGAATGTCGATATATAAAAATTGAAAATAAATAAATAAATAAATTCTATGGGGAATTATATATGCCAAATAATGGAATCCTTGCTTCAGATATTGAAAATGATCTCAAATTCGTATCTTCACCTTGTCTGCCAGAGGAAGCTAGGGAGCTTCTAAATGCTCCCATAAGGGAGGAAGAGATTCTCACGATCATATCAGACTTAAAAATGGGGAAGGCACCTGGCCTTGATACCTTCTCTGCCAAATTTTATAAAGTCTGTAAATCAGTTATTGTGAAACTGTTGGCATCTATGTTTAACTTCCTTAGCAAAGGAAGTCATCTGGCAATGGGGGCTAATGTGGCAGGCATAACTATTTTGGCAAAGGATGGGCATGGCCCCACACTTTGCAGATCTTAAAGACTCATCTCTCTTATAAACTTGGATCTTAAGATCTTAGCAAAGGTTCTGGCTTCTTACTTGGGGATTATTGCTCCTTTAATTGTTCATGGAGACCAGTTGGGCTTTGTCCCTGATAGACTTGCTGCTGACAATGTTCAGAGGGTACTGAATCTCAGCTGGTGGGTACATCATCATAACATTTTGGCAGCTCTTTTGGCAGTAAATGACAAGAATACTTTAGACTGGGTACATGGGCTTATCTTTTCCAGGTCCTCAATAAGTTTGGGTTGGGATCCTTCTTTTTGACTTGGGTTAGGGCACTTTACGATCACCTGAATGCCTGTGTTGGGGTAAATGAGGGATATTCAGAGTTGTCTGTAGTGGGCAGAGGCACTAGACAGGGATGCCCACTATATCCCTTTCCGTGACTATGCTATTTTTTTTTCAAATTTTGGCTATCCCTTTGAGGGTTCTAAGGGATTGGCTGAAAGCACTTTTGTGCTTTATCTGAAAGAGAAGGCCACCTATGGTAGCGAGAGAGGTCTTGTACAGACCTAAAAGTTAGAGTGGGCTGGGAGACCCAAAATTGGAATTCCACTATGTTGCTTCCCAGTTGAGAACAATTTGGGAATGGCACTACAGAAGCAAGAGTAAGGTTTGGATAGACTTGGAACAGGATATATTTGGGCTGCCACCTTTAGAAATATCTGTATGGTGGTCAGGGAAACCAGAGGGGTGTTATAGTAGAGGTTCTCCTTATACGTTGCACTCCTTGAGAATTTGGCATTGGTATGATACGCAGTTGGTGGGAGATAAGCGATATTGGCATGCTACATCTTTTTTGTATACTAAGGATTTTCCACCTAGGGAATCATTAGCTGTAGTGGCTTACTGGAAGGGATTAAGTATTGAGAGATTGGAGCAGGTCTGGGGTGCTGGGTCTATTATTTCCTTTGATGTTTTGTGCCAGTCTTTGCCCTTAGAGGAGAAAGATAGGTTTTCCTACATTCAATTAGCCTCCTTTATTAGGTCTAAAAGGATTGCTGCGGATCTTTGAAACAGCAAATCTATGTTTGAGGTGCACTACTCTAGAGTGGACAAATTAGTAAAGATGATTTCCAAAATCTATGATTTGCTACTTGGTGATATTGGGCCCAAACCAAAACATGTATTGGAATGGGAGCATGACCTATCTGAAGACACTGAGGATGCTAAGTGGGATATGTGCTACCAACTGTCGGGGAAAGGCTCAGTATCCGCTTTGATTTGGGAAAATGATTATAAACGACTGTATAGGTGGTACCTTACCTCGGTTAAATTAGCTAAAATGTATCCAGGGAGCTCTGCTCTCTGTTGGCGTAATTGTGGGGAATTAAGGTGGACCTGCCCTAAGGCTTTGAGGTATTGGGATAAGATTTGAGATCTTGATGTTGAAATAGCTAGTATCAGAGTTTTGAAAACCCCTAAGCTACTTTTGGTTTCGGTAGTTCTTCTTGATATAGATAAATGATATAGGCATCTTAGCTGGCATAGTATTGTAGGGGCACGTTGTGAACTTTCTGCCTGGTGGAGAAAAATCGAGGGTCCAAAGAAAATATATTTGCAAACGAGGCAAACTTGTCTTTTTACTATGTATAAACTTAAGAACATAAGAAGATAAGAAATTGCCATGCTGGGTCAGACCAAGGGTCCATCAAGCCCAGCATCCTGTTTCCAACAGAGGCCAAAACCAGGCCACAAGAACCTGGCAATTACCCAAACACTAAGAAGATCCCATGCTACTGATGCAATTAATAGCAGTGGCTATTCCCTAAGTAAACTTGATTAATAGCCATTAATGGACTTCTCCTCCAAGAACTTATCCAAACCTTTTTTGAACCCAGCTACACTAACTGCACTAACCACATCCTCTGGCAACAAATTCCAGAGCTTTATTGTGCGTTGAGTGAAAAATAATTTTCTCCGATTAGTCTTAAATGTGCTAATTGCTAACTTCATGGAATGCCCCCTAGTCCTTCTATTATTCGAAAGTGAAAATAACCGAGTCACATCTACTCGTTCAAGACCTTTCATGATCTTAAAGACCTCTATCATATCCCTCCTCAGCCGACTCTTCTCCAAGCTGAACAGCCCTAATCTCTTCAGCCTTTCCACATAGGGAAGCTGTTCCAACCCCTTTATCATTTTGGTTGCCCTTCTCTGTACTTTCTCCATCGCAACTATATCTTATTATTTATTTATTTACTTACTTACTTCTTTTTACTATACTGAAGTTCAGGACAAAAAGTCTTATCACACCGGTTTATATCAAACCAAACCTGGGGAAACTTACATGATGACATTTCGAGGTTTGAGGCTACCTGGAGCCCTTTTATATCTTGGTGACAACCTTTCGATTTAGGCTTGCGAGTCCGAGATACTGGGTCTTTAAGTGCACAGTTATTTTTTGAGTGGGCCCTTGCTTATCATGCGGGTGGGCCCTGGGGGGGGGGGGGGGAGTCATATTGAGGGTGGTGAGAGGGGAGGTGGGCTTGGGGGTGAAAACAAGAGTTGTTTGGGAACTTGCTCCGCAGTTGGAGGCAAGCCATAATGGTTTGGGGATTTACAGGGGTGTTTATTACTCCTTTTAGGATACTCGAAGGTGTTTCTGAGATAAAAGTTTCAATAAACATTTATTGTGTTTATATGTTAACTACCTCACTTCAATTCTCTGTACTACATGAGTTAGTTTACTGTCATGTTCTGTTTAAGCAAATTTTGTTAATAAAAAGTAAATTAAAAAAAAAAGAAAAATATACTATATGACACTAAGAAGAGAAATAAAGAAAAGTCTGACTGAAATTTTTTAGTTCAGAATGCTAAAGAAATCAAAAACCTAAAAACAAATGACTGAAAGCCCAAAATGGCAGCAGCAGTGGTCAAGTAGCATATCCTTTTTCTCAGACAGTCCAAAGAAAAACTGAAGAGCAGTAGCTTTCATGGACTGCAGAATATTCTCCATAAATGCTAAAAGCTTTCTAGCAAAGTTGTAGAAGAGTCCTTCAACTTGACGCAGATCACATGACCCATCAGCATGGTTCACCATAGCTGCTTACTATCAGAGAACGTTTTAATAAATCTAACTGTATATATATATATATATATATATATATATAACTGTATATATAACTGTAATATATAACTGTATAAATCTAACTGTATATATATATATAACTGTATATATATACCGTATTTTCCGGTGTATAAGACGACTGGGCGTATAAGACGACTCCCCCTTTTTTATACATATTTTTAAGAAAAAAAATAATTTTACACTCAAACAGGAGCAACCCTATCTATGAAAAGGCAACACTACAAATACCGTATATCAGGCCCTAAAAACCAATATACCTCTTATTAGGAAAACAGAACTAGCAAACAGCTATAGATCCCCACACATAAATAATTGTAAAACTATACTAATAAGCAGAATAAATGTTTCAAAACAGCTATGAACAGAATAACATCCAACAATTAAAAACTCATAAAAACTATTAAACATTCTCCAAACACCAATAAAATATTTCAAAAAAGCAGACACATCACATAATATTAAATAATTAAAATGACAGTCAATCAAGAAAAATAAACTTAAAAAGCCACCTTTCCTTACCCCCTCCAGCAGCTCTCCTATTCCTCTTCCTCTTCCTTAGGGCCCATGTCTCTCACACACACACCATACCAGTCATGCCCCCATGACCAGTTTCTGTCTCTCACGCACCAATCATTTCCCAAACAGTCTTTGACACACACACCAGACACCTTCCTGAACAGTTTCTCTCATGCCATACACACACACAGGCTTCCCACTCCCGTGTTCTGCTTACCGTACATATACGGGCTTCTCGCTCTCATAATCACTTTCTCTGTCTCACACACACACACACCAGTCTCTCTCTCATTTCCATGCTCACTCTCCACGTGCACTGGCTTCTCATTCCCTGAATCACATTCTTTCTCTCACATTCACACACAGCAGTCTCTTTCTCTCACACACACCGTCACCTTATCAACCAGTCTCTCTCTCATGCACGCGCGCACACACACACACACACACAGCCAGTCCTCCCTCTCCCATGCTCTCTCTCACATAATCAGGCTTCTTACTCCCATGCTTTCTCACATACCCAGATTTCTCACTTCCATGCTTTTTCTCTCTCTCACACTCACATCAGTCATCTCTCTGAGCAGTCACTTTCATTGTCTCTCACACACATGAGCTCGCTGACCAGTTTCTCTCAATCACACACATGCTCTCAATCAAATGCATTCTCTCACTTACACACAGGCTGGCTGCTTCTCTCTCTCTCACTTACACACAGGCTGGCTGCTTCTCTCTCTCTCTCTCACTTACACACAGGCTGGCTGCTTCTCTCTCTCTCTCTCTCTCTCTCTCACTTACACACAGGCTGGCTGCTTCTCTCTCTCTCACTTACACACAGGCTGGCTGCTTCTCTCTCTCACTTACACACAGGCAGGGTGGCTGCTTCTTTCTCTCTCTCTCTCTCACTTACACACAGGCTGGCTGCTTCTCTCTCTCTCTCTCTCTCTCTCTCCCTTACACACAGGCTGGCTGCTTCTCTCTCTCTCTCTCCCTTACACACAGGCTGGCTGCTTCTCTCTCTCTCTCTCTCTCTCACTTACACACAGGCTGGCTGCTTCTCTCTCTCTCTCTCTCTCTCTCTCACTTACACACAGGCTGGCTGCTTCTCTCTCTCTCTCACTTACACACAGGCAGGGTGGCTGCTTCTCTCTCTCTCTCACTTCCACGCCCCCCCCCCAGCACAAATAGTAGCTGCAGCAGCTTCCTCCTCCAGCCCCCGCAGGCCAAGAAAGAAGAAACCCATCGGCCGCGGGATGCTCACGCTGCTGTCTCCTTTCCCGATTACCAGCTCCTTCGACTGCTCGGGGGCCGCTGCTGCTGCGCCGCTGCTATTTTTTTCACGCGGCACGGCTCTTTCTTCCCGCGCATCACTTCCTGTTCCGGTTCAAAGGGGGGGGGGGCGGGAAGAAGACAAGGCCAGCCGCGGATGCCACAGCTTTTTTTTTTTTTTGCACCGCTGCCGTTCCCGCTGGGCTTGAACGTGCTTTTAGCCCAGCGGCAACGGCAGTGCGGTGCGCGGGAAGGAGAAAGCCGTGCCGCATGAAAAGATAGCAGCATCGGCCCCGAGCAGTCGAAGGAGCTGGTAATCGGGAAAGGAGACAGCAGCATGAGCCTCCCGCGGCCGATGGGTTTCTTCTTTCTTGGCCTGCGGGGGCTGGAGGAGGAAGCTGCTGCTGCAGCTACTATTTGTGCTCGGGGGGGGGGGGGGGGGGGGGGGGTGAAAGAAAGAGAGAGAGAGACAGCCAGCCTGTGTGTAAGTGAGAGAATGCATTTGATTGAGAGCATGTGTGTGTGATTGAGAGAAACTGGTCAGAGAGCAGGTGTGCCCGGCGTATAAGACGACCCCCGACTTTTGAGAAGATTTTCTTGGGTTAAAAAGTCGTCTTATACGCCGGAAAATACGGTATATATATATACAGTTAGATTTATTAAAACATTCTCTGATACAGTTATATATATATATATATATATATATATATATATATATACAGTTAGATTTATTAAAACGTTCTCTGATAGTAAGCAGCTATGGTGAACCATGCTGATGGGTCATGTGATCTGCGTCATATATATATATATATATATATATATATATATATACATACACACACACCTAATATATTAAAATGTGTTTCATCCCAATATATTGATTTTCCCTACCTTGAAGATACATTTGCAATAATATTCATCTGAAAAGGAGTCTGCTTGGTTTCAAATGCTCATGTACTATACCATCTTTTCTGTTGGTCCCTAAACGGTGTCACATGGTCAGACTCTATGGGCCGGATTTTTGGAAGATTTACGCGCGTAACCGGGCTTACGCATGCCGGGCCTATTTTCAAAAGGCCTGGCGACGCGTGTAAGTCCCAGGGTTTTACTAAAGGGGCGGGGGGAAGGGGGTGGGGCAGGGGTGGGGCCAGAGGCTCCTGGCACAGCGGCCATTTGCTGCTGTGCTGGGGATCACGCACTGGCAGTCGGTCGGCGCGCACAACTTACTTCAGCCCCAGGGCTGAAGAATGTTTTAAAAGAAGGAGAAAAATAAAAAAAGACAAAGGTAGGGGGGAAAGGGCGGGGGAGGTAGAGGAAGGGGTAGGGAATGGGGGAAGGCAGCATGGCTCGGTGTGGGCTCGGCGCGCGCAAGGTGCACAACTGTGCACCCCCTTGCATGCGCCGACCCCCGATTTTATAACTTGCGTGCGCACCTTTTAAAATCTACCCCTTTATATGCATATGCCAGGTTCCAGAAACAATCACAGCCTGCAAGCCTTATATCCCAAAACTGCTGAAGTGATGGTCAGGCTACATGACCCTTAAAAGTGGATTAAATTCAGGTACTCATAACACCATAGCCCAGCAGAGTTTGGTTTTGACTGAGCTGGAATCCCAAAGGAGCAGGGTCAAAAACTGAAGTAATAAAATAATGTATCATTGCTTACTTAGACTCTAGTTTTCTCCAGGATCAAAATGGCTACAAGAACTGAGCGAATAATATTCAAAAAATTTATTTTTCTGGATATATAGAACAAATTGGATGTGTGAGAAAAATTCCTTTTTAAAATGTTTTACACTAACCTTACCAGTATTTGAGAGATAATATTAATACTTACTGTATTGTTCAAAATAAACTTGTCCTTGGAAAATGATTCTACTGAGCTCATTAGATCTTGGTCACTATGGCTCAGCAACTGCTCAGGATGTGGTTCATTTGACTGAAACACTGCTTGCTCTACAAGCTGTTCAACACATCCTGGTTCACTAGGCTGTTGCTCAGTAGATACATGCTTGTCTCGCTTCTTTTTAAGCACTTTCTCAAGTAACGTATTTTGACCTGTAATATTTTTGTCTTCTATATTTTTCTGGTCTTGTTCATTCTTTCCACATTTCTTTCCATCATCAACATTTTCCTTCTGCCTAGCAATCCTTGCCAGTTCAGTCTGTTGGGCAAATGCTACTGACAATTCCACAATTACCTGAAAAGATGAAAACAAGGTCATTTAATACAGGTTTACTTTTATATCTATATACATAGCAGAGTAATCACTATGAAGTTATTAACAGAACCTTAGAAATATAACAGTTTACCTTCAATCAATAACAAAACTAAACTAAAACTAAATTAGTACTAGTTGCTTAAACTCTTCCTGTCAATAACAGTGTTTCAGCAGTTCCTGTTGCCGAGATGTTCCCCAAGAGGGGTTTAGTGAATGATTAAGGGGACATCCACTAAGTGTAATCCTTACCCCATATTTCCGATTATGCTGAGATCCAAAATGTCCAAAATTTTACTGGGCCATCAGTTTATGTAAACACTCAGCATGTCCCCCGACAGGAAGATCTTCTGGCACAGGCACTGGGATCTGGGCTATGCTCTCTGCGATCCAGTCAAACCCCATCCCAGATTTTGGATGGAATGCTGGCTGTGACTTGGGGACTCTGTTGCCTGGGGTGGTTTTGAAGGATCTAGCTGTTGATGGGACTAAAGAGGCGAAGGAACATGCCTCCTTGGCTGCCATGAAATGTCACCTTGACCCCATGCTCGGATACCTTCTAACTGAGGAGGGTGGGTCTGGCATGGCCATGGAGAGTTGCTGAAGCCCTGCACAGTGTTCTTTGATCTGTGCCACTGCTTCCTTAACCCTATCTCCAAAGAGATTATGTCCAGTGCATGGAACATCAGCAAATCTTTCCTGATGGTCTGAGGCCCACTGCCAGGCAAGTCTGCGGGCAGTAAACCCCACAGCAGAGACTATTACTGCTATCTTGAAACCATCAAAGGTTGACCTGACCAGTGATTTTCACACTTCATTCCCTTGTCCACCAGTGATCAGAAGTAGGCAACTGCTTCAGAATGTCCTGCTTATGTAAACCCATAAAGAGTTGATAGGATGCTATGAAGGCATTAGGTTTTCCAGGGAGCTATGCTTTTCTCCTAAGAGTGTCCAGGGTTCTAGAATCCCTCCTCAGGAATATATTCTTGTCCTCCTGGCTCTCTTGAGAATGGCTTTGACTACTACAAATTGGTGTAATAGCTGTTGCTTTTCAAATCCAAAAGTTTTCTGAACACGATATCGCGCATCTGCTTTCTTATTTATGGAAGCCACAGAGAGCGGGCTCTGCCACATCCTCATCTATACCTCCTAAAGGTTCTTATGCACTGGGATTGCCATAATCTCTTTAGGAAACTTCACAAAGTGGCGGATTGTCCAGCATCTTGTTCTTGGACTCGTTCACCTTCTGCAAAGTAACTGGGATGACTTCACCCATTCTCTGGATAAAACCAGCAAAGGGGAAGTCCTGAGGCAGAGACTTTCACCTTTTCTGAGAACAGAAGGGTTGGAAGGGAGACCTACCAATTCCTTGTGATCAGTGAAATCTCCAGATCCATAGTCTTATCTCCAAGAGTATTCTGAATCTGAGCCCGACTGGTAGGATGGAGATGAGGACCCAAATCTCGCTCAGATAGCATACAAGGCCTCAGAGAAGAAATCACTTGTCTGCTAGGGTCTAGACCCTGAGGAACATCTGCGTCTTGAGGTTTCCTCCCCTGATGGGCTAGAGATCACCATCGGAGCAGCGGAAATCAATGTCGATTCCGCTCCAGGAACAGACATCAGCACCAAGCTGCTGGACAACTGTAGAGACTCCAGTATTGGTTTGACATCGGTCTTCATCAACACCGATGCCCTTGACACTAGTGCATCAATGCTCCATATAGCCTTGTCCAAAGCCTGCTGGATCTTCATGTCCAGCTCCTCTTCCAAGATTACCAATACCAACACCTGCTGGGAGTCAAGAGGGGTGGCCATGTCTTCTTGGAATCCCTGAGATGTATTGGTGGCAGCGGCAGCTCCCGGACCTAAGAGACTGATTCAGTTTCCAGGAATCTTTGTTTACTATGCCTAAGAAAGTTTTCTTTTTCTTGCAAATGCATTAAATAACTTAATTTTAATTACAGTATTCCTCCTAACTACTATAAAAACCTAAAAATACAGGGCTACAAAAACCTGGAGTCCTCAATTTAGATAGCAGAAAACAATGAGTCCAAAATCTCATTTTCAGCCCAAATCCCTAATTTTAACCTTCGAATGAAGATGGTAAAAGATGTTTCTCAGTTTAGAAGAACTAAAAGACATATCTTTCTCTAGCCTTCCCAGACTGAATATTGCTCAATCTTGTTAAGCCATGTTTTTGTTTTTTTTATTTTCCCCAAGAGATGTATAGCAATGTTGCTTTTTAGTTGTTTTGGCATGTTTATGTTTTGTGTTGCGTAAGGTTTTGCTATGCTTTACTGTAATCCACTAAGACTGGTGGATCAGCGGAGTAGAAATTGTGGAAATAAATAATAAATAAATGTTAAGAGGATCAATTACAAATGCAAACAAACTATAACTGGGAGTTTTTGGTTTTTTTTTAAGATATAACATACTAAGCTCTTTTACCATTTAATTTAGTGAAGGCATTACCTGTGAATTATTTTTTTCTTGGCATTCTTAATACGCAAGAAGAGAGACTGTTTTTATCACCATTACAGTCCTGATTTACTCACAAGAAATACTCTCACTATTATACATCTAAACCAATATAACTTAATCTGTAATTTCTACTGCCATGTGTGCAATGTCAATTAGACTGTGTAATCTGTGAAAGCCACACAAAATGCATCTCAAGTGCACCCAGAACAATTTAAATTATACTTTCTCATAAATGAGCAATGAGCTGCATTCTATCTGATTACTTGAGGTCAATATTCAAAGGCATGTCCATGGGTAAAACAGTGTTTTACTTACAGAAATGGCTCTTTGAATATTTATTTATTTATTTATTTTTAATTTTTATAGATCGAAGTTCTTGTAGGAACTACAAATCAATCCGGTTTACATACAACTTTTAAATGCCCAAAAAGAGTAGTAGTAGAGTAGTAGTAGTAGTAGTAGTAGTAGTTGTCCAACCTGTAGGAGCGTAAAAGTTTGCAAGCTGTCCAACACAACAGATACTTTTATTCACATACTGCAGAGGCATTCCAGCTTGGGGACAGGCCAGGCTACACAGCAACATGCATAGTTTTGTATAATCAAAACTATCAGGGTTATTTTAAAAGGAACGTGTGTGCACCCATAAACGCGTGTATCGGTGCGCGAGCAGAGATACATTGCAATTTTATATTGTCCGCGCCAAGTACACACATGCCAATGAAAATAACTTTCCATGTTTGTGTGCGCGTAATCTTAAGAGGTGGCTCAAGCAAACGTCCCGCCATTATTTTGGCTAGGGCTTTAGTGGATTTTACACGCATAAGCAGGTGTATTTTAAAACATACTCGCGCGAGGTCAAAAACAGTTTTTCCAATTAGTTGCCCAATTTATATTGAAGTCTTCAAGACTTCTCTAGCTCTTCATCTTGCAAGCCCCCTGCCTGACCCTGAACCCTCATGCTGTGCTAAAAGCCCTAAAATTCAAGATCTCTAGACTTGCTCTTCATCAGGACCAGCAGTAAAGTTACACGGATAACATGCCAATGTGCGCCATGGTCAGCTTTTTTAAAATATGGACTTACGGACATAAGTCTTGGCCCCATCCCAGAACACCCACGCCCTGTCCATTTTCCTGCACCCCGGGTATGTATACATGTACTTTGCAGCTTCTTAAAATCTGCATTGCTCACCCACGGCCTGCATACGTGCATATGTGGCTGTTTTGTGTGAGAAACACTTTTAAAATCTACATCTATATGCCCTGTTTCTGACAGAAAATTCTTCCACTGAAAAAGCAGACATAAATCTCTGTGGATAAGTTTTCCTGGAGCAATAAACAAAGCCAAACTACCTGCACAGTATTTCTCTGATTATTGGTACATACCTAACAAGTAAAACCTACCCACAGAGTTTGCACCAATGTGGGTAGTTTGATTACTGCCCCCTTAATGAAGTGAAAGTTGGATTAAAAACTGTAAATAGATACAAACTAAGGGGCCGATGCAATAAAGTGTGCTCAGCCTAGCGCACAGCTTATCAAGCGATTGGACACGCGTTTTGGAGGTGCCAGGCTTACTCTCAATGCAATAAGCGGGATTAATGCGCCCAAAACACATATCCAAATTCACGCATAGCTAATAGTACTCATCACATGTAAATGAATGTTTGTGTGCATGTTAGGAAATCGGGCGTTCATTACGAGCACCTGTTTTACTGTGCGTCGTATTGCATCGGCCCCTAAAAGGGCTTGAAATCCAAAGAAAAGATTTCATAATCATATTAATTTTCTAAAACTAAATACTTAGTCATACACTGACCTTAACAAAATGAAAATGGGGGCAAAAGCATGCTTTGCTGAGTGCATATTCAAACTAGATGTCAAAAAACAAACATAACTATTTCTATTTTCTGCAGAACAAAGACTGAAACAGTAAGCCAAGTAACCAAAATGTTCAACTAAGCCTTCCAGACCCACTGCAATCAAATAAACCTTTCAGAAAAATCAGATGACGAAGACTAGGGAGGTAATTTTATAACAGGACACATTTACAGCCTATTACGTTCCCAAGTTACACCAATTTTCAAAGTAAATATGCTACCTGCACATAACTGCACCTAAAATCAAAAAGTATGTTCATAAATCCCAACCCCATCTAGACAACTCCCTGGAATGCCTCTCCGTTATGCATGTAACGGTATGCACAGTGTGAATGGACATATGTTTACATATATATTGGTCATGCAATTTTCTAAAAGTTCATTTCTATGGGTAAAGCAGTACTTTACCTGCAGAAGTCTCTCTTCTAAATTACTTTTCTCCTGTACAAAGGTTTATAATAGTGATGTGAAAGATTTTAAAACACAGAACATCTAATTCTTAAAACAGCACCCAAGTGATTACTTGTGCATATTAATATGGAATAAAGCAAAGACACCTGCTTCAGGTATGCACTTATATTGCAAATTCTCAGAGGCAGAGATTCATTACACTGTATTTAACTTGTGCAGTGTCCTGGTTTAGAACACTACAGAAAAAAGCTAAAATAATAATATAAAAACTATCACAAAAATTTTGGCCTATGAAAACGAAAAACGAATTGAAACAATTTTTTTTCCTTCTGCACATCCCTAATAGGTGTGTGTATATATATATATATATATATATATATATATATATATATAGCATTTCATAGGCCACAATGTTTGTGATATATATATATATATACCTATTAGGGATGTGCAGAAGGAAAAAATTTGTTTCGATTCATTTTTCGTTTTGCTGGAACCCAAATTCGTTGCATTAGTTTCATAGGAGGAAAAACCAATTTGTTGATTAGTTTTATTCGTTTTCCGGTTCCCATTAAAGTCAATGGGGGAAGTAGTTGCAGCCTATTTTTGGCTGCAGATTTGGGGTTTTCTTATCAATTCTGATGAAACTTCTGGGGAGAAATCATCAGAACGAGAAAAGAGCTCCAAGTTACTTAGACTGTGGCAAAGTGGCACCAAAGTGGCATGAATAAACTAAGGAGTGAAGGCAATGTCTGCTATACCGAGGTATATAAACGAATGCTAAATAAATAAATAAATAAATTAATAAATAAATAAATAAATAAATAAATAAAGGGGCAAAGGAGTACCAGGAGTGGCAAAAGTGCTTTAACAGAGGTGCAAAGCAGCAGCGAGAGTGTCAAAAAACACACCACAGCTTCAAAAGAGAGCACCGATAACAGTTGCATGAACCCTAGAAGGCAGCACGACAGGCAGTGGCAAGACAAGTGGCATCAACATCCAATAGCACAATGAAGGGGGAACATAGCAAGGAGAAAGAGTGTCAGAAAAAACCACAAGGTGCCGATAAAGGGACAAAGCAGCAGAAAGACTAGCACTAACACACTGAGGAACCATGATGGTGGCAAGAACACCACAGGGAGTAGAGTGAGTCGTCTGGTGTATGGCAGCAAGGTAAAGTGGCAGAAAGTTGATAGGGGCAAGACAAGCTGGCAGAGCTGAGGTAGTCAGGTCCCTGTGGTTTTGATAGGGGCAAGACAGGCTGGCCCAGGGTAGAGTCCCCTTTCCTTTGCGCAGGAAAGGGCTCCCTAGAATGTGTTTGCCCCGAAAGTGTGGTGGTTCTGTTGGCATCTAGTGAATACCCAGAAGCTATTAACTGTTTATGCACTTCAGCTGATGACAAAGGAACTTGAAGAGCTCTCAGAAATAAGAAAACTGCTACTCAAATCCAAATCTACAATATCAACCTATGTTGACTTTGTACCCTACACAGTGCCTCTGTAAACTATAGGAACACAGAGGATGAACTAGAGTACAACTATTACCAGTTTTCTATAGTACTAGAAACATTAATGTTGGCACCTAAGAAAGATTTAGGGAAAATGGCCCATAATATGAAGGTCATGAAAACTATTGAGCATATGAAATATGCAAGCTCCAAACATCTTAAGTCAGCTTTTTATGTTCTTACATTCCAAATGTTGCAAAACAGGAAAAAGAATATTCTGTAAAGAAGTGATGCACAAATACATGAAACTGAAATTAGAAATATTAGAACTAAACTCAGACAGGCACAGCATTTGAGGTCAGGCCCTTGTAGTGACATAAGGGCTGGATGGGCAGGCACAGCGTTTGAAGTCAGCCCCTTGTAGTGACATAAGGGCTGGTCAGTGGACAGACAGGCACAGCGGTTGAGGTCAGGTACATGTGCTGATATTATCTGGAGCATATGAGGCAGTTGGAGCTGCTCTAAGGCTTTAAATTGCTTTTATTCTTCTTGCCATTCACAGGGAAAATTTGGAAACCCAAGCAAAGGCATGTTTATTTTCAAAAATACTAGCATTTCCATCAACTCTGTTGCCAGCCTTGAGCGTGAGGGCTCATGATATCCCCTGTCATTGAAAATACATGTTCACTGGGCACACTGGTTGGTGGACATGACAGATATCATTGAACCACATTGGTTAGGTGTGGCCAGACAGTGGACTTCTGTGCCCAATATGCCAGCGGATCTGTCTGCATGTCCTCTATGGGCTCTGCGATACCATGTCACTGACATTTGTGCTGGTGTCTCCCTTGCTTGGGTGGGCTGAGAGTCCTTCTTGCTAGCTGCTTTCGCTCTAGCCCATTCCAGAACAGATGCTTGTTTATGGGCAACATGGCTTTGGCGTACTGAAGTGAAGGAGGAAGTACTAGCTGTCGCTGACAGAGTGCTGCTCCTGCATGGGCTAGCACTACTCTCTGAAGTGCCCGCTGTTTCCTCCTCTGCTTCATGCCTAATCTGTCTCTGCCTATGGGCGCTCCTGTTCACGGACTTTTACTAACAGCAGGTCCTTCACAAATGTGAGACAATCGGACTGTAGGGCGAGTTTCCCTTTCACATGGGGATCACAGACTGTGGAGAGCATGTATGTGTGGTCTTTTGTTAAAGATCTTAATCTCTCTTGCACCTGCTTCTGCAAAAAGTCCAGACAATGCAGCACCTCTGCTGTCATTCCCTCTTCCTGTTTAAAGCCCTCCAAATTTTCCTCCAGAAAATTAACTATAGGGATGATGTCAGCCAAGGTGGCACTTCTAGAACTCAGCTCCTCCGTGGCATCCTTGAAGGGCTGCAGGATTTTTACCAGCTGACTCATGACTAACCAATCATGATGCCCTAGGGGACTATGCACACCTATCTCCATTTCCAGAGAAAGGTCATGAAGGGGTGTCTGCTGCTCGACTAACCTCTGCAGCATCATATAGGTGGAATTCCACCGCATGCCAATGTCTTGAATGAGACGCTTGTGAGGCATCTCCAAATCAGTCTGCTTTTGTCGGAGAACCTGCCCCGCCTAAACACTTCTGTGGAAGTACGCTGCTATGTTCCTGCTCTTGTATTTTAACGTATGCAGGTATTCATTCTCTTGGTAACTGGACTCCAACCCCAGAGCTGACTTCACTACCAGGTGCAGAGTGTGTGCAAAACATCGGATGTTCTGAAAGCACCCATCGCATATTGCCTTTACCATGTTTGCACCATTTTCTGTGACAAAGAACCCTGCCTGAAGATTCCTGTCTCACTGGTATAGCTGCCAGCCCGCCAACATCTGTCTGATGCATGCTAGAATACTGGCTGAGGTATGGGCCTCGTCCGTCAGGTGGGTGTGCAGTAAAGCCCACCTCCACACTGCTACTTGTTCACTAATATAGCTGCTGCCTGCCCCTGCCACAGCCAAGTCCCACCAGTGTGCTGTCAGGGAGAGGTAAGAGTGTGCAGCATTCATGGCGGTCCAGATATTGCAGGTGAAATGCATACTCCCCTGTGCCTTAGCTAGCAGCGCTTGGAAGCGACTGAGACACTGGTTGTACAGGATGGGGATGACCTTTCTGCTAAATGTGGTTCTGGAGGGGACCTTCAGCAAATGCTTGAAACCCACATTATCCAGTACCCGCAAGGGTTACAACTTTTGAGGCTGCCTGCCTCCCTCCCTGGGATAGCGTTACCGAACACCACCCCATTTCCTCCATGGTGGGTTGTCACTTCTGACACATGACAGGGGGCTGCTGGCCTGCCACCTGACTGCTAGAAGGGGCTGAGGGCGTGGGGTGACTCTGCTCCTTTTCAACCACTTTACGCTGCCTGGAAAAAGGGGTCCCCTGACTGGTACTGCCACCATCCCCAGATGGCAGTACTGTTGGGTGTTGCTTTTGCATATGATGCATCATGCCAAAATTAGTTTGATGTCCTGGCAAAATAATTACACTGAGCAAAACGCGGGTCCTCCGTCACTTTAAAGTAGCTCCAGATCGCAGATTTCTTTCGTGATCCCTTCTCTATAGCATTCGGGGTGGGTGCTGGCACTGGAGTTGAAGTAGTGGGTGCACCCTTAGAAGCAATGCCAGGGGCATCAGTCACACTCTGTGCCTGTGCTGACTGCTCTTCCTCCTCATCATCATCAATTTCATCTCTCCCCCACAGCACTGAAGTGGAGGCCAAGACAGAACTAACTAATCCTCCTAAACCTTCTTCAGCTATTTCTTCTTCCATTTCTGATGATGAGAATCTCACACAAGATGATTCTTCATCGGAATCAGAAGCAAACAGTGCCTGCGCTACATTTTCAATGCTAAGTCAAGTCTGCTGTCGCACTGCTGCTTTTGGGTCTCGCCCTTTTGTCTTTCATGACTCAGCCTCCCCTTCCCTCACCTCCAAAACTACAGGGTCAGAAACAGGTGGTGGCGGTGCATCATCTTTAAATTTCAGTTTTGTCTGGATGGAACTGCCTGCCCCTCCAGAGATTTTAGATTGGAACAGCTCCCTTTTTAGCTTTAATGGGGGACTGTCACTGCCTTTTGAAGTGCCTCCTCTGCCAGTCCCAATCACTCGACCACGTCTACCTTTCCCTGACATCATGGATTTAATGTCACTGCCTACTAGGGATTACAAACTAAAATAATTATTTCTTTATTGGTGACTGAACACCTCGGTCCCAATATATGTGAGTCTGGAAAACTGCAATCAGACGCACGGTGCAGTGCCTTGGTGTACACTACAACCGAGACCGCTGTATGTGCACACACCAAACTTGTAACTACAAAACAGGCCTACTGGGGATTTGGCTTAAAAGAGCATTGCTGTTCCAATATATGTTAGTCTGGAAAACTGCCCACAGACGCACGGTGCAGTGCCTTGATTTACACTACATATCATTCCCAATCCAACCCCACAGAGCTCCCCCTTCCAAACTGAGACCCCTAAAATGATAAAGTTGTGGGTCTCTAGACCAAATAAGTCTTCTGCTCTCCCCCCAAGTTAAAAAAAATAAATATTGAACAGGCTGCTTCAGTTTGAACCCTCCCTTCTCATGCCCCCCAAATGCAATCTTAGCATCCCATTCTACCTGTACCCCCCGCTTCCCCAAACACTGAATGCCAGCCAGAAGTGCGGATCATGTGTCTGACTCCCAGTACATTTTTATTTATTTATTTAGGGTTTTTATATACCGGCATTCGAGAACGCAGTCCCATCATGCTGGTTCACATTAAAACAAGTGTGCATCGTAAACAAAACTAAAACAATGGTGCGGAAAAAGGCAGTTACAAATAACAGGGAGATTAGAACTTGGCGGAGAGAGAAGAGAAAGGACAGGTTATTAATTCAAACATGTAACGATAGTGTAAAATAATATAATAATAACATCTTACCCTATGTTGCTCTAACAACCATGCTGATCATGCAAGTAACCAGCATGCCTCTCAGAGCAATGCAGGATGGGCCAAGAGCCAGATACACAATCTAAGCACCTGACTGGCATTCAAGATTTGGGAGAGTGCGGGTGAGATGGGATGGTAAGATTGCATTTGGCAGGGGTGGTAGGAGGATTCAAACTGCAGTGGCCCATTCAATACCTAGTTATTTTTTAAACTTTGGGTGGGGATGGGGTGGAAGGCTTACTGGGCCTAGAAGCCCGCAACTTTATCATTTTGGGATGCTCAACAGGGGAGGTGGGCTCAGATCTTTGGGGTGGGGTGCATAGACTCAAGCTGCGAGGCCCTCATAGTATATATTTTTTATTTTTTGGTAACTATTAAATAACCAGTGATATTTCTGGAATGTCGCCTGTTAAGTTACATTTAGCCAAGTATACCTACCTGGATAACTTTGCAACCTAACTGGCGATATTCAAAATCTAGGCTGTTAGGTTACAAAATTATCTAGACAGACTTGCCTGGTTAACTTTATTCAGGGATATTCAAGAACACGTTTATCCTACTGAATATCTAGGCTAACATATCCAGCCAATTTTAGCTGGATAAGTTAGCCATGGGAGACTTCTTTGAATATTGCCCTCACATATATTTATTTTGTAGGATTTAGAAATCTATCCTGCTTCAATTAAGAACCAACTGTTAAAGGCTATTTATGGTTTAGTAATTGTTAAAGTGACAAAAGGACTAAAACATTATATAGGTTTACCTTGGCTATTTCCTCTTCTACTTTTTCTTGATAACGTTTTTCCAACAACTGAACAATGTCCATATGTTCTTTTTCTTCTAGGTCACCAGCCAAGAGTAAAGAAGCTGTTCTGAAGGCTCCATTCAAGTTTTCTTGCTTGTATTTTGTCAGTTGAACAATCTCTTCTCTTAGTGCTGCATTTTCAAGACTGTGAAGTTCTTTAAGGTTAGCTATAAGCTGTTCTAATTCTTCGCTGTGCTGTTTCTTCAATGCATTTACTTCTTCTGTGTATTTGGTATGTAAAACCTGCCTCAGAGTTTGTAGCTGTTGGATGGGACCACTTTGGCTCTTTACTGGACCTGCTTCAACTAATTTCATCTCATCAAGCTGAAAATAAGAAAGTATGAATAAAGGTTTGAAATAATCTGTTACATTCTAGACTACAGTTCCAAAATGTTAAAATTACAGATTATCACTGTTTCACAAATTTAACATATGCCGTAAAGTTTTGAGAAAAAAAAAGTGAAAATTGTCCTGAACACTAGGAGCTTAATTTGTCAAAAATAGTTTTGTTTGATTCACTGGCCATATGGTTGTTACATAGTTTTACCTCCCCTGAGATTAGAAAACCAAAACAAGACCATATTCAAAATGAATTTGATACATTACCTCTAACACATCTTCACTTGATGTATAAATATTGTCAGGACTTTCAGTTTTCTCCTGGTCAGAACTAACTAGGGACTCTGCTAGTCTCCTAAAAGTTTAAATGAAACAAAGAAAACATCAATTGGGACATTCAGATCTAGTGACATCAATTGTTCATCCTTTGGAGTAGACTCCAGTGACAAATCTTACAAATTAGCAAAATGGAAAATGCTGAAAAAGAGTGAAACTGAAGCAATAAGCCTTGATACTGTTAATGCAACTCCATCATCGCTCTCTGCTTCAACGGCAGGGGGAAGAGAGGAATTGGATTTGTTCAGTAACTGAGATCCCCGACTATTACGGTCTGGGGAAACAAGTATGAGAGTAACTTGCTGATGCAGCGGTTACTACCCTTAACCAATAAGACTGTTTGATGCAACTGAAACATTGTTCTCTGCTTCAATGGTAAGGCATAATAGGGAATTGGCTTCAACAAAAATCAACAAGGGCTAATGTGGGAAACTGATAAGCATGGGGGGAGGGAGTAATGGCAAACTGGATTCAAACAGCAACCAACGAGGGCCCTGACTTTTATGGTCTGGGAAACATATAAGCATAGGGTAACCTACACAGCTCAGCACAGCTACCAAAAGCTTACTGGGCAGACTGGATGGACCATTTGGTCCTTTTCTACCATCATTTCTATGTTTCCATAGCACGCAATCATAAACAAAGTTATACAAGAGAGATGACATTCATCTGAGAGATGAACTAATATCCTCAGTCAACAGTGCAGTTTCTACACTGGCAAGAACTTAAACAGGAGAGGGGAGAGGTGATTTATTTTATTACAAACATTTGTTATTCACTTTCTTACTGGAGTACTTAGAGTGAGGTACAAGATTACCAAGTAATTACATTCATAAAAGATAAACATAAAAGATATAGTACTTAACCCTAATATAAATGCATACATAAGTAGTACAAAATAAACAAATATAATGCCTAAACAAGGAATACATACATAGTAATCCTAAACAGAAGGAAGAAAACAGTGTGCTGGGGACCGTTGTGAATGGGATGACGGAAGTCAGAGGTTTGACACTGAAATTTGGTATACTAGGACAACCATGAGGTTGTTCCAATAAATGGGTTTAAAGATAAGGAGGCAGTCAATGTTTCTAGCTAACAAGGGTAGGCATGGTGGAAGAGAGAGCTCTTTACCTTACAATGAAAAGTCAGTAGGTCAGTGGCTAGCCTGGCCTCCTTTGGGAAAGTGTTCCAGAGTCTTGGGATGAACAAGAAGGTATGCTTATGGATTACAGAATGCAAGAGGGTTTGTAGGAACATGGACAATCTTTCAGATAGGTTGGGCCCTGGTCATTTAGTATCTTGAAGGCAAGGCAGAAGACTTTGAATTGAGCCAATTAGGGGATTGGTAGCCAGTGTAGTTCCCAGAAGAATGAATTAATGTGGTCCCTGTAGATGCAGTCAGATAACCATGTTACAGTGCTCTGCCCTAACTATAGATATTTGAGAAGTTTTTAGGAAGACCTACATACAGTATATTGCAGTAATCTAGTAGGGATAGGAAGAAAGCATATATCAGAGAGGCCATATTGTTTCTATTCATGTAAGACGTCACCTTCTTTGGTTGCTGAAAATGGTAAAAAGCATTCCTGGAAACTGAGGTGATTTGAATTTATTTTATTTTTATTTATTTAAAATATTTATTACCCGCCCTTCCATGACTTAGGGCAGTGCTTCTGTGCTCAGTTTGGTATCCAGGAAGAAGCCCAGACTTTGGACTTCGGATTTTAGAGAAGAGTATTTTCAGTATATTGTTTGAACTCAAGGGGCACAGGAGATATATTTAGTGTTACTATCTCTATTTTGCTGAGATTGAGCTTGAATTTATTAGAGGTGGCCTATTTCCATATCTCTGCAAGCCAGATGTTATCTCTGTTAGATCTCACTGACAAAGACCAAAATGTCCATGGCAGAGACAAAACATTTGAGCCTGGATTTCCTAATTACTTCAATTAGTGACCAAAGATAGATATTGAAAAGAGCTGGTGAGAGGAAAGATCCTTATGGAATATTTCAAAACAGGAGTTTGAAAGAGGAGTCACCCACAACAAAAACGTCCTCTTGACTCACTATGTTCAGCAGTTAATCACCATATCTTGTCATTGCCCTTATTGACAAAAATAATTGAAAGTGCCATCTTGAAAGAGACCGCCACGAAGAGGCCAAAGCAACATGGAGACGTGTAGGGACTCAGAGGAGAGCATTCTCGAGGCAATCTGCAGCACAAAAAGAGAAGCCAACACCGGACTGACTTAACTTTCAATGCCTAACAATGGTGTTTTTCAGGCTACATGCCCATCTATGATACTCGGAGGAATAAGAGTTTCTTTTGATTGTGGACAGATTCTTTTCAGGTGTCAGATCTATATATATTCACATGTTGATACGTAGGCAAAAGTTTTGCATTTGCTGACGTCCTTAATAAACAAATGGAAATGTTTACATTGAGGGGGGGGGGGGGGCGTGCGGCCATCTGGTCAGTGGAGTTCAGCCCGCCACAGCTGGGATCCATAAGGGAAGGTATACGGATCAGTAATGCGGGAGGATAAATCTTTGGAGGGGTCCTGATACTAATACGGTATGGTATAATGTAACAAAACTTACTTCTGAAAAAATGACAGAGAACATACAATCAGCAGTTTCAATGTGCATCTGCCAGAGCAATTACCACCTTGCCATAATGACAACATTAGCAAAAGGATGTAACTTATCACAGTATGTTGAAATTCTTAACACATAATGTGAAGGGTCTCAACACCCACAGAAAAAGACACTTGCTACGTAGGAAATTATTAACCCAAAAAGCCAATATTGCTTTTATCCAAGAAAAGCATCTACAAAAGCGACACAAACATCTCCTTAAGTACAAAGAATTCCCACATATCTAACCTAGCAGCAGCAAACACAAAAGCCCGCTATGCTGGTACAGGCATACTAATTTCAGCCAATGTGGCATTTGAGATTCTAATGTGTTTCTCAAACTTAAAATTGGGCAAGAAATTTTCTCCTTGATTTCCGTATATGTCCCAACTCAAAATCAAACCTTATTCTGGTCTCGGATACAAAAATTAATCGATAAAGAGGGAGAGGGACATATCATCCTGGGAGGTGATCTTAACTTAACTCTAAATCCCATCAAGGATAACTCGGAGGGGGGGGGGGGTGCAATGGGAGGGGTGCACAGCCAAAGCACTACAACCCGCAGATTGATGACATCCTTAATAAACAAATGGAAGTTAATAGACATTTGGAGGCATAATAATCCAACAGCCCGCTTATATACATTTTTTTCTCATCCTCATAAATCCTATTCACTTCTTTGATTTATTTCTAATTGACAAGTGTCTAATGCCTCGAATTCAGGGAACAGATATCTACTCAATTACTTGGTCAGATCATGGGGCGGTGGGAATGGAGATACCGTCCAAAGATAAGGTAGGGGGGGACAAAGATTTTGGAGATTGAATAGTGTCCTACTTAAAGATGACTGCTTTAAACAGCAATTACACAAACAAATTATGGAATATTTTGATATTAATTGCAACTCGTCTGTACCAATTAGCACAGTCTGGGAATGCTCTAAAACGGTTGTCCAAGGCTTATATATTTCCAGAGCTTCGGCACTTAAAAAGGAGCGGGAAGCCACTCGGACAACACTTCAGACTAAAATAGACATTTTGGCCAAACAGTATATGCAGACTTTGTCCTCAAAAACATATAGTAAACTAGTTGAAACTAGAGAAAAACTGAAGCAATTGGATGACAAATTGATCGCCCAACAGCTCGAAAGCTTAAAACAGTCACATTATGAGGGGGATGATAAAGCTGGCAAGTTGCTAGCACATACTCTTAAGACCCATAATGCACAGAGTATGATCACCAAGGTTAAAGACTCAAGGGGCAATATCACAACCAAACCCACAGAAATTAGGCAATGTTTTGTGGACTTCTATGAGACCCTTACAGTAAAGATGCCAATATTAAGGCAGCGGACATTACAAATTTAAACTCAGTCACCCTCCCATCTCTGTCAGAAGAACAAAAGCAGCTTTTAGACAGGCCAATCACGGAAGAGGAAGTGAAAGAGGTCATTAAGTACCTCAAAAAGGGCAAATCTCCAGGATTGGATGGACCAACAGGGGAATATTATAGGACATTCACTGATGCCCTAGTGGGGCCTATGGTAGATCTCTTTAATTCCATTAGAGACGGTGGGGAATTTCATCCACATGCCAACACAGCTGGCATAGCGGTCCTTCCAAAACCAGGTCGAGATCCCACAATATGTGGGTCTTATCGGCCTATCTCTTTAATTAATCAAGATCTAAAAATATTGGCCAGAATATTAGCCATAAGATTAAACAAATATATGCCGGAATTAGTACATACGGACCAAGTGGGATTTATACCCCAACGTATGGCTGCAGATAATGTGCATAAGATTATTGATCTAATTTGGTGGGTGAAGCAAGAACAGATGTCAGCAGCATTATTATCTATAGGTGCGGAAAAAGCATTTGATCTTGTACATTGGCGTTTTTGTTCTCCACACTGGGAGTGATGAATTTTGTAGGCTTTTTCATTCAATGGCTACAACAACTATACAACGCACTGAGAGCCTCAGTGAGAGTTAATGGGAGGTTTGGGCCTACTTTTGCAAATGAGAGAGGCACAAGACAAGGGTGCCCTCTGTCACCGTTGCTTTTTGCTCTCTTCTTAGAGCTCTTTGCCACCCACATTAGGAACTCCATGACTGTTAAGGGAATCTCGATAGGAAGTCACTCCTTCAAATTGTCTTTATTCGCTGATGACATTATGTTTACTTTGGCTCATCCCAGAGCCTCTCTAGATGGGGTATGCCAGGAAATAGCCTCTTTTAGTCAAGTTTCTGGATTCAAAGTGAACCTAGAAAACTCAGAATTATTCAACTTGACCCTGCATAATGCAGACGTTCAACACATTGCCAAGTAATGCCCTTTCAATGGGCAAAAAAATCACTAAAATATTTAGGTGTCTGGATCAGCTCCTCACTCGAGGAATTGTTTGATTTAAATTACACTCCATTTCTCAAATCTATTGACAGGGACCTTGATAAATGGTACAAAAAGCCCTTTTTGTAGTTAGGAAGAATGGCCACGGTGAAGATGAACATTCTCCCTAGATTGCTTTACCCATTCACCACTCTACCTGTTCATCTCTCCCCTGCGTTATTACGCAAGATTCAAAAGAAAGTTTTCGACTACATTTGGCGCTGATGTCCTCCTAGGGTGGCGCGTCACTCGCTTTTTCTTCCCAAGGTTTCAGGCGGAATGGGAGTCCCTAATATTCAAAAGTATTATGTGGCCTCACAATTACGAGCGATAGTGGCTATAGCTAGACAATTTACATTTAAACAATGGATCTGGGCAGAGCAGGCCATGGTGAATAGGGATAACCTCCGTATGTTTGTTTGGTATAATTTGGTATGGTTCCTATGGAACCTGATATTTATAAGTGTAATGTTTGTTTTTATTATTATGTATGTTTTTATGTATATCGCCCAGGCCTTTTTGTGTTGGGCGTTTAATAAATTCTATTAAATGAAATTCTATTAAAAAAAAATGAAATGGTGGGTAAGATGCCCCTAGAGGCCATGATTTAGCAGCCTCACCACACCTGGAAAACCACCACATACATTCCATGGTCACGTCAAACGACCTTAAAAATCTGGAAATCTTGGGGAACTCGAGTAGTAGGGGATTACCTGTATTTTTACCAAATCGCCTCTTTTTAACAACAAGCTATTCCCAGCAGATCTCAATCAGTCATATTCGAATCTTGGAAACAGGCGGGAATACGCAATATAGGACACATACTCCAGAGGGACGCTATTGTCCTTCGGCTCAGATATGTCATAAATTCAGACTAGATGACAAAAGTTTCCTAGCATTTGCCCAGATTTTATTTATTTATTTATTTAGAATTTTTTTATATACCGACATCCGTTTGCACATCGTATCGGTTTACAAATAACTAGGAACTTTTAGGCAAAGCCTTTACATGGAACAGTAACAATAACTATATGAGACAAGGAACAGTAACTATAACTATATGCAAAACAAGGAATTATATGAGATAACTAGCAGAAACTATTGATCAATAAGGTAAGGCGAAGCAAAGTTACAGGATCATTGGCATAGTGAAAAATAAAGCATATTGTTTACATAAAATTCAGGAGGAAATGTATCCAAAGGGAACTAACAGTAAATAATACAAAAATAATTCTCAATAATACAAAGTTAATCAGTGAGGGTACATGATTTAAAGAGTGAAAGATCGGGAGGGGAAAGGCAGAGTATTATAAATATTCAGTGACTGAATTGCACAAATTTTAGGTATTTATTTAGATTAAGCATTTCATAGACTCTCTAAAGCAGGCACAAAGCTCAAGGGGCACCAGGTCTTTATTTGAGAACATATGCCAAGGTACAGACAGAATGTGTAAAGTGACCTAAAAAATCTATAGCATACTCAATAACCCTGACCAATCTGTGCTACCACATGTTGAGAAATGGGAAAAGGACCTCGGAGAATCATTACCTCCAAAAGAGTGGGAGCATATATTCCTAATGGCGGGCAGGTGCTCTATATCAGCGAGGCTTCAAGAAACCTGCTATAAAATGTTATACAGGTGGCACTTAGTTCCGGAGAAGTTTCATAGTATATACCCACAAGTATCAGCAAAGTGCTGGAGAGGATGCGGACTTTTGGGTACATACTTTCATGTATGGTGGACTTGTCCAAGGGTTAAAGCATTTTGGTTAGAGTTGTTGAATTGGGTAAACAACACCTTACGCACACGGATAGGGCTAGAGGCTAAAATAATTTTGCTGGGTGGATCCATATCAGATCAGCAAAAATTCTGTAGACAGGTGTGGATAGCAGCTCAAATGCTGATAGCCAGATGCTGAAAGTCTCCAGTCATACCGACCCTGGCAGAGGTCCTGATTAAGCTACGTACCCATCAGCGACTGGCGTACTTAAATGTGGTCTGGCATAACACGCTAGGCTCATTCCAACGGACACGGAATTACCTTAAAGCAACACCAACTTAGTAGTAGCTTTATTAGGGTAGAGGTGGGAGAGACACACTCACATGTATATAACACATACCTTCAAGGTTTAACTGGACAAATGGCACATTATACTTCGGAAAGATTGATTGACTAAATACTTGTGATCACAATGAGGGATGAATATGCGCATTATAGAACTAACATAATAAGAACTCTCACTGTATATGATTGTTGAGAATGTAATATTTAGTATGGGTCAACAGTGATTGCCATATCAGTCACATGTTCTGCTGTCAACTATGGTTCTATACTTATATCTACAATTTCTATCTCAGAAGGAAGACGCAGGAGTACCTCCAAAGAGGGAGGGGGGGGGGGAGATGGGAGGGATGGGAGGGGGTAGAGAAAGGATCAATTTACAATACAGTACTTGTTATTGTATAAAAGAGAGCACACTGATGTAAGGAGTTATGTCACTTCTGTTTATTTTATGACTTTTACGGTTGTATGTATCAGTCGGTGGTGACTGTTAAGCAATTTTCAATAAAATACCTTTAAAAAAAAAATCGACCTAAAAGCACGCATTTTTTTTTTTTCGTTTCTTCTCTACAAAGGAAAAAAGGGGTGGTCTAGGGATCTTCAAGGCTTTGAAGTGCACATGGTAGTTGCTATATTGCAACAGATATATGTGTAATCATTACCAAACTTATTCGTACACGTTTACACAAGCTAATTGACTCGCGCAGATGAAATCTATTTTGTCTGGTGTCTGCAGTTTTTGGGTGGGATGTCTGAATGATCTGGTGGGAGTTCATGGTGAAGTGTTAGAGGGTCTAGCTGTACTGGAGGAATGGGTGAACTAGTGAAGATATTGGCGAACTGGAGATTCCAAATATGTGCATAAGTATTTTGAAAACAGCATACATACATATTTTAGAAAATACCTGTCTCCACATATAAACATGTACATTATGGGGCGGATTTTCAGAGCCCTGCTCGCCCAAATCCGGGCGGATTTAGGCGAGCAGGGCCATGCGCGCCGGTGAGCCTATTTTACATAGGCCTACCGGCGTGCGCAGAGCCCCGGGACTCGCGTAAGTCCCGGGGTTCTCCGAGGGGGGCGTGTCGGGGGACGGGCCCGGTCGTCGCGGCGTTTAGGGGGCGTGTCGGCAGCGTTTTGGGGGCGGGTACGGGGGCGTGGCTACGGCCCGGGGCGGTCCGGGGGTGTGGCCGCACCCTCCGTACCCGCCCCCAGGTCGCGTCCCGGCGCGCAAGAGGCCCGCTGGCGCGCGGGGATTTACGCCTCCCAGAGGGAGGCGTAAATCCCCCGACAAAGGTAAGGGGGGGGGCTTAGACAGGGTCGGGTGGGTGGGTTAGGTAGGGGAAGGGAGGGGAAGATGAGGGGAGGGCAAAAGGAAGTTCCCTCCGAGGCCGCTCCGATTTCGGAGCGGCCTCGGAGGGAACAGGGGTAGGCTGCGCGGCTCGGCGCACGCCGGCTATACAGAATTCATAGCCTTGCGCGCGCCGATCCAGGATTTTAGTGGATACGCGCGGCTCCGCGCGTATCTACTAAAATCCAGCGTACTTTTGCTTGCGCCTGATGCGCCAGCAAAAGTACGCCTATTCGTGTTTTTTGAAAATCTACCCCTATGTTTTTATGCCCCTAAAATATACACATATGTGTTTACAAAATGGGTAGAGAAAGTATGGTTTCTTGCATTAGAAGTATATATGGAGTAGCAGCCCAGTGTTTAGAGATGAATTTAGTGTTTGGTGGAGGAATAGCCTAGTGGTTAGAGCTGTGAGCTACAAACCAGGGAAGTCAGGATTCAAATCCTACTGCCAACTCCTTGTAACCTTGGGCAAGTCACTTCATCCTCCATTGCCTCAGGAACAAACAGATTGTAAACTCTCTAAGGACAGGGAAATATCTACAGTATCTGAATGTAATCCACTTTCAAGTGCATGAAAAGCTGAATATATATCTAATAAATAAAAAGGCTCTACAGTTCCCACCACATGGTTTATAAAATACTAGCATTATTATTCTTGCATTCACTTACAAGCATAAATGTGGTGTCACAGATAGATATGAAAGTTAGGGTCTTGGTGCATAAATAGAATTTGAAACTTCCATGGGGTATCATATCTGTTTCCTTTGAAATCAGGTTGCTAAGAAAAGCACCAGAAAGTGCAAATGCTGTTATATTATAATATAGAACAAGTACCTGAACTGCAGAGCAGGCTCACTGACATCCTGAAGTCTTTCCTGTAAATGGATAATCTCTGTAGTGTACCTTTCTTCAGTTTCTTTTAACTGCTGCTGGAAATAGGACCTAATATGTTCAACGTCTTGAGCATGCTGTTCTTCAAGCTGTCCTCTCTGTCGGCTGAACTCCATTTTCTGCTTCTCAATCTCTTCCAAACAAGATGACCTAATCTTCAATTGCTCTTTAAGGTCTATGCAAGCAATGTTCAGAACAAATTAAATGACAGGATTACATAAAAATAAAGCTAAAGTCTTTGATTAATCAGAATAGTAAGAAACATGAAGACACATTTTTCAAACATACAAAGTTGGCTATCAATGTTTTAGAGTATGGTATGAAATAAAAGAGCACTTATGTTTTCAGTGTGCCCATCTGCCCATCCATGAAATTGAGATCATAGATGGGGGAGTAGTGACAGACAAGTGGACAAACTGAAAACTTAAATGTTGCTCTGGAGGCCGAAGCAGTGTTCCCCAAGCCCCATTAGCCAAAGAAGAGGAAAAGCCACCTGCGGGGCCTGGGGTTCCACCAGAGAAAGAAGAGGAGGAACCACCCCCTACACATCCTACCTCATGCACATCCTACCCATGTACAAACCTATTCATATCCCCTTCATTTCCCAACTATCCACACATACTCATACCTGTAACTCTCACCATTCCCCCAAATCCGCTCTCATCAAATGATAATTTTCTTTAAAAAAAAAAAGGTGCCAGGTTGGGGTTAACAGCAGTTTCCATCTTCTACTCCAGCTCAATTGGGGAAAAGAAAGCAAGTTGAAAAAGGTTCCAGGTTGGTGACAAAAGTCTCCAGGTCAGCAGCTGAAGTTTCCAGGTCACTGATCTGTCAGAAAATGACCACTATCCTCATCTCATCCCTTCCACAAGCACCCTTTCCCCACCCCTACATTCTGTCCTACATACCTCACACCTTCCTACCCCCCTCACACATACACCCCATCCCCACCATCCATACATCCTACCTATCTAACTTTTTACTCCCCACACCCCTTTTCCCCACCATCACAGCCTCTTAAATATCACCACCTACCCACACACACCCTCCCATCCCTCCCACCACTCACAGACCTCCTTACTCCTCTCTCTTATACCCATTCTCACAGCCACCCCACCCCCCCCTTTACAATACATCACCTTTCATCCTTCCCCACACATCCACAGCATCCTCCACAACACACACTTCCATATACTCTACCTCCTTCCCTCCCCCTGGAACAATTACTATACAAACACACATATCTGGAACTACTATAAACATACACAAAGATCATGGCATCATAAAACATGCTTTTAAAAAGATTGTCATGCAATTCAAGACTTATTTTCCGTGTTGTTGTAATTTTTAAAAAATCCTCCTTTTCCTTTTGTAAAAACCTGAAATTTTTTTTTATGGAAAAGCAAAACCACTATCAGGACAATGCAAAACAGTGCGTTTCCAACAAGCATCCACAACCCCTTGCTATAAGGGGATTAGCGCGTCCAAAACACGAAGCTAATATTGCTCATCACATGTAAATTCAGGTTGAGCTATTAGCTATTCTCCCAATGCGCACATTTTTACCCTCAGAAATTAACGACTGCCTGAAGCAGGCGTTAATTTTTGAGCAGCCCAAAAAGTGTACAGAAAAGCAGAAAAAAATGTTTTTCTGTACTTCCTCCAACTTAATATCGTGGCAATATTAAGTTGGAGGAAGACGGACAGTGAAATGCTAAAAGAAATTAGGGAAGCTAACCAAACTGGTAGTGCAGTAATAAATGGAGATTTCAATTACCCCAGTATTGATTGAGTGAAACATTAGGGCATGCTAGAGACAAAGTTCTTGAATGGAATAAAAGACAGTTTTATGGAGCAATTGGTTTAATAACCAACGAGAGAGGGAGAAATTTTAGATCTAATTTTCTGTGGAGCTCAGGATTTGGTAAGAAAGTTAACAGTGGTGGGGCCACTTGGCAATAGTGATCATAATATGATCACATTTGAACTAACGACTGGAAGGGGGACAGTAAGTATATCCATGGCTCTAGCACTAAACTTTCAAAAGGAAACTGATAAAATGAGAAAAATAGTTTGAAAAAAACTAAAAGGTGCTGCTACAAAGCTAAAAAGTGTGCAAGACACGTGGACATTGTTAAAAAATACTATCCTAGGAGCACAGTCCAGATGTATTCCATGCATTAAGAAAGGTGGAAGGAAGGCAAAACTATTACTGGCATGGTTAAAAGATGAGAAGAACGAGGCTATTTTAGCTAAAAGATCTTCATTCAAAAATTGGAAGAAGGATCCATCAGAAGAAAATAGGATAAAGCATAAGAATTGGCAAATGAAATGTAAGACATTGATAAGACAGGCTAAGAGAGAATTTGAAAAGAAGTTGGCCATAGAGGCAAAAACTCACAATAAATATTTTTTTAAATATTTCCGAAGCAGAAAGCCTACAAGGGAGTCAACTGGACCGTTGGATGATCAAGGGGTTAAAGGGGCACTTAGAGACGATAAGACCATCACGGAAAGATTAAATGATTTTGTTGCTTCGGTGATTACTGAAGAGGATGTTGGAGATACACCTGTTCCGGAGAAGGTTTTCATGGGTGATGATTCAGATTAACTGAACCAAATCACAGTGAACCTGGAAGATGTGGTAGGCCTGGTTGACAAACCGAAGAGTAGTAAATCACCTGGACCGGATGGTATACACCCCAGGTTCTGAAAGAACTAAAAAGCGAAATTTCAGACCTATTTCAATTAATTTGTAACCCATCATTAAAATCATCCGATGTACCTGAAGATTGGAAAATGGCCAATGTAACCCTATATTTAAAAAAGGATACAGGGGAGATGCAGCAAACTATAGACTTCAGTGCTGGGAAAAATCGTGAAAAATGTTATAAAGAATAAAATCACAAAACATTTTGATAGACATGGTTTGATGGGACACAGCCAACATGGATTTACCCAAGGGAAGTCTTGCCTCACAAATCTCTGACTTTTTTTTTGAAGGGATGAATAAATATGTGGACAAAGGAGTACCAGTAGATGTGTTGTATTTGGATTATCAGAAGGCATTTGACAAAGTCTCTCATGTGAGGCTTCTAAGAAAACTAAAAGTCATGGAATAGAAGGCGATATTCTTTTGTTGATTGCAAGCTGATTAAAAGACAGGAAACAGACAGTAGGATTAAATGGTCTGTTTTCACAGTGGAAAAATGTAAACAGTGGAGTGCCTCAGAGATCTGTACTTGGACCGGTGCTTTTTAATAAATGATCTGGAAAGGGATACGACGAGTGAGGTGATCAGTTTTGTGGGTGACACAAAATTATGCAGAGTAGTTAAATCTCAAATGGATTGTGATAAATTGCAGGAGGACCTTGCAAGACAGGAAGATTGGGCTTCCAAATGGCAGATGAAATTTAACATGGACAAGTGCAAAGTGATGCATATAGGGAAAAATAACCCTTGCTGTAGTTACACAATCATGAGAAGAAAATTATTACTTACCTGCTAATTTTCGTTCCTGTAGTACCATGGATCAGTCCAGACCGTGGATTATGTCCCCATTCCAGCAGATGGAGTCAGCCCAAAGCTTCGAGGGGGCGTCACCATAAGTACTACTATCCCCTCTGCAGGAGTTCAGTATCGAGAATATCAAAGCCCGAGGAAACAGAAACCCCTGAATTGGATCAAGTTTAAACAAGACGGCAACAATAAGCCGCTGAATTTGTAACTAGCAAAACTGTACCATCCCACCAACGGATGGGAGGTCACGTCGCGTGTTGACCCCTAAGAAAACAGGCACAAAACAGTGAAAACAGGGAACACGTGAGAGAAAAACAGTAGAAAAGACAGTACCATATAACAGCTGAGTCGAGTCAGCCACCAAAGACAGCTGAGCAGGATGAAGACCCAAGTGCGGTGGACGTCTGGACTGATCCATGGTACTACAGGAACGAAAATTAGCAGGTAAGTAATAATTTTCTTTTCCCTGTACGTACCTGGATCAGTCCAGACCGTGGGATGTACCCAAGCTTCCCTAGACCGGGTGGGGTCCTGCGAGGCCCGCTCATAGAACCTGTTCGCCAAAATGTCC
Organism: Rhinatrema bivittatum; assembly: GCF_901001135.1. Classification (NCBI taxonomy): domain Eukaryota; kingdom Metazoa; phylum Chordata; class Amphibia; order Gymnophiona; family Rhinatrematidae; genus Rhinatrema; species Rhinatrema bivittatum. The sequence continues at coordinate 168,123,232 of NC_042616.1, read as the reverse complement.
ATGGACGGAAGAAGCGAGGTGTAGGCGATAGTGTCTTGAGAACGTGTGCAACGATTTCCAGGTGGCCGCTCTACAGATTTCTTGCGAAGAGACCGAGCGGGTCTCCGCCCAGGAGGCTGCCTGCGACCGGATAGAATGCGCTACAATGCCGGGCGGCGGGGACCGCCCCACCCCAATGTAGGAAGCGGCAATACCGGCCTTCAGCCATCTGGCAATGGTCGTCTTCGAGGCCTGAGAACCCTTCCGGGGCCCGGACCAAAGGACGAAGAGATGATCCGAAGTCCGGAAATCATTCGTAGCCTCCAGGTAGATGCGCAGAGTGCGCTTGACATCAAGGAGACGGAGAGACCTCGGCTCCGACGAAGGGAAAGATGGTAGTTCCACCGTCTGATTCACATGGAACGCAGAAACCACCTTCAGAAGGAAGGAGGGCACAGTACGAAGAGACACTCCCGAATCGGAGAATCGGAGATAGGGCTCTCTACACGACAGAGCCTGGAGCTCCGAAATCCGCCAAGCCGAGCAGATGGCCACCAGGAACACAGTCTTGAGAGTGATATCCTTGATCGTCGCATTCCTCAGCGGTTCAAATGGAGGTCCCGACATGGAACGTAGTACCAGATTGAGACTCCAGGAGGGACAAGGATCCCGCAATGGAGGTCGCAAATGTTTGACCCCCTTGAGAAAACGGACGATGTCTGGATGTTGTAACAGAGAACCTCCGTCACGCAGAAGGGAGCCAAGGGCGGCCACTTGAACCCGGAGGGAGTTGTAAGCGAGCCCCTTGTCCACTCCCGCTTGCAGGAACTGGAGGATCTGGGGAACCGACGCCTCCGTGGGTCTTGTGTTCAGGCCGGTACACCACAGCTCGAACACCTTCCAGACCCGCACTTAGGCCACTGACGTGGAGGCCTTCCGAGAACGCAGCAGCGTCGACACTACCGCCTCCGGGTAGCCCCGTCGCCGGAGGCGGCGCCTCTCAAAAGCCAGGCCGCAAGACAGAAGAGTTCTGCCTGGTCGAAAAATACCGGTCCCTGGTGGAGGAGGCGGGGAAGATGGCCCAGCCGGATGGGTCCGTCGATTACCAGGAGGAGGAGGTCCGCGAACCAAGGACGTCTTGGCCACTCTGGCGCGACGAAGATTACAGTCCCCTGATGAGCCTCTATCCGGCGGAGTAGTCTTCCCACCAGCGGCCATGGGAGGAACGCGTAGAGGAGCAGATCGGCCGGCCACGGGAGCGCGAGAGCATCGACGCCCTCCGCCCCCCGCTCTCTCCGGCGACTGAAGAAACGAGGGGCCTTGGCATTTTGTGCAGTCACCATGAGATCCAGGTGGGGGGATCCCCACCTCCATACGAGCAACTGCATGGCCTCGTCGGAGAGGGACCACTCTCCGGGGTCCAGCAGCTGACGGCTGAGGAAATCCGCCTGGACGTTGTCCACGCCCGCGATGTGCGAGGCCGCCAGACGGGCCAGATACCTCTCCGCCCACTGCATCAGCATTGCGGCCTCGATCGCGACCTGCGGGCTTCGAGTGCCGCCCTGTCGATTGATGTAGGCCACCGTCGTCGCGTTGTCCGAAAGGATTCTGACTTCCCGATTCCGAAGGAGTGGAAGGAAGTGGAGGAGCGCCAGCCTGACCGCTCTGGTCTCCAGACGATTGATGGACCACTTCGCCTCTTCCGCGGACCACGTCCCTTGTGTGGCGCTGCGGTCGCAGACTGCTCCCCAGCCTATGAGACTGGCGTCGGTGGTTACCACTACCCAATTTGGCAGATCGAGAGAGACGCCGCGAGCAAGATGCCCCGGGACCATCCACCAGGCCAGACTGCTCCTGGCCAACTGGGGCAGTGGAAGGATCACCTGGTAGTCCTGCGAAAGAGGTTTCCAACGGGAGAGGAGCGCTCATTGCAGAGGTCGGAGGTGCGCAAAAGCCCAAGGGACCATGTCGATGGTGGAACCCATGACCCCCAGGAGCTGCAGATAGTCCCAGGAGGTGGGAGCTGGTAATGCAGAAAACCGCTGTATGTGCTCCCGCAGGGCTTGCGCCTTGTCCTGGCGTAGGAAAACCGCTCCCAGACGGGTGTCGAAGGTCGCCCCCAAGAAGTCCAAGCGCTGCGAGGGCACGAGGGAGCTCTTGGAGAAGTTGACCACCCATCCCAGGGACTGCAGAAACTCTATCACCCTGGCCACAGCAGCCTGTCCATGCCGAAAAGACTTCGCTCTGATGAGCCAATCGTCCAGATAGGGGTGGACTAGAATACCCTCCTTCCGAAGGGCAGCCGCCACGACAACCATTATCTTGGTGAAGGTGCGCGGGGCCGTCGCCAATCCGAACGGAAGCGCCACAAACTGGAAATGCTGGTCCAGGATCTTGAAACGCAGAAGCCGATGATGCTCCCGCCGGATGGGGATGTGCAGATAGGCCTCCGTCAGGTCCAAGGAGGCCAGGAACTCCCCTCGATGCACCGCCGCGATCACCGAACGCAGCGTTTCCATGCGGAACCGGGTCACCCGAAGGGATTTGTTGACTTCCTTCAAGTCCAGTATGGGGCGGAAGGAACCGTCTTTCTTCGGTACGACGAAGTAGATGGAATAGTGGCCCAAGCCCACCTCTCCGGAGGGCACGGACACAATGGCGCCTATCTCCCACAGTCTGTCCAGTGTCAGCTGGACCGCCCTTCGCTTGATGGCCGAGCCGCAAGGGGAGAAAATGAACCGTCCCTTGGGAGCGCGGACAAACTCCAACTCGTAGCCGTGTCCTATGGTGTCCAAGACCCACTGATCCGAGGTGATCCGCGCCCACTCCTCGTAGAAGAACGCTAGCCGCCCCCCAATCTTGGGGACGGCGGAGTGGGCGAGCTGAACATCATTGCGAGGACTTGGGAGAAGGTTGTCCCGCCGAGGAAGCAGGACGCGCGGGGCGGCGCCCGCGAAAGGAGCGCGACCAGGGCTGAGACCTGGAGGGGGGGGGGGGGTCGGGCTGTCGCCGGTCTGTAACTCCTGTAGCGTCTTTGCGCCCTGGCTCTGGTCCGGGAGGACGAGAAAGCCCTGGTGGAGCGATATCTGTCTTCCGGCAGGCGATGGACCGCGTTTTCCCCCAGCGACTTGATGATCTGGTCCAGATCCTCCCCAAATAGGAACTTACCCCTGAATGGCAGGGAACCCAGGCTCGACTTGGAGGACGTGTCCGCCGCCCAGTTGCGTAGCCATAGGAGCCGACGCGCCGCCACCACCGAGGCCATGGAGCGGGCGAGGACCCTGAACAGATCATAGGAGGCGTCAGCCCCGTAAGCCACCGCGGCTTCCAGCCTATCCGCTTGAGCGGCCTCCTCGGGTGGCAGCACCTGAGAAGTGAGCAGTAGCTGCACCCAGAGAAGACTAGCCCGCTGGGCAAGCGAGCTGCACATCGCCGCCCGCAGCCCCACTGCGGAGACCTCGAAGACCCGCTTGAGGAAGACTTCCAACTTGCGATCCTGCGTGTCCCTTAACGCCGCTCCACCCGTCACCGGAATGGTGGTCCTCTTCGTGACCGCCGTCACCGCGGAGTCCACCCTGGGTACCTTGATGAGATCCAGAAAATCTTCCGGCAGCGGGTACAGCCTCTCCATGGCGCGGCTGCCCTTTAAAGCAGCCTCCGGGGAATCCCATTCCCTGGTGAGGAGTTGCAGAAACGACTCGTGAATGGGAAATGCCCGCGCCCGCGGACGAAGTGCTGCCAGTACCGGATCTCCCTTCTTCGAAGAAATGACTACAGCCGGCGCGACGGGAGCTGGCGGGTCCGGCGGGGGATCGAGGTCCAATCCCTGAATGATTTGCGGGATTAAGTCATCCAGCTCATCCCGCTGGAAAAGGCGCAGCGTGCGTGGATCCTCTCCCTCTGACGTAGAATCCCCTTGCCCCGTAGCGGCAGGGTCCGATCCTGGGGAAACCGGGTCCGACCCAGTCCCCCCCGAACCCACAGGGAGCCGGACGTGGGCGGGGAGCTGTGGGGCCCCCACGCCCACCGGAGGGGGAGGGGCCGGAGAGAGAGACGAAGGCCGCGGTAGCTTGGGTGGTGGAGGCCCCACGGGAGCCGCCAGTTCCTGCAGGTACGCTGTATGCATCAGCCGAATAAACTCTGGAGAAAACCCCGGCCTACTCGGGGTGACCTCCGCGGGTGGGGGCCCTGGGGGACCCTGTCCCTGTGAGTCCACCTCCGTAGCTGCCTCCGGTAATAAGATCGGGGGAGGGCCCTCCGAGGCATCCCCATCCTCCAGCACCGTCTGATCCCCTTCGGGGCACAGCGCATGCAAAATGGCCGCCGTTCCCGCCAGGAATGGGGGAGGGGCCGGCCCACGCCGCCCGGGCAAGGCTGCGAACGCTGAAAAATAAGTGCGGGGCCCGGACGTGCCTTCCCCCCCTGGGAGGCACCTAGCACAGATGCCCTCCCTAGAAATGCGCGATCCTGGCTCGCCGCAGGCCGAGCAACGCGACGGCCGCGGCATAGCAAGCGCGCAGAAAGACAGCCCCGACGGTGAAAAACACTCGGCAGCCTCGGGGGGGGGGCGAGGGGGGGGCCGCGAGACGGCGCGCCGCTGCGGGGGGGCCCGGACGGCCCGCACTACCCGCCGAGAAAACCCAAGCGACGCCGTGGGGGGCCTTCCTGGCCTCACAGCCCGCCGAAATAGCTCTCCCTGCTCCCTGCTGCCCACGAGGAGCCGGCAAAATGGCCGCGGGAGCAAGTGAAGGAGGCCGGTCTCCCCGGCAGTCGCAGTCAACCTAGCTGAAAAGAAAAAGTACAGCCAAGAAAACAACAGAAAAGCGACTTACCCCGGGAAATACACAGACCAGCGCTGAGAGCGAAGAAAAGGGAGGCAGAGAGCCAGCACAACAAAGAAGCCACGCCTCCCCAATTAACCAATTAACCCTTTTTTTTTTTTTTAAACTAAAGTACAACTTGATCCAAGACCAAAGCTAACAACACAGAGAAGAAAGCCCTAAACAAGGGGAAACAAGAGAGGTTCTAGGAAATCGGGAGCAAGCCCAGATTCCACTACTCGCATCTGCTGGAGTCAGAAGATACTGAACTCCTGCAGAGGGGGTAGTAGTACTTATGGTGACGCCCCCTCGAAGCTTTGGGCTGACTCCATCTGCTGGAATGGGGACATAACCCACGGTCTGGACTGATCCAGGTACGTACAGGGAACACCTGTTTTCCCTGTGCCAATATTGCATCAGCCTTTTTATTTCTACTGTTACAAGATATAAACTCTGAAAATCAGCAAATGTTAAATAGCATAGGTAATATATGCCATGTCTGGTCATCATGTCATTTGATGAGATAAACCAATTATTTAGTGTAAATATATTACACTTATTAGAAATGAACTGAGAAGTTAATTTTCCAGGTTACTGGTATGCATACACAAGTACATACAGTGTATGCATACACAAGTACATAAATTATGGAACTCACTCCCAGATTACCTAAGCTCACAAAGCAACAGCAAAACATTCAAAAAAGAGCTCAAAACATGGATCTTCTCCCAAACCTTCAAAAATGGCATTGGCTAACCAAATACCACATAAATATTGCATAATCGCCCTCGGTTATGAGAGGACTACACCAAGACAATGTTATGAAACCAGTTAGCTCACAGAACTCGGACATGATTTTTCCATAAGCTTTATAAAACTAGCTCTCATACACCCATCTCGCCGTTCAACATATGACTAAATCACTGTTTCCTAGGATTCTATCAGTTAAAACATTAATGTTAATTTACTGCTAGTTAAGTTAAACTATTAAATGTCACCAAATATGTTCTCTGTTATACAATGTTATTGTTCACATGTTACCATAATGTACTAAGTTGTTATATCTGTAAACCGGAATGAAGGCTTATAGCTACATTTCGGTATAAAAAAGCGAATAAATAAAAATAAATAAAATATGGCAAATACAAACAAAACAGAAAATATTACAATGGAAAGAATGAAGAACAAAGAGGTGACTAACTTATGATATTACAAGCCGTTAAGCCCGTTAAAACGGGCTACATTACATTTTTTTTTCAGTCCATTTTCTAACACAGCACCCTTCTACACTTTTTCTCCCTCTCTCCCCCTTCCCCTCGTTCACTCCTCCCCTTTCCTCCACTCAGTCTTACTCACCCTCTGTCTCCCACTGCCTCCTTCCCCTCACTCACCTCCCTCCCCTTCCCTCAGTCACTCCCCACCCTCTCTCAATCCCATCCCCTCCCCCTCAGCCCTCCTCCACTCCCTTTTTCTCTGCTCCACAACTTCTTACCCTTCCACTTACTCACATCCCTGTCTCTCACCTCTCCCTCATTCTCCCTCTCCCCCTTCCACTTACTCACATCCTGTCTCTCACCTCTCCCTCATTCTCCCTCTCCCCTCACTCCCTACCTCCCTCCCACACACTCACCCACTCCTCCCTCCCCCTCCCTCAGTCCCTCCCTCCCCCTCCCTCAGTCCCTCCCTCCCACTCACTCAGTCCCTCCCTCCCTCTCACTCAGTCCGTCCCTCCCTCTCTCTCTCTCCTCCCTCCCTCGCTACTGGCCGCCGCTGCCGCCGCTCGCTGCCACCACCACTGCCCGCTGCCGCCGCTCGCTGCCACCGCCACTGCCCGCTGCCGCCGCTGCCACTCGACGCCGCCATGTTTTTTTTTTTCTGGCAGAGACCGACGTGCTCGCCCGCACATGCGCGGTAGAGCTGGTCTCTACTGCGCATTTGCGGCACGTCGGTCAACCTTCAATTATTAGGTTGATATTGTTTATGGAGAGTAACGCTATTTCTCAAAGGACCAAAATCTTTTATTACAGGGTAAATAAAGCAGTGTGGTGGCCATGTTATTCCACTCAGATACACAGAATTAAATGTCAACAAGCAAGTTGTAAAGTGAAACATTTTTACTGGACTAGCTTGGTACATTTCTGAGCAGGCTTCAAGAGTTATATTTCCTACCTGATAGTTTTTAGCATACCTTTTTCCTAGGTGTGAACTTTTTTAAAATTAATTTTCTATTTTGTTGTTATTTTTCGGATATAATTTTTAGATTTTCTTACAGTTTTCTAAAGTATTTTGTCAATGTATTTGGTTGTTCAAGGCAGTGTAAAACTAAAAGGGTAGGGTCGCAAAGAAGTCTCTGCAAAGCTAGAAAAGCAGCAAGTAGATTGATGCTGGGAAGTGAAAGTAGAGTTGCTTACCTAATACAGGTGTTCTCTGAGTACAGCAGGATGTCCATCTTCACAGTGGGGAGGCATCATCTGATGGAGCCAGCCAGGAACATTTATGCCTCAGTGGGCATTCCCAGCATGACATTAGGCAATGCATCCTTGCAGGGGCCCCTTCAGTTTTATTCAATAGCATAAATAAGGAGAAGTCAACTCCAAGGGGAAGTGGGAGGGTTTTGTGAGACCTGGCATCCTGCTATCCTCAGAGAACATCTGTTACCGGTAAGCAACTCTATGAAGTTGACAGTCCTCACAAGTGGTAAATCCCCAGTTACAGACTGCCCCAGAAGAAAAAAGGAGGGAAAACAAAAGAGTGCCAACTGGCACAACAGAATATTTTTGTTAGCAACAGGCCTTTTTTCTTTTATTTTCTTATTAAGGACAGACTGGAACAAAAACAACGGGCCCTAGGAGAGAGTAGTCAGGTTCTACACCTCAAATAGATTCCACAGGATACACTGGCCAAATCTATTGTTGGGTCAGGAATCCCTGACCAAACAGTAATACAATGTGAATGTGTAGAAAGAACTCCACATCACAATTCTGATCTTAAGTGAGTCACTGACACTATCATGGTTCAGAAAGAGTGAGCCTTGAAATGACCCACCAAATTCAGGCCCACTTGGGCATAACAGAAGATGAAATCTGCTAGCCAAGTGTATAAAATCTATTTGACAATGGCAATCCACAGCTTGGTAGCATCAAAGGAAACAAAAAGCTACATGGAATTTCTATGGACTTCAGTCTCTCCAAGTAGAAGGCTAGGGCTCTTTTGCAATCCAAACTGTGCAGGACTTGTTAACCTTATTGGACATTTGGCCTCAGAAGAAAAAAAAATAGGCACCATGCCCACCATGTTCACATCATAAAATATCTTAGTATAAGCTGGATAAATAACTAAAGGACTGAAGTTCACTGACTCTGTGCATTGAAGGGACTGCAACCAAAACTACAACCTTCCATGTTAGGTACTTCAAGTCACAGGTTCACAGAGGTTCAATGGTAGTTTCATCAGTTGGGTCAGAACTATGTTGAGGTCCCAAGTCATAGGGGGACCACAAAAATCAGACAATCAAAGTCTGTACAGAGATGTTAATGATGGGCACCAATTGCACGGAGGTTTACCTTTACTGAGTTGGTCTTGATACCAGACTCAGGCAAATGTAGGTAATCAAGCAGTTTTTGTCAGAAGTAGAAGAAAAGATCTAGGGCTTCTGCGCTTATCACAAGGCAAACTTTCTCTATTTCAGTCCACAGGACTTCCTAGTAGAATCCTTTCTTGATGCTAAATGAACAAAATAGTCATTCTCTGACAGATCTGAAGATAGCAGAGTCACCCTGTCAACATTCAGGCGGTGAGAGCCACGAACCTAACAGTGAGATAGCAAAACCTGCTCTGTTCCCAAGTGATGATGTTTTGTCTCGGCCAAAAGGGGGCTATGAGAATCATGATACCAGGCCTTCTCTTAGTTTCAATGGTATTTGGGACTAGCAGAACTGGAGGACCCATACCGCATTCCCTTGCCCCAATCGAGGTAAAAAAGCATCCAAGGCTAGTTTTCTATGTGCCCTTTTCCTGGTACAGAGGAGTGGAACCTTCCCGTTCTGAGGGGACACATACAAAATCCACCATAGGTGTGCCCTACTCGTGGAATACCTGGTTTGCTACCTCCAGTCCAAGGACCATTCATGGAGGTTCCATGATAACCTGAATGAACATTACACTGCATCTTTGTTGTTCATGGATCTTTGTGATGAAGGTGGGTTTTTGTTGTTGATTCCCCACATCAGATCTGAAATATTTCTTGTGATGTGGAACTGGGGTGAAAGCATAAGTGAAATCAAGAGAGAATAGCCAGTCCCCTGTTTGTAGAGAAGGGATCCAGGGAAACCATCTTGAATTTTTCTCTTTTCAGAAACTCGTTCAAGGATATTAAGTCTAAGGATATTAAGTCTAAGATGGGATGATGTCCCCCTGTTTTCTTCAGAATCAGGAAATTATTGGAGAAGAATCCCCAGCCTCTTTCCCCTGGTGAATGGGTTTGATCATCTCTAAGAGGGAGGAGAGCTCCTTCTGAAGCAATTTCTGATGTAGGGAGTGGTTCTCACTGGGGTCCAGACGTCAATTTGGAGAAAAGCCCGAAAGACATAATCTGTATCCTTTTCATATAATGCTGAGGAACCACATCGTCCAAAGCTACATTGAGCAAATTATGTAGGTAAATCAGCCTGCCTTGGATAGGAAGGTGCTCCAGCACGAGAATAGGGATGTGGGTTATGCATTCTATGATCCAGTCAAAACCCCATCCCAGGTTTTGAATGGGGTGCAAGCTGTGGTTTAAGGGCACAATGGACCGGTTGTGTACAGGACCAAGGGAGCAGAGGATAACACCTCCTCAGCTGAAGAAGTGTCTCCTCTACTCCATACTCCAGTACCTCCTGGAATAGAACAGGAATGGAGCACTGCACAGTGTTCATGGATCTGTGCCACTGCATCCTTGACCCTGTTTCTGAAGAGATTCTCTCCATTACATGGCAAGTCAGCATATCTTTCCTGGATCTTGGGTTGGAGGTCTGAGGCCCACAGCAGGTGAGTATGCAAGCACTAAATCCTCATGGCAGACTCTTAATGCCCTCTTGAAAACCTCAAATGTCAACAAATCATGTATTTTCAACACTCCATTCCCTTTTCCACTGTGAATGAAGTTGCAGCACTGCTTCTAAGGAAGTCACTTAGGCATCTCTTGCATCCACTTGAATAGGTCCTACATATACTGGCCCATGAAGAACTGGTAAGAGACTAAGCAAGCACTGAGTAAAGCCTCCTGGAACACTTTCCTCTCGAGAATATTCAAGATTCTAGAATCCTCCCCCAAGGGCACCGAGGAATGAATCCTGTGTCTCTTGGCCCTCTTGAGAGAAAACTTGACCACTACAGATTTCTGAGATAGCTGCCTCTTTTTGAATCCAGGAGTCTTTCAGATGAGAGAAAGGTTTTCCCACATCCTTACGTAGGAGCAAAGCCCAAAGAAGCACTCTAAACCTTTCCTTTGCTGACAAGATGGCATCATCTCACACAGCAGCTTGGGATACTTGACCTTTTTTCTTTTAATAGAGAACAAAGAAAAACTTTTTTTTGTCACATATCAAAGCTGGCTCTACACCAACAGATCTCAGTTTTATAGTTTTCACAAATAACCAGCCTATCAAAATCAATAGATTTATCACAAAGATGTCTTTTACAGCCTTGTGGTTAATGCCCACTTGTCCGGGAGCTGACCCAACAGTGAGAGAGAAAACTGAATGGACTGGACCAATAATGCTATTGATCTTGCAGCCGCTAAATTAGCATTAATGAACTGAGAAATACAAACTAAGGCCTTTAAAAGAGGTGAGAACAAAGGACCCAGGATCCATGCAACAACAGACCAGCAAACCTCACAGGAATTGTAACCTTTTCTCTGCAGCATTTGAGTACTCCCTCTCTGTTTTCATCATAAGACAGACTGACTCATTTCAGGCCGGCCTCTAAAATTCCTTAATGCTGCCAACAAGACGAGACACTGAAAGCAATGAACAAAGTGAGCCACAGTTTGTTTGCACTTCCAAGTTTTGTGACTCTTTATTCTCATATCCGCTGGGTTAGTTAGACTGCTTTAATTTTTGATAAAGTGCAAGTGAAGTTAATCTGATATGCCAACGCCTTATATTTTAAAATCCTAAAGTAATTTTTCTTGAGAGAGACAATTACAATGTAATAATTTTAATATCTGACAGCCATTACATTTATTGTGATAAACATAATAAAACCTCTTAATAAAAACTTATTATCTAAGACAAATTGGAAGAGTTTCATTATTTGAGGTACTCTGATAAATCATAAACCCAAGTAGTTTATATTTAAATTCCCTACACCTATTTGTAACCCTGAAGGGACTCTTTTATTGGGACTGCCGTGCTCTCCTCAGGAGGCTCCACTAACTGGAGGATGTCCAGCATCTTGTTTCTGGTTTCATTCTCCTTTGGCAAAGAAAACTGAATTGCCTCAGCCATTCTCTGCACAAAACTGTTGAAGGAGAGGTACTCTGGCAGTGACATCTTTCTTTTTGGAGGAACCCTGTCAATTCCGCTTCTTCAAAGACATTGCCATATCTATAATCATAAACCCAGGAGGACTCTGAGTTGGACCCTGACTGGTACCCCTGTAGAGAAGACATGGAAGGTGCTCATCCCACAGACAAGACCTAAGAGAGGGGGATGCTTTTCTGGTGGGGCCTGGAACCTGAGGACCTCTTGCACCGTGGGGTAAGCTTCCTCTCCCAATGGGATTGAGAGGATCATCAAGATATCTTCCATTGACTCCAATTTTCATCTGGACATCGGCATCAGCACTGGGCTACCGGGCAGTGGCTGGACTTCAGTCTGCATTTGCCCTGATGCCCTGAATGCCAGAGCCCCAAGGTTCCACTTAGCCTTGTTCAAGGGCTGCTAAATGTTCCTGTCCAGCTCCTCCTCAAAGATTGTTGATGCCAACACCAATGGGGAGTGAGGAGTATTAGCCATATCTTCCTGGGAAACCAGAGGTGTATCGATGGCTGGCACCTGGACCCTCAGAGATTGCTGCAGTTCCCAGGACTGCTTCGGGGGATGAGTTCTCCCCTCCATGGGACCATTTTGGGGAATTCACAGCCACAGCTAGAATGTCCTCACTCCTAGCATCGTGCACAGAGACCAATGCCAGTACTTCTTTGCCTTTACTCAATGCTGGAGTCAAAGAGGTGAAACCTGATGCCTTCTTCGAGAGGGCAAAGGCAGGTGAAGGCCCTTCTCCCTTGTTCTATCTGATGCTTGATGTCGAGAGGGTACAATGTCCCCGGATGCATCACCAGCATCCAATGCAGCTCCTGCGTTTTTCAATGTCAATGTGCCGATCTTTTAGTGCTTGATATGCTTGTTCATCAGCTCCAGATGGTACCATCATCCTTTTGTGATCATGGCCGAACACAGGTGACATCCCCCTGGACATCATGTGACATCCCAAGAAACAGAATACATCTATCATGAAGGTCTGTGATAGACATAACACTGATACACCAGGAGCATCACTATAAGTCCCTGGTTATCCATGATCTGACCAAAAATAAAGGAAGCAAAATCAAAGATGATGACCACAAACAGTTGGTTTGCACCCATCGGGGCCTTAACCAGATGTGAGGAACAGAACCGAAATCTAGAAAAATGACTGAAAAATCTATGCCCCCATGAAAAATCTATGCCCCCATGGGGCCCTGCAAACAAAACAATACCTGCCAAATTTGTCAAAATAAAAACAAAACAAACAGGAGAGTGAGGAACCACAACAAGTGGACTCCATGGAAGAGAATGAAGGCCCCCCCCATGGATGTGTGGCATAATGGCAGGCTGGGCTTGCCCAGTTAAGCACAGTCAAAATTCTAGAAACTTTGACACAAAAGTTCCATGTCAAGCACTATCAGATGATGTCACCCCATTTGGGAAGACTACTATGTTGCTTGTCCTTGGAGAAGCAGTATGTGGAACGATTCTTAGGGGTAGTGGGTGGAAAAGCACTACTACCAAGAGTGGCCTACAGCATTTTCACATGTAATGAGAGGGAATAGTAAAAGACAAACAGAGTGATATACTAGAATTAATAGCTGTGAGAGAACCCCGAGATCCAAACGAAGAAGGGGACCTAGGAAAATTCTACATGTAGGCTAAAGCATGCAAAATGAATACGATGATACCACATTCAGTACTACCCAATACAGAGATTATTTCTACTTGGACAAAAGTTCATTCTGTTTGGCCATATAACTTTCTATTAGCTGGTAAGATTTTCATAAACTATACATACAACCCACACATACATGCATAAAATATACTGTACACATGTGTACAGTGAATACACAGTAAATAACAAATATTATGCCTGTACCAATAAGATCTTGAGAACAGGCCCGTGAGCTTTCTATCTGCATCCTGAGGTTAGTAGTGTCCTCTTCTTTTCTGTGCTCTAGTTCAGTATATAATGTTTGCAGGTTCTCAATCTATGAAAAAAAAACCAATTATTAGAATTTGTGAAAATAATGAACATAAACAAATCCATGAATATGAAATCTAATTGTCTTCCAGACTTTATATAAGGTACTAACATTTGCATTCTTCTTACATACTGAAAAAGAATGGAGGCTATACAATATCTGACTATGTAATCTACTCTCTTGGCGTTTAGAATAAGATTACTATACAAGATGGAGACTCACCATGAATTACATTCAGGCCGATTCAGTAAAATCGGCAGGAGAGCCGGGGCTCCAAGGCGAGCGCCCACTCTCCCAACGCGCGCCCAGGCCACTCTTCTGGGCGCGTGATCCAGTATTTAAATGAGAGCCCACGGTAAAAAGAGGTGCTAGGGACACTAGCGCGTCCCTAGCGCCTCCTATTTGACAGGAGCAGAGCTGTCAGTGGGTTTGACAGCCGACGCTCAATTTTGCCAGCGTCTGTTCTCAAAACCACTGACAGCCACGGGTTTGGAAAACGGACGCCGGCATAATTGAGCGTCCATCTTCCGACCCGCGGGCCGTGGGCCGTTTTTAAATTTTTTTTTTAATTTTGGGGCCTCCGACTTAATATCGCTATGATATTAAGTTGGAGGGTGTACAGAAAAGCAGTTTTTTCTGCTTTTCTGTACACTTTCCCGGCGCAGGCAGGCGTTAATTTTTTAAAGTAAAATGTGCGGCTTCACAGCACATTTTTCTTTCTGGATTGCGCGGGAATAACTAATAGGGCCATCAACATGCATTTGCATGTTGTGGGCGCTATTAGTTTCGGAGGGGGAGTTGGCCACGCGTTTTCGACGCACTATTACTCCTTACTGTATTAGGGGTAAAGCTAGCGCGTCGAAAACACGTGGCCAAACCCGGGCTAACAGTGCACTCCTGTATCGGAGAATTCATGCATGACAATCGGGCATTAGCCCATTAACAAGAATCTTCAGTCATATGAATTCAGAGATCAATAATGAACAGTAAAACAAACACTGATTTCAGACCAGCTCAAGACGGCCTGTCAATGATCATGTGCACTTATCCATATTTTGCCTTTCCTTTTACTGAAAGTTTAGGTGAGTTCTCATCTCCAGTCCTTGGGAGCTAAAAACAGGTCTGGTTTCAAGGGTACTCCTGAGGGAATTTTACGCAAAAATTAAAAAAGTCTGCACACAACATTTTTAAATCCTGCAGACTTTAAATAACACAAACTGCCTTTAAGTAATTAATATACAAGCAATTATTACTCAAAGATGCATATCTTTTAATTTTTTGAACAGAATTTTCCCATAACACCTGGCTCTTCTCCCCCAAATCACACTCTTCCTCCTCCAGCTCTATCATCCATTTTTGCTTTGAACTCATTCCAAAGCCAGTCCCCCTATTTTGTCCTTCTGACTTTCTCTCCCCCCACCAGTTTTCTCTCTCTCTGTCCCTAGGCTCAACTCCTCCCTTCCATTTTTTTGGTCCCCTAACACCCCAGAAAGACTCTCAGCTTTTTCACTCTGCTCCCTTCCTCAAGGCTGGACCCCTCCTTGCCCTTTTCCCCTTCAGTTATCTCACTCTCCCAACCCACAAGACCCACAGCTTTCTCTCTGCCTTCCTCCCCAAGCTTGACCTTTCCCCAAACTTTTGCTTTGCCCAACCAAGCTAAAATTCATATCCAGCAAGATCCTTCAGCATTCACCATTTCCCCATCCTCCAGATCTATCTCTCAACCCCCCCAATAATTCTCCTGCTTTCCCTTACCCCCCCCAATAGGTTTTGCCCCCATCAGCTCTCTCCCTGCTCCAAGCTTAAAACTCTTCATCCCAGATCTTTTCTTCTCTCTAACCCCAATCAAGACCTCCAGTTTTCTCTTTGCTCCTTCCCCCACAAGCTTAACTCCCACCTCAACTTTCTCTTTCACTCTGCCTCACCAGGTTTAAAATGTTCCTCATGGCAATAACCCCCCAACTTTTTCTCTGCTCCCCTCCAGCCCCAGCAAGATCCTCAGTTTCACTCTCTGCTCGTCCTTTCCCACAGGCTTGGACTCTCCCTCTCTCTCTCTCTGAATACTCCCACTATTGTCTCTCATTCTTTTACCTTTCCATGCTCCTCTCTAGTGTTGTGATTCTGCCCTCATGGGCAGCCTCTTACCTTCTCTCTGCCTGCCCCGTGGCCTGGAGGCCACAGTCTCCGGTCTTCCTTGTGGCTGGAGCTGCTCCTCAGTCTGCCCTCTGTGGCTTGAGAGCTGCCGACAACGCTGGGCCTGTTCCTCGGTCCCGCCTTGCTCTTCAGCGTTAGCAGTAGCATGGCTAATGGCCATGGTCCTGGCACAACTTCCTGCTTCCTGTTCCTAAGGCACGGGCCGCGCCTCTTCACAAGATTTAAAGGGCCTGCGGCCCCACCTGATGACTGTTTCCTGTTTCAGCCCTATAAAAGGGCTTCTCCAACACTTCTGCCTTGCATTGGAGTTCTTCGCTCCTGGAAGTCTCGTCTTCCAGCGCTCCGTCAGGTCTTCGTTCCCCATTGGAGCTCCATGTCCTGTCTTGCTTTCTGAGTCTTCGTGGTTCCTGATGTTCCATGTCTTCATGTTCCGAGGTTCCTAGTCTAGGCTTCCTGATGTTTCAGGCTTCCTGATGTTCCGAGGTTCCGATCCTCCTTCGCTCGTTCCGAGTCCTCCTGACCCTCCAAGCTCCTTTGGTTCTCCAGATGACACCTTGTTGGGGTAAATCAGTCTTGTCGGTTCTGGCTTTCGTCATTGGAGTGTCGTCTCAGCTGGATTCCCTTCCTGCGCTAGTTCCATTCTCTGCGTGGTCCGTGACCAGCCTCTCCAGGTTGTGTAGGGTGCGCTACAGGGACAGGGTGGTCTGTGACCAGCCCATTGGGTCTGCCCATGTCGGTGGGCTGTGTAGGGCGCCCTGAGAGACAGTGCCAATGTCTGAACCTTCCAAGTTCCTCATCTTGTCTAGAGTCTTCCAAGTTCCTCGCCTTGTCCAGAGTCTTCTCGTCCATGTCTTGAGTCTTCTATGTCACAAGGCCTCTGTCTGCCCTCATCCTCAGTCCAGCCTGCTGCTTCTTGCCGATACCTAGCGGCAGGTCCGAAAGGGCTGGGAATGGTCGGAGGACTGTTCAATAACCAACATAATGTCGTTGGCTTTCCAGAAGCATACAGGTCCGGCAGAGGGTCAGACTTTGTCTTCATCCATGTTTGGCTATGTCTCGCCAACCCTCGGTGCTGTCTGGGATTCATCTGGCATCGTGCTGAGACCCAAGGGCACACAATCCCCTCAAGTTGGGATTGCTCTCCTAGCATTCCCCAACACAACATCTAGGCTTCGTTGCCACTGCCCCTTTCTTTGTCAGTCATGTAGGTGGACCCCAATTATTGCACCTTCTTCTCTTTGGGCCTTTGTAGGCCAGCAACTGTGGCCATAGCCTCATTTTGTCTTCAGCCTGCACAGGCTGATGCTGATACTAATGCTTTTGCCTTCTGGCCATGCTGCTGGTTTCTGGTCCCCATGCTGAATTTTTCAATTCAAATGTAGAAATCTACACTGAAGGGGAATTCACTAATTCTGCATAGTTGCGCAGCGTAGAATTGCCCCAGGAATAAAATAATTTCGAGAGTAACCAAGCTACATAATTAATCTTGCTCTTAGATCATATGTAGCCTACACTTCATGAATACTTATTATAGATATTATGAAATCCAGAACTGTTTGCAGCCTGCATTGAGAATCCATAGTCTAGGTAGTTCAGCTCCCATGGTTCTATATTTAGTTTTGGTACACAGCATGCAAGAGTATTTTATTTAGAAAAAGACCTATTACAAAGTATGAATTTATCAACAAACTTCCTAGGACACAGATAATGGATCACAACTTGGAATACTTTAATTCATACTCTTGTTATCTTATTAGTTAAAAATAAATGGAAATATATTCACAAAATATGTTGTTGTAATTGACAAATGAGAATGCTGTTACATGCTATTACTCAAACTGTAGTTTAATCTGTGCATAATTAATATAATAATCTACCTTTTTAAAGTCAGTTGTCAGTTGAGTGTGAAGTGCCATCAGACGATTATATTCTTCTATTATGTTGTCCATAAGAGTCTGCATATTTGTCTGCAACACTAGATCATAAAGAGAACTAGGTATATTTTTTCTTATATATTTGCAATGTGTCCAGTTCAAACATTTTGTCCATCATGAACCTTCCAAATAAATATGGATTTATAGACCATAAAAGTCTACAAATAAATTATCTAATATGTTAATTCTGTCCTTATACCACAACTATTAATTGGGACTTTCAGGATATCAAAAGCCTTCCCAGGAGCTGTGTTAATTCTGTTTCTTTACTGATTAAAAATTACTCTGTTATGCAGTTCGATTTTAAAACTAAGTCCTGTGGATTACAGAAAATTACTTTGTTAATGCAGCCCAAGCTATATCAGATTTTCAAGCTATTTTAGATTACGCATAGGTTCAAGAGCCTCATAAAGTATTAGTATTCTAATCGGAATTTTAACTTTTCTATTCACAGACACAATTTTGTTTGTAGTTGATTGATCCCAACCACTTCTGACTTAATGCCCGAGTCTGGCCACAACTTTATGGGGGTAGAGTGGTCATTTTATTTGGTAATGCATAACTCTGGGATACATCTTAATGTGTATTACTACTGATGTATTTTAATCAGACCTATTACTTGTCTGATGTGGGAAGCTTTTGTAAACAATGTATTTTAATAATATTTGTAAATTATTTTGAACAAAGCATGCATAATTAATGTATTAGCTGATGCCTGTGATCCACACTGAACAAAAACATTCATTGACAAAGCAGAAGATAAATGCCTGTTCAAATTAAAATGAAATTAAAATCCCTTCTATGTATGAGATACATATTAGGAGAAAAACTGAATCTTCCCTTTATCATTAAATCCTAGATGTATTCTCAAATGTCTCACTGAATTTGAGTTTGTGTAATGCTCCTATCTGGAGATCTTTATCTGTTATGTAAATTAAAAATACAGTATTTCTTTGCTAACTGCAGCTATCTTACATGGCAATTCAAAACCTTGGGGTATACAGGTAAGAGGACTAGCAAAATGTAAACATGTTTAGGACCCAAGGAATTAAACAAGGCAACTGGAAAATATTTGAGCAAATCATCAATCATGCCAGCACCCCAATGACAAGATGCTACAAAATGGACAATGACTTATAAACAAAAAAAACATTCCAGTTCAACCTAATTTTCTTCTGTGACAAAGTGATAAACCTTATAGATAAGGGAGGAAACAACATATGCAATATCTTGGTTTCAATAAACCATTTGACTCTGTCTTGCATGATATTCTTGAAACGATTCAAGAAACAATGAGGTTTAGACTATATTACTGTTACGTGGGTAAATAACTTGCTTGAAAAATCAAAACACAAAGAAGTAGTGATTAACAACTCCATAACAATCTGGAAAGACATACTAATTGGGATTCCCCAAAGGTTTCGCCTTACCTGGTACTATTAAATAATTTTATTAATAATTTTGATGATATAAGATAGTACAGTTATACAATTTTCAGTTGAAACTTTAAAGTGCCAATGTACTAATATGAATTAATTGGCTCATATTAACAATGCATGTTGACATGCAAATGAATTTGGTGTTAATCTAAAAGCACTAAAGTTAATGTGTTTTTCAGATGTTTCCATAACAACTGAAGTGCAGTTACGTTTTGTGTATTAATAGATCTATTCCAAAATTGCTCATTTTAACATGAGCTATTTTTCAATGTGCTTATAGTTAATGAGCTGTTTTGCATAGTTTTTCATCTCACTGCCATAGGTTTTTGTGTTAAAACTATTGCAAGTTAATTTACACATGTTAAAATATTATTACATTTAAATTTACTTATATTCCATCTTTTCAGTAAATATCCAAACAAGGAGAACTACAGCACACATAAACTAGACTGCATTTATTAATAGTACTTTTAACATGTGCCAACACTTGTGAAAGCATGAATGCACTTTTGTACACTGGTCTCTAAGTTGGGAAACGCTGAAAGTACCCTGGAAAGCAGGATTACAATTCAAAAGGTTAAAAGGATGTTTTGGAAAATGCTTAGTGGTTAATAGAATGAAATATAAAACTAAAACCAAAGTACTTCATGCACTTGAGAAAAGAATAAAGTGCATAAATTTAAAACACAGTATGACTAGCTACGCAGAGATAACTACCAGAAAAAACGCAGAGGATCAAAGCAGGCAAACTAAACGATTCAGCAAATTTTATAAAGAAAAGTAACACCATACTTGTGGTCCACTCTTAGGCTTTTAGTCTAGCAGGTGAGATGTGTGCATCTATGGCTTCTTCGATTTGAACACTAGGCTCTTAGGCAGAAGGTGGATGAGATCAAATCCAGCAGATACTGGGACACTGTATTTCATGTCTGCCACCAAGCGTGGCTAGTCACTGCCACCAACATCTTTGCTATATCTAGACACTTCAAGAGGCTGAAAAAAGGCACCTCTCAAACCTATATATCAGAAGGAATGGCCTCAGTTATCTTCTGCATGAAGTTTAAAAAGGAAATGTCCATTTGTAGAGGACCATTTCCTGCACGCTATGACGTGAGAGTCAAGGTGAGATTGAGCATGAAGTCCTTTTCACAGCAACTTGTAACAGAATTAGTATTCTTAAGAGTCCATGAACTCTGTCACGTTTGACAGACAGTCCCACGAGCCAGCACACTCACCCAGGCTCCACGGTTGGCCGCTTGGAACAGCGCTACTCCTCTGCCATGTGGCTAGATGAAGACGCTCCATCTTCCACTCCAAGACACGCTTAGGAATGCATGCATGGGACTTGCGCTAGTGTGATCCTTGATTGGGAGACCCACCCCCTCTGATGTCACTGAGGACTGTGACGGACTTTAAACGGCGCCAGAACACCAGGCGTCGTGCGCTGAAGGGGCACTCCCCTTTGTGCATCCCTTCGTGCATCCTGTAGTGTTAGCCATTCCCCATGTTCTTTTATATCCCTTGTTAACAATCCCCATATTTAAATGTTTAATGTATTTGACAAAGGTAACGCATAAGTTCCTGCAAATTTTGTTTAAATGTAAACCGATGTGATATGTAAAATCGAACACCGGTATATAAAAGTAAATAAATAAATAAATAAATAATAATAATAATAGTTTAAAGGGCCTGTGATGGGAAAAGGCTTGCGGCGCCCAATAATGACGTTAGGCATCAGGTCCTATTTAAAGCAGCTGCTGACTCTCATTCTTCGCCTCAGCAACAGGTCGACTACCCTTAGGTAGTGTGAGTTGCTGCTTCAAGACTTCTCTGTGTCTTCAGCCTAACTTTCCTTGCCTTCATCTTCAGCCTCACCCAGTCTTCCAAGTCTCCAGCCTTGCCTTTCTTTCATCTTCAGCCTCGTCCAGCTTTCCATGTCTTCAAGTCTTGCCTTGGGCCCTTGGATTGACCTCTGGTACTGTCTCTAGCCTGTGATCTGACCCGGGGCGGCTCAAGGCAATCTGCTGCCTGAGGCGAGGGATGAGAGGGCACCACCCACCCGTCCCCCTCTCGCCACCCCCCTGCCCCCCCTCACCCCCTGTGCCCCTCTCATACATACACTGTCACATAAATACACATACATATTCTTATACACACCCACAACTTCGCTCATAGACACTGACACACTTTCAAGCTCCAAGACCCTCTCTCTCCTCCCACCCCCCACACAAGCTCTTATTCTTACGGATTCACTCATACACACACACGCTCTCACTGGCTCATTCACATACACACACCCAGGCAAGCTCCCATTCATTCTCACACCGCTCTCCCCCAAGCATGCACACATTCATTCTCACACACACACACACACTACGCCCTAGTAAATTTTTTAAAGGGTCAATTTGGGAACAAGTTAGGCACCTAAACTCTTTGAAAATCAGCCTCTATGAGCCTTGGCATCCCCATCCATAGTCAGACTGACTTGGGCTTAACTGTAAGAGATGCAATGTCCTACTGAATTAAAGTGTGTGCTTGGCAATAGCAATTCCAGGTTGAGGTAAAAAATAAACAAAAACTGAGTGAACTTTCTAAGGGCTTCAGTCCACTCCAGATAGAAGACAAAGGCTCCTTTACAATCCAAATTGCAGAAGTTCAGGACCTTTTGGTTCCTAGGAGACTCAAATAGATCTACCACAAGTTAACCTCACTTGCACAAGATCTACCACAGGTTAACCTCACTTGCACAAGGTTTGTGCACTTGCACAAACCTTGATGCCAGTCAAGGTTTCTAGAAACCTTTGACTGGCATCCTGAGCCCACTGAGCATGCCCAGCATGCCATGATATTCTCAGCCACAGGAGCCTCCCTTCAGTCTCGTATGTAGCAATAAGCTTTAGCAAAAATAAAATAATAATAAAACGTATCGGACCGAACTCCGTGGGGTGGCGGGTGGGTTTCGTGAGGACTACATTCTGCTGTCCTGGGATAACACCTATTACAAGGTAAGCAATTTTGCTTTATCCCAGGACAAGCAGGATGCTGGTCCTCACATATGGGTGATTAGTAAGCTAGAGGCTGAGTCATTTTGTAGAGAAGCAACACTGAAGTATTGTTGGTAAAAATGAGGCAGCCGAAAATCACAGCAGGTTCGATGTAGAAGGAGTTGGGATTATACTGGAAGCAAGTTCTTTAAGACAGATTGTCCGTAGGCTGAATCTTGTCATCCTTCTTTGTCCAAACAGTAATGAGCTGCAAAGGTGTGAAGAGAACTCCATGTTGTCGCTTTACATATGTCAAGAATTAGCACTGAACGATAGTGTGATACTGAGGTTGACATTGCTCTTACTGAATGCGCCTTTTCTCGCCCTTGGAGAGGAAGGCCTGCTTTTTCATAACAGAATTCTATACAATCTGCTGGCCAGTTGGAGGGAGTGTGTTTGCCCACTGGATTACCCGGTTTGTTTGGATCAAAAGAACCAAAGAGCTGAATGGATTTTCTGTGGACTGCAGTGCGGTCTAAGTAATATGCTAGCGCATGTTTACAGTCCAAGGTATGTAAAGTCCTTTCAGCTTGGTGAGAGTGAGGCCTTGGGAAGAATGTGGGCAAAACTATGGATTGATTCAAGTGGAATTCCGTAACTACCTTGGGGAGGAATTTTGGATGTGTACGGAGAACCACTCTGTCATGTAGGAATTTTGTATAGGGTGAGTACGTGACAAGTGCTTGTAACTCACTAACCCTTCTAGCCGATGTAATGGCTATGAGAAAGATAGTTTTCCATGTGAGAAATATAACATCACAGGAATTCATGAGTTCAAAAGGAGAACGTATGAGCCTTGTTAACACTAGATTAAGGTCCCATGCTGTGATTGGTGGCCATACTGGTGGTTTAAGGTGAGTTAAACCTCTCATAAATCTTCTGACAAGAGGTTGTATGGATATTGGTGCATCTCCCATCTTGTTATGGTAAGCCGAGATTGCACTTAAATACTTAAATGTACTCATACAGCTGAGGTCTGGAGACCAGAGTCTGAAAGATGACATAAGTAGTCTAGCAAAGAAGGTGTGGGGCAGGAGAAAGGGTCAATGTCCTTTTGTGTGCACCACAAAGTAAATCTTTCCATTTCGAAGAATAGTTTTCGCGTGGAAGGTTTACGTGACGCTATAAAAAATTGAGAGACATTAGTTGAAAGACTGAGTGGTTGTAAGATCAAGCTTTCAACATCCATGCTGTCAGAGATAGGGATTGAAGGTTGGGATGGTGCAACCTGCCCTGATCTTGAGTTATGAGAGTGGGAGCCACACCCAGGCGAATTGGCTCTGCGATCGAGAGGTCGAGAAGTATAGAAAACACATTTGTCGAGGCCAATGTGGGGCCATTAGTATCATGGACCCCTTGTCCTGTTGTAGCTTCACTAGAGTTTTGATTATTAGTGGTATCGGAGGATATGCTTATAGAAAACCTGAGTTCCAAGGGCAAGCAAAGGCGTCCTTGGCTGGCTGGTGTTTCTGTTTGTGCAGAGAGCAGAACTTGTCCACTTTGTGATTCAGGTGTGATGCAAAGAGGTCTATTGTTGGTTGTCCCCAACGTTGAAAAATCCTGGTTGCTACTAAGGGATCCAGGGACCATTCGTGAGGCTGGAATGGATGACTGAGGCGATCTGCAACTATGTTGTGGATGCCCACTAGATAAGTGGCCCAGAGAAACATAGAATGTGTCAGGGCCCAGGCCTAAATCTGTGCTGCTTCTTGACAAAGGAGATACGAGCCTGTACCTTCTTGTTTGTTCAGGTACCACATGGCTACTGTATTGTCCGTTTGAATTAGAACAGTCTTGTGTGAAAGGCAGTCCTTGAATGCATGCAGAGCATAACGTATAGCTCGAAGTTCCAGGAAATTGATTTGAAATGTTGCTTCGAGTTTTGTCCAAGTACCCTGGAAGAGTCTTGCGGGACCGCCGATAGTTGGCGCAATGTCTCTGGGTGTTCTTTAGTTGGGCCACTGCGTCCTGGACCTTTGACCCAAACAGGTTGTCGCCCACACAGGGCAAGTCCACCAGCTTATCCTGTACCTCAGGCCTGAGGCTTTTAGCCAGGCCCAGTGGCGTGCACTGATTCCTGAAGCAGCAACTCTTGAGGATGTTTCGAAGCTGTACGGACCTCATGCTTTCCAGCTTCTAGTCCTTTATGAATTATTGTTTGAGCTGCATCCTGGTACTGTTGAGGTAGGGAGTCAGTGAGTTCCTGCATTTGCTTCCATAGATTCCTCTGGTATTCATCATATAGAGTTGGTAAGACGCTATCCTGGAGTTAAGCATAGCTCCTTGGATTAACTTTCTCCCTAGAGAGTCCAGGAATCGATGATCCTTCCCTAGTGAAGAAGAGGAATGAGGTCGTACTCTTTTGGATTTTTTCTGAGCCGACTCAACTACTACAGATTGATGTGGTAACTGTGACTTTTGGTAACCAGGAACATGTTGCACACGATATGTAGTGTCCACTCTTTTATTAATTGGCGGAACGGAACATGGATGTCCCCAAAGCCTGTGTTGTAATTCCAGGAGTACTTCGTGGATAGGAATGGCCAGGACTTCTTTGGGTGGATCCACGAATTGTAGGACTTCCAAAGTCTGCTGTCTTGCATCTTCCTCAGACACTAATTTGAAAGGGATTGTGTTTGCCATATTTTTGATGAAAGTAGTGAAGGACAAGTCTTCTGATGGAGACTTTTTCCTTCCTTCAGGAGGAGATGGCTCAGACATGAAGCTTTCAGATGATGAATCTGTATTTTTCTCCTCCCATGAGTCATATGGAACCTGTTTGGAAGGAGAAGTAGGAGAAGACCCCAGTGGAAGAGAGGGAATCACTGTTCTGAAGAGTCCTGAAGGTCCTGGTTGAGGGTCATCAAGAGGGCCTTGTCCAGGAGTGTCTCCTAGTCCTACATGCTTAGTAGGGTGAGGTTGCGGTGGGATGGCACCGACGAGGGCATCGAGTCTATCCATTAGCATTTGAAATATTGAGAATTCCGGTTGCCCTGGAGCCCCAGGCGTGGGTACTGGCATCGGGAATGCCATTGGGATTGGCATCGGTGCTGGTCCCAGCATCGGTGCTTGTCTTATCCACGGGGATGGCCCCAGCATCAGCACGGGCACCGGCATAGACAATGGTGTCGGCTTCGGCGAGGGCATCGGCGTCTGTGTTGATGGTCGATGTTCCTGAAGCGCTTCACGCACCGCCTGGTGGATGAACCCACTCAGTTCCTCCATAGTAGCTGATGCAGGCAGAGCAGCTATACATGGTGGCAGTGGGGGCATCATCAGTCCTACCACAGGGCCCTGTGGAGGCTCGATGTCCGGCACCTTGATAGATGGTGGACGCCTCGGTGTTGAAGGCTTCTGTGTCTCTTGTAGGCGAGGCTGCTTGGCTGTCGACTTCTCCGGGGATAGTAGAGATTCCGAAATCGAAGAATGTCGATGTTTAGATCGGTGCTCCGTGGCTTTTTCAAGGCCCGATGCCGACTTTATCGATGCCGCAGATGGGGGTCGATGACGACCGGTCCCCTGAACCCTCCAGACGACATTTTTTAAGGATTATCCTTTTCGAAGCTCCGGCCGGAGATGACTGAGTGGACGTCGATGTGGAAGGTAACAGCTGGATGTGGAGCAAATGTTCCATTTTTTCTTGCCGTGCTTTCCAACCTTTAGCAGTCATTTCTGCACATTTTGGACAGGATGAAACATCATGAGACTGATCCAAACAAAGAACACACTCAAGGTGTGGATCAGTAATCGACATCGTTCGATTACATTTGGGGCATTTTTTTTTTTAAACCTGTAGCCATGATCACAACGACAGCCATCGATGGATGTGTGACTAAAAGTTTTGAAAACTCGAGAAGAGTCGGAAGGGATGTTCTACTCACCGGCCGGTGGTAAAGAGAGACCCCGATGTGGGAGAGAAAAAATGAAGTTTTAATCCAATTTTTAGTTAGAAATTGTGTGAAGAATTTCACACAGGGCTCCTGCTCCGCGATGCTGAAAAACGAAGACTGAAGGGAGACCCCTGTGGCTGAGAATATCATGGCATGCTGGGCATGCTCAGTGGGCTCAGGATGCCAGTCAAAAGTTTCTAGAAACTTTGACAGAAAGTTTTCCGTGATAGGGCTCCATTGATGATGTCACCCATATATGAGGACTAGCATCCTGCTTGTCCTGGGATAAAGGGGGTTCTGCCACATTTTCATTTGTCTCCCCTGCAGGATCTCATGGGCAGCTACTGCCACAATTTCCTTTGGGGGAGGTTCCACTGTAAATCAAAGGGAATGGTTACTGTCATTCTTTTTACAAAATCAGTAAGGCAGCCGTCTGTTGAAGGAGACCTTCTTTCCTGTGGAGGAGAAGGGTCAAAAAGGAGACCTGCTGTCGACTCCTTTTCAAATAGTTTTCAGATCCATATGCATACCCCCAGGAATGAGAAATTACTACTTACCTGATAATTTCCTTTTCTTTAGGACAGTTAGATGAATCCAGAACAAGTGGGTTATGCACTCCTACCAGCAGATGAAGACTGAGCAGCTGACATCACAGTACATATACTCCTGCAGTGACTTCAGCCTACGCGTATTCTCTGCAAAAGCAACTGTGGACAGACTTCTGCAGCTGAAGAATCGCGGAACTTTCATGTTGCGCAGAGTCACCAACAGATCCAGGAACAGGAGAACCCAATGATCCCGAATCAGCTGAAACGCCTCATCTGAACACACCCACTCTCCTGGGTCCAGACTCTTTCTGCTGAGAAAGTCTGCTCTGACATAGTCTTTGCCTGCAGTGAACAAGGCACAGATCAGCTGGAGATGCACCTCCGCCCATTCCATAAGTTGATCTATTTCCAGCGACACCTACTGGCTCTTGGTACTTACCTGCCAATTGATGTAAGCCACGGTCATTGCATTGTCCGACATTATTCAGACTGATCAATCTTGCAGCCTGTTGCTGAACTGCAAACATGCTAACTGTACAGCTCTGGCTTCCAGCCAATTGATGTTCCAGAGAGACTCTTCTGCACTCCAGCGCCCTTGCACCAACAGCTCCTGATAGTGAGCTCCCCAACCTAGGAGACTCGCATCCCTTGTCAGAACTAGCCAGTCTAATGGGGACAATGAGACTCCCTTCCGTAGACGATTCACCTGCAGCCACCACTGCAGTTGGGAGAAGACCTCCATTGGCAGGTGGGGCTGAACTGAATAGTCCTGAGACTACGGATTCCATCAAGACAGCAGGGAGCACTGAAGAGGACACATATGCATCCTTGCCAACGGAACCACTTCAAAGATCACCACCATTAAGCCAAGGACCTGCAGGTAAGACCATACAGTCGGGTGCAGAGTGTTCAACAAATGGATTTGAGATAGCAACTTCTGAATTCGAGCTTCCAGCAGGAACACTTAGACTTGCTGTGTGTCGAACTGAACCCCCAGGTATTCCAGTGACTGGGTAGACTGAAGGCTGCTCTTGGCTACGCTCACCATCCAGCCGAGCTCCCGCAACAGGGAAATCACTTTGCGAGTTACCAGGCGGCTCTCTTCCAGTGATTTGATGCGAATCAGCCAGTTGTCCAAATACAGGTGTACCAGGATTCTATCCTTTTTCAACACTGCGGCAACTACCACCATTACCTTGGAAAAGGTTCTGGGAGCAGTGGCCAGACCAAAGGGCAGCACCCGAAACTGAAAGTCACTCTGCGGGGAGTGACAGGGCGATGCCATGAACATGCCCCGTTGAATACTGCAAAACTCCATTGCATAACCTTCTCAAATCACCTCCAGGGCCCACTGATCCGATGTGATCTTGACCCACCTCTGATAAAAGAAAGGTGACCCCCCTAGCTCCTGTTCCCGGGGATAAGTCGGCAAACCTTCATTGGGAGGGTCAGGAGAGACTACCTTGTCTGGACTGTGAGACGAAAGGACAGAGACCTACCAAAGGGCCAAATCCTCTGAAAAGTCATTCCTCCGAAGGGATGAAAATGCCTGGATCCGCTAGAACTACCTCTCATGACAAGGGAACGCTGCGCCTATCTCTTCCGGTAAACAAGAAACTGGAGATTTGCCCCACTCACTGGCTAGTTTCTCCAACTCGCTGCCAAACAAGAGCAATCCATGAAAAGGCAAATTTGGTGAGATTAGCCTTGGAGGTCACATCAGCTGACCAGTTTCTTAACCATAACTGGCGCCTGGCCGCCACAATCGAAATCACCCCTCTGGCCAAAGTGCAGACCAAATTACAACCTGCATCAGCCAAAAAAGCAGCAGCTGGTTTTTTAACTGACCTGGGATTTACTCCACAGTCATCAAACTCCTGGAAGAAAAGCAAACAAGAGTGAGCCACCAAGGAACAACAAGAAGCGATCTGCAAGGACACAGCCACATCTTCAAATGCCTGCTTAAGGATAGTCTCAATCTATCTATCATGAGCATCCTTCAAGGCCACTCCTCCTTCCATGAGAATAGTGGTCCACTTCGTGATTGCACAAACCAGTGCATCTACCTTCAGAAACCTAAGCGCGCTCTAATCACTGGATCCAGAGAGTATAGGTCTTCCTAAATCCAACCTCCTTTGAAATTAGCCTCTGGGGCACCCCAATCAAGATTAATTAATTCTTGAATGGCTATCATCACAGGGAAAAAACAAGAGGCTTTACACAAGGAAACCAAAATAGGAATTTTCTTCAGCTTAGAAACAGGATCTGCCCCAGGAACTCCAAGCATGGTCAAGGTCTGGGAAAGCAAGGCTGGCAGTTCATCCCTGTGAAAGAACCGCAACATAGTTCCATATGGTTCCAATCCGGGGGGATTTCCCCATCCTCAAGAGAGTCAGGATCGGCGTCATCATCCATGCCATACGGATCTCTAGCCAGAGGAGCCATTGTCGCTTGGGGGGGGGGGGTACTCCGGCGCAGAAGAGAAGGTCCAGGCAAGGTTCCCATCTGTGCCTCTGCTCTAGAAGCATGACAGAACTGAAGACTGTGCCTCAGGAAAAGACTGTAACCCCCAGAAAAATTAAACCCAGGTAAAGGCAGAACCATCCACACCAGGAGGTACCTGAGGAGTACTCATTGAGCTACCTTCCCCTTCTGAGGAACCAGTTAGGAGAGTTCCAAATTCAGATGCCCCACCTGAAACATCTTTACTCAGATCCACATCCGGCTGGGAAGAACCAGGCTTAGTGAAATCAGAGGAAGACACTTCACCCTGAGCCTCCAAATAGTGCTGCCACAATTCAGCGGTCACTCCTGGCTGAGACGCCCGAATATGACAAGCAGTGCAAAGAGAGACGCTTAGGCTTCTTAGGCAGAGACGCCATATTGGCCGACAATGTGCTGAGTGGCTGGCGGAGGCGTGTATCTAGCTGATTTTTATATATATATATATATATATACATACATATATACATACATATATATATATACATATACACACACACGCAAGTAGGCGCCCAAAAAAATGTATGCGACCAACACTTATACATGCACACCTAGGCGCTCCACTGTGCGCTCAAAAATTATGCATCCAAGACCTAACCACGCACACCTAGGCGCCCACCCAATTTACCCTCCATTGCCTCAGGTACAAACTTAGATTGTAAGCCCTCTGGGGATAAGGAAATACCGACAGAACCTGAATGTAATCCACTCTGAAGCACTGAAAAAATTGTGAAAAGTAGAATATAAATCTAAATAAAATAAATAAGTGGCCAAAATGAAAGCACACAAAAATCTTAAGCGCACAGCCACTTGTGCGCTGACGTAAGCACGCAGCCAATAGAAAGTGATAAACATGGGCGCTCAGAACTTAAGGCTTTACTATGCACCCAACAACTGGGCACACAACTGGATGCACAGCAAGATGCACACGCTGGACAGATAAGCCTGCAGAGGGCAGCTTCAGAAAGCGAGCGAAAAGCTGTTGTGGCCTACCACACTGCGCAGCGAAAAGCCTCGGATTGGGGCCTAGCCAACTTAGGCTGCTCAACCCGCCAGGCTGCCCATGTACCTCGAAGTCCCACGGAGCGGGACGAATGTCGTAATGGTGAGCCAAGCTCAGACTGGACAGGAGGAAGCCCTGCACAGTAAAACCTACCGCTAAGTCTCTCTCTCTATATATATATTTTTTTAAACTTACCAGAGCTCAGCCTTACCTAGCTGAGCACAGAGACTGTCTCCAGCTGCAGGGGGAGAGAGCATGTGCCATCACCGCCATGCTCAGCTTCCTGCACCCACTCCCTTTCAGCTGCTCAAGCAGCTAAATCCATGCTGACAAACCAGCTACTGGACCAAGGCACAGCTCTGAAGGACCATGGAAATCACTTCAGGAAATCTCAACTGGGGGAGGAGCCATTTTCCTGAATTCTTCTTAAAATTGAAGCAATCCCCAGTGGGGAGATGCACGTCCACCATCTGCTGGAGACAGAGAATACTGGTGGGCTGAGATCACTGCAGGGGTATATGTACTGTGATGTCAGCTTACTCCATCTCCATCTGCTGGCAGGAGTGCATAACCCACTTGTTCTGGATTCATCTGACTGGACGCTAAGAAATACTCAAATTCTGAGCAAGAATAATAGGTTGGCAGTTCACTCCGAGATGAATTTCTGCACATTGGAAATGTTTCTGCTTCCCCTCCCAATGCACTTAAAACTGACTTCACTGCAGTGGTTCTCAATGTTGATACCTTTCCGGGAACTGTCATTGGGACTCTTCTGTCAGATGATATGAGAATCTGAAGAAATGACTGGATTTCTGTTATCAAGAATATCGATATGGTTGAAGACAGTGCACTGGCACTTACAGGTCTGCAATCTAACACTGCCAAGATCTTCATATCAAACTCCTTCTCAAAAACTGCCAATACCAATAGCGCATGGCGAGCAGGAATCGTAGTTGCATCTTCTTGGGTCAGCTGAGGAAAATCAGTGACTGGCTCTTGAAGGCTGTTACAATTCCAGAGATGGATGCAAGGGTAATCTTCCCCCCTGAGTGAGTGCACATTGGAGAATTTAGGGCCAAGCCAGAATGTCTCTGCCCCAAACATCATACACTGATAGAGACTAATGCTAATGCTTCTTTAGATTTGCCTAATGGCTGGCAATGAAACTCCTTGATGCTGGTACCGATGAAGCAGAATCCTTCACTTTCATTGGGAAGGGGAAGCTAAATAATGGTCTGTCTCCCAAGTCTCTATGGATTTTCAATGTCTAGGAAGACTGATGCTTCACCACCAAGCACCTGGTGCAACTCCAGGGTCCTTCAATGCTGATGGGCCAGATTTGCTTTTCCCACAAAGCATCTCCATGAGTCCCAAGCAGGAATGACATCCTCTAGGAGTCATCTTCCTCAATATGGAACACGCCCTGACATCATGATTGTCTTCCAGGCAGATACATCTATCCTGAGAATCCATAATAAATATTATTCATCTGCACCAAGGTGTATGCTGTAGCTGCTAGCCCACTTCTCTTTCTCGGGCAACAGCCAAAAAACTAACAAGAGGAAAGCAAATGACTCAATTTTACAAAAAAGCCAACCAATATCACTCGATGGACTAATACCAATGTAAACGGGACAATGAAAAACAACGAAAACCTTATCCAGTAAACCTACCAAGTGGCCCCATGAGAAAAGCATGCAACAAGAAAATTAGGCTCCATGAAAAAACTAAAATGAACCCCGCACGACGTCTGTGACATGGGATGAAGCTCACATACTGGAAGCTTTCTAGTAATCTTCACTTGCCAGGCTCTGTTGGATTAAGCCATCCACGTGAGGACTACTACATCCTGCCTGCCCTTGGAGAAAAGGAAAAAAAATAGCCAAAGAAAAGTCTTCCATACTGAAGGTGTCAGCAGTCTGGCAAAAATATTCTCCTCCTCCAAAAGAATTGAAAAGCAGCAGGTCTGGCATAGGAAGTTTTCTGTACAAATTCAAAGCTTCCCTAGAAAACCGAATGAGTCCAAGTCAACACAGGTGACATGTTGGGCTCATTGTAGTGGTATAGCATCAAAGAATCTAAATAAATCAAGGAACTGACATGCAGGTCCTTATCAGATACCCGTGCATTTGTCAATTATTTATGTCAAGTACAAGTACTGTCAACAGTAGAAGAGTGAATTCAAGGAAATTTATAACAAAAAATAGAAGGCAGAGCACTAATAAAAAATGCAATGTTTAGTTTATAAAAGCATAAAAATAGAAATGCAACTATATTAAGACAAAAATGGAGACAGAAATATGAAAAAGGTTTTAAAAGCTAGCAATTTGAATATCCTCATGACAATACTATCTGTACTAAGTAGGTTTATCAAAATTTCAATTTAATTCAAAGTAAATTAGTTGATCAGAATACGGAAAGACATGAATTACTTAAAATGAGTTGCAGAACACAAATTTTGCATTCCAAACAACCACATAAATCCAGTTTTAATGCTCTGTCTGCCTTTATGACATGCCATGCATTCTGACAAGTCAAATACCAAGAAACAATGTTTAACCTCAGCAACAATAAAAAAAAAAGTAGTACATATAAAGATAAAGAACACAATGAATCTCCTGATATGGTACCCAATATACATTACTGTTGTTCATGCTAAAAAGTTTAAATTCTATAGCAAGAGTCCACTGGCAGAGCTCTATTTTGAAAAAATGAGATTTTCTTTTGAAAAGTTAATAACATTCTTGAATCCATAATTTTTCAATACACAAGGATATCCTCAAATCCCAAATTTTTCAAATACTTTATTACCATGTATTACCTTGAGCTTCCATTATATGTATATTCACATCTGTGTCACAATCCGCTCTCTTGTCAGCTGCAGTGTTTGAAGTTTCTTTCTGGTCTCCGACTGTTTCACATTTAACAGTGGCTATGCACTTTTCTCCAACAGCACTGAACAAAAACTGCACAGCATGCAAAAGATTGTAAGAATTAAAAGGTAGAAATGGTTGATATAGGCTACAAATCAGCAGACACAAGCACTACTTTTGTTTTACCAGGAGACTGAAAATTAAAAATAAACAGCTGATTTATAGCAGCAGTGTAACTTACTAGCAATAACAGTTAACTGCGCAACAATTAGGAGGCAGCCCTCACTGAACAGAGGAACTACTTTTATTTTTAATTCTCTATATTGCCAGGCAGCTTCTGTTATTTGCTGTTGAGTTTTATCCAGGATCAGTAAGCCATCATTCACATGTTACTGGAGATGTTTCCCTATTGCATTCTACTCTTCATAGCCTGGCAAGTTCTCTTCACAGTCCTCAACCAAGGGAGGTGACTGGGGTGTGTGTGAGAGACAGAGACTGGGCAAGGAGGTGACTGGGGTGTGTGTGAGAGATAGAGACTGATCGTAGGGTTTAATTGGTGTGTGTGTGTGTTGTGGAGGGCCAGTGCTTCCATTAGGCAAACTAGGCGGTGGCCTAGGGCGCCACAATTTTGGGGGGTTGCAAACTCCCACCAGCACAAGAGGTCCTGCAACAAATCCAATACCAAAGGAGGGGGCGCTGTGCTAGAGCTGCTGCCAATACGTAATCCAGGGGAGGGGTTGCATTACTGAATGTTCGCCTAGGGTGCCAAATACTCTTGCACCGGCCCTGTGTGTGTGACTTGTGGGCCCTAAAGAAGAGAACCGTAAGGATAGAGCTTCAGCAGCTGCTGCTGCTCCTGGTATGTGCTTTCAAAGGAAAGGAGTAGGAGATTTGCTGGAGAGGGTAAGTAAAGGTGGCATTTTAAGTTTATTTTTCTTGATTGACTGCCATTTTAATTATTGAGTATTATGTGATGTGTCTGCTATTTTGAAATATTTTATTGATATTTGGACAATTTTTAATAATTTTTACGAGTTTTGTTGGATGTTATTCTGTTCAACAGCTGTTTTGAAACATTTATTAATATAGTTTTACAATTATTTCTGTGTGGGGATCTATAGAGCTTGGCTTGTTCTGTTTTCCTAATAGGAGGTGTATTAGTGTTTAGGACCTGATTTAATATTTGTAGTGTTGCCTTTTCATAGATAGGGTTGTTATATGTTCCATAATGCAGGTGTAACTTTGTGCAGATTAATTTCTGTGCATTATTGCAGATCCTGGGACTGTATTAGGTGCTATATTTCTCTTTCCATTTCTCCAGGTTTGCACTGCATGCAGAGTGGCTTTTTTTTGGTTTTCCATTCCAGTTTCTATCTCAATATTTATAATGTGTGGTTTTTCTGTACTTTGGTGAAGGTCGGTTCTGTGTGTGTGCCAGAGGTGAGGTATTTTACTAGCATGTAGGCAATCGTATTAATCTTATTTGTGGATGCAGAGTGTATGTTTACATGATGATAGCTTAGTAAATGACAGGGCTGGATAGCCTTTTTCTCCTGTCTACCCAGTTATCCTCTCCACACTGCTAAGGATACATCCCAGCTGTCAGCCAAAGGGTGTGACCACCTTCAAGACATCTCTTTATCCAGAACAGTCTTTTTTCTGTTCTTCCTTTGTAAAGAATTGGGGATGAATGTCAGGAGCCCCTGGACTCGATTCAGCAAATGTCACCATCAGAGGAAGACTAAAACTAAATAGTTGAGCCATAGGAAAGGAAAAGTAGTCTTCAAAGGTATTTATCTGTTTTATTGGTACAGAATAATAAGGCATTTGCTCAATTATGGTAAATATTTTGGTACAACATTCCAGAGGGTTTTAAAACAGAATACTGTGATGCATGATGAGATATTTGTCTTTATAGTAGACTAGTATATGGTTCTTTGTAAGTTATGGGATACTGCCACTTGAGATCTCTTTAAGTATAATTGAAATGCTTCCATAACTATATATTAGGTTTAGCATTGGTAGCTGCTTGAAGTAATTGAGTTTAAAATATTAAAAGTATAACAGCTGTAGCAGATTGTTTAGAAATATATTGTCAGGTGTGTGTTTGAAAGTATTTATCAATAAGAATATGAATTCCATGGCTCAGACTTTGTTTAGTGCCCACCCATGTTAACCTTGGGCCCAGCCAAAAATTCATTTCTGGCTACGCCACTGACTCAAAGGCGAAGCCAGTGCCTGGTCAGTGGTGTTTAACGTATTCGAGGCGGTAACAAGAGCCTACGCACCTCGACAGCATCAAGGGCCTGCCACAGTTAAAGATCAAGAAGTTCTTGCAAGACATATTGAACATTTGGAGAACAATGCCAGACATCCTAACTTGCGTTTTCTTAATTTCCCAAGAGTGGATGGAGAAATTCCGTTTACAACATTAAAGAAATGTCTGCAATCTATAAATACCTGTTTCTTTCTTTCAAAATCTAGAACCTCTAGAATGGTTACAAATGTTCAATTTCAAAATGATCTATCTAATTTCCTAGAGAATTCAGCGATGGAAGTTATAGATAGAGGAACATTATTGGTTTCTTTCATTTCCTCTTGTGATTTAAATGTTGTAATGAAAAATTACTAGTACCCTGGTTAGTTATTTTGATTTACCTGTAAAAATTTTTCCTGATTTAGCTTCAATTACTCAAATTTGAAGAAGAGGGTTTTTAACCCTCAACCAAGATATTGTTACTTTAGGTTTTTCTTTTTTACTCCGTTTTCCTTGTAAATGTGTAATCAGAAAAGGGATGAATGTTTTATTTTTTTTCTCTCCTGAACAGTTAAAATTATTTGTGGAGTCAAAGAAACCTACCACTTCTTCCCCGATAAACATATGAAAAATAGATAGTGCTGGATGACTGTGTTGTGCTTTTTTCTTTTCTGTTCTAAATTCTCCCTTTAAATTGCATTCACCTCCCCCTATTTCTAATTGTATTTTGCTGGGAAGTGGATTAGATATTGTACCTTGACTTTATTTTGATTTTGCTGAAATTGATAGTGTTATCCACAGATTTCTTTAACAAACTATGGGGGTCATTTATCAAAATGCGGTAAGGCGTTTTCGCATGCGTTAAGGGCTTATCGCATGCGAAAAAGCCCCGTTTTCGCATGCGATAGGCCTTTTAGACATGCGAAAACGTGTTTACCGCATGCGATCGCACCATATCGTATGGTGCGATGCAAATGCCGAAACAGGGAGGAGACGGGGCGGAGAGAGGATGCAAATGCAAAACCTGGGCGGAGAGTGGGCTGGGTTAGCCCGCCTGCGAAGTGGTATCGCACAGCCATAACGCCAATTTTAACAACACCTCTTTCAAATGCGTTAGGCTGTGCGATAGCAGTCAGGACCATGCCTTCGCCATTTGCGATGCATTCCGGAAGGCTGAGTTCAGACAATTGCGAGAGAGAGAGCGAGAGAGCGAGAGAGAGCGAGAGAGAGAGAGAGCTCTCCCTCCAAGATGGGATTTGGCCAAGGGTCTCTCAGCCTAGCTTGATGTTACCCAGGTAGAGAGTCCATCAAGCTAGGCTGAGAGACCCTTGGCCAAATCCCATCTTGGAGGGCGTTTCCTCACTCCGAAGGCCAGCTAATCGTCACAAGAGACCACTGTTCTGTTTGTACGTCTCATGTAGAATGTGACAGTGGCCCCTAAACCCCTACACCCTTATCTAATCCCCACCTCGAGTTACTAGGTGGGCCTCTCCTAGGGATATAAATACCTATGCATGGGACATGCTATCATGGCTGGTCTCTCTCTCTCTCTCTCTCTCTCTCTCTCTCTCTCTCTCTCTCTCTCTCTCTCTCACCACATTAGCCTAAACTATGCCCCTTTTGCTAACGCATGCGGTATTTACCGCATTTTGATAAATGAACCCCTATGTTCTGTTTGTAAAATTTAAAATTCATAAACAAAAAGTTAAAAAAAAAAGACATTTGCACCACCCTTGCAATGAAGCAGACTAGCTGAGACACTGTTGATTAATTTGGTCTAAAAACAGCAAGATTTGATTGGTTTTTGACTTTTATGCTTTTCATCTATATGGACACCGAAGTTAATAACTTATATATGAAACCTGACAGAAATAAGCAAAGAAATATAAGCAGTTTCAGAGCAGCATTATTAAAATAATAAACATTTAACTATTTCTTCATCACCATCTATACATTCAAAACATACTCAAAAGAAGTAACCTAATTTATACAAAAGTTACATACCAGTAGCAGTAGAAAGCAGTGAAAGAATGCAGAGGAGGAAATGAGAGATGACATCTACCATGTACCTAAACTCTTAACTCTGGAGTCTTTGAAAGAAAATCAGTTTTAACAAACATTTATGCACATACAATATTGTGAGGCAACAGTGATTTCTGTAAAGCAGGGGTGGCAAACTCCAGTCCCTAAGAGCCACAAATGGCCTGGTTTTCAGGCTATCCATAATGAATATGCATACATACAATGAAGTGCATGCAAATCTATCTTATGCATATTCATTGTGGACATTCTGAAAATCAAACCCTTTTGTGGCTCTTGAAGACCAGAGCTGGCCACTCCTGCTGTAGAGGCTTTACCTGAGAGAGCCAAGAGCATTCTTCAGACACAGTCTTTCTAAGTTTTTCTATTAACTTCTGCGAAGACTTGGCTTCATCATCTAAATCAACAAAACATTATATTTTATAAATGTCAGACTTTCAAGAAATAGTATCAAGTTATTTTAGTCAATTTTCCTGTCCTGAACATGCGATTCCTAAGATTACCCCTGAGGGAATTCTGCATTGCGCAGAATTTGCACAGAGTTTCCCTCATGTGCAGAATTCTGCATTTGCCCTAAAGAATTAAGCACAGGGACCAGGAAGCAGAAGCAACAACAGTGAAGACCTACACGGCCCAGAAGAGAGGAAGGAATAGCTACAGTGTCAGCTAGAAGCAAGAAAGAAGCAGCAGCAGGCTGACTTACATAGACCAGAAGAGTTGGGAGAGTCAGCACTGGCCCAAGCAGGCCAGAAGAGATAAAGCAAAAAGGAGGATAAAGTGACGGTAAAAAAACAGAAAGATGCTTGGCTGCACAGGGAGAGAGATGGTCAGCAGAAAAAGGGAATTGATATTGCCCCTGTATAGGTCCCTGGTGAGCCCTCACTTGGAATACTGTGTACAGTTCTGGAGACTGCACCTTCAAAAGGATATAAACAGGATGGAATTAGTCCAGAGGGTAGCTACTAAAATGGTCAGTGACCTTTGTTTTAAAGCAGATGAGGATAGACTTAAAAATCTAAACATGTATACCCTAGAGGAAACGCAAGATATGGGAGATATGACAGAGACAATCAAATTTCTCAAAGTTTCTATGCACAGGAGGTGAGTCTTTTTCAATGGAAAGGAAGCTCTAGAACAAGGGGTCATGAGATGAGGTTGAAAAGGAGTAATATTAGGAAATATTTCTTTATAGAGAGGGTAGTAGATGTTTGGAACAGCCTCCCAGTGGAAGTGGTGAAGACCAAAACAGTATGTGAATTCAAGAAGCATGGGATAAATACAGGGGATCTCTAAGGAAGTGATGAGAGAATTATAACACTAAATTAATTTGGGTGGATGAGCAGACTGGATGGGCCATACGGTCTTTTTCTGCTGTCATGTTTCTATGTTTTATATATTGGCTTTGGCCTGTGCAGCTCAAACAAAGAAGGGAGCAGTGTGGTTCTGGTTGAGTCTGCACAAGAGAGGTAGACAATGAGCTTGGAGGAAAGTAGGAGAGCTAGAAGTCTTGCTTAAGAGGGTGTAGCGGTCTTGCAGGGATAAGAGTTAAGAACTAGGAGAGGATGGAGCTTTATTTATATGTAGGCAGCAGAGCAAAAGCTGGGGATTTTTCTGAAAGGAGGGAGGAGGCAAAAGTATTCAAGCCATGTGAGTTGCAGTAAGAGAAAGCTTAAGAGTCTTGTTGGGGAAATGGGGGAAAGAAAGTACTGAGTGGGGATCAGGACCTGGTGGGACAAAGACAGAAAGATGATCAAGCCTAGGGGTAGAGGAGGTAGTGAGCGAACTAGGGGACTGACCAGAGAGAGAGGAGAGATCAAGCATGGGGAAGGACTCAGAGTGAGAGAGAGAGCTGGGGAGAATCATTGAGCCTGGGGGAGCGTAAGAGCCATCTGGAGGGGCCAGCTCTTTTAAAGGAAAATTGTGGACAAAAAAATTAAAATTCTTCATCCTTGTGTAATTTAAAATGCAATACAGAAAAAAAGTTATTATTATTCAAAGACAGTAATTATGTTATTTGAACAAATAAAGTTTGCAGAATTTTAGAGAATTTTAAAATACTGTCTGTAGAATTTTTATTTTTTGCTCAAAATATTTTGTTTACACAAAATTCCCCCAGCAGCATATGATTAGGCTTCTACATAGGAACAATAACTTTCAAACGGGCACATTTACATATGCAAATATGGGCACGCAACCAGATACACGGAAATTTTATATCCTGCACACAAATGTGTGCATGTTATAAAATAGCCCTGGTGTGCATATGTATGCTCCTAATTTTACAAATGTGCATGCACAGCTGCATAATGTCAGCTTTGAGCTGCGCAGGAGAGGGAATTTTATAACAGGCGAGCATCCAAGCCATGACCAATTCACCAGTTCGCCCAGTCTAAGGCTAGGTCCTCCAAAACCCCCTGGGGTTCTTTAGTCTGCGTTCCCCATAGTTAACCCAGACCTTTCAAACACCTCAGAGATGCTTAGAAATAGTTATATTGAAACTTATGCCTCCTCCATAGCAGAAATAACTTTATGCTTAACTATTCCTTGGTACATGCCCAGGCACGAAGGTACTTGCACATAAATCTCTTCACCCCGCCCCACACCACCCATACCCTGCCCACATTCCACCCCTTTTTTCCCTGTTGCAAGATATTTGCGCATCAGAATTTGGGCACTCATGTGGGCGACTTCTAAAATTGGATGGACACACGCATGACCTATAAGCGCATCAATCTCCCGATTTTGGAACACACTTGGCTTTTAAAATTCATCTTTTAGGCATCTAGTGCTGCTGTTTATCCTAACTTGTTTCCCCAGCCCTGGTCCCTGCCATTTTTTTTTTTAAGAACCTAAATTTAGGTGTTTAGCCCTAATCAATTTTCAAAGATGCCAATTTAGGGATCCAACTCCCCGAGTTAGTCATCAGCAGAGTACATTTTTAAAGCCTTTGATCTAGCTGCCTTCTCCCTAAATAGGTGACTAGACAGCTTTGAAAATTAACCTTAACTATTGCATGTCCAAACCTTTATTTTTAATAAAAATGTATTTTCCAATTTATCACTAAATTTATTTTAAAACATTTTAAAATAATTCATAAAATTAATCAAAGTATAACATTGAGTGTTGGTACACATATATCAATAGAAATGATTATGTTTCCACAATTCCATTTCATTTCACAGAATATATGCCCCACTCCATCTCCCTGGTGCTCTTCAACTACTAAAAAGTATTCACTAGCAAGGTAAAAATCTTGTACCAGGGAGAAAAGAATTGCTTTCTGATAGCAAGAATCTTTTCCTCTCATAACTTCAAAACCATTTGATCATCATACCTGCTTGCTGTCTTTTCAAGTCCAGTATCTCCTGCTGATATAATTTCTGAAGCTCCTGCATCTCTTTTTCCTGAGTGGTGACAAGCTCAACTCTCAGGCTGCAGAGTTCATTCTCTTTTTCTTTTTGCACATGTTCACGAACCAGCTCCAGATGAACACTGTAAACCTGAGTTAGACTAATGCGCTGGGCTTCCATCTGTAGCCTTAGATCAGACTAGCATTGAAAGCATATGTTACAAGACAAATACCACAGAAATACAGTATATTTGCATAACTTTGCTTCATTTCATTAAATACTTTTATGTAAACTAGATACCTCCAAATAATGCACAGGTCAAAGTTCTACACTGACTAAAATCACACAGGTTCCATGCAAACCCTCTGTGCTGGCCCAGTATTGTAAAACTTTAGGTACTGATGACTACTCACAATTCACATACAGCTGACTATTCTTATGTTTTAACTTAATCCACAAACTTGTGAAAATAGCCTTCTATATCATGTTGGGCCATGGACAAAAATGTCCCTTAAAATAAAATGAATTGCAGAATAGAAATGATCTCTGCCCTACTGACTATTATATCAGTCTATTTTTAAGTTCACATCACAAACTCTACTCTCTATTTAGGATAAATTCCTCAAAAATAAAATAATTAAAAGCAGGGGTTGTTAACCCACTCCTCAGGCCACATCTAGCCAGTCAGGTTTTCAGGATATCCACAATGAATATGCATGTGATAAATCTGCATAAAACGGAGGCAGATAAAAACAAATCTCTCATATGCTTTTTCATTGAAAACCAGACTGGCTAGGTGTGTCCTGAAGATTGGTTTGAGAACCACTGATTTAAAGGACATTATTTAAAGAGCTTCAGTAAGTTTGAGAGGAATAAATATAAACAGGGCTGGACCAGAAGTCTAGAGTTTGATTTTGAGCTCAGGTCTTCTGCTCCCCAGGTCAGCCAGGGCTTAGAATACTTATTTTTCACAGCCCCTGGAGGAGGAGCAAGTCAGTCATCAAGCAATGTTGACACCCAGTGGCTGGATTTAGGGCCCATGATTGAAGGATTCCAGAGGAAGGCCTAGTTCGTGACCTCTAGCCAAGGACTGTCATTGCAATGACTGGATTAAAGTAAGTTGGGAAGGGGTATAACAAATTCCCCAGTAGTTGCAAATGAAGACTTATTGCACCAAATCTCAGTGCTGGTTCTGATTGAGCTGGAAGCCCAAAGAAGCAGGAGTAAAATGCTAGGTCAAAGCTTAAGTAGCTGTATGAATAATGTCTTTTAATATCTGATTAATAAAATAAACATTTCCTCTCCATACCAATGGTTTCCCTATGTTTAAATAACAGTATATGAGTATAATTTACACTACTGACACAATGCAGTATTGATACAGAATTTAATATGCATAGCTGCAGAACCCACCCTCAAGCTGCCACATAAAACTAGGGATCTTAATTCATAGCACAGCTGAAAAGCAATAAGCAATATAACAGAACTAAATTTAAAATTAACTACTAATTCAAATTAGTAGGTGATGGCCTCATTGTGGAAGTAATCAGAATGCAACTAATATGAAACTGTATGAAAACAGTATGTTTCATGGGAAAGGCAAGACATGGCTTTGGGGGTATGTAGGTCTCATTGTAAGAATGAATCAGAGGAAAAAATGAATAAAAGTAGGACAATATACATTTTTTACGTCATGTGAATTTATTGAATTTTCTTGTAAATGAAAACAATTAAATTAAAA
The DNA here is from genome assembly GCF_901001135.1 of Rhinatrema bivittatum. Taxonomy (NCBI): domain Eukaryota; kingdom Metazoa; phylum Chordata; class Amphibia; order Gymnophiona; family Rhinatrematidae; genus Rhinatrema; species Rhinatrema bivittatum. Next base: position 168,081,158 of record NC_042616.1, on the reverse strand, counting down.
TTTCTCAAGCATGGTTTAGTGGACATTTTAAACAGATGGAATAGGAGCATCCTAACCAATACAGGCTTTACCGTCTTGCTTTCTTTAAGAAACAAGTAAAAACTCAATAGTAAGGTTTGTGTGTCTTATGGGTCCTAAAGGCCCAGAGTATGGCACTTAGAATTATTATGGTAATGTTTTGATTTGATACACTTACATTACAACTAAAATTAAAATTAGCTTTGTCTCTTAGTATGTTTCTTCTTTGTTATGTGAGGCCAATATTCAGCCGCTAAGCAGCTCGGCTAGTTAGCTGGATAAATATATCCAGCTAACTAGCAGGGTATAGTCAGCAGTGTGGTCCCATCGCTGCATATACCCAGCTACCTTAAAGTTAGTTGCATATGTGTATACGGCTAACATTAGGACAGCCCTTCGGCATGACCATACTCCAACTCCTCCCTGAAACACCTCCCGCCTGCCCCCAACTTATGCGGCTAGAATTTAACCACATATGGCATTCAATATCGCCAGTTAGCCAAATAGATGGAGACCTTTTCAATTATCCATCTAAATGGCTTCTGAGTATAAATCTCTGTGTTTTAAGTCTAAAAGATTTGTATTTATTTTTATCACAGGTCAGCGAGGATATTTTTGTTTAGATTATTTTTAGATAGTTGTTCTAACTTATCTTATACATTTGTTTCTTTGTTATGTTTCCATTTTATAAACTTGATGTATTTAGTTTATAATGGATTAGTTGAGATGGATTTATTTTATATTATACTATATTTATGTTTTCTACTTGATAGTTCTCCATTTTAAATGCCTTGTAGAAAGGTGGGTTAGAAAAAAGGTACTATAAAAATAAACAAATACATACATAAAATAGTGATCAGTATTCAAGCCCAACTAGTTCAGAAGGTTTGGATAAAAGTCCAAATGAAGAGTATGCTGACAGACGATTTAGAAGGAAAGAATAATTTTTCCTAAAGAACTCTTACCATAAAAGAGTTCTTAAATTATCAACATACCAAGTCCATAAATAGGCTGTTAATCAGACACACACTCAGATACACTTTTCAATTGCTTCTTCCAGACTATTAAATTACAGACAATTTGTAGGGGTGTGGGGGGTGGGGCATTTAGGCCATCAGGCCAACAAAATGTCTGTATAATGCATATACTATGTCTGTATAATGCATTTAACTAAACATACCTGTTCCAACTGCAACAATTCCAGATGTTTTCGAAGCTCATGGTTTTCACTTTGGATGCGGACTATTAGTAGCGATTCACCTGCTAGTTTGCTGGTCAGCTCATGCAGCCGATCTAAAAGGGACTGATTTTCTTCAATCAGATCTAGATTTTCTTGTTGAAGATCATGACTTTCTATTGTTTCATGTTGATCTGAATTACTAAATGGACTTTGCAATTTTGCCTCTCGTCTAAATTCCTCCTTGCAATCAAAACTCTTCTTGTTAAAAACTGGGAATACCTCACCAAGAGTCATTTCTTTCTCTTGTTCAAATGCTGTGACATATTCACTCTGATTGCAATGCATCATCATTTCCAGCTCTTTGCATTTAACTAAAACATGTTCTTTATCCTCCATTAAAGATTTTATTTCTTCATTTAACTGATTTATTTCGTTTTGTTTCAACTTCAATTGCTCAGAAAGATCCAAAAGCCTTAGAGTTAATTCCAGTTTCTCACGCTGAGCTACTTCAAGCTTTTCCATGAGTTCTGTTGTATCTTTCTCAACAACTTCTCCACTTTCAAATGCATCAAATGTGTCTTTATGGTCTTCTAGCACTGTGCTTTTCATTTCAAACAAAGCATGTTTATTTGTTCGTAAGAACTGAAGTTCTTCATTAAGTGTTTTGAGTTTGGATTCATATTCCAATTCTTGCTTGTCCCTACCCTCTTCTAGCTCTGCTTTTACTTTGAGAAGACATGTATATTCTTCCTGTAACTCCTGAAAATTCACTTCAAAGTTTTTTTCAGCAAAAGAAAACGTGTTTTTTTGCCTCTCAATCTCTTCTTTCAATTGAATATTCTGCATTCTGAGCTGCTCACTTTCCACAGAAATGATTTCTACTTGCTTTTGCAGATCCAGATATTGAGATCTGGAGTCACTCTCGATGCAAGTCAAGTTATGATGTGTCACATCATAATTTTTTAACTTCTCATGTAAAGCAGTATTTTCATCTTTAAGAACCTTATTCTCTTCTTTAAGTACTACAAACTTTCCACTGAAGTTATCTTCCTTGTCTTTTATTTCTTTTTGCAACAAATCAACTTTAAGTTGCAATTCCTGAGCCTCTTGTTCCAGTGTACCCTTCTCCTTTTCTTCCTTCCTCAGAGTTTCTATCTCCTTCTGCAGTTCACTGATTTGCAATGTCATTGCTTCAGACTTTGAATTTACAATAGATTGCTGTAAATTATTCAGTTGTGAAATCTCCAGCATTAGTTGATTCTGTTTAGTTATTAGGCTATCCTTTTCACACTGCATAGCTTCTATTTTTTGGCTCATTTCATTTTGTATATCATCCAGTTGCTGTTTAGACTGTAGAGTTAAATTGCCTTTAAGTTTTTCAGTGTTTGCTCTGTGTTCTTGTTCTAAATCTTCTCGGAGTTTGGATAACTCTTCTTCATGACTGAACAAAAGCTGGGTCCTAAGTCTCTCCAATTCAGCTTCCTGAGATTCGGCCATCCTGTCCAAAACTTCATCTTTCTCTCTCTCCAACATCTCAAGTTTGATTTTATAATTTGTAATTTCTGCATCATGCTTTAACTCCAATTCCTTTGTAAACTCAGATGCAGAAACTGCCTGAGTTTTCAGGTCTTCAATGATAATTTGAAATTTATTTGCTTCAGCAAGTTTGCATTCCTTCTCAATTATGCTTTGCTTAGCTCTCTCAATCTGCTCTCTTGCAAAACTCAAATCTTGCAGGAGGTCATTAACCTGTTTATGAAGAAGAGATTTTTCAGTTGAAATTGCATCTAGTTGCTGTGATAACTCCTGCTCAATTTTATTCCGCTGATGATTAGTATTTTCCAGTTTTACATTTAATTCACTAATTGTCATATTCATTAAATTAATTTGTTCCTCTGTAAATATACCACTTTGAACTGATGTTCTTTCTAGCTCCTCTTTATGCTGGTCCCAAAGTTTATGAATCTCAGAAGTATGTTGCTTGATTAGCTCTTGCTTCATCTGTACAATCTGTTGCCCATACATCTCATCTAATTCTGCCCGAAGTTGCTCTAGTTTCTTCTGTGCTTCCAATTCCATTCTTTGTATAATATGCGTTTCAGTTTGACTGTCTTTATGATAGCGTTTCTGAAGGTCTTCTACAGTGCCCATTAACTGTTTTATTTCATCAGATGACTGTCTCTCCTTTTGTTTGGAATTGGTTAACTCTATTGTAAGACTGTTTGCCTCTTGGTTCTTTTGTATTATCTGCTCTTTTAATTCTTCTAGTGACTTGTCAGCAGCTAATATTTTTTCTTGAAGTTGAAATGCATTTTTTTCTTTTTCTGCAAGTGATGTTTTAAGTCTTTCAATAACTTCATCTTTTTCCTGTATTTTTTGTTCATTTGACTCTTCTGTTTTGTTTGTTTGTTGTACCTTGAATAAGGTAAAACAGTTAGATTTTTTTTTACATTTGGATAGAATTGTAACATATTTCATGGTTTCTTAATTTATTTAGACAAGTTATTCAGTGTGGTCAAAATCTCCACCAAGATCATCATTCATAGCTACTATTGCATTATACATGCCTTAGTTTAGCCATCTTCTCTTGAAACCAAAACAAAAATTAACAGCTAGCTGAGGGCTAGAAAGTATCGGGGTGGTGAGAGCAGAAAGGGGAGCATATTTCTTAGGCTGACCCTTTCTGTACTGCTCTTTTACTGGCAGAAGACACCAAAATACAAGACATCCAAAACAGAACAATAAAAATAAAAGTAAGTACAACCTTTAGTCCTTCATTTTCATACTACAAGCAAGGTCAAACTGCAGCCAGAGTATGAATTATCTGTCCCTACTTTCAGGTTTGCATTGCTAGTGCATGCTACAAGGTAATGAAATCAATATTAAAAACCATTTAAGAAATCTAAGGCCCTCTATATCAAGAAACCACTTTGAAAAAAATCAAATATACATAATACATACAATTAAAATAAAATATAAACATTAAATTGCTACTAAATATGTTAATGCTAAACTTCATCAAAAGTCATCTCATTAAACTAATTTATCTGAAATGGAGGGTAGCCTCTTGGTTAGAGCAGCAGGCTGAGAACTGGGGAGGCCAAGGGTCAAATCCCACTGGTGTTCTTGGTCTCCTAGGCAAGTCACTTCACTTTCAGGTACAAACTTACAGCCCTATTTACAGGGATATGCATGTATATGGCCATGGGCAGATCTACACAAGTATTTTATAACCCACGTGTATAATATACAAGTATTTTATAAAATATGCGTCTCTCTACCCTGCAACATACATATGTATATATGTTTACACACAAATAGATGAAATGCATTGAACGCACTTTTTTTCCTATCTTTTTAAAAAATCTATGCACGTATATTTTAAGCATGAAAGTAAAGTAAGAATTACTCCCAATTTATGTGCGTTAGTTTGTCAATTTTAAAACATGCGTACATAAATTAAATCAGTCCATCAGTTTGCCCAGTCCTCCTCCAAGTCATCGAGACCTACCGAGTTTTTCAGCCTGAACTCCCCCCAGTTAGTCCAGATCTCCCACCCAGTCAGTATTACACAACAAACAAGTTTAATATCATGAGTAAAAAAATACATGAGTAAGTTGGCAAATGGACCTGCGTAAAGTTTGGCCGCACCCTGAAATGCTCCACACTGCCCCTTTTTTATATGCATAGATTTACACGTACTTTTAACTTTTATAAAATGTGGAATACTTGAGTAAAAGCTATTTCAGAGCATATATGCTAATTTTTACGCAAGTAAAGTTTTGAAAATTCACCCCAAACGGTGTTCCTGTAGGCCCCTTAGACGGCAAACCCTCTGCAGACATGAAAACATTTACAGTACCTTAATGAAATTCATCTTGAGATACCAATTAAAAGGCATGAGCTAAATCCGAATACAATAAATTTCATGCTGTTACCCATTATCCTTTATTATATTAAATTAAATATATTATTTATTTATTTTATAAATTTGTATTCCACTGATCTACAGTTGGTAGCAGATCACATTATATTTTTTCTTCAACAATGTGATGACAAAAGACATCAGATTACTTAAACCTTGTTTTTTATACTGATTAATTATCCCAAGAAAAACTACAGCAGTAGAAATCCATCTGGGGTGTTAGATCGCTTTTGTTGTGGCTGCAAATCAGGCTTCTTTGGACTATCATAACTGAAGGAATCACTTCTTGCCCTCTTTCTGACTATGAACTGAGAATAGTCCCTTGTTGGCATTTTGGCTGAGCTTGAGAACCTGTACAATAAACAGGCCGATACAGTACACTGTTAACCCGCGTTTGGACACGCGTTTTCTATGCGCTAGCTTTATCCCTTATTCAGTAAGGGGTATTAGCGTGTCGAAAACGCGCATCCAACCCCCCGAAACTAATAGCGCCCGCAACATGCAAATGCATGTTGATGGCCCTATTAGTTATTCCCGCACGATTCACTAAGTAAAATGTGCAGCCAAGCCGCACATTTTACTTTCAGAAATTAGCGACTACCCAAAGGTAGGCGTTAATTTCTGCCGGCACCGTGAAAGTGCACAGAAAAGCGGTAAAAACTGCTTTTTCTGTACACCCTTCGACTTAATATCATGGCAATATTAAGTTGGAGGTCCCAAAGTAAAAAATAATTTAAAATTTAAAAATAAAATAAAAAAATTTAAAATCGGCCCGCAGCTTGAAAACCGGACGCTCAATTTTGCCGGCGTCCGGTTTCCGAGCCCATGCTGTCAGCGGGTTTGAGAACCGACGTCGGCAAAATTGAGAGTCGGCTGTCAAACCCGCTGACAGTCGCCGCTCCTGTCAAAAAAGAGGCACTAGGGACGCGCTAGTGTCCCTAGCGCCTCTTTTTACCACGGGCCCTTAATGAATATTTTGTTTTAGTGAATCGCATGCACAGGAGAGTGGGCACTCGCCCACTCACTTTACTGTATCGGCCTGACAGAGGGTTAATGCCCTCTCATTCAAGTACAATGGGAACACAGCAATGTAACAACTATTTTCAAAGTAATAGGATTAAATTTTCTGCTAAGAAACAAATTAAAAATAATTAAAGGAATAAAAGTTTCATTTATTTTATCTTTTACTGAAGTGTATTGTCTACTTTGGTACTTAAAATAATCAGTTATCTTCAACAAGTTAATGAATTTGTAGACGTCCGATGCAAACAGGGTTAAGCATCAGATGATGCCAAGTAAATTTTTGCTATAGCACTAGGCAACAAGAAAAATCATGAGTGACAGCCTATCCTACATTTGGAACATACTAGAATTTCTCTGACCAGATAAACAGGCGAGCTAAACATCTGATCTCTTGCTCGTGCATGCTAATACCATTTCATGGGACAAGCCATCAATGCACTTTTATGAATCAATCTTTCATACTGTTAAAACTATTAAATGATTTATATAAAAGTTTTAAGTTAATCTCAGATTATGGAAAACAGAGCTTGAATTTGCAAACAGTTCAGAAGGGAAGAATTAGAAGGGAAGAATTAGAAAAATGATTTGCAAGAAGATTTTTTAAAATAATTACCAGCTAAAGTGTAGAAAGCAGATAAGAAAACCTACACAAATTCCTGTGCAATATGCTCCTTCTTCAAATGCTATTAATATTTTTATTACCATATTGGCATAAATATAAGACAACCCCCTTCTATTCAGGACAATACAGTAATATTTACTATAATGAACAGCAGCAGCAGTTATGGCATGCAGCATCAAAAAGGCTTCCTCTTCTACATTGGGCTTTATAGGGGAAGTGTTTGACTAATTTGAAAGAACTTTTGCTAATATACTACCCACATTCAGGCTGATTCAATAAGAAACGCAGGAGAATGAGCACTCCGAGTTGAGCGCCTGCTTTCCCAACTCGCGCCCAGCCACCTCTCCTGGGCACACGAACCTATATATTTAAATGCGGGGTCACGCTAAAAGGAGGCGCTAGGGACCAGAAGAGGTGGCTATGTCAGCGGGTTCAGGAAACAGATGCTCAATTTTACGAGCGTCGGTTTTCCGAACCTGCTGACAGCCATCGGTTAGGAAAATGGATGCCATTAAAATTGAGCATCCGTTCTCCTAACCGGTCCGGCCGGCACATTTTTTTTATTATTATTTTATGTATTTATTTGCATTTTTGGTTCCTCCAATTTAATATCGCTAGGATATTAAGACAGAGGGTGTACAGAAAAACAGTATTTTCTGCTTTTCTGTACACTTTTTTGGGCTGCTCTTGGGCAGGCATTAATTTATGGGCATAAAGGGGTAGATTTTAAAAGAAGCAAAATCAGGGGTCGGCGCACGAAAGGGGGTGCACAATTGTGCACCTTGCACGCACCGAGCCGCACTGCCTTACCCCATTCCCTCCCAATCGGAGCGGCCTGAGAGGGAACTTCCCTTCCCCCTAGCTTGACCTTCCCACCCCCCAGCCCTACTCTAACCGCCCCGACCTTTATTTAACCTTTTGCATCTGCCTCTGCGCAGGCGCAATCCCCAGCACAGCGGCAAATATGGCCACTGTGCCGGGAGCCTGACCCTGCCCCAGACCGTCCTGCCCACTCCCCCGCCCCTTTAATAAAATCCTGGGACTTACACACGTCCCAGGGCTTTACGCTCGTCGCCGGGCCTTTTGAAAATAGGCCCGGTGCGCGTAACCTTTTGAAAATCCGGCCCAAAATGTGCAGATTGGACGCACATTTTACTTTCAATATCCCAAGTGACTAATAGCCTCATCAACATGCATTTGCATGTGATAAGCACCATTAGTTTCCAGGGGATTTGGCTGTGTGTTTTCAACGCGCTAAACCCCTTACAATATAAGGGGTAATAGACGCGCATTAAAAACACACGGTCAACTGCGTGTTAAACAGTGCGCACGGCCTAGTGCACTCTACAGAATCGGCCCAAGTGTGTGTTACGCTCTTCTAGTCAACAATTACTGGCTATTCCAGAGGCAAGGGAGGTGCAGTTGCAGCAGACAAGGCATCACACCTTTTTCCCAGGTCTCTCTGACTCTTTGGAATTCTCTCCCATTAGATTTGCGCATGATGCAGGATTATAAATGTTTTAGGGAAATGTTGAAGACACACCTAATAGGGATATTTTTATGTAAGGTATTGTGATAATTGCTTGAAAAAATTATGTTTTTATTGTTGATGATGTAATCCGTTCCGAACAAAGTTTTGTAATGAATGCAGAATATAAATTATTCTAAATAAACATGTACACTTTGACCAGTCTTGGCCATGGAAACCTGTAACACTGTCAAAGATACCAAAAGCCTCTTGGTTACCACCCTGATCAATCTCCTTCTTGTTCGGACCTCCAGTTTAGAGGGTCAGCTTGATTTAGGCAAAGTCATGGTCGTGCCATACACCTTCCACTTCTTAATAATTGCCTTGACATACATAACCCAAAGGCTATTCAAGGACTGCAATTCTTTTATCCCATGCCCAGATCTAACACATTTCACAATTTTGTTACAAAGTTCTTTTGACAGCTTCTTGGTGCTCATAGTTGGGTTTTGCTTTGAAATGCACTATCCAGCAGAAAGAATCAATAGGAACTGCTGAATTTATCCTGTCATGTGAATCAGTATAATTTAGCACAGGTGTGTCCAATTCACTCTGTGCGCTTTTGAATGCAATAGGTTACACCAGAAATTTAAGTAATTAGGATTACTACAGCAGTATATAGATTTTAATGATATAAAGATATCAGAGGCTTCTGAATCAAGGGATTCAGGCGCAATATTGGACTCCCACTTGAAGCTAAATCTACAGATAAAGTTGGAAAAAATGGTATTTTTTAAGCTTTGAATGATTCGCCCTGGGGCGTTGCGATGACACAGAGTTGAGAGCACACTCCAAGCTCTCACTCACGTGGAGCCTGCGGGGTTTCTTTTAATTTATGTTGTTGTTTTTTTTACTGGCCTGACTCGTGGCAAAGAGCTGGGACCACAAGTGGAGAGACTCTGGAGTCTATCGACATTGCTAGAGACCCAATGGTGGGCTGCTTGAAGAGGGTTGGCATTGAGAAGTCTGTCAGTGCGGAAGACAAAAATGGCACTGAAGGGCATGAGCTCTGAAGGCCTTTCAGAGGCGATAATCTGCAATCTTACCTGGTTTGTCTCTGCGGCTCTGGCACATCAGCTTCAGAGTTGCCTGTTTAGTGTAACCTGTTGCTAACATTCAAAAGCAACTGTTTTGATTGGCCTGTGCATTCATTCTGATGTTTCCTGAGACTCCGGGAGCCCTTGGATAGCAGCAGACTTCTTCTTGTGAACAAAGAGAGAAGGAACACTTCTTTGCCAACTTCCTGGGAGACCTGCTCTATTTGCGGGCTGAGAGTGCTTGTTAAGTGTTAGGGGTTAAGGGATGAGCTTCGGGAGCAGCTGGAATCCTACAATTTTTCTCTGCATGGTGCGCGCAGTACTTTGTCTGACCACGAGGACCGCATGGTAGTTAGTGCTGGAATCAGAAGCTGCAGCAGCACGTGAGAAGTATTGGTCCCTTGAGGACTTGGAGAACCACAGCAGGCGCAATAACTTGCTCACAGTTGGGGTGACTGAGTCAGTGCATGGAGAAGAGCTGGTTGTCCCTCTGTGAGAAATGGCTTCTGGAGAAGTTACCTAAACATATAGCTGACAGGTCGATACTAGTGGAGCGGGAGTATCGGCTGGGTCCCAGGGGCCCGGATCAACAGCAGTCATGGCAAGTAATTGCAAAATACCTCAACTACACCGACAAAACAAAAATCTTGCATGCATTCCGTAATAAGCGAGATGTGGTTTATAAGGAGGCTAAGTTGCTGATTTTCCCAGATTTCTCGACAAAGGTGCAGGCAGCCCGAAAGGAATTTTCTCCTTACTGCACCCAGCTTTTTCACAATGGCATTAAGTTTTCGCTGCAATTTCCTTCTCGCCTGAAAGCTTTTAAAAATGGTGGGCCTCATTTGTTTACAACACCTCAGGAAGCCAAAGCGTTTCTGAATAAACTGCAATGACTCTTATTAGGGAGTATGAGCTAATCCACTTGGTTCTTCTTCTTTGTTTATCCTTGGAGGCCGATGCCCTTTTCTCATCTTTTGTGGACTGGGCATATCTTTGTTTCTCTCTCTTTCTTTGCATCCACTGGTTAATGCCTTGGAGACTGGACCTCAGGGTGGTAAGGCGCTGCTGGTGAGGACTTATTTGCTACAATGCATTTATCCTGGGGCACCAGCCTTCTCAGTTGGATCATTTCTAAAGTTCATTGCTGGTTCCTTTGTAGCCTGTTGCAACATTCAAGTGCAACTGTTTTGATTGGCCTGTATGTTCATTCAGATGTTCCCTGTAGACTCCGGGAACCTTTGGATAGCAGCAGACTTCTTTCCTGCAGATGAAAAGAGAAGGAACACTTCTTCGCCAACTTCCTGGGAGACCTGCTCTATTTGCGGGCTGAGAGTGCTTGTTAAGTGCTAGGGGTTAAGGGATGGTGGGAGGATGGTCTTTCCTTTTCTGGAGGGGGTGTGGATGGATGAATGGGTTTGTGTGACGGGTGGCTGTTTTTGCTTGTGTGTGGATCATGGGGACTGGAAACTCCTTCTTTATTTGGGTTTGCTCGGGAAAGGGGGGGGAGAACCTAGGCTGGGGGGTTCTCCCTACTTGCACTGCGATATTGCTGGTATTTTATTGCATGTGCTGGCTCTATGTCTAGTGTGGTAATTTCTTTGGTTAATGTTGATGTTCTGCACTCCCCTGTTAAATGTACCAAGCTTCTTACTGAATTGCGCAGACGAGGGTTGCATATTGCTTTTCTCCAGGAAACTCACCTGTATAAGAGTGAACACTCCAAGCTGCAGCGTAGCTGGGTGGGTCAGTGTTTCTTTTCCTCTTATAGTTCTCGTCAGCAAGGGGTGGCTATTTTGATCAACAAAAATAATGCTTTCATGAAGGAGAACGTGTTCCCTGGCCCAATGGCCATTTTGTTATAGTGGCAGGGGATTTCCAAGGACAAACGGTGGTGTTTTTAAATCTGTATGCTCCTAATATTTACTCTCTCAACTTTTTTTCTATGTTGGTGGCCAAGGTATCTGCATGGGAAGGTTATGCTATCATGATGGGGGGGTGATTTTAAGGTTGTTGATAACCCTCTATTAGACTATAAACCACCTAAAGCTCCCAAGAAAAACCAAGCTGACCTGGGGGTGGGCTTTGTTTCCCAGGAGCTGCAACTTGTGGACTCCTGGCGTGTGCTATACTTGGCAGATCAGGAGTATACTTTTTTTTCCACATGTGCACAATATATACTCGCGACTTGACTATATTCTCATTCCTGAGATTTTTTAAATAAATTGGTGGCGAGTAATATCTTAGATGTTCCCTTTTCTGATAATGCCATGGTTATTACCACCCTTGCTCTAGTGCTGGACACTCCAGGTCAGTTTTGTTGGCCTTTGTCTCCATATCTTTATAATGACAAAAGCTTTGCTGCATTTCTTAAAGAGAGATGGGCTGGAATACATGAAATTTAATTTGAGGCCTGAAACAGACCCTATAATCATTTGTATGCGGCTAAAGCAGTCATGCGAGGGCATATGATTGCTTACCAGACTTGCACTAAGAGGACAAGGAACGAAAAATTTTTAGAGCACTCTAAAAGGATTATGGCTCTGCGTCGAGCGCATGCGAGAGATCTCAGGCAAGTTTCTAAGGAGCGTTTGGCCACTGCTCGGACAGAGCTTAATGCATTATTGGAAAATGTTTGAAAGGTATTATAAATCTCTGTACACAGCTCAGCCCATGAATGCTCAAGCCCAAAGGGAATTTTTTCAAGGCTTGGACCTCTTGCAGTTGGGAGAACAAGCGCGGGATATGATGGACAGGCCTATCATGGAAGCAGAGATTTGTTGCATTATTGCTGAAACTACTTAAGACCCCAGGCCCTGATGGTTTTGGCACTGAGTTTTATAAACTGCTGGGAGATAACATTCTCACTCCTCTAAAAAATGTTTCATGCAGCACCAGATCAGGGTGTGTTTAAGGAGGGACACAATTTCGCAACGATTATTTTGTTGCCCAAGCCAGGCAAGGATCTTACTTTGCCCCAATCCTCTCCTAAATCAGGACATCAAGATTTTGGCTGCAGTTTTGGCTACACGGGTTAATTCAGTTGACAAGGAGATAGTCCATCCAGATCAAACTGGTTTTATTAAAGGCCGCCTCCCTAATTCTAATATTTTGAAAGCTCTGCTTGCTGCCCATACACCCGCAGCTGTGTGTTCCCAAGGGATTGTTAGCTTAGATGCAGAAAAGGCATTCGATCGCATTGAGTGGTGGTATTTGGAAACAGTGCTGAGGCAATTTAAACTTTGGGGATGGGTTTCTAAACTGAACGGAGTTATTATACAATTGTCCCCAGGCGCAGCTATTGATGAATGGAGCTCTATAAGATGTCTTCATGTTGGGCAGAGGCACTAGGCAAGGGTGTCCCCTTTCCCCCCATTTGTCCTAGCATTAGAGCCCTTGGCAGTGAAATTAAGGGGTCTCAATGCTTTTCAGGACATACGAACCCAGGAAAAAAAAAAAGTTAAATAGAGCTTATTTGCAGATGGCATGTTGCTTTTTGTAGAGAACCCTCAGGACTGTTTGCAAACTATTATAGGGGTGGTCATTCGATTTGGGTCTTTTTTCTGGCTATCATATCAATTTTGGGAAGTCTGTGGCCTTCCCCATGTCCCCTGCTTTGTCGCAATCTTGGATGGGCCCTTTTCCATTATTTTTGATATTTGGTTATTCATATTGCCCGCACCGTGGATGAATTATACGCGCTAAACTTTAATACCTGTTTGCAGAACCTCAAACAATTATTGCATAGGTGGCGGGCCCTCCCTCTCTCCGTGATGGGTCGTTGTGCTATGCTGAAAATGGTGATACTCCCTAAACTGCTTTTCCCCCTGCAAATGCTTCCTCTTTGGCTAAAGGCATGATCTATTAATCTGTTCCGTGCACTGGTGCACAACTTTATCTGGCAAGGCAAACATGCCCGCATAAGTTTCGATGTACTGTGCTTAGGTAGGAATTAATGGGGGGTAGGTCTTCCTGACCTGCAGGTTTAGAACATTGCTGTTCTACTTTGTTATGTTCAGGAATGGGCTTCTCTTCATTCCAAGTTTGATGTGCGGGGATTGATGTCAGATCAGGGTCCCTCTCCAGTCTCATAACAGAATTCATGAGCAAAAAAATAACAAAACGCAAGAGAACCCAACTCCGTGGGGTGGCGGGTGGGTTTCTTGAGGACTAACATACTGCTGTCCTAGGAGAACACCTGTTACAGGTAAGCAACTCTGCTTTCTCCTAGGACAAGCAGGATAGTAGTCCTCACAGATGGGTGAATACCAAGCTACAGGCTGCTCCCGGCAACAACCATGACCAACAGGCACCGAACTTGGTGCCAACAGGCACAAAAATAACTGCAGTGCTGTTGGTAACATAGGGAGACAGCTGGAATCCAAATAATGAGTCTTGGTAGGGACAGTTGGGTTTAAGTCTGAAAGAGGCTGCGAAGGACAGATTGGCCAAAACTACTATCATGTCGACCATCCTTGTCCAAGCAGTAGTGGGCAATGCACGTATGTAGGGAACTCCACATTGCAGCCTTGCAGATTTTGGCAATGGGAACCGCTCACAAGTGGGCAACCGATACCACCATGGCTCTCAGAGTAAGCCTTGACACGGCCTCCAAGCTGAAGGCCTGCCTGCACATAGCAGAATGAGATACAAACCGCCAGCCAGTTGGTCAGAGTTTGCTTGCCTACCGTAATGCCAGGCCTATTCCTGTCAAAGGATATAAAGAGGTGCAAGGACTGCCTGTGGCCTGCTGTGCGTTCAAGATAGAAAGCTAAAGCCCTCTTGCAGTCCAAACTGTGCAGAGCCTGTTCACCCTGATGAGAATGAGGCCTCGGGAAAAAGGTGGGAACAATGAAGGACAGATTAAGATGAAAATCAGTCACCACTTTAAGCAGGAACTTAGGGTGCATATGCAGGACCGCCCTATCATGAAAGAATTTCATGTAGGGTGGATACGTAACCAATGCCTGAAGCTCACTGACCCTGCGTACCGAAGTGACCACCACCAGGAAGAGAACCTTCCAGGTGAGGAACCTAAGAACACAGGAGCGCAAAAATTCAAAAGGGTCATGCATGAGCCGCACCAATACTACGTTGAGGTCCCAGGACACAACAAGAGGCCAAAAGGAGGCTTCAGCTGAAGCAAGCCCCACAGAAACCGTGCCACAATGGCCTATCTCCGGCTCCTCTCTCCTGAGTCGGGCCCACTGGGGGAATGGAAAGGGACGGCATATCTAACAGCTCCCCCCGGCCTCTAGGTGTCGATGCCTCCAATGCCGGAATAGATGGATCAGACTTTTAGGACCCAAAAAGCTTTTTCATTTTGTCCAGCCTTTGAGGGGGGTCATCTGATCGCACAGATGGCACTCACGGACGTCATGCAACGCCCCCAGGCAGAGGATACAAACCTCGTGCAGATCAGTAATAAACATGGTCCGAGGCTACTGGGGGCACAGTTGAAAACCAGACAACGCCATAAAAAACAACCGGCGGGCAGTTGATAGCCAGTTGCCACCAAGGAGTGACACACCGGGAATCAACTTCAACAAAGGGAAAAACATCTACCACACCGCTGGATGGGGCACTGATCGGAGAGGAGAGACCCAGCGCAGAAAAAGCCTAGAAACAACCGGGAAACACTTTAAAGAAGCACTACAGAGCAGAGCTCCACCACCGCAAGGCAACTACTTTGTGGAAATAAGAGAGACTTAAGAGGGACCCCGCATGGATGTGCGGATAGTCGCATGCTGAGCATGCTAAATGTACCAGTCAAGTACTAGAAACGTTAACAAGATAAAACTTGGTACAAGGTGGATAAGTCACTAAGGCTGACTCTGTGTGCTGAAGTGGCTGCCACCAAAAACATGCCCTTCCAGGTCAGGTACTTCAGGTCACAGGTGTGCAGTGGCTCAAAAACAGCTTTCATCAGCTGAGCTAGCACCACGTTGAGGTCCCAAGACACAGCAGGAGGCCTTAGGGGAGGCTTCAACTGAAGCAGACCCCGCTTGAAGTGTACAACTATGGGTTAAACAGAGATGGGCGCACCACCTACACCTTGGTGGCTCCAACAGCACTCAGATGAAACCTAACAAAGTTGTTTTTTTAAGACAACCTCAGACAGGTGCAGAAGGTAGTCAAGCAGTTTTTGTATGGAGCAGGAGAAAGAGCCTTTTGTTTACACCACATGGAAAACCTCCTCCACTTTAGTACGTAGGACTTTCTAGTGGAAGACTTTCAAGAAACTACTGGGACTCAAGACACATCTTCAGAAAGATCAAGCGGCTGCAGGATCAGCCTCTCAAAATCCAGCCAGTGAGCAACAGGGCCTAGAGGTTGGGATGCCACAGCTTGCCCTGTTCCTGAGTGATGAGATCTGGGGAAGTCCAAGACAGATCGGTACCCGGAAGGACAACTCACGTAGGAGTGGGAAACAGACCTGTCTCGGTCAATGGGGGCTATGAGGAACATGGTTCCCCAGTCTTGTCGGAGCTTCAGAAGAGTCTTCGCGACCAGAGGATATGCGTACAGAAGACCCTTGCCCCAATGGTGGGCAAAGGCCGCCATTGGGGCAAGTCACCTTCCTGTTGCAGGGGGATGCGAACAGTCCACATCCAGGTTTCCCCAGAGGCAGACGATCCAGTTTGCTACCCCTTGGTCAAGTGACTACTCATGGGGTTTGAAGGTCCGACTCAGTCTGTCCGCTATGCCATTCTCAGTTTCGGCCACCCGGAGCATCGTCCCGTGGGACAGAGACCAGGACCAAATTGGTATGCTTCCTGATACAGGAGGTACGACCCCGTGCTTCCCTGTTTGTTTACATACCACAAGGCAACTTGGTTGTCTGTTTAGATCAGGACAATCTTGTTGGACAGCCGATCCCTGAAAGCCCATAGAGCATACCTGATCGCCCAGAGCTCCCGGAAGTTGATTTGACATTGTACTTCCTGAGCAGACCACAGACCCTGGATACGGAGCCCTCTACACCGGTACCCAACCCTAGGGTGGACGCATCCATGGTAAGGACAATTTGAGTAGGGGGATTCTGGAAACATATTCTCTGCTCCAAATTGGAAAGGCCACCACCTGGATAAAGAGTCCCGTAGGGATGGCATGATGCGGATGTGGCCCTGAAGATTCTGGGTGGCCTGGCACCACTGCGACCTTAAGGTCCATTGGGCTCTTTGAATATGTAAACGTGCTAAGGGAGTAACATGGACGGTTGCAGCCATATGGCCCAGCACCTTCAACATGTGCAGGACTAACACCTGCTGGCTCTGTTGAATCACCTCTGTTATGGACATCAAGGTGATGGCTCTGGCACATGGTAGGAAGGCCTTCGCCTAAGCCGTGTCTAGCAGAGATCCTATAAACTCCAATTGAGGTGATGAGCTGAGGTGAAACTTTGGGTAATTGATGATGAATCCTAGTGTCTCCAGCACCCAGATGGTCAAGTGCAAAGACCGATATGCCCCTGCCCGAGAGGCACTCTTGATGAGCCAATTGTCCAGATAAGAGAAACTATGCCCTCCCAGTCTGCAGAGATGCACCCCCACCATAGCCAGACATTTGGAAAAAACACATGGGGCTGATGCTAGCCCAAATGGCAACACTCCATACTGGAAGTACTGTTTTCCCACTACAAATCTGAGATACTTCCTGTGACCTGGGAAGATCTCTATGTGCGTGTAGGCGTCCTTCAAATCGAGGGAGCAAAGCCAGCCCCCTTTTTGCAGGAGTGGAATCAGGGTGCCCAGGGAAACCATCTGGAACTTTTCTTTTCAGAGAAACTTCTTCAAGGTCCTCAGGTCTATGATGGGACGGAGTCCACCTGTTCTCTTTGGAATCAGAAAGTACTGGGAGTAGAACACCTGCCATCTTTCCCCTGGTGGGACAGGCTCAACTGCTCTGGCCGCTAAGAGGGCAGAGAGCTCCCGAACGAGTACCTCCTGATGCACTACTGGCCCCCAAAATGGGCAAGGAGGAGAATTAGGCAGGACACCCAACAGGTTAAATCTGTATCCCTGGCAGATGATGGACAGAACCCACTGGGGTCTGAAGTTATACTGGGCCACCAGTTCACATCTTGGGTTCAGGTGGCTGGCTCATGTTCCCTACGATCCAGTCAAAACCCCGTCCTGGGATTTGGCTGAGGTGCTGGTTGGGGCTTGGGAGCCCGCTGCTGTTTGGCATGGCCACAAAAGCTCACCTTCTGAGAATGGGAGTGAGAGGCCAGAGGATACTACTTCCTCTGGCAGTAGAAAGAATTCCTCGGGCCATACCTCGCCGACCTCCTGGATGAGGAGGGTAGGATGAAGTGCCAGCATAGAGCTGTTGGAGGGTCTTATGTTGATCCCACAACTGGGCCACCGTGTTCCTCACCTTATCACTGAAGAGATTATCCCCTGTACACAGCAGGTAAGTGAGTCTTTCCTGTACCTCCACTTGGAGATCTGAGGCCCATAGCAAGCCATTCTGCAGGCACCGATTCCCAATGCAGACTCTTGATGCTGTCTCGAAACATCGTAGGTTGAAGGAAAATAATGTTTTCTATATTCCAGGCCCTGACGCACCAGCGATAAGAATGGCTCTTGCTGCTGTTGAGGCAGCTGCTCGGCTGCCTCCTGCACCTGCTTCCTGAGGTTGTGCAAGAATTGGCTCATGTAGAGCTGATAAGAAGCGATGCGGGCAATGAGCATGCTTCCTTGGCTTCCCTCAGTGCTTGGCATGGTCTTTCCCCAGTGCTGAGGTCGAAGATGACGAATCCGAAGGGCAATTTGGCGGGACACCCAATAGGTTTAATTGGTACCCTTGACAGACAATTGACAGAAACCACTGGTCCGAGGTTATACTGGGCCAACGATCTGCAAAGAACCATAGCCTGCCCCCGACTGGACATCCAGCATCACAGATACAGGTGGCTGGCTCATGCTTCCTTCAATCCAATCAAATCCCTATCCCGAGATTTGACTGGGGAGCTGACTGGGGCTTAGACAGCCGTAGAGGCTCACCCTATGCGAATGGGAGTGAGGGGCAGGAATATAGGAGTAGAAAGAGACTTCCTCTGACCCTGCCTCACAAACCGCCTGGCTGAGGAGGATGGGTCTGACGTGCTAGTGAAGAGTCTCATGGTGATCCCGTAACTGGGCCACTGCGGCCCTCAACTTATTTCCAAAAATTTCTCTCCTGTACACAGCAAGTCAGTGAGTCTTTTCTGAACCTCCAGTTGGAGATCCAAGGCTTGCAGCCATGCCATTCTGCAGTCACCAATTCCCGCTGCAGACTCTCAATGCCATCTCGAAAATAGTGTAGGTTGAACGATAAGAGGCGATGCAGTCAATGAACATGGCCCCCTGAAATATCTTTCTCCCAAGAGTGTCCATCTCTCTGTGATCCTTGTCCGGGGCGTTGAGGCATGGGTCCGAGAGCGCTTGGCCTTTTTGACAGCGGATTCGACCACTAAAGATTGGTGTTAGGGCTGATGCTTCTCGAATCTGGTTGCCTGCTGGACGAGGTAAACCACATCCGCTTTCCTGTTGACAGGAGGTATTGTGAGGGGATGTTCCCAGATCCTCAGCAGCAACTCCATAAAGATATCATGCACCAGGACTGCCACAATCTCTTTAGGAGCCTCCACGAACTGGAGGATTTCCAGCATTTTGTTAAAAGGTGGTTAAAAGGTGAAGTGAAAGAAGCTATTCTAGCCAAAAGATCTTCATTCAAAAATTGGAAGAAGGATCCAACAGAAGAAAATAGGATAATGCATAAGCGTTGGCAAGTTAAATGTAAGACATTGATAAGACAGGCTAAGAGAGAATTTGAAAAGAAGTTGGCTGTAGAGGCAAAAACTCACAGTAAAAACTTTTAAAAATATATCCGAAGCAGAAAGCCTATGAGGGAGTCGGCTGGACCATTAGAGACCGAGGGGTTAAAGGAGCATTTAGAGAAGATAAGGCCATTGCGGAAAGATTAAACTATTTCTTTGCTTCGGTGTTAACTGAAGAGGATGTTAGGGGGATACCCATTCCGGAGAAGGCTTTCATGAGTAATGATTCAGATGGACTGAACCAAATCACGGTGAACCTAGAAGATGTCGTAGGCCTGATTGACAAACTGAAGAGTAGTAAATCACCTGGACCTTATGGTATACACCCCAGGGTTCTGAAGGAACTCAAAAATGAAATTTCAGATCTATTAGTAAAAATTTGTAACCTATCATTTAAATCATCCATTGTACCTGAAGACTGGAAGGTGGCTAATGTAACCCCAATATTTAAAAAGGGCTCAAGGGGTGATCCGGGAAACTACAGACCAGTTAGCCTGACTTCAGTGCCAGGAAAAATAGTGGAAAGTGTTCTAAATATCAAGATCACAGAACATATAGAAAGACATGGTTTAATAGAACAAAGTCACATGGCTTTACCCAAGGCAAGTCTTGGCTCACAAATCTGCAGGATTTGTGAGCCAAGACTGCAGGAGGGAAGGGTTAGGCCAGCCATCATAGTTGGTGATTCGATTATTAGAAATGTAGATAGCAGGGTGGCTGGTGGACGTGAGGACCGCCTGATAACTTGCCTGCCTGGTGCAATGGTGGCAGACCTCATGCGTCACCTAAATAGGATTATAGACCATGCTGGGGAGGAGCCGGCTGTCGTGGTACATGTGGACACCAACGACATAGGAAAATGTGGGAGAGAGGTTCTGGAAGCCAAATTTAGGATTTTAGGTAGGAAGCTGAAATCCAGAACCTCCAGGGTGGCATTCTCTGAAATGCTTCCTGTTCCACGTGCAGGTCCCCAGAGGCAGGCAGAGCTCCAGAGTTTTAATGCATGGATGAGACGATGGTGCAGGGAAGAGGGATTCAGCTTTGTAAGGAACTGGGGAAACTTTTGGGGAAAGGGGAGACTTTTCCGAAAGGATGGGATCCACCTTAACCCGAGTGGAACCAAGCTGCTGGCACTAACTTTCAAAAAGGAGATAGAGCAACTTTTAAACTAGAACAAGGGGGAAAGCCGACAGTCACTCAAGCAGTGCATGGTTCGGAGAAATGTATCCTTGAAGGATACTAATGAAACAGGAGAGTTAGGGCAACCCAACAGAGACTGCAAACATAGTTCATATGCCTATATGTAAAAAATCACCAATGCTAATGATTTCCGAATTATCCCAAACAACTGAAAAGCAGGTTGTTAAAACAAGCAAAAACCACACTTTGAAATGTCTATATGTCAATGCCAGAAGTTAAGAAGTAAGATGGGAGAGTTAGAGTGTATAGCAGCAAATGAGATTGACATAATTGGCATCACAGAGACTTGGTGGAAAGAGGATAACCAATGGGACAGTACTATATCAGGGTACCAATTATATCGCAATGATAGGGAGGATCAACTTGGTGGGGGGTGTGGCACTTTATGTCAGGGAGAGTATAGAGTCCAACAGGATAAAGATCATACAAGAGACTAAATGGTCAGTAGAATCTATATGGGTAGAAATCCTATGTGTGTTAGATAAAAGTATAGTGATAGGAGTATACTACCGTCCACCTGGACAAAATGGTCAGACAGATGATGAAATGCTAAGAGAAATCAGGGAAGCAAATCAATTTGGCAGTGCAATAATAATGGGAGATTTCAATTACCCCAATATTGACTGGGTAAATGTAACATCAGGTCTTGTTAAAGACATAAAATTCCTGGATGTAATAAATGATTGCTTCATGGAGCAACTGGTTCAGGAACCAACAAGAAAGGGAGCTATTTTAGATTTAATTCTTAGTGGAACGCAAGATTTGGTGAGAGAGGTAACGGTGGTGGGGTCACTTTGCAACAGTGATCATAACATGATCAAATTTAAACTAATAACTGGAAGAGGGACAATAAGTAAATCTGCAGCTCTAACACTAAATTTTAAAAAGGGAAACTTTGATAAAATGAGGAAAATAGTTAGAAAAAAACTGAAAGGTGCAGCTGCAAAGGTTAAAAGTGTTCAACAGGCTTGGACATTGTTTAAAAATACAATCCTAGAGACGCAGTCCATATGTATTCCGCGCATTAAGAAAGGTGGAAGGAAGGCAAAACGATTACCGTCATGGTAAAAAGGTGAGGTGAAAGAGGCTATTTTAGCCAAAAAAACATCCTTCAAAAATTGGAAGAAGGATCCATCTGAAGAAAATAGGATAAAACATAAGCATTGTCAAGTTAAGTGTAAAATACTGATAAGACAGGCGAAGAGAGAATTTGAAATGAAGTTGGCTATAGAGGCAAAAACTCATAATAAAATCTTTTTAAAATATATCCAAAGCAAGAAACCTATGAGGGAGTCGGTTGGACCATTAGATGACAGAGGGGTTAAAGGGGCCCTTAGGGAAGATAAGGCCATTGCAGAAAGACTAAATGAATTCTTTGCCTCAGTGTTTACTAATGAGGATGTTGGGGAGATACCAGTTCCGGAGATGGTTTTCAGGGGGGATGAGTCCGAAGAATTGAACGAAATCACTATGAACCTGGAAGATGTAATAGGCCAGATTGACAAACTAAAGAGTAGCAAATCACCTGGACCGGATGGTATGCATCCTAGGGTACTGAAGGAACTCAAAAATGAAATTTCTGATCTATTAGTTAAAATTTGTAACCTATCATTAAAATCATCCATTGTACCTGAAGACTGGAGGGTGGCCAATGTAACCCCAATATTTAAAAAAGGCTCCAGGGGCGATCTGGGTAACTATAGACCAGTGAGCCTGATTTCAGTGCCTGGAAAAATAGTAGAAACTATTCTCAAGATCAAAATCGTAGAGCATATAGAAAGACATGATTTAATGGAACACAGTCAACATGGATTTACCCAAGGGAAGTCTTGCCTAACAAATCTGCTTCATTTTTTTTGAAGGGGTTAATAAACATGTGGATAAAGGTGAACTGGTAGATGTAGTGTATTTGGATTTTCAGAAGGCATTTGACAAAGTCCCTCATAAGAGGCTTCTAAGAAAACTAAAAAGTCATGGGATAGGAGGCGTCCTTTCGTGGATTACAAACTGGTTAAAAGATAGGAAACAGAGAGTAGGATTAAATGGTCAATTTTCTCAGTGGAAAAGGGTAAACAGTGGAGTGCCTCAGGGATCTGTACTTGGACCGGTGCTTTTCAATATATATATATATAAATGATCTGGAAAGGACTATGACGAATGAGGTTATCAAATTTGCGGATGATACAAAATTATTCAGAGTAGTTAAATCACAAGCAGACTGTGATACATTACAGGAGGACCTTGCAAGACTGGAAGATTGGGCATCCAAATGGCAGATGAAATTTAATGTGGACAAGTGCAAGGTCTTGCATATAGGGGAAAATAACCCTTGCTGTAGTTACACGATGTTAGGTTCCATATTAGGAGCTACCACCCAGGAAAAAGATCTAGGCATCATAGTGGGTAATACTTTAAAATCGTCGGCTCAGTGTGCTACAGCAATCAAAAAAACAAATAGAATGTTGGGAATTATTAGGAAGGGAATGGTTAATAGAACGGAAAATGTCATAATGCCTCTATATCGCTCCATGGTGAGACCGCACCTTGAATACTGTGTACAATTCTGGTCGCCGCATCTCAAAAAAGATATAGTTGCGATGGAGAAGGTACAGAGAAGAGCAATCAAAATGATAAAGGGGATAGAACAGCTCCCATATGAGGAAAGGCTGAAGAGGTTAGGGCTGTTCAGCTTGGAGAAGAGACGGCTGAGGGGGGATATGATAGAGGTCTTTAAGATCATGAGAGGTCTTGAACAAGTAGATGTGACTCGGTTATTTACACTTTCGAATAATAGAAGGACTAGGGAGCATTCCATGAAGTTAGCAAGTAGCACATTTAAGACTAATCGGAGAAAATTATTTTTCACTCAATGCACAATAAAGCTCTGGAATTTGTTGCCAGAGTATGTGGTTAGTGCAGTTAGTGTAGCTGGGTTCAAAAAAGGTTTGGATAAGTTCTTGGAGAAGTCCATTAATGGCTATTAATCAACTTTACTTAGGGAATAGCCACTGCTATAAATTGCATCAGTAGCATGGGATCTTCTTAGTGTTTGGGTAATTGCCAGGTTCTTGTGGCCTGGTTTTGGCCTCTGTTGGAAACAGGATGCTGGGCTTGATGGACCCTTGGTCTGACCCAGCATGGCAATTTCTTATGTTACTTTTTTTGAAGGAGTTAATAACATGTAGATAAAGGTGAACCAGTAGATGTAATGTATTTGGATTTGAAGAAGATGCTTGACAAAGTTCCACATGAGAGCTTCTAAGAAAAGTAAAAAGTCATTGGATAGGTGGCTATGTCCTTTTGTGGATTAAAAAATGGCTAAAAGACAGGAAGCAGAGAGTAGGATTAAATGGACAATTTTCTCAGTGGAGGGGAGTGGCATGCCTCAGGGATCTGTACTTAGACCGGTGCTTTTCAATATATTTATAAATGATCTGGAAAGGAATTCGACGAGTGAAGTAATCAAATTTGTAGATGATACAAAAATTATTCAGAGTACGGTAGTTAAATCACAAGCAGACTGTGATAAATTGCAGGAAGAACTTGTGAGACTGGAAGATTGGGCATCCAAATGGCAGATGAAATTTAATGTGGATAAGTGCAAGGTGATGCATATAGGGAAAAATAACCCATGCTATACTTACATAATGTTAGGTTCCATATTACGAGCTACCACCCAAGAAAGAGATCTACGCGTCATAGTGGATAATACATTGAAATAGTCTGTTCAGTGTGCTGCAGCAGTCAAAAAAGCAAACAGAATGTTGGGAATTATTAGAAAGGGAATGGAGAATAAAACGGAAAATGTCATAATGCCTCTGTATCACTCCATGGTGAGACCGTACCTTGAATACTGTGTACAATTCCGGTCGCCGCATCTCAAAAAAGATATAGCTGTGATGGAGAAGGTACAGAGAAAGGCGACCAAAATGATGAAGGGGATGGAACAGCTCCCCTATGAGGAAAGACTAAAGAGGTTAGGACTATTTAGCTTGGAGAAGAGATGGCTGAGGGGGGATATGATAGAGGTGTTTAAAATCATGAGAGGTCTAGAACGGGTAAATGTGAATAAGTTATTTACTCTTTCAGATAATAAAAGGACTAGGGGGCACTCCATGAAGTTTAGCATGTGGGAGAGATGAGTTTTGTTGTTCTGGGTCTGGTCGGGTTTCAGTTCGGGCGCTTCGTGGGAAAACGAGTTTTCCCACGGCTCGTTTTTCAGCAAAAACAAAGTTGAAACCTGACCCGAACCCAGAAAAAAAAAATCAAAAAAAAAAAATCCGAATCGGAAAAAAACCACCCCAACCCTTCAAATTACATTTCATCTGCCTTCAATTTCATGTGGAAAATTGCAAAGTGATGCATGTATGGAAAAATAATACCAAATACAAGCTCACAGGAAAAGGACCTTGCTGTTCTTGAAATCATTAGACAGACTAGGGTGACAAAATGATAAAGAAATGGAATAGCTCCCCAGAAAGCATGGTAGTTTGGTTCTTGGCTGATGGATAAAAGAACCTCATTACAGATCTTGGGAGGATAGCAGCTGAAGCCTCTTAGTCTTGTGCATTTCAATTTGGAGGAGTCAGAAGTGGGGAGGAAAGAAGGGCCTTTTGGGAAGATCATAGCTGTCTAGCCATGGTGTAGAAGGCAAAGAGCCAAGTGAAATACTCCAGGGCCTATTTGTCCCCACATCTGAAGATGAAGCAGAGGATTGTGAATTTAATTCTGATTTCAATCGGTAGTCAATATAGTCTGTAGAACATGGGTGTTATGTGGTATGACGGTTTGACCCCTAACAAGATTTTGGTGTTTTGCTTGAGTTGTAGTTGTTTCTAGCAGGTCCAGCAGATACCATTCAAAAGAGTTATGGTAATCTAAATAATGCAAGTTTGTACTGAATGAAATAGAGTAGTTGGCAGATCTGGCAGAGATACATAAAGAAGGCTCTTACAACTTTAGAGTTGTGGGCTTCCATAGTGAGGTTAGAACAGGTTGGACCCCTAGGCTTCATACAGAGTGTTTGAGATAGAGGGGGTGCCTTATAGGAAGGGAATGGGCCACAGGGGATGACCGCATCACTCCTTATCATGAACCAGAAGAGTTCAGATTTAGAGGGGTTAAGTTTGAGTTTATACCCTAGCCCGAATAGACCCAGTTTAAGGCCGCTTGTGGCACTTTTTTCATAACAAAACCATCTGTAGTAATTAAATGAGACTTAGTAGTATTGTGTACTAGGAAGTCAAAGACAAATACCAGAGCAGGCGTTATTTATTTATTTATTTAGACATGTTTGCATACCGCTTTTACAATTTGGAAATTAATCAAAATGGTTAACAAAAATAAAACATACATAATCTATTGTTTAAAACTATAAATATACTTAACTAAAAGCAAAATAAAATATATAGTAATTCATACAAACAAAGACTTACCAAACATAGTGCCTTCAAAATTATTAGATAAGTAGAGTAATTAATAAGGAAGGGTAATGAATTTCTAAGCAGCCCAAAAGTGTAAAGAAAAGCAGAAAATACTGTTTTTCTGTACTTCCTCCATCTTAATACTGTGGCATGGCTGTGCACAGGTTAGGTAAACAGATGCTCATAAAACTGACCGTCTGTTTTCCTAACCCGCTGCCAGCCACCTCTCCTGGGGGCCTGCTGCCAAGGAGACACTAGGGGCTCACATTTGTCCCTAGTGCCTCCTTGGCAGCATGACCCCTCATTTAAATATTCAATCGCATGCCCAGGAGAGGTGCTGGGCGTGCATTAGGAAAGCGGGCGCTCAACACTGAGCACCCGTTTTCCATGCCGATTTATTGCATCGGCCTCCCTGTGTGTAAAAGGAGAGAGAAAGTAGCCTGCAGAATCTATAAAGGAGGGGCCATGCCTCATGTACCCCTGCATGAAGAGGGAAGAGAAAGGTTTTATTTATCAAAAAGCTTTTATATACCACTTTCATGGGTGTGCAGCAGAGAACAACATGGGCAATCAAACGGCCTCCAACATAATACATAACAGTCGTGAATTACACCATAAGCATAAAATGTGCTAGTTCCATCTTTCAGTTTCTTCAGTCATGAAGAATCTTATTCTGCTTTGTCTCTGGAATCTATGAAATTGCTGTTTTTACAACTTTTTATTATAGTAAAAGGTATCATAGCTGATAGCGTTTCTCTTTTTGTTTATAATGCAAACTTTGTCATTCTCTGGCTTCTGGTATTGTAAATCAATCCTATAAATATATTTGTGTAAACTTTTACTGCTGTGTTTTATTAGGATTAAAGAATCAACAGTAGGGTCTTTGGTATCTCTCATACAAGAACTCAGTCTCTAAAGTTAGTGAATTCTGATTGGTACACAAACCAAACTAATTTATAACTGGCCAAATATAGATACTATATTAAAATTGCAATAAATGTTTCTAGTTTGGAGTGGATTTAGAGAGGTAGGCATCAGACCCTCCCTGTAGAATACAACTAACATGTAGCAGTATAATTTCGGTTTGGTGACCCTACACAGAAGGCATACTGCTGGGCAGACTAGATGGGTCATCTTTTTACTATGTATCTGTGTATATTGTTATTCTGACTACTGTGCATTTCCCCATTATGAAAGTGATAGAATTAAAAAGTTAAGCTCTGTTTTGGGTAGCTTCATTAGGGAGGAAAAATCATGCTATCTCCCTGATATATGTTTGAAGCGTAGCAGGATTTTTAAAACTAGTGTTTCCCACTGCCTGCATGCTGTTTGGGGATTTCTTTTTTAATTTCTCACAATCATGGTGATAATCAAAGTGTACAAATGAGAAAAACCAAGGTAGCCCAATGGCCATTTTACAATAAGTTCATTAAACTGCGAAATTTAAATATAAACTGAGAAAACATTAAGTCAAGTCAAATGCAAGATCAGTGTACATCTCTTATATAGGGAAAACGTATATGCTTAAAACAGCACAGTTGGGATAGCATAATTAACACCTAAGGTTTTTTCTGGCTCATAAATCCCCACCACATTGTAAAGCATATAATCCCTGCAGTCTGAATTAGGTGCTTACTTAATACAACCTAAAGCAAGTGTTATTTTCTATATTATTAGTTTCATAAGTTTACTGCTCATGCTACAGAGACAGAAACACTACTTAATTATGAGTTTCCTATAAAGGTCATTGGCAGTTTAGACAATCATTTGCATTTTGTAACTAGAAGAATGATCAACTACAAGAACATTAACAACCTAAATGTCACACTGTAATTTACCAAACTGTTTGTGTAAACACATACCATTTCGTAGCTCCCAGTTCTCTGCTGCAGAAATATAGCTTGTGCTTGGAATTCTTCAATTTGATTTTGAGAGATTTTTAGCTGGTGTTCTTGCTCTTCTAGTTGTTGCTGATAAGTGATGATTTGTTGTTTGGCAAGCAGCAGGTCTGCAGCCGTGCTGGTATGACTGGTATTCCTTAGTGTTTCACTTGCCTGTAACTTGAACAGAATAAGCACTGATTCAGTGCAAACAAGCATGTAAGCAATTTTTCCTGGTAGATAATCTTGAGTTCAGAAGTCAAGATGACATGCTCTTTAATTTTATGTTTTCAAAGTGAAAGAGCAGTGCTTGTCTATACAAAGATTAGTAAGCAAGCACAAGAGTCAGAAAAAAATACTTAGGGGCGGATTTTCATACTCCGCGAATAGGCCTACTTTTGTTTGCGCTCCAGGCGCAAACAAAAGTACGCTGGATTTTAGTAGATACGCGCGGAGCCGCGCGTATCTGCTAAAAACCTGGATCGGCGCGCGCAAGGCTATCGATTTTGTATAGCCGGCACGCGCCGAGCCGTGCAGCCTACCCCCGTTCCCTCCGAGGCCGCTCCGAAATCGGAGCGGCCTCGGAGGGAACTTCCTTTTGCCCTCCCCTCACCTTCCCCTCCCTAACCCACCCACCCGGCCCTGTCTAAGCCCCCCCCTTACCTTTGTCGGGGGATTTACGCCTCCCAGAGGGAGGCGTAAATCCCCGCACGTCAGCGGGCCTCCTGCGCGCCAGGACGCGACCTGGGGGCGGGTCCGGAGGGCGCGGCCACGCCCCCGGGCCGCCCCCGGGTCGTAGCCACGCCCCCGGGCCCGCCCCCGGAACGCCGCACGGTTCGGGCCCGCCCCCCGACACGCCCCCTCCGAAAACCCCGGGACTTACGCGAGTCCCGGGGCTCTGCGCGCGCCGGTAGGCCTATGTAAAATAGGCTTACCGGCGCGCAGGGCCCTGCTCGCCTAAATCCGCCCAGTTTTGGGCGGATTTAGGCGAGCAGGGCTCTGAAAATCCGCCCCTTAATGTGTACTACAGGAAAAGAATCTGCATGATGCTAAGTAATCTGTAAAATCTGAATACATACGCTAAAATCAATGCCAACATCAATGCCAACATCAATGACAACATCAATGCCAACATCAATGCCAACATCAATGACAACATCAATGCCAACATCAATGACTTCCTCACCAACATCCACCTCGCTCTAAACTCCTCCAAAACAGAGCTGCTCCTTATCTCTCCTCACCTCCCTCCCAAACCACCGATCTCCAACGATCCAGCTTTCAACGTCATAACACCCCAACCCACAGTAAGAGACCTTGGGGTTATCATAGATCAACAACTCAATCTCAAAAAACAGATCAACTCCATCCTCAAAGAAGGTTTCTTCAAGCTTCACATCCTGAAGAAACTCAGACCTCTCCTCCACTATCATGACTTCCGCACCGTCGTCCAAGCCACCCTTTCCTCAAAGCTGGACTACTGTAATGCCCTCTTCCTTGGCCTACCCTCCTCCACCACCAAGCCCTTACAAATGCTCCAGAATGCCATCGCCAGGGTCATCACCAACTCAAGGAAAGCTGATCACATTACCCCAATACTCAAAGAACTCCACTGGCTCCCCATCGCATCCCGAATTCTCTTCAAAATTCTAACCATAGTGCACAAGTCCATCCACTCGCACAATTCCAATTGGTTGGATGAACCCTTTCGTCCTATACGCACTGAACGACCCACTCGCACTGTCAACAAAGGCACCCTCTCCATTCCCCCTTTGAAAAAAGCCCACCTCTCCTCTACTAGGGACCGTGCACTATCCATTGCAGGCCCTAAACAATGGAACGCCCTCCCTACCACTCTCAGGCTAGAGCCATGTTACGCCAAGTTCAGAAAAAAACTTAAAACATGGCTCTTCCGACAAGCCTACCCTGATTAAGTACACCGACTTCTGCAAGTATCTTGCCTACGCCTTGTATATTCCTGTAAATAGTCCGTTGCAGTTTTTATTTATTGCTTTAATTCCTCCACCTCCTGCTCTTTGTATACTCCTCCTTGTTCGCCCTCCCTGTTCATTGTAATTTCTACCTTTAAAGTTACATTGTAAACCGGTATGATGTATGCATACTAATACCGGTATATAAAAGTTTTTAAATAAATAAAAATAAATAAAATACATAATTTTAGCCCGGGGATTCACAGACTGATTAATTGCACACAACTATGTGTAAAAGTACAGTAGTTTCGCAGCTAATTCTCAATTGCAAGAACCACAAACCAAAATGAGATTCCAATCTTAAAACAGGTAAAATCAAACCTCTCTTTTACCTTATGTTTGGTTATAAAACAGGAAAACATAAAAATTATTAAAAGGAGGGCTTGACAAATCCCAGGCAATGATTGCAATGATGACTACAAAATTAGGTCAATAGGAGGAGAAAAAGATGGTGTCTGCAGTCTGCATGGGCCAATTAGAAGCGGGCAGTGTCATCGGCTTGTAGAGGCCCATGGAAGAAGGAGGTGGTGACAGCATTAGCAAAGAGAGCTGTTTTCAGCATCAGGCCAGATGGAGAGAGCTGCAGCCTACTGATAATGGAACACAGTAAGAGAAATTGTTGAGGATAAGGCGGAGTTGTCATGATTCAGACTGTTATGCAGACCCCATGCCAGCAGAGTCTTCAGCAAGCCTCCCTCACAGCTGCTCTAGTCGCCTTTTCGCTGATCCCTACCTAACCCAGTCTCTCCATTCTCACTTTTCCTCTTCATCGAGTCACCACTTCTCCTTGACCTGGCAATCCTTGTCATGCTTTCCTGTCTTGCCTTTTAGCCTACTGCGGCCTCCTGCCTTACTTTGTAGCCTTCCAGGCCTCCTTGCCTTTCTCTGCAGTTTTCGAGGCCTTCCTGCCTTACTCAGTGGCCTCCTAGAACTCCCTGTTCTGCCTTGTGCCTTTGGGCCTTCTAGGTTCGCTTGGCCCAGCTTTGGGCCCTGTTTGGGACTTCTTGTTTATTATTTGCTTGTTCAAGTCATGTCCTTGTCCGGTCCTAGTCCAGGCTTTGCCCTCACTTCAAGCCATTGTTTGCCTGTCTTCAGTCCCAGCATCGTCTCCTGTTCCAGGCCTGGTCTCCAGCCCCAGGTCTGCCCTTGGTTCCAGTCTGTGTCTTCAGACCTGCCTGAATCCTGCTCCTGCCTGTCCTCACAGTGCCAGCCATGTCTCCCATCCTAACCCATACCTTTTTCCAGCTCCCAACCTATGCTGTGCTCCAGCTAAATCCTGCCAGTCACCAGAACCAAAGGGCTCAACCTGCAGGGGAGGTGGTTGGTACAAACGGAAGACTCAGTCCGGCCTTGCCCCAGAGTCTGGCCCTGCTCCTGTAGGGGTAATCCCTAATCCCAGCCTGTCCAACTATGACAGGGATTGAGAGAACGAGGAAAGCTTCTGGGAATGAGGAGTTTGAGAGATACTAATGGAAACTCGGGAGTGGGTGGTGATTTGAGAGGAAGATTGCTGAAGATGGAGGGTGAGATTAAGAGAGAGGGAGACTCCTAGGGGCAGGGATGGTATGAGGGAGACTGCTGAGGACTAGGGATGGGATAAGATAGAAAGGTATACTGATGAGGACTTGGTGGAGGTTGACAGAGAGGAAAGACTGTTGGGTGCAAGGGTAAGAGTTTCAAAGAGAAAGAGATTGCTAGGGATGGGAGATTAAGAGAGGAAGACAGCTGGAGGCGAGGGAAAGAGAGGCAGAGGAAGACTGCACGGGACAAGGGGACACTGATACCAAGCAGTCAGGACTAGCCAGAGAACAAACTCCAGGCTGGACTCTGGCAATACTCGTTATAAGCATCTTTCCTGTTAAATAATAATAAACAAAACTGTTAGCTAGTTTGAGAACTTCAACAAAAAAAAATCATAATTTGCAGTTCGTATTCTCGAGGCTTCTGCCTCTCTCCCCAGGCCCCCTTCATCTCTCTTGGCCCTGGTCTCTTATCCCCACTTGCAAGGCTCCACTCTATCCCAGAAACCCCCTCTGCAGTTGACAGTTAAGAAGGAACAGTACAGTTAGCTGTACCCAGTCTTTTAAGCCATTCTGAGGGAGTTCCTTACATGCTCCCTAACAGGGACATTGAGAAAGGAGACTGATGAGGTCAGGGAAAATTAGGGGCGGGGGTAGATCTGAGAGAGAGAGAGAGACTGAGGACAAAGGTAGTACGGGGGGGGGGGGGTAAACTGAGAGACCTCTCAACCAACTGGCCCTCCTTCCATCCTAGTTTGGCTCCTAGTTTTTGGGACTCACTCCTAGATCATATGACAATTTGTCAATGCTTGTGTTAAAATATTTGCCTATTTAATAGGTCTAAAAGCAATATTATAAATATATCTAAGAAGGAGTCTATTTTATTCACAGGAATAGGTGATTAAGGATTCCTTGGTATTACAGATTACAGTTTATGGTAAGAAAACTTGTTTTTTTCCCCGTTTATAAGCAGGGCTGAATTAGATATGATCTGTGGGGAGTCCCAAGCTGAGGGCTGCAATGGAGGGTTTACTTAGTAAGCAACCCGGACTCCTTTGTGGAGAGTAAACCACCAAAAGAACAGGTCACGCAAAACTGCTTGTCTGTAGGTACTGTCAGTCCTTGAGAGGATATAGAGACAGAAATAGATCGTAAAGGTGTTAACTGATGATCAAGGTGCAGCTTTGCAAACATACTCAAGGGATATTACCCTAAGATGAGCCACCAAAGAAGTCAGAGCTCTGAGCTGAAGAGGGTGGATCAAGTCTGTTATCTGCTAGCAGAGCTGAACACATTCTGCTAAGCTGGTGGACAACGTATGGCAAACGGCTGATGTCAAGTCAGTTAGTGCTGCAAGTGACAAGCTAGAGGAGAAGCCTGGCAACACAAGCAAGTTCTTATCTTATATCGGTTGAAGACATCACTACAACCTAAGGCCTGAAGGAGTCTTCCTCTTTTTCAGACACAAGGTCTCAGAAGAAAGGATAGACAACACAATGAATTGATTGATATGGAAAGTTGAGAATCTGTGGTTTAAAGTTTTTGTTGAGCGGGAAGGACCACCTAATCATTGAAAAGGGTTGCATGCGTGGCCTAGAGAGGGCATTAGTTTGAAGTTCAAAGATTCTTGCAACATGTCATATCAAAACTGAAGAAAATCCTTCCACTGTAAACCAAAAAACGGACAATATTCAAGTCATCTGGAAGGGGAAATGGTTGCCCCAAGGGTAAATGTGGCGCAAGCCTCTCAGAAAGCCAGATCTCAGTGAATGAACAGAGATAAATTTTGAGTGTACTTGAACATGGAAGTTGCTAAGATGGTGAGATATACTTCTATCGGCAGTGTGGCAGGCCCCAACCAGAGAGGGGAACAAGTGCTTGGCTCACAAGAAAAAAATGGAATACCCAATCCATAGGAAGGTATTAAGTGTTTATCACCCAAACCAGCAGATTAAGGTATGGAAGAATTGGATAACAGAGCTTTCTTTCGTTTTAAGTTAATAACAGGGGGTGTGTCCGCAGGTATATAGGGGCATAGCTGGCAAGTCATATGAGATTTACAACTATAGCTGCCCAGGACACGCACGGTCAGGTAGCCGCAGTTGCACTCACCTGGGAATCAGCAGCAGAAGAGGTGGAATAAAGTTGATGAGGTTTGTCACTCCTATGGAGAAGGAAAAATGCCCCATAACCAGTCTGAGATCACTGGATAGAAAGTCAGTGGGACAATATAGCTGTTACCATGTGACCTGACGTAATGAGAATCACACCAGCTGTCATGCAATGGAAGGTCAGAACTTTGAGAATGAGCAATATCACCACGTACGCTCGATTCGTTGTCAGGAACTCTCTCATGCAGCGAGTCTATCCATGGTTCAATGGATGTCATTAGTCCACCAGTACTAGATCTGACTTTTGGAAATTGACTAGACAGTCCAAATTTTGTAGAAAAAATGGGTTGCCTCACATAGGGAAAGATAACAACCTTTATTCTCAATAGTTCATTGAGATAAGCCAGTCATTCAAGTACAGGAAAGAACATTGAATCCTCTGGCAACAGAAGTGTGCATCTACCACCGCAAGACATTCGGTAAAGACTCTCGGAGCTGCCAAAAAGACAAACAGAAGTATCCTGTACTGGTAGTGGGAAGAATCCCCCTGTAAGCAAAGGCAGCAGCAGCAATGTGAAGGATGGATAGGTATATGACCATTTAGATCTATCAGTCCAAGGGCGCATCTCTCTTCCGAAATTATTTTTTTATGGAAGGAAAAAATCTTCTGAGGGAATACCCTCTCAATCCCTAATGAAGTAGACATTTCAGTCAAGGGCTTCACTTTCAGAAATGGGTTTCAATCCTCATGAGATATTGGGGATTAGGAATATGGGGAGTAGAAAACTTATCTAAGTAGGAACGCAGAGATTGATATTATCAATAGATGATGAAGAAGTGCTTGCATTTCACAGTGAGACTGCATTAAATGAGATAGATAGGGAGTAAAATTTGATAAGTATGGAGGGGATGGCAGCCGGGAGCAAAAGTAACGTCATCCAGACTCCAAGAATCAGAGGACCTAGAGGTCCTTGGCTGTCTGACTCCATGTCTCAAAAAAAAAAAAAAAAAAGAAGGATTTGGATCCTGTGCCGCTGCAGAACAGAATTTAGAAAGATGAAAAACTGGCCTGGGCTTGTGCCTGCTTTTTGTGTAGCCTTAGGCTGGGGGCCATCCTGCTGCCAGAGTGTGGCCAGAGGTGGTTGCCAATTTTGGGTTGGAAGAGGAGGTAGGTGGTACTGCTGAAAAACCTGGAATTGACTCCTAAGACAACATGACTTAAATGTAGAAGGTGCTCGGGGATCCATAATAGGGCTGGACGGCTACATTTCATTTCTTAATTTATCAGAGAGACCAAGTACATTCAGTGATTTCTCACTGAAATTAAATTGGATGCTGTTTGCCCTGAGCCACATCATACACTGAGCTCCAGTTGAAGCTGATGACTGGAAAAAAGTTTAAAAGTTCATAGATAGAACTGAGAAATTGACAAATGCACTCTTCCAACTTCAAAAGCTGTTGTGGGTATAAACCCTTTCTGCCGCAGACTGCAGGAAAAGACCCTCTGATGCTGAATAAATTGCTAGGATATTGAACTACGTGTAACCACTGCATATAGATATGGGTAAGAAATATGGAACTTCAGAAGAACTCCTTGCCAAGAATGTCTTAGAAGCTTTATTCAGGGCAGACGATCACGAACCATGGGAAATGGAACTCTACAATTGAAATTCCATTTTCTTATTGGCGAAAAGTTCATGTGTAATTCCTTTGAACTTTCACCTATTACCGTCAAAGTCCCTTCAATTGAACTCTTTGGATCCCTCTAAATATTGGATGCCCCGTCAGATCCAGTGGCTCTCCCACTCTACCAGATTATGAACTTTTCGCCAATAAGAAAATGGAATTTCAATTGTAGAGTTCCATTTCCCATGGTTCGTGATCGTCTGCCCTGAATAAAGCTTCTAAGACATTCTTGGCAAGGAGTTCTTCTGAAGTTCCATATTTCTTACCCATATCTATATGCAGTGGTTACATGTAGTTCAATATCCTAGCAATTTATTCAGCATTAGAGGGTCTTTCCCTGCAGTCTGCGGCAGTCAACCACCTCTGAACAGTCTTACTCTGCTGTGATTGTGTGAAAAGATCTAAAACCTCATATCAAAGGTTCTGAGAAAGTGTTAACCATCATGGGCGACACTGGTCTGGAAAAAATATCTAGAGAGACAGAATACACATCCAGGCTGTGCTCAGACAAAAACAGACTGAGGAGGCACTCTAGGCAACAACCGTGCAGGAACTCCCACACATGCTCAGTAGAGCTCAAAGCTCTACTATCTTGGAGAGACAAGTCCATTAGATGCTGCTGGGTGACGTCATCCACAGATCATGTAATTCAGCCCTGCTTATCGACAGAAAAACTATTTTTAGTCCGAGATAAGGAAGGACCCAAAAAACAAAACGGAAGGCGGTCTAGAGTAGCCACAGATGTGAAAAAACAAAAGCATACATAGAGCGTCACAGTGTGAGGAGCAGAGCCAACATATCACATGTATTTGATAGGAACAGAGAAAGTCATACAATACATATAATTCGGAAACAAAAGAAAAATATAAGTCAATCAATTGTGATCGAAATTAAAAAATTACCTTATGATTGCATACTTTACAAATATGTTAACAACCACATTTGTATAAAGGTGTGAGTCTCAGCTAAAAAAATAAATAAAATAAACATATAGATTAGGTGTCTGAAAAAATCTGCAAGATATTAAGTCCAAAGGGTAAAAATATTCTTAATATATTTACATGAAGATCAAAAGTTTGTTTCAAAATTAATTGTATAAACAAGATACTTCTATAATGTAAAAAATTAGAAACACTAAACTATTGTCAAACACGAATCAATTTTTTCATTTTATCTAAATGGTATTAAATAATTTACCTGCTTAGATTGATGACAGAAAGATTTTTTTTTTTTT
This sequence comes from Rhinatrema bivittatum, assembly GCF_901001135.1. Classification (NCBI taxonomy): domain Eukaryota; kingdom Metazoa; phylum Chordata; class Amphibia; order Gymnophiona; family Rhinatrematidae; genus Rhinatrema; species Rhinatrema bivittatum. Next base: position 168,044,960 of record NC_042616.1, on the reverse strand, counting down.
TTTTTTTTTTTTTTTTTAACATAACTGTTCCTATCAAATACATGTGATATGTTGGTTCTCCTCCTCACACTGTGACACTATGTATGTATACAGAATTTCTTCTGACTGGATGGATCTTTTAATTTAATTTATATATTGGGTTGATTTGTTCCTATCTTAATTTGTTTTTAACTATATATATATATGTAAATAAATAAATAATTGTTACTTTTTACAGCCCCTGATAAAGCCAAAAAGGCGAAACTCAGCCGGAGTCGGGTGTTATTGTATTCAATAAATTCTCTTTTCAAGGCATCAGTCTTGCTTTTGTTTTTTCAAAACTATTTTTAGTGCCATCAAGCCATTCTATCTTTTTTTTTTTAATAGGAGAAGCCTGGAACCAATATAACGTGCCCTATGAGGGATGAAGTTGGTTTCTACACCTCAAAGAGACTCCTCAGGACAGACTGGCCAAACCTATTGTTGCGACAGGAGTCCTTGCCCAAGCAATAGTGCAATAAGAAAGTGTGGAAAGAACGCCATGTTGCAATCATGCAGATCTCCTCCATGGAAGCTGATCTTAGGTAGGCTACCAACGCCGCCATGCCTTTGATGCTGAATCTTGACATAACCCATCAGATTCAAGCCCATCTGCGTGTAAAGAAGATGATGTAATCTGCTAGCCAATTAGAAATGGTGTGTTTGGCAATGGCTCATGTAAAAAGTAACAAAAGGCTGGGTGAACTTTCTAAGGGCTTCAGTCCACTCCAGATAGAAGGTGAAAGCTCCCTTGTCCAACTTGTGTATTGCTTATTTACCTTTCTGAATATGTGGCTTGAGAAAGAATGCTGGAAGGACAATTACCTGGTTAAGGTAGAAATCCAACATTACCTTAGGAAGGAACGTAAGGTGCACAGAATTACTCTATTCTAAAAAAAAAACCAACAAAAAAAAAACCTTGGTATATGGTAGATAAGTCACTAAGGCCTGGAACTCACTGACTGTATTGGCTAAGGTGACAGTCACTAAAAAATGTGACGTTCCAGGTCAGGTATTTCAGCTCACAAGTCTATAAGCTCAAAGGGAGCTTTCACTAGCTGAGTCAATACCATATTGAGGTCCCATGACACAGCAGGAAGATGAATGGGAGGTTTCAAGGGAAGCAAGCCCTGCATATATTGGATAACTAAAGGCTGTACAAGGATGTGTTTACCTTCTATGTGGAAATGGTAAGTGCTAATCGCACTAAGGTAAACTCTTGAGTATCCAAGACTAGACTTGGAAATATGTAGAAGGTAATCTAGCAGTTTTCGTATGGAGCAGGAGAAAGGATTCAAGGCCTTTTCCTCAATCCCAAAGGCAAACTTCCTCCACTTGAATCCATAGGCAGAAGTCCCCAGAAGGGCTACCAAAATGCTAGGGGGTCAGTATCAGAAAATCTATGAAGGAAGACTGAAGGATACCAATATGTATACCCTGAAAAGAGAGGAGGCGCAGAGATGATATGATATAGGCCTTCAGATACCAGAAAGGTTTTAATGATGTACAAACATCAAAGCTTTCCATTGGAAGGAAATCAGTAGAACTAGGGGTTATAAAAGGAAACTCCAGGGAGGACATCTCAGAACCAACGTCAGAAAATATTTCTTCACGGAGAGGGTGGTGGATGCCTGCAATGCCCTTCTGGGGGAGGTGGTGAAAACCAAAACCGTGAAAGAATTCAAAGAGGCATGGGATAAATACTATGGATCCCTAAAGGCTAAAGGATGGAAATGAAGAAAAGAGTGCATGGGGGTAACTTGCTTGTGTGGCAGTTACTACTCTTAACCAATATGCCTTGATACTGTTGATGCAACTCCATCATGGCTCTCTGCTTCAATGGCAGGAAGAAAAAGGGAATGGAATTTATACAGCAACCAACAAGGGCCCTGACTTTTACAGTCTGAGAAAACAAGCATGGGGGTAACTTGCTGATGTGGTGGTTACTACCCTTAACCAATAAGCCTGATACTTTGATGCAACTCAAACATTGCTCTCTGCTTCAATGGCAAGGCATAACGGAGAATTGGATTCAAACAGCAAATAATGAGGGCCCTGACTTTTCCAGTGTGGGAAACTGATAAGCATGCTCCGGACTCAGAGGCGCATAAAAGTGGGTGCGGGAACACTTTGCTGATTTATTATCCATATATTTAATTTACTTTAGTAAACTAAGTTTTACTTTACCAGATTGAGTGTGGAGTGCTCTATGACATAATATAAATCTCCACAAAGCTACCACGCAAACGTCATCCACCACGAGAGGGAGTCCCAAAGCGGTAGGGTGACTCAGATGCACACCCGGAGACTCTGAGTGGCCCAGTGCCACTGAAATCGTAGGGTCCACTGTGCTCTGCTCATGTGTAGGAGAGCAAAGGGAGTGATATGAACCGTCGCAGCCATATGCCCCAAAAGGCGCAACATACTATGAGCTGTGAGCTGGGGACTTCGAGAGATTGTACCTGCAAGCGAAGCTAAGGTGAATGCTCGATCCCGAGGCAAGAATGCCCGAGCCTGAGACATGTCAAACCTGGCCCCGATGAAGTCCAGTTTTGGTTACTGGACAAGCTGAGACTTTGGGTAGTTGATCAGAAAATCTAAGGTCTCCAAGACACGAATGGTGGCTTCCAAGGACTGTAGTGTCCCCTGCCTGGAGAAGCTCTTGATGAGCCAGTCATCCAGGTAGGGAAAGAACCTGCACATGCAGCCACCTCAGATAGGCCCTCACTACTGCCAGGCACTTGAAGACACGGGGAGCAGATGCAGCACCCGGTATTGAAAATACTTCCCGGACACCACAAATCTGAGGTATATTTCTGTGGACACAGAAAATTTCTATGTGGGCGTATGCGTCTCTTAAATCAAGGGGGCAAAAGCCAGTCTCCGCTTCATAGGAGAGGAATAAGGACACACAACGAGACCCTCTTGAACTTTTCCAGCTTGAGGAATTTGTTCAAGGCCCTCAAAAGTCCAGGATCGGATGAAGGCTCCCTGTTCTCTTTGAGATGAGGAAATACCGAGAGTAGAAGTCGCTTCCTCACTGACTGGACGGAATGGACTTGACCACCCTAGCCATTAAGAGGGCGGAGAGCTCCTTGAGCAGTATTTCCTGATCCATTGAGGACTTTCCCACAAGAGGGGCATGGGGGAGAGTCCAGAAGAATCTCCTGGAAATGCAACCGGTAACCCTCGCTGCACAATGAAAAGGACCCATCGGTCAGTGGTGATAGTCATTCCCTAGTCCGTGAAAGACTGTAGCTGTCCCCTGACCGGAGGGTCCACCAGTGTGGGCACAGGTCCGTGGCTTATGCTCCCTCGTGGCAAGTCAAAACCCTGTAGCAGGGCTAGGCTGAGGAGCTGGCTGAGACCAAGTAGTGTGCGCCTGTCTAGGGCAAGGCATCAGTCCATGCCGTTGAGACTGTACTAAACTGGGAGTAGGGTAGTACTTCCTTGGCCGGTAAAAAGGGCGCCGAGGCCCCTGCCTGGAAGACCTTTTGCCCAAGGACTGTAGGTCAGAAGTGCTAGCTGAAAGGTGTTGCAGGGTTTCATGAAAATCTTTCAGCTGGGCTACCGCCTCTTTAATCTTATCATCAAAGAGATTCTCTCCAGTGTAAGGCAAGTCCGCAATACGGTCCTGAACCTCTGGCCAGAGGTCAGAAGCTTGTAGCCTGGCCATACAACGGACACCAATGTCCGCTGCAGCTACTCTGGCCACCATCTCAAAGACGTCATATGCGGACCGCACTTCATACTTGTCGCATTCAAAACGCTGCTGCACAGCCTTCAGGAAATCCTCCTGTAGCTGTTGAGGAAGGCAATCTACCAGGACCTGAACCTGCTTCCAGATGTTTCTGGAATACTGGCTCATATACAGCTGGTAGCAGGCTATGCGAGCTGCCAACATGGAACCCTGGAAAACCTTATGCCCCAGGGAATCTAGGGCCCTGTGTTCATGTCCTGGAGGAGCCGAGGCATGGGTGTGGGTCCTCTTAGCCGTTTTTAGGCAGATTCCACCACCACAGACTAGTGAAGAAGCTGACACCTCTCAAATCCAGTGGTGGGATGAATCAGATATACAGCATCGGTTTTCCGATTAACCAGAACTGAAATAGGATGTTCCCAGAGGGGGACAAACAGTTCCTTGAAAATGTCATGGACTGGGATAGCCAACACTTCCTTTGGAGCATCCACGAATTGAAGGACCTCCAGCATCTTGTGCCTGGAGTCTTCTTCCATCAGGAGCTGGAAGGGTACCAACTCCACCATGGCCCGGACAAAACCTGCAAATGTCAGGTCCGCTGGAGGAGAGCAGCGCCTTTCCTCCAGTGTGCATGGCTCAGAAGGCAAATCCTCGGATTCTGCAGAGGAAGACTCGTAAGGCTCATCTTCCCACGGGTCACAGGGGGCATCCTCCTCACTCAGATCACCCGGTGACACCGGTGGAGGAGCCCGAAGCGTGGCCTTGGCTTGGGGCACTGAGGGCGCCAAGAGCCCCGAAGGCATCGAAAGACCGGAGAGCACCAACAGCACTGAGAGCACAGGAGGCTTCTCCAAGCACCAGGGGCATCGATGGTGTCGATGGACCCAGCTGTTCAGTGCACAGTGGACATTGAGGGACCCGCGGAGGAATAACCACCAGCCCTCCCTCATCTGAGGAATCAGCGATGGGAATGGTTTCCGATTGCGGTCGCACTGGTGTCCCCTGTGGCATTGAAGGCTCGCAGGGCATTGGCACGGGTTGTGTCTGTAGTGCCTCAAGGAGCAAATCCAAATGCTCCAGCAACGGTGCCAACACCAACGGCACAGGCTCCTGTGGCGGTGGTGGCCAAGAGGGGGCCGGTAGCTCGATGTCTTGTAGGGCTCATCCGACCGCTAACTGCACCCTGTGCTCTAACTCCTCCTCGAATGCAGCTGATTACAGTACAGCTTGAGGAGGGGGTGGAACCTGCTCTCCCTCGGAGCCCTGAGGGAGACCGGTGCCAAGCACCAGAACTGGTGGGGACTGCCTCAGGCACAACCTTGATGGAGGTCGATGCCTCGTCGGTGCAGGGCCACTTTGGGGGAGTCTCTGTTGATGCCTTCCCGGGCTTGGAGTCATGGGAGGAAGATGACAGATGACGGTGCTTCCTCACTTTCCCACTATGCTTGGCCCAGTCTTTCCCTGGCGCCAAGGGCGATGGCCCGGACCTAGAATGGGAAGAAATAGACATGGGCTAATTCCAAGCCCCTAACTCGCTCTCAGGAACTGGCAGAGGAGATGGTAGTTCAGGACCGGTACTTACAGGGTCCTCCTTGCCCCTAGTAGGAGTCGATGCCTCCTGATGCTGAGATCGAGGGCTAAGGCTTCTTGGGCCCAAACAACTTCTCCATCTTATCAAGGTGCACACGGCAATCCTTGGGGGTCATCTGGGTGCAAAAAGAACAGCCGCGCACATCGTGCGACGCCCACAGGCACAAAATACAGACCTCATGGGGATCTGTGATGGATATAGTCGGGGCAGCGGCAGAACCCAGATGACACCATCGAAAAAAAAGAGATCAACGAGCGGCAGCCACCGAGAAACAGCACCATCTGTGATCGACTTCAAGGAAAGGGAACTCACTGCGACATCTTCTAACTAAGGGCTGGAAACTGATCGAGGGACTCGGTGAGAGAAGAAAACTGATAGAGGATTGATTGGAAGTTTTCCAAAATAGAAAAAGCATGAGCTCCACATCCGCGAGACAAATGCTCCACGGAAAAAGAAAGAATGAAGATGGACCCCGCATGGACATGTGGTCAGTGCCATGCTGGGCATGCTCTGTGCATCTGGTCAAAGTTCTAGAAACTTTGACAGACGTTTTCTGTGCCGGGCTCCATCTGATGAAGTCACCCACATGTGAGGACTACCATCCTGCTTGTCCTAGAATGCATAACCCACTTTTCTGGATTCAACCGACTGGATGCTAGGAAAATGTCTAACATTACTACCAAATACAGTAATATCAACACTTAATTCTAAATTTTCTTTAAAAGTCATTAAGCCATTTTGATAATCTCTTAAAACTGTAGCCAGGAGAATAATTTTCCCTGAACTAAAAGTGCTCCATTAGCTTAATTGATTCTATTATCAAACCTGTCAGGTTTGATAATAGAATCAAGACCTCACCAGACTAACACAGCTATCTGTCGGAAGATTATCATCAAACGTGGACAGACTTGTAAAGCTTTGCTACTTACATGCTGAAACTGGATTTTCAGTTTTTGGCTTTGTTCTGTTAATTCCAAAAACTCCCTCATAATTTCATCTTTTTCTTTCCGAGCTTGCTGTAGGTTAGCAGTGAGTTGTGTGATAATGCCATCTCTTTGTTTGATGGCAGCTTCAAACTCCTGGAGCTGTATAAGACAAAAATAAAGTGATTTGAAACATTTAAAAAATGATAGAAAGTAAGAACCATAAGGTCCATCTGGGCTATTCAATTTCCTTCCTGTTGTAATACTGTAGATGAACAAAAACTGAAAAACTGGCTACAAATATTTGCATAAAACAAACATAATACTCTAACCAAAGGAAAATGCAAAAACGAATTCTCTCAAAACAAAAACTCCTTAAAAAAAACTTTTATTAAAATCAATATTTTTCAAGATACAAAATAACCTGTTGCTTTAAGTAGTATACAAAATCTAATATATTTTTTTTAACAGACTTAAGGTCTATCAGTACCAGCTACCCAATTTTCACAATATTAGAGACCTTATATGATCTCCAGTTCTGCTTTCACTTCTTCGCAACTAAGGATCCTCTGCTCTTATTCCATGTGGTTTTTAATTTGGTTACTCATCTCTTCATCACCTCCACTGGGAAGTTGTTCTGTGCAACCACCACCCTTTCTTTGAAGAAATATTTTCTAACATTACTTTTCAGTCTCATCATGTTTGTTTTGCTATACTGCCTTTCATATAAATAATCAAAAGCTTCAACATCTATATATTTCAAACATTAATGCACTCCATTTACATATCTTTAAATTTCAAAAGTCACTAAAAACAGATATCCTGACCCTTAACACATGTATAGATTAAAACCCCCAATATAATAGTACCTCAATAATGTAATCACATAGCTTAGCATTATCAAATAAACTAGGTGTCATGACCTCTTCTTCCAGAATTCCTTTCCACTAAAAATGCTTGCTTTTTGTGAATTTATACCCTAAGATATCTGAATTTCTCTATCCTATCTTTTCAGTTCTTTTGAAAATCATATTTTCTCTCTCTCTTTTTTTTTTTTTTTTTTTTACTTTTATTGACTTTCCTAACAAAGATAATGGCTCCTTTTAGATAAGCTCACTACTCTTCTACTTCACTAGGATCTTCCTCCTCTACCAGTGCCTCCCAATGCTACTTCCCATCTTAAACAGATACTGTTGAAGTTCAAGACTCTGATGTTTCTGTGACTCATCTCTATCTTTATTATTATATTAAACCATCAATGGAGTTCAGGTGACTGGTTATGTAGGCATGAGAAACATTTTCCCCATTTGTTAATAATAGGTCAGGTGTTGTCTCCTCCTTTGCAAGTTTTCTTTACCAGTTGCTCTTAAAGGAAGTCCAGGGTCACTTTCCTTCTAATGGTTTCTACAAATGGGATCTCCAATCATCATCCAGAAGATTAATATCTCCCACTGTCAACAACTCTCGATTTATTGCAGACTTATGTAGGTCTTTGACTAAATCTCTATCCAACTTTTCCATGCATACTAGAAAGATCTATAATTACGCTGATTTAAATGGACATGACATCACCTATTCTCGAAAATAATCCAGTCTCTTCCCTTCCACCCCCATTGGGGGGAGGGGAAAGATGGGTGCTTTTTGTTAATGAAATGTTACTCTTCCCTTTATTCTAACTATCCTGTCCTTCTTGAGAAGACTATATCTTTTTGTTTGTTCCTCTTCTGCTCCCTTTCTGTTAGCTGGGAGCTCTAACATTATGAGCCTTGACATGCCCTTCTAGAGTTAGGACCATCTGGGTATAACAGGAGATTGCAATCTGTTATGCAATTAGACAGTGTATGTTTGGCAACAGCGGTTCCCAGGTATATTTAGGTAAAAAGAAAAAGAATAAGAATCTGTATGGACTTTCTAAGGGTTTTAATCTGCTCCATAGAGAAGGCAATTCTTTTACAGTCTAAACTGTTCAAAGATTTTTCACCTTTGTGGACATATGACCTGGGGAAAAATTCTGGAAGGACTGGTTAAGAAAGAAATCTGACATCACCATAAGCAGGAATTTAGGATGCGTGCAGAGAGACACACTATTATGATGAAATTATGTTTAAGGTTGTTAAATCACTAGAGCCTGAAACTTACTGACTCTACAGGCAAAAATGACAGCTACCAAATACCTAATCTTCCAGGTCAGGTATTTCAGCACACAAAAATTCAGAGGCTCAAAAGGAGCTTTCATCAACTGGTTAGTACCAAGTTGAGATTCCATGACACAGCAGGTGGCTCAATTTTAAGCAAACCCCACATGAATCTGACAACTAAAGGATATTCAGAGGTGGGTTTACCTTCTGTACAGTGATCATAAGCACCAACTGCATCTTAAAATTGAGCCACCTGCTGTGTCATGGAATCTCAACTTGGCAGTTTTTGTGTGAGGCAGGAGAAAGGATCTAGAGTCTTGCCTTCACACCAATGGCAAACTGCCTTCATCTGGAACCATAAGATCTTATAGTAAAATATTTTCTAGAAGCCAGAAGGATATGAGGGATTGCTTCAAAGAATCTGAAAATACAATTTACTTCTCTCTCAAAATTCAGGCCATTAGGGCTAGGGAATACATGCAGGGATGAAGCAATGTCCCTTGATTCTGAGTTACGGCTGGTACCCATAGGGTCTGCTGTCATTCTAGGCAATGACGTCACAGTATCACGTGGTTGCTTGCAATTTAAATTCTCTGTCTCACCACTATATCGCCCCAAAACTAACACCTCTAATAAACCAAACAAGAACGTCTACTCTCCATGCTCACGCGCTCCCCTACACACCACCCAACTCTTTCACTTTTGAACATTCCGCTCCTACCATCAAGTCACAGCACCCTGCCCACTTCCAGCACCCTAGGCAATCGCCTAGTCCGCTAATACCTCTCGCCTGCTCTAGGTACCCAACACATTATTTTCCCTTCCTAAATAAGCGCATACTTAGGTCACAGTACACGCGCCTCCTTGCTAACACAAACCCACGGCGGCTGCCAGTTACGAAAACAGACGCTGGTAAACTCGGCATTGGTTTTCATAACCGGCTGTCTGCCAGTAATGAAAATGGACGCCGCGATGCAGAGTTTACCGGCGTTGGTCTTCATAACTTGGCCTTCTGCGGAGGTTTTTTTTGGTTTTGGTTTTTTTTTTTACTTAAGTAAAGAAAAGCAGTTTTTTCTGCTTTTCTGTACTTATTTTACATGCGCTCACTTATTAACCTGAGAGCTAAATATGCGTCTGAGACGCACACTTTTTTTTTTTTTTTTTAAATGCGGAGTGAATGAGTAATAGTCTCATTCACATGCATTTGCATATGATGAGCGCTATCGCATTCACTCCGCGTCGGGCGCATTAAATAGGCACTAATCCCCCTATTGCATTAGGGGTGGATTAGTGCCTATTTAACTCGCGTCCGACTGCAGGTTACACAGTGTGCTCGGCTGAGAGCACTGTACAGCATCGGCCCCAATGTTTGTGGAAGCATATTATTCTATATAATGAAAGTCTGCATTTCTATCTGTCTGTTAGGCTTTCTCAACTCAGCATGGCATCCTGTCCCTCGAGTCGCTGATGGGCTGTGGGAGGCATAAGAGTGGGAGCTGTAACATTAGCATACATAACAGCAGAAATATGATCAATCCATGGAAGCTGGCATGGAGGCAGCAACAGCAAGCAGGTGAGCGTGAGAAGACATAGTGGAAGGAAGGCATAGTAAAAGTGGTGGAGACAAGTTTAAAGGGGAGAGACAGCATGATACTCTGCCTTATTGTTAGGGCTTCAAATGGGGATTTTGATTTGGCGATCCCTGGAACCTGAGGTAAGGGCTGAGCTATGGGCAGTGTCAGCTTCTTGCAGCAGTAACCAGACACAGCTGTGCAGCCACAATTACCCAAACCTTCAAGTCATTGCAAATTACCAAATCAAAATCCTCAAAACAGAAGACCTAGCTATAAGACAGAGGACGACTATGTCTCTCTCTTTTCCTCCTCTGTATCTCTACTAGTTTATTGTCCACCAAAAACTTTGCATACTAACCTATCTAAGTTCTTAGAGTTGATTACCTCTTTGTCACTAAACTTAGTTGAGACAATCATTTTAGGAGATTTTAATTTACATATAAAAAACGATAACCTTTCTACTACTTCTCGGTCCTTTTTAGATGCTATGGCAGGATTAGGTTGGTCTCAATTGATTGTAGAACCTACTCATATAAAAGGCAACATTTTAGATTTAATTTTTTATAATTCCTCTCATCTTAACATACCAGCAGTTAGTGTAAAAAATGTCCCAGTTCCGTGGTCTGATCACCATCTGATCTCCTTTACAGCTACTATTCAACAGAAAACCGTTAACACTAATGCGAAACCTATCTTACAGCGAAAAAAGATATCAGAAACGTTTCTTAATATGTTTGCTAATAGTAAGTCCTTTAAATTAGCAGAGAATGTTGATAAATCCATGGAAAACTGGAACTTAGCTATCACCACTATTCTAGATGTAGTTGCCCCTTTCAGAGTTACAGCTGGGAAAAAATTGACGAACAAACCATCCCTCCCCTGGTACAACAAAAATTTGAGGGAACAGAAGACCTCTCTAAGGCAAAATGAACGATTGTGGCAAAAACAAAGGAATGTGAAGGAAAAAACTGACTTCCAAGTAGCCTTAAAAAGCTACAAAAAGGAAGTAAGCCAAGCTAGGAAACATTACTATGCAGATCAAATAGCACTTGCTAATAACAATCCTTCTACGCTGTTTAACATAGTAAACTGCTGATCGTTCGATAGTTCACCCAGACGTAACAAATGACACATGTGATCAAATTTCAAAGTTTTTTCAGCATAAAATTGAGATCATATCTCAAGAATTTGCTTCCTTGCCATATCCTAACTATGAATCACAAGTAGTAAATTCAGAATGGATAGAATTTGACACTACATCTCCTCTTGTGATTCAGAAAATTATTAGTAAACAAAAAATTTTAAATTCCCCCCTAAACCCGTGTACTGGCGGTTTACTTAAATCTCTTATCGAACAATATCCAGATTATTTATGTCTTATAATTAATCAATCCTTAGAATCGGGGCAGTACCCCTATCAGTTAAAGCAGACTTCAGTCCTACCTATATTGAAGAATAAATCGGCTTCTTTTTTAGATTTTTCGACTCTCAGACCTATTGCTTCATTATGTACCATAGCAAACGTTTTAGAGTCTGTTGTTCTTTACCAACTCAAAGACTATTTAGCTGAACATGAGATTTTAAGTCCAAACCAACACGGATTTAGAAAGGGTCACTCGACTGAAACTCTTTTGTTATCTTCATTCGACACTTTCCTTAGGGGATTTGACTCCTACACAGATTTCATTGTTGTTTTCTTGGACATATCTGCAGCGTTTGATACGCTAGACCATAGAATATTACTTTCAGATCTTCAACTAATAGGGATTAAGTCCACCGTCCTGAAATGGTTTGAAAGCTTTCTCTCTAACCGTATATGCCAAATTAATATAGGCCCCTACTCATCTCAAAAATACTCACAGTCTACAGGCGTTCCACAAGGCTCATCTCTTTCGCCCATATTATTTAATATCTATCTCCTTTCCTTTGTGTAAAATATTGGCCTCCCTGAACGTTCAATTCAAATTGTATGCCGATGACATACAACTATTTATCCCCTACAAAACTTCTTGGAATGACACAATTGCATTAATTCAACTGTATATGACCACAATCGAGCAATGGATGGCCCACAACCGTTTGAAACTAAATAGGAAGAAAACTGAACTTCTTTATCTCAGTTTTATATCTAATTCTACAAACGCTCCCCCTACCAGTATTAAATTGGGCAATGATGATATACAGATCACAAAACTTGCACGTAACCTAGGTGTCTGGTTGGACACCAATCTATCCTTATCTCAACACATCTCTAAAACAGTGAAAAACTCTTTTTTCAAACTTCATGTGTTAAAACATCTACGTCCACTTTTATTCTTCCGTGACTACCGATCCATTTTGCAAGCTTTAATTTTGACGGGTTTGGACTATTGTAATGATTTATATATTGGCTTGCCAGAGAACACGATTAAACCACTACAATTAGTCCTGAATTCTGCAGCGAGACTTCTCACTGGCACAATTAGAACACAACACATTACCCCAGTCTTGTTTAATTTACATTGGTTGCCAATTAAATACCGAATTCAGTATAAGACTATCACTTGTACATTCTTTGTTGAATAATGCAGATTCCACTTGGTTATGCTCTTCATTAAGAGTGTACAAACCTCAGAGAGAACTTAGGTCAGCGAGTCAAAACCTACTGGAAGTGCCATCAATAAAAAACGCTACATTAAACGTTACTAGAAACCGAGCCTTTTCAGTAGTGGGGCCTACGCTTTGGAATGCGTTGCCGAATTCATTAAGGCAAATATTTAATGCAAAGGAGTTTAAGAAAGCTTTAAAACCCCATTTATTCCAAATAGCATTCAAAGACATGGCTACTCCTAGTTTGGAAAACCAATATTAGTTTAGTCTATATATTAGTTGTTAATTATTGGGATGTTTTGTTTTTTAAGTCAATTATTTTTAAGTGATTTCTTTCTTTTGAGTTTTTATAAAATAATCGCCAATTTGTTTTTTTCCATCATTATAAGTTATATTATTGATATTACTCCCCTTTGTATTTTTATTCTTACTTTATCCTATTATTGTCATTGTTGCTTCATTTATTTATTTACTTGCTTTTTTTGGGTTTTTTGTTTAATATTAACTATACTCCTATTTTACAAGACCATTGTGAACCGCTTTGAACAGTAGTATTACTGAAAAAACGGTATAGAAATGTTTTAAATAAATAAATAAATAAAATTCTCCCTTCCCACCCCCTGTGAAGGTGTGTCCCCATCACTATCACTTTTCTATCAGTGAATTTGAGCTGCCCACTACCAGTATTCCATAAAGCCATGTTTATGGTGTACTATTATGCTATAACTAGGGGAACTCTGCACCAAAAAAATTAAATTAAGAGTTTTTAGGTAATTTTCTGTAGTGTAGTTCAAATTATTACTGAAAGACTGATTTTAAAGACTGATTTAATTTTAAAAATAAAATATATAGAATTCTGCAGAAAATAAATATACTTTGTGCAAAATATTTTTTATGCAGAAATCTCCAAGAGTTATCTGTAAAATATGGAAAAGCAGCACTGGAGGAAAAGAAAGAAGATTAAGACAAGTACTACTCATGAAGCAACACTTCATAATTGGTAAAATGGCAGAATTTTAAGTGATTAAAAGGACATGCATCCTGCTTTCTCTGGCACATGAGTCTGTTATAGGCTCCCGTGACTCTGACACCACAGGAGAAACACATAGGGCCAATGAAATTCATTGCGCTCAGCCGAGTGCACAGTTTAACTCGTTGTTGGACAAGCATCCAAAACCCCTTATGCTATAAGGGAATAGCAAGTGTTGCTTACCTGTAACAGGTGTTCTCACAGGACAGCAGGATGTTAGTCCTCACATATGGGTGACGTCAGTGAACGGAGCCCTGCTACGGAAAACTTTTCTGTCAAAGTTTCTATAAATCTTTGACTGACGCTGGCACACTGAGTACACTGAGCATGCTCAGCCTGCAATTATCCCTGTGACCACAGGTGTCTCCCCTCAGTCTCGTCTTATAGCAAAAAAGCACAAGCGAAACTAAAATAATAAAACGTACGTAGACCCAACTCCGCGGGGTGGCAGGTGGGTTTCGTGAGGACTAACATCCTGCTGTCCTGTGAGAACACCTGTTACAGGTAAGCAACACTTGCTTTCTCACAGGACAAGCAGGATGGTAGTCCTCACATATGGGTGAGTACTGAGCTGAGGATGCCCGAGAGTGGACCCAATGCACCCAAGACGTGCACAAGGCGCAACGTCGGGGGTGGAATTTGGTAAGGAGGGCATCCTGAAACCCTGGAAGGATGTTGGGTAGTTAAACCAAACAGAAGAGGAGTAGACGGACTGGCCAAACATGGAAGCATGCCGGCCAGTCTTATCTAAGGGATAATGAGCTACGAAGGGATGGAGAGAGCTCCAGATCGCAGCTTTACAAACATGTACAAGCGGCAGCAGCCGAAGGTGAATTATTGAGGCTGGTACGGCCCTAACAGAGTGTGGTTACACACGGTGTTGTAGTGAAATGCCTGCTTGTTAGTAGGAAAAAGATACAGACTGTCAATTAGGAGGAATAGGTCTGTTCACCCACTGGAACGCGCAGCTTGGCTTTTGCCACATGAGGAAAGAGTTAGGTGTAATTCCTATGGAGTGTAGTGCGGTCTGGATAGAATGCAAGTGCACTAGTACTGTCCAAGGAGTGGAAAAACCCTCTCGCTCTGGGGAGAGAGAGGTGTTGGAAAATGGACAGAGTATATTCTGAGTAAGGTGAGATGCTGCCTCTACCTTAAGAACAATATGTAGTTGAGTATGTAAAACCACTCAGTCACGGAGGGTCAGGTGAGTATGTAACAAGGTGTGGAACTCACTGACACTGTTGTCAGAAGTGATGACTACAAGGGAAAGAATTTCCCATTGTAGATTGTTACATGAGAGGAATGGCAAGGCTCGAACGGGGAACACATGAGTCTTGTAAGCACTAATATATATATATATATACCCCATTCTGTAACCAGTAAAATAGAGGCGGCTTAATCAGTGGATAACCCATGGTAAGCTGACTCGGAAGGGGTTGAACCGTTAATCGGGTATCCCCACTCCCAAGTGGTACGCCAATTGGAATCGAGGCATACCCATGTAGAGGATGTCTGGGGAGCAGAATCCGAGGGAGTAAGAGAAAAGAGTGGTGTAGAAATAAAGGGGATAAAACCCCTTTTTCTTTTGTATGTGACATGTGGTAAATCATGCCATTTTGAATGGTAAGATTTTATCTTACCATTTTGAATGGTAAGATTTTTTATGTACCTGAGAACATCAGTGAGTCCATGATATGAGACTGACCTGTGAGAAGGCGAATTGGTTACTGGTATGATAGATTGAGAAGTATGGGAAAGCATACTGGTCTCGGCCAGGACATTGGTCTGAGGAACAGTGAACCCCATCCTGGTGCAGCATAAAAAGGGTGCTGGCTATGAGAGGCATCAAAAGAGACACATATAAGAGGCCTTTGTTGCAGCAAAGGCGTCCATGGGAATGCATTGAAGACATGTGTAGGGAGTAGGATCTGGCCACCATGTGGTTTGATTCAGACGCAGAGGGCAAGTTCAGTTGACCTCAGCGGTAGAAGATTTTTCTCGCTACACATATAATCCAGGACCATCCGGGATGAAACTTATGTGGAGAAGGTCTGCTAGTGCGTTCAGTAAGTCTGTTAGACAAGTGGCCCGGGGATGCATGGAGTGAGCAAGGGCCAAGAATAGAGCTGCACAGCTTCCTAGCAGAGCAGCTAAGAGGTTGTGCGTGCTTGTGTGTTGGAAATACCACAATGTCACTAGCTGTCTGTATGCACAAAGGTTTGCTGCATAGGCAGTATTGTAAGGTATAAAGGCATAACTCATGGCTCAAAGCTCCAGGAAGTTAATGTGAAAGTCTGCATGGAGCGGAGAAGATGCATACTGGGTTGAGAAGATGTTAGTTCTAACTCTGCAACCCTGAGTAAATGCGAGCATGAGCAGGACCAGTCTAGGTTTTTGCTCTAGATCTGCATTATGGATCATGGACAATAGCAGTTGAACAGCTTAGGTCCACTGATAATTGGATTTCACTGAATCTTACTCATAGCAAAAAAAAAAAAAAAATTTTTTTAACCCATGAGTAAATGCATGGTGAAAAAGTACCGTGGCCCAACAATGAAAGAATTGAGGGGCTCAGGTTATGGTGTATGTGCGCAGAGACATATAAGAATTTGTCAGAATGTCTGCGCGGTTGTTGGACAGGAAGGTCATTGT
This sequence comes from Rhinatrema bivittatum, assembly GCF_901001135.1. NCBI lineage: Eukaryota > Metazoa > Chordata > Amphibia > Gymnophiona > Rhinatrematidae > Rhinatrema > Rhinatrema bivittatum. The sequence goes on along the minus strand of NC_042616.1, from coordinate 168,028,745 downwards.
GACTGTGGTGTCCAGAAGTTGTATATGGGATTTATGGCAGTGAAGAGCAATCTCAGGTAGTAGATTTATAGTGAGTCATGAAGAAGGTAGAGGTCCTTGCTTGGGTTGACTGTTGTTATGCAGCTGTCCATGCAAGGAAAAACATGAATGATGTTTTACTCCGTAGAGAAACAGCAGTCACTGCTAGTGATGTAATGACTAAGCTGGTGCCGAAGGTGGTGCAACCGGCAGAGCTTGGGATTGTAATATTGTTGACTCACCATGAAGCACACAGAAAAAATAGAAGAGAGAGGCAACCTACTTACTGCGGTACGGAAACATGGTGACGAGAGATACCATTTTACCTGTGCCTTCTGAAGAAAGTTGATATTTCTGAGGTCCAGGATGGGCAGAGAGTAACTACTTTCTGTTGAAAGAAAGAATAGTGAGATTAAAACTCCCCCTCCTCCCCCTCTGCGCTTTGAAGCGTCCGGAGGACTGTACCCTGAACCTTGGTACAAAGTGGGGTGGCCGCTCTGATATCCGGGAAGTTGAGAGACCAGGAGGTGTCCAACTGGCAGGGCTGACATAATCAGGATATCATGTAATCTCCCACGGGAGTGTGAGCGGTAAGAGTCGTACCCGCATGTGTGTGTGCTATACAAGAAAATGACGAGACTTGTCGCCAGGTATAGAGGTGGATTTGCAATTGAGACAGTGTTTGCTGAATCTCATGTTTAGCAAATCAGAGAATGCATCTGGAATTTCAGTCCTTAATTAGGAACCAGAAACCAGAGTATTAATCAGTACAGAGTCCCGTTGTTAACAACGGGAGGATGTCCTGATGTAATCCCAAATGATTGGTAGAGAGGTTCTCTTGGTATTGTGTCAAACATAGCTGGCAATAGCGATATGTGACACTAATACGGCTCTTGGAAGGCCAGACGACCTAGAACCTATCGAACCATATGGCCCGGTTTAGAGAACAGATCTCAATGGGATTGTCGCTGAAGCGGGATTAAAGTAGAGAACTTACCAACCGTCGTGGATCGCAGAAGGACAAGCCGGCGAAGATGGATGGCTCCATGGATTTCAGGAGTCATCGAGGGATAGCCTGGTGGACATAGACGTCCAACTAAACTCTGTAACCTGGTATGGTGGCACAGGTACAGAGGAGTCCAGGCTGAGCGTGTCTGTCACTACCACATTAATTTGTGGAGGCACCCCACCCCGCACTGGTGTCGGTGGGGAACGCCTCGGGTACAGGGGAGCCATTATGACTCATGAACCTAGTTCAGGTACAGGGGAGCCATTATGACTCATGAACCCAGCCCTCTTTGCAGCGGCTCGATGTATCATGATGCCAGTGCAGAATTCCTCCGAACTCGGTCCGGTCATTCTGGAGCATGGAGGACTGCAAGCATTGTTTGAAACAGCGGCGGTGCAGTAATGATGTTGCTCGGCCCGCCCGGGCATTCTCCAGCACAGAGTAGAATAGCACCTATGTGCTGAATGGCGTCTGTGGTGGATGATCACCGTGCCGGTGACAATGAGTGCCACAGTGCTCGGCCCGGTCTTTCCCCAGCGCAGAGGTGAACGCCCTCGCTGTCCTGGATGGCGAATGAAGACGGACTGTCAGCATGCCTGCACTGCTCCTGCACTATGTAGTGTTGTAGGCTGATACGGGGCTGTAGTAAAAACCCCAAAACATGGAGCACTGTGTTTAGGCGAGGGCATTGCGTGTAGGTGCTATGTCAGTATTGACGGTATCAATGGCGGCATGGGGTGGCCTCGAGGGTATCGTCAAAATATATACATGAAAAAATGTCGATGGCCGGGTAGAGCAACAATAACATTGATGGAGGTACCGACGGCATCGGTATAGGTATCGATGGCAACGATGTGGCATTGAAGGATCGAAAAGACATCGATGGCATCAGGAAATTGATGTCGGCATAGACGAAATCGATGGCCGCATCAATAGGAATGACAAGGATACCAATGGAAATAATGTGGGCGTCAATGTCCTCGTTGGGATGGAGACGGGCATCGACATCCTCGATAGCGTCAACCCGGGCGTCAATGGAACTGACCTGGGCATCGATGGCATCGACCCAGGCATGGACGACACCGAAAAGACCGAGGTGTGCATCGATGGCATGTGCCTGGGCATCGATGACACAGATGGAAAAATCAGCACCAGGAATGAAAACATTGATGGCACTGAAAGATCGATGCAGGGATCCATGGCAGGGGAAGTGTGTCGATGGTGTCGAAAAAGGCAGGACAGCCTAGAAAGGGGTACCAACGGTAGCGATGGGGCATCGACTGCACGAAGATATCGAGATATGAATTTGACAGGGGGCCCTGGCGGCAACAGTAACCGTGGAAGTCCCTATTCCACTAGCGCTAATAACCAGGCAGAGGGTCACAGGAGGACACTCGCAGGCTATGTGGGGTTAACTGTGAAAACATAGGGAGAGGGAAGGCCGCAATTCGGTTGGTAGGCAGGGGAAACCGTAGTGAGGTGATAGGAACCGACCGAAAAACAGGGCATAGTACTCACCGAGCGTCAGTTAAACATACACGAGAGGAGACCCGCACAGGGAAAAAGCGTTTGTGAAGTAAAAGTTTAAGTGTTTCCGTGAAGAAAAGTTGTGAGAATTTCTCACAGAGCTCCTAACCGCTATGCTTACTGCAGAGCGGAAAAAAGAAGACTGAGGGGAGACACCTGCGGTCACAGGGATAATTGCAGGCTGAGCATGCTCAGTGCGCCAGCGTCAGTCAAAGCTTTATAGAAACTTTGACAGAAAAGTTTTCCGTAGCAGGGCTCCATCCACTGACATCACCCATATGTGAGGACTACCATCCTGCTTGTCCTGTGAGAACAGCGCATCCAAAACGCGCGTCTAACCCCCTGCGAAACTAATAAAGCTCATCACATGCAAATGCATGTTGATGAAGCTATTAGCTATTCTCCCAAGATCCCCCCTCCCCAAAAAATGTGCGCCCACCCCGCACAATTTTACGCTCAGAAATTAACACCTGCCCAGAGAAGGCGTTAATTTCTGAGCAACCCAAAATAGTGTACAGAAAAGCAGAAAATATCCTCCAACTTAATATCATGGCAATATTAACTCAGAGGAACCAAAAGGTTTAAAAAAAATAAAAAGTGTGGCAGCAATCAGGTTAGGAAAATGGACACTCAATTAACGAGCATCCATTTTCCTAACCTGTGGTTGGGCACAAGTTAGGAAAACAGACGTTCATAAAATTAAGCGTCCGTTTTCCTAACCCGCTGATAGATATCTCTCCTGGGCACCCGCTGCCAAGGAGGTGTTAGGGGCAATCATTTGTCCCTAGCACCTCCTTGGTAGCGCAACCCCTAATTTAAATATTCATTCATGTGCCCAGAAGAGGTGCTGGGTACGCGTTAGGAAGGCAGGCACGTAACACTGAACACCCGTTTTCCGTGCCAATTTATCGCATCGGCTCCCTTATTGGCTTAACATTGAATAATATAAAACCTGCCACACAATTTTCAAACAAACTTGAAGCTCCCCCATGCTAATTCAATCATCTGAGAGAAGCTCCAGTGTCTGAAGGTCTGATTCAGCAGATCCCTGCAATTAATATATCTGCTTCATACTACAGCCTCTCTCCTCCCAGGCAACCTGCTGGGAACAGGAGAAGGCTAAGGCTGGAGCAGACAAAATCCAAGTTGCTCTGCTCCCTAATACAATACCTACCCTCCTGAAGGGAACAGGAAAGGAAAGGCTGAGGATGGAGTGGACAGAGCAAGTAGAGTGTCTGATCTCTCAAAATCTCTTATTTAAATCATAGTAAAGATGAATTTGATATTCATGGATGGTGTGATATTCCTTTAAAAGAATTTCATCTTTATACAAAGGTTCTTGCATCTGCCAACTCTATACCAGTTTACAAAGATTTGGATGTATTTTGGAAGTCTGCAGCTACTCCTGTCCCACAGCTGGGAACAATGGCTTTAATGTTAATTAACAGAACAACAAACTCTGCTGATGTTGAGAACAGCTTCAGGATACCTAAGCTCATATATACAGAAAGAGAAGAACTTTCTCAAGAAAATATAAAAAAAATAGTTGCACTGTATTTCATGTCAAAACAAAAATATTTTATAGTTAAAAGTTTATAACATGTATTACATGATAAATAGTTGATTTTTGCACTTGGTAGATTTTCTAATTGTACATAGTTTACATGATATTTAAAAACAATATGAAAGGTTTTCAATCAAAGAGATAAGAAGCATTCTATAAAATTATGCTAATCTGCCACATAATTGCTGCAAAATTTTGAAAAATATGTCACAGGAAACAAGTGCCTGTTATAGTATGTACCCTTTATACTGCATGGCGGAGGAAGAGAAAAAAAGGAAAAGTAAAGGCCACTAAGAGTGCCCACCAAGGTCCTGCAATTTCATATGAGCAACAGAAAACACGTTTACCATGTCACCACAATTTATAAGATGCCACATGATCAACATAAGTGAATTTTACAGTGGGGCAGACTCAGGTATCTGGTTGGAACTGTGCTTCCAACCTCACTTATTTACCATGAGTTTGGGCTTTTTTTTTTTCGGGAATTACTTTTTTTTTTTTCCTTTAACTCGCAGGTAGCTTATTTTTGGCCTTTTTTTTCCTACTTGCTTTCCCTGCTGTCCCTGTCACGACTGACAATGGTTCCTATATTTTTCCTGTTTAAGGCTGCCTTCTCTGCTTTCTAACAACGTGCTCTGTGGCCTTAAGGAACAGCTCAGCTTCTTCTTAGCAGGATCCCGGATGTAAATGGTATTGCAAGAATGAACAGAACTAGTAAACTTTCTCTGAGCTGAAGCAAACTATTTGTGCCTTACTTTTTATGCTGGAGGAAATAACTGATGTAGTCACATAAAGCAGAGTTGCTTACCTGTAACAGGTGTTCTCCCAGGACAGCAGGATGTAGTCCTCACATGTGAGTGACGTCACTGGATGGAGCCCTATCACGGAAAACTTTTCTGTCAAAGTTTCTAGAACTTTTGACTGGTACACTTAGCATGCCCAGCATGCCATAATCCCTGTAGCCACAGGGGTCGCCCTTCAGTCTCATTTGTAGCAAAAGGTGTGAGTGAAAAAAATAAAATAATAAAACGTTTCAGACCCAACTGCATGGGGTGGTGGGTGGGTTTCATGAGGACTACATCCTGCTATCCTGGGAGAAAGCAAATGTTGCTTACCTGATGTAACAGGTGTTCTCACAGGACAGCAGGATGTTAGTCCTCACAAATGGGTGACATCGAGGATGGAGCCCACCACGGAAAACTTCTGTCAAAGTTTAAACAGAACTTTGACTGGCCCCTACTGGGCATGCCCAGCAAGGCACTGACCCTGCAGCCAGCAGGGGTCTCCCTCCAGTCTGATTTTCAAAGCTACAGGCAGTGCCTAAAAAGTAAAAACAAAACGAACCCAACACCGCGGGGTGGCGGGCGGGTTTTGTGAGGACTAACATCCTGCTGTCCTGTGAGAACACCTGTTACATCAGGTAAGCAACATTTGCTTTCTCACAGGACAAGCAGGATGGTTGTCCTCACAAATGGGTGAGTACCGAGCTGAGGATGTCCTGACTTGCACCAAATGCACCCAACGACGTGCAAGAGGCACAACAACTGGGGTGGAATTTGGTAAGGGCATCCGCACCCTACCGGGAAGGTGGAAGGGTGTTGGTACATCATGTTGGAAAAAGGTTACGCAAGACAGATTGGCCGAAGATGGAGTCCTGTCTTCCAGCTTTGTCCAAACAATAGTGGGCTGCAAAAGTATGGAGAGAACTCCAGGTTGCAGCTTTACAGATGTCAGGAAGTGGCACCGATCGAAGGTGTGCCACCGAAGTCGCCATGGCCCTCACAGAGTGTGCTTTTACACGGTCTTGAAAAGGAATGCCAGCTTGCTGATAGCAACAAGAAATGCAGTCCGCCAACCAGGAGGAAAGAGCCTGCTTACCCACAGGTTGTCCTAACTTGTTAGGATGGAAAGAGACAAACAATTGAGTGCTCTTCCTGTAAGTAACTGTATGGTCTAGATAAAAAGCTAGAGCTCGTTTACAGTCTAGGGTATGCAGAGTCTGTTCCCCGGAGTTGGAGTGGGGCCTGGGAAAAAAGATAGGTAGTATGATGGATTGATTAATATGAAACTCAGAAACTACCTTAGGTAAAAATTTAGGGTGAGTGCGGAGTACCGCCCGGTCCTGCAGGAGCTTAGTGTAAGGCGGATAGGTAACTAGGGCCTGTAACTCACTAACCCTGCGAGCTGAAGTGATAGCCAAAAGGAATAACACTTTCCATGTGAGATACTTTAATTCACAGGAGTGTAGAGGTTCGAAAGGTGGTTTCATTAGACGACCAAGAACCAGATTAAGGTCCCAAGATGGGGCCGGAGGACGTAAGGGTGGCTTCAGATGGAGCAAGCCTTTAAGAAAGCGTGTTACCAGGGGTTGTACTGAAATAGGGACACCCTCTATACCTTTATGGAAAGCGGATACCGCACTGACATGCATCCTAATGGAAGAGGTTTTAAGACCTGATTCCGATAGATGCCATAAATAGTCCAAGAACTTAGAGATTGGACAGGAAAGGGGATCAAGGGACTGAGATGTGCACCATGATGTGTACCTTTTCCATTTATACGAATAGGATCTTCTGGTGGAGGGCTTTCGTGAAGCTATCAGGACACGAGAAACCGAATCCGAAAGGTTAAAAGGCTGAAGGACTAACCTTTCAACATCCATGCCGTCAGGGACAAGGCTTGGAGGTTGGGATGGAGGAGGCATCCGTCGTTCTGAGTGAGCAGATGCGGATCCGCTCCCAGAGGGATGTGCCTGCGGATGGAGAGATCCTGGAGAATGGGAAACCACACCTGGCGTGGCCAGTGGGGTGCTATCAGGATCATGGTTCCTCCGTCCTGGCGAAGCTTCACAAGAGTCCTTGACAGAAGAGGAAGTGGAGGGAATGCATAGAGCAGACCTGTCGTCCACTTGAGGGAGAAGGCATCCCTCGGCCGAGAGTGCTGGCTTCGAATGAGAGAGCAGTAATTGTCTACTTTGTGGTTCTGAGGGGACGCAAAGAGATCTATGCGGGGAGAACCCCACTTGTGAAACAGAGAGGTCGCTACCAGAGGATCGAGTGACCACTCGTGTGGTTGGAAGACCCGGCTCAGCTGATCTGCCAATACATTGTCTACTCCCGGCAGGTAAGTGGCCCTGAGGTACATGGAGTGGGAGAGGGCTTCTGCCCAAATCTGCGCAGCTTCCTGACACAGAAGGAAGGAGCCTGTGCCTCCCTGCTTGTTTATGTACCACATGGCCACTTGATTGTCTGTCTGTATTAAGATTATCTGATTCGATAGACGATCTTTGAACGTTCTGAGCGCGTAGCGGATTGCTCGAAGTTCCAAAAAATTTATCTGGTGTTCGGCTTCCTCTGGTGACCATAACCCTTGGGTTTGGAAATCGTCCACATGGGCCCCCCAACCGATGTGGGAAGCGTCGGTGGTTAGGATTACTTGTGGATCTGGTAGGAGAAAAGGTAAGCCCTGAAGGAGATTGACTTGAGTCGTCCACCAGGTTAAAGACAGGCGAAGCGCTTGTGTAACTGCGACTATGGAGGACAGGCGCTGAGAAGCTTGAATCCATTGGTGTCGCAGAGTCCATTGTGTTACTCTCATGGCTAGTCGGGTCATGGGAGTGACTTGAACCGAGGATGCCATGTGTCCTAGGAGAATGAGGAATTGGCGAGCCGTGGCAGTGTCTTGAGACTGGAGCTGGCGAGCTAGGGACATGAGAGTTTGGACCCGTTGAAGCGGAAGGTAGGCCTTTGCCTGTAAGGTGTCCAAGTCTGCCCCAATGAAAGATAAGGTTTGAGATGGGACTAAGCAAGATTTCTCGTAATTGACAAGAAACCCTAAGGAAAGGAGTGTGTTGATTGTCAATTTTAGGGAGGATTGAGCAATCTGAGGGGTGGAGGCCCTGATTAGCCAATCGTCCAGATAGGGGTAGACGTGGACACCTACCTTCCTGAGGAATGCTGCTACCACTACGAGGCATTTGGTGAAGACTCGTGGAGCAGATGCCAGACCGAAGGGTAGTACTCGGTATTGATAATGGTCGCGGCCTACCAGAAACCGCAGATACTTGCGATGGGATTGTGTTATCGCAATGTGGGTATAAGCATCCTTTAGGTCGAGAGAGCACAGCCAATCCCCCTTTTGCAGCAGAGGGAGTAGCGAGCCCAGGGTTACCATCTTGAACTTTTCTTTTTGAAGGTACTTGTTGAGGGCCCGAAGGTCCAAAATGGGACGTAGCCCCCCTGACTTCTTTGGTATTATTTATTTATTTTATTTTATTTAAGTTTTTTATATACCAACATTCAAGACAATAGTCCCATCATGCTGGTTCACATGAAACAGGAGTGCAAAATAAACTTAAACTTGAACAATAGTGCGGAAATAGCAGTTACATGTAACAAGGAAAATTGAACTTGGAATGAGAAGGAAAAAGGAAAAAGGAAAACCAGCTAATTACATATAATTACATTGTAAGAGGTAGCTAATAGTGATGTTGATGGTGATGTGATGATTGTTAGGAGTTAAATGATATTGGAGTTAGGAAAAGCCTGCCTGAACCTGGAGTAGAATCCCTTGCCTCGTTGAGAGGGAGGGACGGGTTCTATAGCATTTGATTACAAAAGAAGGGATACTTCCTGTTGTAATTGAGTCAAATGGCTGGATAGACTCCATGCTTGAAGAGGCGGGGAGTCTGCCGGAAGAGTTATGAAGTTGAGGTGGTAACCCTGTGCGATAATTGCCAGCACCCACTGATCTGAGGTAATCTGTATCCAACGCTGTAAAAAGTGGTACAGGCGACCCCCTACAGGGATGTTGGGAAGCGGGATGTGGCATGTGCTCCGTACCGGGAAGTCAAAGGCCCGCCGCAGGCCCAGGAGGTGGGGCTACAGCAGGTCTTTGTTTCCGAGGCTGGCGTGGCTGAGGTCTGCTGGAGGATCGAGCCGGACGAGGCCTAGCCGACGGAGGATAGTAACGACGTGGCCGAAAGAAAGACTTTTTAGAGTCCTTCTTAGGTGGTGGTTTGGAGGATACCTCAGATGGAACAGACGAAAGTTGCTTCAACGTCTCGTGGTGATCCTTCAATTCTGCCACAATTTGTTGAATCTGTTCTCCAAACAGATTGTCCCCTAAGCAGGGTAAATCGGCTAGACGATCCTGGACCTCTGGGCGAAGGTTAGATGACTTTAACCAAGCCCAACGTCTGGCTGAGATGGCAGTAGCTGAGACTTTTGTGGAAGCATCGAAGATATCGTAGGCCGTTCTAATCTCGTGCTTCCCAGCCTCAAATCCTTTGTGAAGAAGGGCTTGAAGCTGTGGCTGGTATTGGTCCGGTAACGTGTCAGCGTAGTCCTGCATCTGTTTAAGGATGGCTCTGTTGTATTGAGCCATGTAAAGTTGGTATGAAGCTATGCGAGATATCAACATAGCCCCATGATACACTTTCCGTCCCACACTATCCAGGAATTTATTGTCCTTGATAGGGGGAGTGGAAGAGTGTGGTTTTAGGCGCTTGGCCTTCTTTTGCGCGGACTCAACTACAACAGAGCGATGATCCAGTTGAGGCTTCTGAAATCCTGGTGCTGACTGGACGAGGTATGTGGAGTCAGCTTTCTTATTAACTGGTGACACAGATGAAGGAGATTCCCAGTTTTTCTTTAAAAGATCCAGAAATACCTGGTGAATGGGGATGGAAGCGATGATTTTTGGAGCATCCAGAAATTGGAGCAGTTCCATCATTTGGTGCCTGTCATCGGTCTCAGATTGCAGCTGAAAAGGTACAATTTCTGACATCTCCTTTACAAAATTAATAAAGGAGAGATCCTCAGGAGGAGATCGTTTTCTACTCTCTGTAGGAGATGGTGGCGATGGCAAATCTGTATCAGAAGATGTATCATCACCCCAGGTATCATAAGGGTCACGTGGGGCTTGCAGCCCTGAAGGACCTGGTTGAGGATCCAAAGGCATCGATGGAAATCTGGATGGAATCGGTGCTGCAAGCGGAACTGGGAATGGCATCGAGGGTTTCGGGGCTGCCGATGGAATCGGTGCCGGTCTTGGAATCGATGGAGCCGAGGGATAGATCGGTGGAGAGGTATGCGAAGGCACCGATGGGACTACCCCGGACGGGAGAATCAGAAACGGTGTTTCTCCTGCCGATGAGAATCCTGCCGGAGACGATGGTGTAGTCGGTGCTACTGGAATCACCGATGGAAGTGCTGTCATAAGTGCGTCCATGCGGCGTAGTAGCGGTGCTAGGGCGTCCAGCAAAGGCTCGGTGGTCGGTGCCGGGGTCGGTGCCGGAGGCGGTGCCGGAGACGGTGCCGGTGGAGGCTGGAACCTTTGCATCGCTTTCTCGATGGCCTCCTGGACCAGCCGGTCCAGTTCTGCCCGGAGACCAGGGGTAACCATACCCGGCTCGACGGGAGAGGGAGGCTGAGGCAGAGCCGGAGGGACCACCGTAACCGGTGGGATCACGGCTCCCACACCCCGAGAGGGTGAGGGTTTCCTCGATGCCTGCGAACGAGACGTGGACGGTGCCAGGTCTGACCGAGGCTTTTTTGTCGGTGGCTCGGCCTGTGCAGAGGTCGATGGCTGTGGATCCTCGACGGGCCGAGACTTGTGCCGCCGATGGCGATGTTTGTCCTTCCGATCTCCTCGCCCATCCGGGGAGGGGACAGGAGTCGACGGCCGAGAAGTCATCGGTGGTGGACGGTCACCGGAGGGTTGACGGTGGTGGTGCAACTTCGACGGTGCCGGTTCCGATGACGTCGATGCTATCGATGGTGTTGGGGTGGGTGCATGGAAGAGGAGCCCCATCTTCTCCATCCTGGCTTTACGACCCTTAGGTGTCATTAGGGCACATTTAGTGCAAGTCAGGACATCATGCTCACTACCCAAACACAAAACACAGACCCTATGGGGGTCTGTGATTGACATAGTCCGGGTGCAATCCGGACAACGACGGAACCCCGTCGCCATGGCCTAGGGCCAAATTTAGCCGCGGGATCGGTAAGTGCCAACAGGCCTCAAGGGCCAAAATCGACGGCAGTCGATGAAAAACGGCAAAAAACTTACCGGATTCCGCGAAGGCGACAAAAATTTGTCGAAGGGAGACCCCTGAGGGGCAAATTTTCTTCGGAAAGAAAAAACCGAATTCCTGTCAGGAACGTGGTAAGAGAGCTCCTTTCACCGCGTGGCAACTGCTGCGCGGAAAAAAGAAGACTGGAGGGAGACCCCTGCTGGCTGCAGGGTCAGTGCCTTGCTGGGCATGCCCAGTAGGGGCCAGTCAAAGTTCTGTTTAAACTTTGACAGAAGTTTTCCGTGGTGGGCTCCATCCTCGATGTCACCCATTTGTGAGGACAACCATCCTGCTTGTCCTGTGAGAACACCTGCTACAGGTAAGCAACTCTGCTTTCTCACAGAACAAGCAGGATGGTAGTCCTCTCATGTGGGTGATTAGCAAGCTACAGGCTGACTCATATTTGTTTGGTCCAACAGCGTACAACTTGTGCAACAAGCACAACTGTTGGTAAAAATGAGGCAGCCTGAAAATCACAGCAGGTGGATGTGGAAGGAGTTGGGATTACACTGGGAATAAGTTCTTTAAGACAGATTGGCCAAAGGCAGAGTCTTGACATCCTTCCTTGTCCAGGCAGTAATGTGCTGCAAATATGTGGAGAGAGATCCATGTTGCAGCTTTACAGATGTCAGCAATCGGTACTGAATGATAGTGTGCTACTGAGGTTGCTATGGCTCTTACAGAGTGTGCCTTTACTCATCCCTGGAGAGGAAGGCCCACTTTGTCATAGCAAAATTCAATACAGTCTGTTAACCAATTGGAGAGAGTTTGTTTTCCCACTGCAACTCCTGGTTTGTTTTCATCGAAAGAAACAAAGAGTTGGTTGTATTTCCTATGGACCGCCGTGCGGTCTAGGTAAAATGCAAGTGCACGTTTATAGTCCAAGGTGTGTAAAATCCTCTCGCCCTGGTGAGAATGGGGCCTTGGGAAAAATGTGGGCAAGACTATAGACTGATTCAAGTGGAAGTCAGTAACCACCTTGGGAAGGAATTTAGGGTGAGTACAGAGGACCACTCGGTCATGTAGGAACCTGGAATAGGGTGAATATGTGACAAGTAACTCACTAACCCTTTGAGCAGATGTAATGGCTACTAGGAAGAGAACTTGCCATGTAAGAAATGTAACATCGCAGAGTGCAAAGGCTCAAATGGGGAGCATATGAGCCTTGTAAGTACTACATTCAGGTCCCATTCAGTGACTGGTGGCCGTAGAGGGGGCTTGAGTTGTAGTAGGCCCCTCATAAACCTACTCACAAGGGGTTGCACTGTTACCGGGGCATCTCCAACTCCTTTGTGGTACACTGAGATGGCACTCAGATGTACCTTTACCAAAGAAGTCTGGAGACCAGAGTCTGAAAGGTGCCAGAGGTAGTCTAATAGAGATGGAGTGGGGCAGGAAAAAGGGTCGATACCTTTTTGCGTGCACCATATGGTAAATCTATTCCACTTAGAATAGGATTTCCGTGTGGAAGGCTTTCGTGAGGCTACAAGCACTTGAGAGACATCAGTTGAAAGGTTGAGTGGTTGCAGGATCAAGCTTTCAACATCCAGGCTGTGAGGGATAGGGTCTGAAGGTTCGGATGGCGTAACATGCCTGTTGGTATTTGAGGTAGTTGTGGGTGGATCCTTGGGCCGGTGGCAGATGACCACGCCCCCGGGGGAAGATCCCGAGAGGGACCACCGGTCAAGCTCAGAGTATGGAGACAGACACACACTAGTTCTTTTATTAAACAGTATATTGAACCACCAGAGGTGGCAGTAGTGAGCTGGAAGTGCCCGGCAGGGCTGTAGTCCCTCAGGTACTGGAACAGCGATCCTGGATAACTGAGCTGTAGAGAAACTGAATATAGTGAGTAGGCAGAGTATGCAGAGTTCAGGAACAGAACCTTGATGGTAACACTCACACAATAGTCTCTAGAAGTAGTCCAGGTGTTGGAATGAGTTAAGCCCTCAAGGAGCGAGTACCTGGTTCCAGGGAAAGCTCTGAGAGAGAGAGAGAGAGAGAGTGTAACTCACTGGTGTAGTAGGCAGCGATGACTTCCAGGCAGAGTAAGTATTCAGCAACCAGTCTGGGAACATGGGCCCTCGAGGAGCGAGTACCGGTTCCTGACTGTGACCTGAAAAACAAAGAGAGAGCGAGGCCCCTGAGGAGCGGGTACCCCTGGTAAGTCCGAGGAGGCAGAGTAGCTAGGAGAGTGCGAAACTGGTCCTTGCTAACTCGAATCGTTAGAGACTTCTAAGACCTTATATATCCAGTACTGCTGACGTCATCTCAGGGGGACGCCCCTGAGGTTCGCACCATTGCTGGTCATCAGTCGGGGCCGCGCGCACGCCCTTAGGCAACATGGCGGATTGCAGCATCGAGCCGCTCCGGAGACACCGGAGGAAAACAGCAGAATGACGCAGCGGCAGCCAACCTTCCACTTGAGCAAGAGGGAGTCGCCAAGGAGGTGAGGAGGGCGGACTGGAGATGTTGGGCAGCAACGGTCGCAACAATGCCTTGGTTCTAAGTTATGAGAGTGGGCGCTGTGCCCAGGTGAATGGGTTCTCTGATCAACAGGTCAAGAAGTATGGTAAACCACACTTGTCGAGGCCAGTACAGGGCTATGAGTATCACTGACCCTTTGTCCTGTTGTAGCTTCACGAGAGTTTTCTATCAGCAGTATCGGGGGATACGCGTATAGGAGGCCTGTGTTCCACGGGCGAGCGAAGGCATCCATGGCTAACTTGTTTTGTTGCCTGTGCAGGGAGCAGAATCTGTCCACTTTGTGATTCAGTTCGGATGCAAAGAGGTCTATTGTTGGCTGACCCCAGCATTGGAAGATTCTGGTCGTTACCACAGGATCCAGAGACCATTCGTGGGGATGGAACTGTCGACTGAGGCAATCTGCTACTACGTTCTGTATGCCTGCCAGATAAGTGGCCCGGAGATACATGGAGTGTGCAAGGGCCCAGGCCCAGATCTGCGCAGCTTCTTGGCAGAGGAGATAAGAGCCTGTGCCGCCCTGCTTTTTCAAGTACCAAATTGCAACTGTGTTGTCCGTTTGTATGAGAAGAGTCTTATGTGAAAGTTAGTCCTTGAACGCATAAAGGGCATAACATATAGCTCAAAGCTCTATGAAGTTGATCTGAAATGTTGCTTCGAGTTTCGTCCAAGTACCTTGAGTTTGAAGATTGTTCACGTGAGCTCCCCAACCCAAGTTGGAGGCATCCGTGGTTAAGGTCACTTGTGTAACTGGTTGCTGGAAGTGTAAACCTGTTAGCAAGTTGGCTTTGTTTGCCCACCAGAGAAGTTACTGACATAGCTGGTGGGTTACATGAATCTGGGTTGACAGAGGTTGAGTGGCTTGGAGCCAATGAGATTTCAAAGTCCATTGAGTTATTCTCATGGCCAATCTGGCCATAGGAGTGAAGTGGACCGTGGAAGTCATGTGGCCCAGCAACGTTAGGAATTGATGGGCTGAAGCTGTGTGTTTTGTGCACAGAGACGTAGCTAGCCTGGAAAGTGTGTCTGCGCGGTCGTTGGGCAGGAAGGTCTTTGCCACTGTGGTGTCCAAATCTGCTCTGATGAAAGTCAGGAGGGTGAGATGGAGTCAGGTGGGATTTTTGGTAGTTGATGAGAAATCTCAACGAGTGTAGCAGATTAATAGTGAGCTTGAGAGCGTCGAGAGTTCCTTGCTCTTGATGAGCCAGTCGTCCAGGTAAGGAAAGATGTGTATGCTTTTCTTGCGTAGATGGGCCGCAGCCACTGCTATGTACTTTGTAAATACACAGGGTGCCGAGGCAAGTCCAAAAGGCAGAACCCAGTACTGAAAGTGTTGCTGTCCCACTAGGAAATGCAGGTATTTGCGGTGACGTGGGAATATTGGAATGTGAGCGTAAGCGTCTTGAAGATCTAGAGAACAGAGCCAATCTGCGTTTTGCAGAAGGGGAAGCATGGTGCCCAAGGACACCATCCTGAATTTTTCTTTTCGTAGAAATTTGTTGAGATTGCGGAGGTCTAGGATGAGGCAGAGGCAGTCTGATTTCTTTGTAATGAGAAAATAGCGGGAGTAGAACCCTCTGCCCTGCTGTGCCTGGGGAACAGGTTCCACAGTCCTGGCACCCAGAAGGGTGAAGAGTTCTGACTCTAGAAGGGTTGTGTGATCTTTTCGCATCCATAGTGGATTGGGTGGTGAATCTGGGGGTACCATGAGGAAGTTTAGATGGTATCCCTGGGTTATGATGGATATAACCCATTGGTCTATGGTAATATTGAGCCAGTTTGTTATGAAGTGGTGAATTCAACCTCCTACTGGCAAATCTGGAACTGGATTTGTGGAGTGATTGCTGTTCTCTGGATAGGTTTCAAAATCCAGAGGCTTGGCCTGTTTGAGGTGGTGGCTGAGGCCTGTATATCTTGGGCTGTCGAGGATGTGCTCTGAGACGGCCTGGATGGTCTCACGCGAGATGTAGATGGGAGTATCTGCGTGGGCGATAAAATTGTTTTCTAGGGTCCCTTCTCGTGGATCTTCTTTCAGAGGAAGGGGCCTCGGTAGTAACTGTGGATAATTGCCGCAGGGTCTCATTATGGTCTTTTAGTTGGGTCACTGTGTCTTGTATCTTGTCTCCGAATAGGTTTTCACCGGTACTTGGCAAATCAGCAAGTTTGTCTTGGACTTCAGCTCTCAAGTCTGATGCTTTCAGCCAGGCCCACACCTGGCGCTGATGCCCGTCACCAACAAGCGAGAAGCTGTTTCAAAGGAGTCGTAAGCAGCACAAACCTCATGTTTCCCAGCCTCAAGGCCTTTCTGTAGTATGGCATTAAGACTATCTTGCTATTGTTGGGGAAGAGAGTTGGCTATTCCCTGATCCTGTTTCCAGAGATCCCTTTGATACTGTGTCATGTAAAGTTGGTATGCAGCTATGTGTGATACTAGCATAGAGCCCTGAAACATCTTGCAACTCGAAATATCAAGGAATTTTTGGTATTTTCCAGGAGGTGTTGAAGAGTGAGGGCACAGTTTTCTGGCCTTCTTCTGTGCGGACTCAACTACCACCAACTGATGGGGTAGTTGTGGCTATTGGAATCCAGGAATATGTTGTACTAAATAAGTTGCATCTGACCTCTTATTCACTGACTGGACAGTACAAGGATGCTCCCAGAGACGATGCTGGAGATCCACTAGCACTTCGTGGACAGGGATAGCCATAACTTCTTTCGGAGCATCAACAAATTGGGTCTTCCAATATCTTATGGCATGTGTCCTCCTCTGTAATCAGGTCAAAGGGGATTGTCTCTGTCATCTCCCTTACAAAATTAGCAAAGGAGAGGTCTTCTGGGGGAGATTTTCTCCTTTCTTCTGGAAGAGATGGTTCTGATAAGATATCCTCCATGGATGTGTCGGTGTCAACATCTTCCCAAGTGTCAAAAAGAGACTAGTCAAGATCCTGAGGGAGGGAAGAAGGTTGGTACTGTAGGACGTGTTGGCACCGATGGATCCTTCGATGGCCTCAATGGAAGATGCGGTAGCACAGATTTGGATTTCAGCAGCACCGAAAGCATCGAGAGGAAACATGGGCCTCTCGGTCCCGAGAGCCCTGATGGACCAAGCATCGGTTCCGGCATCGGTGGAATCGGTGTTGAAATTGGACTGGAGTCCGTGCCTTTGTCTTCTGAGGAGCACGGAATGGGAATCGGGGCTTTCAGAGACTTTGTGGGTTGCTTTGGCATCAGTGGCCCAGGTTGTATCGGAAGGGCACTGATGAGTGTATCCAATCGGGTTAGCAACAGTGCAAATATCGATGGCTCCAGTGTCGGTATGGGGGCCGGCATCAATGGCTGTAAGTCTCAGAGAGCATCAAGCACTGACTGGTGGATGAAACCGTCCAGTTCCTCCCTGAAAGCTGGTGTAGGTATCGCAGCTACAGGGGGAGGCTGGCTAGGTGCTACTGTCACCTCCACTGGAACTTGTGGGGGCTCAGTACCGGCACCGATTATTGGTGGGGATCGCCTTGGTTTCTCGGGTGGAGAGGAGGTTAAAGGTTCCTCTACCCGTGTCCTCTTCGCAATCGGCTCGAGAGCCATCGAGGCTTATGCGGTGTTGGTGCCGGTACCAGGAGTACAATTGTGTCGATGCCAGTTCTTCCCTCGGTGCTCAGTCCGGTCTTTCTCCGGCACCGAGGAAGACGATACGGATGCCTTAGATGGAGTCTGTGATGGGCGGTCACTGCTGCCCTGGTGCTTCTGGCGAGATTTGATGACCAGTTTCTTTGATGCTCCTGCCGGTGACGATTGGGTGGATGTCGATGGAGTCAGCTTGATTTTAAACAGGGTCTCCATTTGTCGAGGCGAGCCCGTCTATCCTTCGGAGTTATCTGGGCACAACTTGGGCAGTGAGAAACATCATGTGATAAGCCGAGGCACAGCACACAGACATCATGTGGGTCAGTAATAGACATGGTACGGGGCCACTCCGGACATTTTCTGAAACCTGTTGCCATGATGGCAGAAGCTGAGGCCCAAAAATGATGGATGGCCTGCGGAAACCGAAAAAAGGTGGGGGCAGGAACAGACTGGAGACGGTGAATTTTACTCACCAAGCAATGAAAACAATATCACGATGGGAGACACCTATGAGGGAATTTTTGAATGAAGAAATCTTAAAGTTTTTTCCGTTAGGAAAATTTTGTGAGAGAGTTCTCACAGTGGGCCGGATTTTAAAAGCCCTGCGCGCGTAAATCTGGTCGGATTTACGCGCGCAGGGCACTAGCGCGCCTATTTTGCATAGGCCGCCGGCGCGCGTAAGTCCCGGGGCTTCATAAAAGGGGCAGGAGAGGGCATGTCCGGGGGCGTGGTTGAGGCCTCCGGACCAGCCCCCGGGTCTGGTGATGGCGCGCCAGCAGCCTGCTGGCGCGCGCAGATTTACACCTGCTTTCGGCAGGCATAAATCTACCAACAAAGGTAGAGGGGGTTTAGATAGGGCCGGGGGGGCGGGTTAGGGAGGGGAAGGGAGGGGAAGGTGAGGGGAGGCGGAAGGAAAGTTCCCTCCGAGGCTGCTCCGATTTCGGAACGGCCTTGGAGGGAACAGGTGGCGCGTGCAGGTTGCACAAATGTGCACCCCCTTGAGCGTGCCGACCCCAGATTTTATAAGATACTCGCAGCTACGCGCGTATCTTATAAAATCCAGCGTACTTTTGTTCGCGCCTGGTGCACGAACAAAAGTACACGCGCGCGTAAATTTATAAAATCTACCCCAGAGCTCCTAACCGCAAGGCAAACTGCAGTGTGGAAAAAACAAGGGAGACCCCTATGGCTACAGGGATTATGATATGCTGGGCATGCTCAGTGTGCCAGTCAAAAGTTCTAGAAACTTTGACAGAAAAGTTTTACGTGATAGGGCTCCATTCAGTGACGTCACCCACATGTGAGGACTACCATCCTGCTTGTCCTGGGAGAAAATAAATGTAGCATATGATCTCTTAATGATTATGAACAGTGCCATGTGATCTATAATACTCCAGTGCTCTTCAGTATTAGCAGCAAATTAAATACACTTGTGCCAGAAGGATCTGGCTGTGGCGAAGATATTTCATAACAACTCTGCGTGCTTCCGCAATAAGAAGCATGCATGTCGGTTGTACCCAGGAATGGGATCCATTTGATTACAGCAATGATGCTTTTAAATTCCAAGCACTTTGAAAAATAATAGGGTGGACATAACCTCTAAAAATTGTTGTTTTTTCCTCTCAGAATTGATGAAAATTATAAATACATTTTATCTCAGAATCAGGTAATTTGCCTATACTTTTTATTTATACTACTAATACAAATTAATAATTCATTCTAAGCAGCGTACATCTAAGAATCCTAAAAGGATAAACTTTACATAAACAATTTAAATTACATCTCACATATATTGGTTGTCCTGAAAACCCCATTTGGAACCCTTGACTGAACTTGACCACCCTTGTCTAGAATCAAAGTGCAAGCAGTTCAGCTGCTTCCAGCCCAATGGTGTTCTCTCTGCTGGTAGTGATTGCTTCCATAGCAGTAAGATATGGTCCCACACAGGAGGCTCACGAATAAAATGAGAAGCCTGGGAGCGAATTCTAAGGTGGTAGAATGGCTTACAAATTAGCTGAGTAACAGATGCCAGTGAATAGTGGTAAATGGAACCTACTCTGAAGAGAGAGAAGAGTCTTAAGGGAAGTTCTTTAAGGATCCGTTCTGGGAATGGTTCTGATCAATATCTTTGTAAGTAATATTGCAAAGCTCAATGAACTCTTTCTGAAATATTGCAAGTGCGTTATAGAATGAGACACTGGGGTATTTTCTGTACCAACTTCATGCCAGCCAATAATATGCTGAAGTAATTCAATGAAAACATGTAGCATGACAATGCTGACAATACAGAGGATGAAGTAGTACTAGGTGTTGTCAGACTTTTTTTTTTTTTTTTAACTGTGAGAGGTACGACAATTTTTTTCCTCCATTACACTCACAAAAGAGGGAGGGTTTTTTGGTTTTTTTTAAGTGTTTTCTGTGTATAAATACTTTCTAATAAAAGTAGTTTAAATCTTGCATATTTTGGGCTTGTTTTTTTGACAAAGTGGACTTGTTCTTTTATAACTACCTGACTCAACAGCTAGTCCTTGTCTCTTTGCCTGAAACACTGGGCTGCATGCTGATTGGGTCTAATAACCAACTGGATTCCTACCCATAGGAAAGACAGCCCATTAGCATACTGAGCAAGCAGTAGAGTTACTGGGCGGGAGAAGGGTGGGCAACTCTGGCCCTCAAGAGCTACAAACAGATCTACTTTTCTAGATATCCATAGAGGCCAATATGCAAAGACATCAAGAAGGATCACTGTCAAGTTATCTGACTAAATGGCGAGTTTTGAATATTCCCAGAATATACCTGGATAACCTAGCTAAAAGTTACCCAAATAAGTAAGAGGCATTTTAGAGGTGTTCCAGGACAGGGTTAAGTTAACTGAATAACTTGTTTGGCTTATTCCGATATTTGGAGTTAGCCGAATAAGTTATTTGGCTAACTCAAGACATAGCTGCTAACACAGTCTCATGTGGCTGGATAACTTTAGCCTTAACCAACTACATATGAGATAATACAGAAACATAGAAGCATGACGGCACAAAAAGATCACATGGTCCTTCTAGTCTGCCAATCCGTCCAAATTAATATAGCTGGTTAAGCAGCAATGATGTTAAAACATATCTTGAGGGCCATGCAACTCAAATGATAGCAGACCACCCAAGCTATGACAACAAGCCCTCCCAGGCCAAGCAACCCAACTCTCTAAACCATTCTAAAAGAATTATAAAAATTAAATAGGAAGCGGTCCAGCCTGGCCCTCTCCCTCACCTTCTCCCTAGGTCCAAAAACCCTCCTCAAGCCTCACTGCCCAAATCCAACCCTAACCCTCCCAACTTCTCGGTGTTTATTAAAAAGCTGCTCTTCTGCCTGGATTGCAGAGCACTGCTAATCCAACCTGGGGCCAGCATTTTCTGTGTTGCTATGTGATCAATGCTGGGAGCATAAAGCTCACCAGTGTAGAATCCCTTGTCAAGCTCCTTAGGGGCTACTGGTTCTATAGCCCACTGGCTGAAAAGCAACTCCACCTCAAGACGGAGCTGGGTCAAACTACGTGACAGAGAAAAACCCCCCACCAATTTTGGCATTCCATTTTGAAAGCACTGACAGCACTTTAATCACTAAGGATTCACAATTAACATGTTGTAATGTTATCACATTGAAGTGTGACATAAGACAAGTAACTGTTACGCTTGAGCTTTGGTCCGGTGTCGTGAACACCACCCAAAAGGGTGGCTCCAGGTAGAGAGAGACAGGGATGGCTGGAAGGTCTCTGACGATGGCTGTGAATATGTGGTGCAGGGTATTGGCTGGGTCAAAGTCCAAGTCCAGGCTGGGTCTAAGTCCAAGTCCAGGCTGGGTCTAGGCAGGCGGCAGGCAAACAGCGACAGGGTCCAGGCTGGGTCAGGGCAGGCGGCAGGCGAACAGTGTAAAGTCCAGGCTGGGTCTAGGCAGGCGGCAGGCAAACAGTGTCAAGTCCAGGCTGGGTCTAGGCAGGCGGCAGGCAAACAGTGTCAGGGTCTGGGAAGGGTCAAGGAACCTTATAGCAAGGTAGAAAGCCCGAAGGCCACACACACACAGCAAGGCAGGGCAGAGGGCCCGAAGGCCACACACACACACAGCAAGGCAAGGCAGAGGGCCCGAAGGCCACACACACACACAGCAAGGCAAGGCAGAGGGCCCGAAGGCCACACACACACACAGCAAGGCAGGGCAGAGGGCCCGAAGGCCACACACACACACAGCAAGGCAGGGCAGAGGGCCCGAAGGCCACACACACACACAGCAAGGCAGGGCAGAGGGCCCGAAGGCCACACACACACACAGCAAGGCAGGGCAGAGGGCCCGAAGGCCACACACACACAGCAAGGCAGGGCAGGACAGAAGGCCCGAAGGCCACACACAAGGCAAAGCAAGGCAAGACAAGACAGAAGGCCCGAAGGCCACACGCACAGCAAGGCAAGGCAGAAGGCTAGAGCAGGGAGCCCAGGCGAGCTCGATGCCGAAGCACCGAGGGGACTGCCAGGCAGGGTTATAAGGGGAAGTCCAGAACATAGAGAAAACAAGGAAGATGGACTGGGCCAGTCAGGAGAGCCTGCTCTTGAAGGACCCCTGGTGGTGAGGCGGTTGCACAGCAGCCACAGCCGTAACAGTAACCCCCTCAAGGCCTCCCCCTCCTCCTGGGTCCCATCTTTGCAGGGGGTACTCAATAATGAAGTCAGACCCCTCCTGGGGCGATGCGGCAGGTTCAACTCCTTCCTGAGGCAGCAAAGTAGTCCATAACCCCTCCTGGGGTGACAAGGCAGACACAAACCCCACCTGGGGCAGCGAAATGGTCCATAACCCCTCCTGGGGCAAGGCGGCAGGGTTAGACCCCTCTTGCGGCAGCAGGGCCGGTACGGACCCCTCCTGGGGCGGCAGCAGGGGCGGCACGGCAGGCTCCAACCCCTCCCAGGGCACAGCGGTAAGTCCAAGCCCCACCTGGGGCGGCAGGGCAGGCTCCAGCCCCTCCGGGGGCGGAAGGGCAGGCTCCAGCCCCTTCTGGGATACTGCGACAGTCTTAGATGGCAGAGTAATGAAGTCAGTTGTGGGTTGTTGACCAGTTAGGGGAATCATTATGCTGGAGTGAGAGGCGGATAAAGACTGGGTTGTACAGGACATGGTAAATGAAGACTGATTCTTAAACCCCAGATCATGGTTCCTTGATTCTGCAGCTTAGTGAAGACACAGGCAGCTTTGGGCCGTCTTGGGAAGGTGTTCGTTAGTGTCTGATTGGCAGCTGTGGGAAGCAGAGCCCTGCTAGAGTTAATTACTTCCCTCAGCTTTTGTTTCTGAGGCTCTAGCGTGGAAGTTATAGAAGCCTTCTTAACCAGGTGAGTCTTGACTTTTTCTGAAATATCCCTTACTTCTTGGTGAGATGTTTTATGAAATGATGTACTGGAATTCTTTGTTTGCAAACTGCCAACAGTGAAAACCTTCTTAGTAGGACCAGAAGCATGATATAGTGTAGCAGAACTAGCTGAGTTTTTTGGAGAAACAGATAGCCCGTTAGCTTTGCAGCAGGGGCAGGGTTTGCCTGGAGGCAAAAGGCACGGAAGGCAAGAGCAGGTCCACCATCCTGGTCTAGAAGTACTACAATTTAAACACACCTGGTAAACTGAGACGTTCCTCTTGTGACAACTGCTACATACCCAGTATTCTTGATCTGAGAGCTGGCAAGCAAGACAGCTCTGGTAACTGGGATAGTTTAAGGTCTGGCAACGAGCACAGATATAAAATCTTGAAGGCTGAGGCATATTGTAATAGTGAAAAAAAAAGTTGACTCACCGGTTTAGCACAAAGACTTATCTCTTCCCCTGGAAATTGATGGCTTCGGCATACTGTTACACTTGAGCTATAGTCCGGTGTCGTGAACACCACCCAAAAGGGTGGCTCCAGGTGGAGAGAGACAGGGATGGCTGGAAGGTCTCTGACGATGGCTGTGAATATGTGGAGCAGGGTATTGGCTGGGACAAAGTGAATTCCAGGCTGGGTCTAGGCAGGCAGCAGGCAAACAGCGACAAGGTCCAGGCTGGGTCAGGGCAGGCGAACAGTGTCAAGTCCAGGCTGGGTCTAGACAGACGGCAGGCAAACAGTGTCAAGTCCAGGCTGGGTCAGGGCAGGCGGCAGGCAAACAGTGTCAGGGTCGGGCAGGGTCAAGGAACCTTATAGCAAGGTAGAAAGCCCGAAGGCCACACACACACAGCAAGGCAGGGCAGAGGGCCCGAAGGCCACACACACACACAGCAAGGCAAGGCAGAGGGCCTGAAGGCCACACACACACAGCAAGGCAGGGCAGAGGGCCCGAAGGCCACACACACACACAGCAAGGCAAGGCAGAGGGCCTGAAGGCCACACACACACAGCAAGGCAGGGCAGAGGGCCCGAAGGCCACATACACACAGCAAGGCAGGGCAGAGGGCCTGAAGGCCACACACACACACACACACACAGCAAGGCAGGGTAGAGGGCCCAAAGGCCACACACACACAGCAAGGCAGGGCAGAGGGCCCGAAAGCCACATACACACAGCAAGGTAGGGCAGAGGGCCCGAAGGCCACACACACACAGAGCAAGGCAGGACAGAAGGCCCGAAGGCCACACGCACAGCAAGGCAAGGCAAAGCAAGGCAGAAGGCCCGAAGGCCACACACACCGCAAGACAAGGCAGAAGGCTAGAGCAGGGAGCCCAGGCGAGCTCGATGCCGAAGCACCGAGGGGACTGCCAGGCAGGGTTATAAGGGGAAGTCCAGAACATAGAGAAAACAAGGAAGATGGACTGGGCCAGTCAGGAGAGCCTGCTCTTGAAGGACCCCTGGTGGTGAGGCGGTTGCACAGCAGCCATAGCCGTAACAGTAACCATTGGTATAGTAGCCCCTGCGAGAGCAAAACTCGGCCAGAATCAGGCAATATACCAATAAAGAATCCCTTGATACACCGATCACTACCGTTTGTTCTGCCAGAAGAAAGGGGCGGGCCAGGCCAGGACAGTGCCATTAGAAGCTGTCCTGAGAACACACCCGCCGTAACTTACTTCTGCACATCAGACCAGGTTAGTTAAAAAAACAAACAAAAAAAAAGGGGTTAGCTAGGGTAGATTTAGGGGTCGGGGTGGAGAGGGAAAAAGGGAAGAAGGTTAGCTAGGGGATAGGAAAGTTCCCTCCCAGTCCATTCCTTAATTGGAGTGAACTGGGAAAAAGCCGATTGAATCAACGTGCGTAATTGAAAAAAATCCCCCCCCCCCCCTCCGCAGAAGAATGCGTGGACATTAAAATCCGGCGCACATGTGCACACAGGAATCATGTTTTATAAATGCTGTGCCAAAGCACGCATGTTATAAAATAGTCACATCTATGTGCTTACGCCAGGAACCGCACACACATGGACGCGCACGTGCGCAGGTCTTAAAATCGACCCCATAATGTTTACTTTCGAGGTTTTGTGAGAGATAGTGCCTCAGTATTCAAAGCACAAGATAAACTGATATCAGCCTGGTAGGAATTTAAGATCAGAGTGGGAAGCTTTGTTGACAGTTTCTAGATTTAAGGTGGTTCGTTGGCAGATTGTGAGCGAACAGGTTTTTGAGTGGTGGTGCCAACACTATGGAATAGTTTGCCATAGGTTACCTGAAAAAGAGGAGGATTATTTGAAATTTAGAAAACAGATGACAATGTGACTGTTTTAGAAAATGTTTTAGAAGTGTTGTGTGGCAGTGTGACTGAATAGCAGCAGAAAAGGTTTTAATTTGTACATTGTTCATGTTTTATCTTGTGTTGTATTAATTTTATGAATGTATTTATATACAGCATTGTACACCAATTGGACTGGCATTGACCAGAACACGGTATACAAGATATTTTAAATAGAGGCCTTTTTACCAAACTATTCAACAGCCTAGGGCAGGGGTGGCCAAGTCCAGTCCTTGAGAGCCACAAACAGGCCTGGTTTTCAGGCTATCCACCATGAATAAGCATTTGACAGATTTGCATACAGTGGAGGCAGAGCATGCTGCTCTGTCTCATGCATATTCAAGGTAGATATCCTGAAAACATGGCCTGTTTGTGGCTCTCTAGGACCAGAGCTGGCCACCCTTGGTCTAGGGTCCTTACCTGTTGGGATGTTGGAAAAGTTTCTGGTCATCTTAGCCTGTTTCAACACCAATTCCACCACCACTGATTGATGTGATGGCTGAACTACTCCAAACTCTGGGAGTTTTCGTACTCTATTTCAGATCCAGTTTCCTGGCTACCACAGGACAGGATGCTGGATTATCCCACATTCTCTTTTGTAAATCCTGTAGGATCGAGTGAACCAGGATCACTACAAGTTCAGAAGGAGTTTCTAGAGTCTGGAATGTCCAAAGACCTTGGCGTCAAGTTGTTGCCTTTATGGACATTTACTCCCATCATCTTACCCAGCTTGTCCAAGAATTTGAAGTACAAAAGGTCTTCTGGTGAAGAAGAATGGTCTGGCAGATCTGGTAGGGTTTTGGAGGTAATCCTCGTAGACTCTTCCTCAAAGCCAAGAAGTGAAGGGACACTAACCCACAAATCCAATGATGATGGTCACTGGGACAGGGACCCTGGATGTCTCAGAGAGGAAAATTCATGGGGCATGCTCCAGATGGTGGTTCCTGTGCTCTTGCCTCAGAGTAGCAAGACTCCTCCACCGAGAGGGATGGTTGTGGGATAGATTCCAATACTGGGACTTTTGATAGGAATTCCTGAAGCCTGGAGACAAGAGGGACTCCCCTTCAGAGAACAAATCTGACACCATGGACAGGAGAGTTTGAAGGGTATCTCTCCTGGTCACTTGCTTCCAATGAGCCAAAAAATGTCTTCACAAATTCTGTCACCTTAACCTTGGGCTGCTGTGTCCTCTGACCAGGAGTTCAGAAGGGACATCTTCTTCTGAGACCAGAAAAGGCTCATCCTCATGAGACACTTCTCATGGACTATCAACAGAACTGTTGGATGCATGGAAACCAGAAGCACCACACCACATATCAGATCTGGCATCTCCAAACAAAGTCCTCACTACAGTAGATGGGATGGAAAAAAAAGACAGAGATGGAGGGAGGGCAACTCAAATGCATCACATGCAACAAAATGGCTGGGAACTTGTGCTCCGATTGCACTGAGGCATGGAACGTTGATGGATCTGAGGCTGAATGCAATATCAGAGTGAATAGTTGTGTCTGCTGAATCACAGCCAGATGCATTCATTGACAGGGAAGAAGGGTCTGCGGCCCGGAGCATTGACACACCAAAGCTTGAAGCATCAACAGCACTGATAGCTGATTCTTTTGTTGGTACCAGGAGCATAGATGGAACTGATCCAGACCTCAACTGCACCACCAGCTCCACCGCAAGGCACTTGTTTTCTTTTGTGTTGACAAGCCCTATTGGGCCTACAAACCCTTGTTTCACAACATTTTCATGCTTTGCTTGACCCTGGCACTATGGTAGATCTGGGAACTGGCACCACAAATTTGCTCAAGGAGCTCCTCCTCAGCTCAGCATGGAGGGAACCTGAGGCAGCCCTGCTCCAAGAGGAGCAACTACAGCTTTTCATTGACCTGTAAAGTTCTTCCATCTTCCAGACCCTATTCTTCTGGGACTTCAGTGACATTCGGCCACAGTCATATGATTTAGCTGTGTTGTAGTCTGGTCCCAAACATTTGTAGCAAATATTGGTGGCCATTAGGGATGGACATCTTTCAGCCATACGTACAATCCTTAAAGCCACTGGAGATGGTCTTCTTGGAGCAAGATATTTTTTCCCCTTTTTTTATAGCATTGAAAAGAGTTGTTGAGGGGCTGACAAAACATCACAACAACTCAAATCAAGCTAAAGGCAAAACAAAAGTCATATAAATTACTAAATCTAGAGAATATACTCGTCCAAGCAGAAGCTGGGACCAAAAAAAAACTGAGGGGCTCATGAGGCAACTCCCATGCATGCTCAGAAGAGCAAAAGCTTTATGAGTTATGATAGAAAGATTCGTTCGGTGCCAACTGACATCACCCCACATTTCATGGCTAATTGAGTCCTAGAGACCTAATTGTCAATAGAGAAAGAAGAAAAACAACTCGATTAAATTGTTGATTATTGAATCTGTCCAATTTTTCTGCAGTTAGCCAACTGGAAAGCTTGATACCACATATCACCAAGTTGGAAAATTGGTTTAGGAGCAGCTGTAAAACTCCCGTTCATCATTCTTAGAAGTTCAAGTGTGTTGTGACTGGGAATCAAAAACAGTAACAAAGAGGAATGGACATAAGGAATTCAAAGAAATACATTTGCATTAGTCCCCTGAATTGCACCATCTACAACAGCAAGGAGGGAAATGTATAGAAAGAAAAAGTGATCCCTGCATGATGTGTGTGTATATATGTGACAGGGGACGGCAATGTTGAATGCCAACATTCTAGACCTATACTTACAATTCCTTCGGTGTGGCAAGGGGTAAGACCAGAAGTTCTTCCATCAAAAACATTTCTTAGTTGATTAAATAGCCTTATACTTTTCTTAACAACCATTACTATTAAATCATAATTTTTTGCCAGCTCACAAATTAATTATACCTGTTGCAATCCTTCTGTACCATATGCTGCCCTCATTTCTTCTAGCTCTCTGTTAAGCTCTTCAATCTCTTGTCGTTTCTCAACCAATTCATCTTCCATAACCTCTAGCCGTGTCTGAGAGCTCTGCATGTCATGCTCTGAGTAATTCTCTGGAACTCCAAATTCTTCTTCCTAAATCAATCAAAGGTCATTAACAATCCAGCACTTGCAGCTTTACTCTGGGCAAGCAAATTCAAACACTGGATTTTGTATCAGCCAGCACTTTGCAACATTAAAAGATCATGCAGCATCTAGGAGCTCATTTCCATGGCAACCAGCCTTGTTAGTATAATTTGCACCTGAAGAGCAACTGATACTACTTCCCTTCAGTTTTAAGGATATGCCTCCAACAGAAGCTCACTTTTTCATTTGTTCTCTGTTTCAAAAATATTTTGTGGTTAGTTTTTGAAATGACCATAACATTTTTATAGTTAAAAAGTAAACTAGGCAACATGCATCAAAGGACGCTGTACAGCATGCAGTAAATTTGTTAGTAAGCAAGTATTATTCATGGCAATATTACAATGCTAAGATGTCCAAGTATGTTTAATATTCAAGATTAGTATTAACTTTGTTGAAATACTCTACCCGCATTAAGTTTGTAGACATTTGTGCTCTCGTCTCAAAACTGCAACCATTTACCTGTACAGAAATAATTCCTAGATAAAGTATAATCTGCTTAATTATTACACTTTAACTTTTGATAGAGTTATCCATTTTGGCCTCTGTTTTCTTAATAGGCTGATTGCTTATCTCTTTTTCCTCAACCTAAATCATAGGTCGATAACAGTTCTAGAACTGATTTTTTTTTTTTTTTTTGCAACATGCTGATAAGTGCATTTGAAATAGAAATACAAATGAGCATGACAGTAATTTGCAATTAAGTGTTTCTTTAATATATTATTTCTAAATGTGCACACTTCTGTTAATAATTGAATTTTTAAAAATACTCTTATTCTCTAAATGCAGAGAAGTTGATTATTCATGGCTTTTCTAGTTCACCAATGCCCTCCCCTCCCTTTTACCCTAATTTTATTATTCAAAGAGAAACACCAAGTGCTACAAGCCCACATCATAAGCTGAAAAAAAATTATGCCTGGATGAATTTTCTGCATTCCATTCATGCTACATGCATTATGGATTCATGCTACATATGATACATTCAACTGCAAAAGTACAGCTGAAATTTAGTAAACATCCGAAATGCATTTGAAGTTTCAAAGATAATCAATCACTTCAGATCACTACTTTAGTTCTGCATGGTGTGACAACTAAATAGAAAAGAAGCTGTTTAAAGGAAATATTATAACCTTCAAAATAGCTTCATTAGTAACCACAATAACAAAGACTACTATTCTTTTTTATGTCCCTGCACTTTCTAATTGCTTCCTTGCCACAACAGGCAGTGGTGCTTTTGGAAGACTTCTTCCATCCTAAGAGTCCTCCACTCTTTCAGAGGTTAATCCTGCACTGCAGGTTTACTAGATTGCTGTTGTAAAACAACATAGCAAGTTAAAGGAAAAAAGGTGCTCCTAGGATTATGACCCATCCAGGTTTCGTTTTCTCCCCAAGAGTATTTACTACTAAATGGTAAAAAAAATTACTTTAAGAACTTAAGAGCAATAAGAGCAGGGCAATGAAAAAAAAAGTCTTATATTCAATGCTAGAGATCAAATACAGACTATTTTAATTGCTTCTATTAATTTGGTAAATAAATTATCCATTAGAAATTTAATTTAATTTCCAATTTATATTCCACCTTTCTTTACTGAACGTACAGAATTTGTACCTTGTAATACCAATCAGTATTTTTTTTTATTGTGATTAGAAAAATTATGTTCATTCAGTAGAATAAAATGGATATTAAAGAAAAAAAATGTAAAAACTTAGAACAAGGTATTTACTGTTCTCTGAAGACAACACTCTAATACAGATATACTGACAGGTCACAGGACCTGTTCCTGCCAACCCTCCCAAGGTTCTTTGTCAGTGTGCTTGAGATGGGAGGGGGCTGGTTATTGGTAGCGTGACTATTAGAATTCTATTTCCAGAGAACCACAATTACAAGTAGGTCATTACGCTTTCTCAACTATAAGTAAATCATATTCCATCACTGTAATTCTAATAATCTAGTCAAGAGTTGTTCAGAAAATGAAGTACTAAAAGATGCAAGAAAAGTGCACAAGAAACCATTTTTTCCCTTTTTGATTTTAATCAGAGAGGGACAAGTCACAACTCTGAAACCAAAGCTATAAAAAAATGGGCCCTAGGGAGATGGCATTATCTCACAAACAACCCCTGAAGCAGTAGCAAGCTACACCTAGAGTACCAGGAAGAGGCAGAGTCTGCACAAGAGTGTTTGGTGAAAGTGTAGACTTGGCTCCAATTGCAGTCTTGCAAATCTCTTCAACTGAGGAAATCCCAAAGAATGCTGATGACACTGCCAGTGAGAAATGCAATATTCTAGTCAAATATTGTGTGTTTAGCCACACACGTGTTGGGCCCAAAACTGTGAAATAAAAGAATAAAATACAAGTCTAGATGGAATTTCTAAAATCATTATGCAATTTTAGATGGAAGGCAAGAACTCAACTGTGAGCAGCTCGATTTTTTTCCTTATGGGTATACAGACAAGAAAAAAATTTTGCAGAGAAGTGAAATTTCATTATCATGGGCACAAAGTCTAGGTAGGTGTGCAATATCATCTGGTCATGGTACCAGAGTCTACAGCTCACAGACCCTGCAGGCTGAAGTGACTACAACTAAAAATACAGCCTGCCAGGACTTGAACTTACAAGTTGAATTTTAAAAGTTTTCAACCGTGGGATAAGAGCCAAACTGATATTCCTGAAAATACTGGTGCCTTTGTTAAGAGGTTTCAAATACATAAGATTTCACATGACCTTGACAACTAAATCCCTGGATTTTTTTCCGCAAACTCCAAAAGTTGTAGAATTTCGAGTCTAGCATTGGGAAGAAACGTCTACCCTTATGTATTCCTGGTGACATCGTTAAAGAATGGCAAATAAAGACCAAAATGTTCCACCCAGCCTATTCAGTGCTGTCTGTAACCACCGCTCTCTGTGGGTTACACCAATGCATTTCTGGAGGCACAAAGCAACTATACCACTCCTGTTATATAGGCTGAACAACCATTCCAATAGTACTTCATTACCATCCTTTGTCTCCAGAGATCCTCTGCATTTATCCACTGCTTTTTGTTTTTTTATTCTGTTAACAATTCTTGTCTTCACCACCTCCTCTGGGAGATAAATATCCGAAAACAACTTCTGCTGATTGGTATTCAGGTTAAGCCATAAGATTAAATCTGTAGCCCTCTATGACTATCGTTAGCACTTCAAAGATGATCAGGTACCATAGGTATAAAAACCAAAAATAAATCATCATTCCCCTAAATGGCATATCCTCTGGAATGTGAGCCAGGACACTAACCCCTGAAGTCATAAGAACATAAAACTTGCCATATTGGGTCAGTCTAAAATTCAACCCTGCTTTTGACTGGGTGCTGGCATGATTCCAGCTTCTGAACATTTGTAAACGAATAAGACACTAATATTTTCCTGCAAAAGCTGTTGCTTTAGAGAATGAGTGGATATGATGCTAAAAAATGCTAAAAAAAAATCAATCCTGCTCGTCATGACCTGGTCACCATCCCGACACGAAACCTGAAAGATATGGCTCATATCATCGTCCCAACCATAACCGCCATCGTCAACAAATCACTCGAAGAAGGTGAGCTACCTACCATTCTAAAAACCACAACCCTAACTCCAATTTAAAAAAAGAAGAACCTAGACCCCCAAAGACCTGAATAACTACCGTCCGATCTCAAACCTTCCTCTACTTGCTAAGTTGACAGAGAAGGCAGCTCTGTCTCAACTAAACGAACACCTTGAAAACAACAAAATTCTACACGATGCACAACATGGATTCAGAAAAAACCGCAACACAGAAACACTACTCGTCAACCTCTCGAACGAAATCAAGAGTACTCGACAACAAAATAAACCATCTTCTAATTCTTCTCGACCTATCTGCGGCTTTTGACACCGTTGACCACAAAAGTCTACTATCAAGGCTCACCAACATCGGCCTCATACGCAGTACCCTCAACTGGTTCTTCTCTTACCTACAGAACAGATTCTACAAGGTCTCACTGAACAACAACTCGTCAAACCCCTTTCCTCTCGAAACAGGCGTACCTCAAGGGTCCACACTATTTGCAACCCTCTTCAACATATATCTCCTACCTCTATGCCACCTCATCTCCAGTCTCGGAATAACGTACTATATGTATGCCGATGACATCCAGTTCATAATCCCAATCTCCAACACACTAGAAGAGGCACTCTCCATAGCAGCAAACCACCTAACCTCAATAAGAGACATGCTAAACAAACTAAAACTGTGCCTGAACATGAATAAAACTGAATGCATCCTCATAGGAAGAAATGTCTCAGAACTAACTATCACTACACACTCCCTCACAATCGACAACATTAACATCCCGATAAAAAACAACACAAAGAACCTCGGCATATGGATTGACAAAGATCTCAACTTAAAAAAGAGCATCGCAACCAAAACCAAAGAAAGATTCTACAAACTACAAGTCCTGAAACATCTAAAACCACATCTCCACCATCAGGAATTCCGAACAGTACTACAATCGCTGATCTTCAACAGCCTTGACTACTGCAACTCGCTCATGTTAGGTCTTCCCAAATC
The DNA here is from genome assembly GCF_901001135.1 of Rhinatrema bivittatum. Lineage (NCBI taxonomy): Eukaryota > Metazoa > Chordata > Amphibia > Gymnophiona > Rhinatrematidae > Rhinatrema > Rhinatrema bivittatum. The sequence goes on along the minus strand of NC_042616.1, from coordinate 167,996,044 downwards.
ATCCCTAAAACCACTCCAAACGCTGCAAAATGCCGCAGCCAGAGTCCTAACTGGCAAAAAAAAATCGGAACACATCACCCCTGTTTTAAGAAGTCTTCACTGGCTCCCAATCGAACAGAGAATCAAATTCAAAACCCTTACTTTAGTGCACAACGGCTTACACAAAACGGAAAACACCACACTCAACAACATGATCCTTCAACACAAACCTCAGCGATACACCAGAACTACCAGCAAACTACTCCTGGACATTCCATCACTTCCATCGGCTAAGCTCATGTGCACGAGAAACAGAGCATTCTCAATTGCAGGACCAAACATATGAAACTCCCTACCACAATACCCTAAGCTCAATAATCGACAGCAAATCCTTTAAAAAAGAACTGAAAACCTGGTTATTCAGCAAAACATTCAGAGATGGCGTAGGCTAAACTTCATAACCCCACCATCAACACCACCCATGCAAGATGAGCGCACTAAGAGTTCCTAATGCTCTCCCCCCCCCTCCACTCTTCACCTCTCACCGCTCCCACCGTCCTTTCTTCCTTTCCCCTCCCCTCCCTATCCCACCCCCTTCTTTCCCCCTCAGTCCTCCCACCTTAACCTCTTGCATATCTCATTGCCATACAGTCTTGTTCTTACTAACTCGTTTCTCAGTTCTTTATTGCTGTTAAAGTTTTAATTAAAATTGACGTGACCTTGTTCAAGCGTTTAAGATTAGTTCTAAGATAATCTCCTAACAGTTTGATGTAACCTATACCATTCTATGTTCCATATACTGTTCTATGTAACAAACTGTTCTATTGTAAACCGGGGTGAAGGCTAATTGCTAAACCTCGGTATATAAAAGCTCTGAAATAAATAAATAAATAAATATGAATAAGAGCCAGCCTGTGATGGGTGGGTGTGTTGGTTGTGAATAGGAGCCTGGGGTGGGTGGGTTAGTTGTGAATGGGAGCCTGCCTGGAGTGGGCACGTGGTTTGGTGTGGGAGTGGGGGCATGTGTATGTGTGAAAATGGGAGCCTGCCTGGGGTGGGAGGATGGCTGAAGGTGGTAGTGGGGGTGTAGAAGTGTGTGTGAAAATGGGGACCTGCCTAGGGTGGGAGTGTGGTTAGGTGTCTGAATGGGAGCATGTCTGGGAATAAATGTGTGTGAGTGAGAGAGAGCCTGCCTGGGGTGGGGGGTGGGAGTGGGGGTATGTCTGAATGGGAGCCTGCCTGAGAGTGTATGCGAGTGAGAGAGTGTGCGCGTGAGAGAGAGAGCGTGTGCACGTGTGAGAGAGTGTGCGCGTGAGAGAAAGAGAGTGTGCGTGTGTGAGAAAGAGAGAGAGTATGCGTGCGTGAGAAAGAGAGAGAATGTGCATGCGTGAGAGAGTGTGCGTGCGTGAGAGAGCGCTTGCGTGCGTGAGAGAGCGCAAGCATGTGTGAGAGAGCGAGCATATGTGAGAGAGCGAGCATGTGTGAGAGAGAGAGAGCATGTGTGTGTGTGAGAGAGAGAGCGTGCGTGTGTGAGAGAGAGAGAGAGAGTGTGCGTGTGTGAGAGAGAGAGAGAGAGAGAGAGGGAGAGAGAGAGTGTGCGTGTGGAGAGAGAGAGACACACAGCCTGCCTGCGGTGGGAGGGTGGTTGGGTGTCTGAATGGGAGCATACCTGGGAATATTTGTGTGTGTGAGTGACTGAGTGAGAGAGAGACTGCCTGGGGTGGGATTGGGAATGTTGGTGAAAATGGAACCCTGCTTGGGGTGGGAGGATAGTTTGGTGTGTGAGAGTTGGGGCACTTCTCAGTTTGTGTGAAAATGGGAACCTGCCCTTGGTAGGAGGATGTTTGGGAGTGGGAGAGTATGAAAATAGGAGCCTGCATGAGGTAGGAGGGTGGACGGGGTGAAAGTGGGGAAGAGTGTGTAAAAATGGGAGCCTGCCTGGGGTGGGAGTATGGTTGGATGTCTGAATGCGAACCTGCCTGTGATGGGAGGGTGGCAGGGTGTCTGAATGGGAGCCCGTCTGGAAGTGAGAGTGCATGTGAGTGCGAGCATCTGTGTGCGAACGTGTGTGAAAGAGAGTGTGTGTGTGAGAGAGAAAGAGAGTGTGTGAGTGAGTGTATGTGCCTGGGGTGGGAGGGTGGTTGGCTGTGAGAGTGGAGGTGTGTATGAAAATGGGAGCTGCCTGGGGTGGGGTATCTGAATGGGAGCTGCCTGGGGTGGGGTATCTGAATGGGAGCCTTTTGCCTGGGTTGGGAGTGGTGTGTGTGTTTGTATCTGAATGGGAGCTGCCTGGGGTGGGAGTGGTGAGTGTGTTTGTATCTGAATGGGAGCTGCCTGGGGTGGGAGTGGTGAGTGTGTTTGTATCTGAATGGGAGCTGCCTGGGTGGGAGCTGTGTGTGTGTGTTTGTATGTGTGTGTCTGAATGGGAGTCTGCTTGGGGTGGAAGTGTGGGGGAGGGGGTGTCTGAATGGGAGCCTGCCTGGAAATGTGTCTGTGTGTGTGTGAGAGAGAGAGAGAGAGAGAGAGACAGCCTGCCTGGGGAGGGAGACTGGTCGGGGTGTGTCTGAATGGGAGCATGAGTGTGTGCGCGCGAGAGAGAGCCTGCCTGGGGTGGAAGTGTATGTGAAAATGGGAGCCTGCCTAGGATGGGAGGGTGGCTGGGCCTGGGAGTGTGTGTGTGTGAGAGAGAGAGAGAGCGAGAGGGCGTGCCTGCTGGGGTGGGTGTGAGAGTGAAAATGGGAGCCTGCCTAAGGTGGGAGGGGGTATATGTGTGAAAGTGGGAGCCTGCAGGGGGTGGAAGGATGGTTGGGTGTCGTAGTGGCGGTGTATGCCTGAATGCGAACCTGCCTGGGATGGGAGGGTGCTAGGTGTCTGAATTGGTGCCTGCCCACGGTGGGAAGAGAATGTGAAAAAAGTTTATGCCAGCCCCACCAATTCATAATAAACTCAGGATGACTGGAAATCAAAAGTTTTCAGGTATGGGAAGCAGGAGATTTTTCCCTTCTTCTTTTAATTATTAAGTATTTGATACGCCTGTTATTTTAAAATATTTTATAGCCATTTGGAAATTTTTAAAACTTTTCATATGAGTTATTTATTGGATGTTATTCTATATGTCATCTGTTTTTATTATGATTGATTTACATTTCCTGATTTTATTTGATTTATGAGGACTGTTTTTCCATTGTTTCATTACATATGTTGTAATTTCCAGTTCAGCTTCTATCTACACATTTCTATTTATATATTTATTCTGTATTTGGTGAGTGCCTGTCTGTGTTCTGCATATGTAAGTGAGGTGAGTTATTCTGCTAGCTTGAGATGTCTATGCAGGAATTTATAGTAGACCTGTTTGTTCTGCTTTCCTAATAGGAGGTGTTTTAGGGCCTGGTGTAATATTTGCCTTTTCATAGAAAGAGTTATTCCTGTTTGAGTGCTTGCACAGTTAGTACTGTTTTGGTATGAGAATTTTACTATATTGCTGTCATTCAGTTTACTCACGACTGTCCAAAGGCCAAACCCACACCTAACATGTGATACAATAAGCTTAATATCTCTTTCCTTGAGCCTTTCCTGGTCCCTGCATCGGCAGGATACCATCTACTGCTGCTGTTCACCATTCCAACCTTGACTCAGTGAATCCCCGCACCCTGATGATAAACCCCACCCATGGACAGACATCACTAGCAGCGACGGGTTTTAATTCTTGGGTGTGGATGCTGGAAGCACTTGTGCCAGAGGGGCATGCGACAAGGAGCCTACCCTTTTGTTCACCCCTTCATGAGCACATTGTGCACCCTATATTTATTTTATTTAAAAACTTTTCTATACCGTCATTAAGTTAGATTATCATCACAACGGTTTACAAAAAGGCACAAATAGAAGTAAAAGTTAATTAGTGTAGCTAACATAATATAGGTGTGCCATCATTGGACTGAACATATTTGTTCTAATAAAAACTCTAAGTTGAATTTAGTTGAGGTGTTGGTTGGAAAACTTCTGCACGGTTCATGTCTAAATTTAACACTATAAAATGTGTTTGGAGATCGTAAAAAGAAATTAAAAACTGATTTCTTGGTGCTTACTTTGCGTTCGTTTGTTTTTCTTTGTTCTCCTTATAAAAAGCCTGTCTAAAAAGCCATGTTTTTAGACTTACTTTGAATGGTTTCAGACTTCTCTGCAGTCTTATCTTGAGTGGCATTGAGTTCCACAGTACTGGACCGGCCAGAGACAGCGCTCGCTCCCTTTCTTGGGTGAGACGTGCTGATTTCACAGATAGAACAGTTAATAGCGCCTTATTAGCTGATCTTAGATTTCTGTGTGGGACGTGTACCCGAAGTGCTGTGTTTAGCCAGTCTGCCTTTTCATCGTGGATTAATTTATGAATTATGCACAGTGTTTTATATTGTATTCCTTGTTCGACTGGTAGCCAGTGTAGTTCAGCCAGTGTTCCTGAAATGTGGCCTGGAAATGGACTTAGCAGGAAGGTAAACTTAACTGGGACGCCATGTAGAAGGCATAAGTTAAATGAGTTTAGGCTAAATAGCAGTAGACACAACTGAAAGCATGTAAATAAAGAGGGTTACCTCTTTATTTACATATTCATAAAGGGTAGGGTTACGTCTTTATTTACATGCTTTCAGTTGTGTCTACTCCTGTTTTACCTAAACTCATTTAACTTATGCCTTCTACATGGCGTCCCGGTTAAGTTTACCTTCCTGCTAAATTCACTTCCAGGTCCTCCTTTCACTTTCATTTTGTAGTGCTCCTTCACGTCCAGGATGCAGTACCCATTTCTGATTGGCTGCTGGATTTTTTGCGCCAAATTTTTTAAAGTTAAATAGCCACCGACTTCATGGTAGCATCGCACCCCCAGTGACGCCGAATGTAAAACCGGTTACAAGTATAAGTTTAATCCTTTTCAATATGTTGTTAAACTGTTTTAAACATGTTTACTTTGTTTAAAATTATGCTAGCATTTTTGTTTATATACCCTTTTGTTTATTTATCCTTCGGTCCATGTCTCTTTAATCTTTTGCTTTCGTTTTCACTTTATCGCTTTACCTCCTTATTTTCCCACGCCTATTTGTCAGAACTGATTATTGGAACTTTTGTGCCACGAATTTTTTGTTAAATATATATTTTGCTAAGCATCGTCAAAGCTACATAGGCATTCAAGCCTAACTCATCTAATTTTTGCCTTCTCATTTCTTGCACGACGTTCCCGGTGAATTTATTTTCTTGTTGAGTCCACCATCAGGTTTTCCTTCCACTTTCATTTTGTTGACAACTTGTTCCTGTAGCGTTCCTTAACGTCCGGCACACTGCATTTACTTTTGAGTGCCCGCTGATTTTTTCGCGCTAAATTGTTCAAAGTTAAATAGCCACTGCCTTTATGAATACGTTACTCTCCCAGCGAAGCTGTTCGTAACACCGTTTACAGGTTTAAGTTTTTAATATGCTGTCAATTTGTTTTATTTTTTCTCAAATCATACTATTAATTTTAATCTTTTAATCTTTTTGCTTTCATTTTCCCTTTACTGCCTCACTTTTTTTTGTTTTCCCATGTCCGTCTGTCAGTACTGTTTGTTGGAATTTTTGTGTTAGAAAATTACAGCTATGAATTTTTTGTTAAAAATATGTTTTTGCTAAAAACGTTTTGTTAAGTATTGCTGAGGTTATATAGGCACTTGTTCTTATGTTAGTGTTATTTTTAGGTATGCCGTAGAGTTGACCTTTAGTATTTTACACCCTTAGTTATGCCGGCACCATTTTCCTTGTTGTCCACCTTTTGATTGCTGCTTTTGTAACGTTATCCTTGTTTTACTTTGTAGAAAAAATAAAGTATTGTTTGTCCCTCCCGACGCAGCCCCGCGGCGAAACACGGGACCGTGTCGGGGGACACGCTTTGAATTATATCCTGTTAACACACTTTGGAGTTGCCATTTCAAAAGAATATATTTCCTCACTCAAAATTATGTGTGGACATTGACTTTATCCTGCACATTCTCCTGATCTTTTTGGTCTACTAAAGAAGTTCCAATGGAATGACCATCTTCTAATCTTTCACACTAACCTCTGTTTCTCAAAATTCTCTGCCTCCACTGTCACAATTTACTTCCCTGAAGCAAAGCTTTATAAAACTAGATGACCTATGTTCCAAATTCATACCAATGCTGGACTCTGCAAATAGTGATTCACCTAATGAGTTGTTGACCTGTGGGACAACTCGTTGAACACTGTCCTTGACAATTTAGCACCAAGGAAGGTCTTCTTTAGGGAGGGGGTCTAACATTGCCCCATGGTTTAATAGTTCATAACAACAAAAGAAAAGAGATGTGAGAAGGTTGGATATCCCGCCCCATTTAAAACTTATCCACTTACCAATATTCTCTTTCCAATTATTATGCTATCACTACTGCTAAAAAACATATATTTATTCCAAATCATCAATGACTTAATAATCCAAGAGAACGTTTTCACTCTGTCAAGCAGATTATCAATCCGATCTCAGCTCCCTCTAACACTCCCACTTTGGCTCCTGGATAGAGTTTAGCAGACACTTTTGCAATTTACTTTAATGAAAAAGTGATTACTATCAGGCAAACATTTCAAACTTCTGTGAATGCTGTAATGGGAACAACATTATTTTCCATCGTTAAAAGAATGAATTCATCAACCAGCCCTCTTAATCCATGAGCTACAGCTCAGTTAAAACTTATCAAAGTTGAATCAGCCACTTTCATCTCAAAATTTGTAAATATATCACTGAATGCAGGTCCTCTTCCTGACTCATTGAAAAGAGCATTGATAAGTCCAATCTTGAAAAAGGTTTCTGCTGACATGACATTACTTTTTAATAATCTCCCCATCTCATCCCTATCATATTTGACCAAAATAGTAGAGAATGCAGTACACTAACAACTTACCACTTTTCTTGATTCCAACCCCTCTCTAGATCAGTACCAATTTGGGTTCTGGCAATTTCACAATTCTGAAATGCTCCTTCGCTCTAGTTTTCACACCATCATCAGGGTTTTGATTGTGTACTTTCTTTTGCACTCATTCTCCTAGATATTTCATCTGCCTTTCACACCAACGATCACTGTATCCTTCTCTCCAGGATGCACTCTCTCGGAATTGCTGGTTCTGGGATTTCATGGTTTATATAATATGTCAATCTCAACAAGTAAAATTTGGTTGGAAATTTCAACTTGGGTCCCTCTGACGACGTACCCCAAGGCTCGGCATTATCAGCAGCCCTTTTCAATATCTATCTGACTGCTTGCCGGCCTTGGGGTATACCTTAAATTGTATGTGGATGACATATAATTTTTTTGGCACCTCACAGAGCAAATCATCTCATCATGTCTTGCAGCCATTCATGATTGGTTTTTTTTTTTCAAAACAAACTTGCCTTAAACATCCTGAAACCAAAATTTTGATCCTATCTCAGTTCCCTCTTTCTTATGTTCCTGAAAAAAGTATCTTCAAAAATCAAAAAATACCCATATCCAAAACCGTTCATAATCTCAGTGTTCTCATTGATCCGTCTCTCTATTTGTATGCTCACAACAAGGCCCTTACATAAACTTTGTTTTTCAAGCTGCGACACTTACACCATCTAAAACCACTTCTGGATCCTCCTGATTTTTGAATGATTCTTCAATCGCTTCTTTTTTCTGGTTTGGATTACTGCAATGCACTTTTCATCAATTTGTCTGCTTATTCAATTTGCCCTTTACAGATTATCCAAAATTCTGCTGCCAGGCTATTAACAGGAACACACCTACACGAACACATCACTCCAGTTTTGCAAATGTTACATTGGCTCCCAATTTCATTTTGGATACAATATAAGCTCACAGTTACTATTCATACCCTCATTCATGATATTCCTTCACCATGGCCTGCAACAACACTAAAAATCAATACTCTCCAGAACTTTTCATTCCTCCAGTCAGTGCCTTCTAGATACTCCCTCTCCCTGGACAGTCCATCTTGAAGAGACTAGGGAACACGGGCACTATAAAGTCATCTATACTGACAATAGTTGGGTCTAGCAGTGCCATCAATGTCTGGGACTTTCTTGACTTTTGTCAATGTTCATTGATTCTTATGTAATTTTATTATGTGTGTTTTCTTATACCCTCCCTGAACATAGGAAGACGGAAATAAATATTTTAAAATAAATTGATAAGTGTCTTTTTTGCAGGGTTTTCTGGATAGCATCACAGCAGTGTGTATTTTTCTGAACAACAAACTGATGCAGACTACAGGGCCCAGCCAGCACCGATTTTATGTAATAAGTGGGGAAGGACCACCAGGGGATTATTCCTGCACAATTTAGAAATTCTGGACCTGTGACTGGGACAAAATAAGTTGGGGAAGTGTGTCAGTTTTGAAAGTTTGGATTGCCAAAGGGAGAAGTTTTTTTGCCAGTGAAAGGGGGATTGGGACAGAGCATGAGACTAAGTTTCTATAAAACAATAAAAATGTTGTGTTAAACAAAAAAAAGAACCAGGGAGGAGAGGTGGGCAGCATAGCAATTTTTCACACAGGACAGCAAAAATGTTAGCACCAGCCCTGTCTAGCTGCCATAAATATCTGCTTCTTGGAGAGCTGGTCCTGGAATTGATGAGAGGTGAAGCTATTTAAATCTAGTCCTTTGTGGAACAAGGATCAGGTCTAAGGGGTATCGGTAGAATGGCTTGGCAATAGTAATCATAACACAATCACTGAAAGGGGGTATGATAAATAAAACTATCTCAGTTGAATTTAATTTTAATAAGAGAACTATAATCAAATAAAGAAATTAGTTAGAATGAAACTAACAGGAGCAGTTGAGAGGGTTAAAATTATGCATGAGGCATGGAGACTAGTTAAAAATATTATTTAGGAAGCCCAGACAGCATGCATTTCATAAGCTAAAAAGGTGAAATGAATGTCAAACTACTAATAGCATGGCTAAATGGTGCTGAGAAAGAGGCTATTAAAGCCAAAAAGGCATCCTATAAAAAAATGGAAAGCAGATTCTGAGGAAAATTGGAAAAGAGCACAAGCACTGGCAAATTAGAAGCAAAACATCAATAAGGCGGACAAGAGAAAAAAAGATCAAAAACTAATAAAAATGTTTTCAAGTAGATCAAAATCGAACAGCTTACAAGGGAATCAGTTGGACCATTAGATGACCAAGAGATAAAAGGATGCTCAGGGAATATAAGAGCACAGCAGAGAAAAAACAAATTAAGTCTTTTCTTTGGTCTTCATTGCAGAGGATGTTGGGGGAGATAGCCACACCAGAAACACTCTTGGTAGGAGATAATTCACAGGAACTGTGAAACCAGAAGAGATGTTAGTCCAAACTGACAAATTAAATGGTAGCAAATCACCAGGACCTGATAATATGAACCCCTAAATCCTGAAGGAACTCAAATATGAAACTGCAGATCTACTACTGGTAAACTCAAATATATCATTAAAACCTGCTACTGTTTATGCTGCCTGGAGGATAGGCAATTATAATTTTAAGAAGGGTTATGGGGTAAGCCATAAAACTACAGACCAATTAACCAAATGGCAGCGTCAAGCAAAAAGATGGAAATTATTAAGAACAGAATTTCTGGTCATGCGGAGAAACACAGCTTAATGGCGGAAAAACCAGCATGAATTCAGCAAAAGGGCATTTTGTGCCTTACTAAACTATTAGAAATCTGTGAAAGTATGAATAAGAATGTAGATGATGACGAGCCAGTTTATAAAGATATATGGATTTTCAGAAAGCATTTAACAAAGCTCCTTATGGGAATCACCTCAGGAAATTAAAAAGGTTAGATGACAGAAATCAATGTCCTAGCCCAAAAGAGCTGCTCAACCTGCCGAGCCTATGCTGCTTCCACACCTCACTAACACCTCAGAGACGTAAGCATGAGATGTTGAACACCAACGCCAAGAAGAAGTACCCAGTAAAAAGGAAGGACATGAACTCAGCCCTCTCTGGCTGAAGACAGAAAAGGGTCTCCAGCTTCGGGGGGGAGAGCGCGAAAGCTTTCTCTTCCGAGCCTCACTTAGCCTGCAACCACTGGATGGCAGATGAAATTTAATATGGATAAGAGCAAGGTGATGCATATAGGGAAAAATAACCCATGCTATAGTTACACAATGTTAGGTTCCATATTAGGTGCTACCACCCAAGAAAGAGACCTAGGCGTCATAGTAGATAACACATTGAAATCGTCAGTTCAGTGTGCTGCGGCAGTCAAAAAAGCAAACAGAATGTTGGGAATTATTAGAAAGGGAATGGTGAATAAAACGGAAAATGTCATAATACCTCTGTATTGCTCTATTGTGAGACCGCACCTTAAATACTGTGTACAATTCTGGTCGCCGCATCTCAAAAAAGATATAGTTGAGATGGAGAAGGTACAGAGAAGGGCAACCAAAATGATAAAGGGGATGGAACAGCTCCCCTATGAGGAAAGACTAAAGAGGTTAGGACTATTTAGCTTGGAGAAGAGACGGCTGAGGGGGGATATGATAGATGTGTTTAAAATCATGAGAGGTCTAGAACGGGTAGATGTGAATCGGTTATTTACTCTTTCGGATAATAGAAGGACTAGGGGGCACTCCATGAAGTTAGCATGTGGCACATTTAAAATTAATCGGAGAAAGTTCTTTTTCACTCAACGCACAATTAAACTCTGGAATTTGTTGCTAGAGGATATGGTTAGGGCAGTTAGTGTAGCTGGGTTTAAAAAAGGTTTGGATAAGTTCTTAGAGGTGAAGTCCATTACCTACAATTAATTAAGTTGACTTAGAAAATAGCCACTGCTATTACTAGCATCAATAGCATGGGATAGACTTAGTTTTTGGGTTCTTGCCAGGTTCTAATGCCCTGGATTGGCCACTGTTGGAGACAGAATACTGGGCTTGATGGACCCTTGGATCTGACCCACTATGGCAGGGGTCGGGAACCCAAGGCTCGCGAGCCAGATATGGCTCTTTTGAGGGCTGCATCTGGCTCGCAGACAAGTGTCGCCACACTTCGCGGTTCCCCGCTGACCCAGCTGCTCCCCGGTCCTCCGCCGCCCGGGCTTAAAATGCTGTCAGCGTGGGCGGAACGCGGCAGGACAGCTGGAGTCAGCGGCACCGGCGTGCTCTCTTCTCCTCCCCCCCCCCCCCTGCGGCCCGGAAGAGGAAGTGGAGAGCATCGGGTGCCTGCGCGGAAGAAGAGACCACGCTAGTGTGGTCTCTTCTTCCCGCGCAGGCACCCGATGCTCTCCACTTCCTCTTCCGGGCCGCGGGGGGGGGGGGGGGGGGAGAAGAAGAGAGCACGCCGGTGCTGCTGACTGGAGTCAGCGACATGACTGGAGTCATCCGGGTGCCTGCACGGGAGTCATCGGGTGTCAGCCGGGTGCCAGCGCTGGAGTCATCAGGTGCCTGCGCGGGAGTCTTCCCGCGCAGGCACCCGATGCTCTCCACTTCCTCTTCCGGGCCGGTTAGTGTTGGGAGGAGGTTAGCGTTGGGAGGAGGCTGCTGCTGCCGCGAGTTCCCGGGGTGGGGGAGAGAGATAGTGAATGAGCGAGCAAGCATGTGTGTTTGAGATCCTGTGTGTGTGTGTGTGTGTGTGTGTGTGTGTGTGTGTGTGTGTGTGTGTGTGTGTGAGTGAGTGAGAGATTGCATGTATGTGAATGATTGCGAGCCTGTATATGTGAAAGAGAGTATGTCTGTGATTGAGAGCCTGCCTGTGAGAGAGAGAGCATGAATGTAAGTTTACCATTGGGAACCTGTATGTGTAAGTTTGTAATTGAAAACCTGTTTGTTTGAAAGAGTATGTGTGTATGATTGAGATCCTTTGTGTGTGAGAGAAATCATGTGTATGTATGATTAAGAGCCTGTGTGTATAAGTAAGAGAGAGATCATGTGTGTCTGTGTGTGATTGAGAGCTGGTTTAGGTGATGGAGCATGTGAGTATGTGATTGAGAGCCTGTGTTTAAATGAGAGAGAGAGACCATGTGTGTCTGTGTGTGATTGAGAGCTGATTTAGGTAAGGGAGCATGTGAGTATGTGATTGAGAGCCTGTGTGTAAATGAGAGAAAGAGAGGACATGTTTGTAAGCATGTGAATGAGAGTCTGTGTGTGAGAGAAAAAGACAGCATGTATTTATGTGATTGAAAGCCTGTGTGTGTGTGTGTAAGCGTGAAAGGATAGACAGCATGTGTGTAAATGTGTAATTAAGAGCCTATATAAGTGAGAGAGAAAAAGCATGTGTATATGTGAGTACTGAGAGCATGTGTGTATAGGTGTGTCATTGAGAGCCAGTGAGAGAGAGAGCGCTGGTATGTGACTGAGAGAGGAGAAAGTTCCAAGCAAACCACCACGCCTCCTGCTAATTCAGAACAATCTCAGGACACCTGGATATCAAACGTTCCCAGGTATGCAGAGCAAAAAAATTTTTGTATCCTTATTATTTTTCATTACTGGATCTTTGTGTCTGCTATTTTGAAATATTTTGTTGGTATCTGGAAATGTTTTATATGAGTTTTTAATTATTGGATATTCCACTCATCAGCTGTTTCGAAATATGTTCTTTTTGTTAGTACAGTTTTACTGCTGATGATTTTATATTTCTTGATTTGTTTTATAAGGATGGGTGATGTTTCTTTTTTCCTTTGTTACACTGCATACAGAGACTCTGGCTTGTTGCAGTTTCCAATTCAGTTTTTTCTGCATGCTTCTTGTTATGCGTTTTGGTCTCTTTATTCTATCAGCTCGATCCAGTAAAGTCCGTGGGAGAGCGGACTAACGCCCGCTCTCCCGGCGCGCGCACCGGCCCCTCGCCGGTGCGCGCGATCCAGTATTTAAATTAGGCGACGCGGTGCAAACGAGGAAAAAGAGGCGCTAGGGACACTAGCGCGTCCCTAGCGCCTCCTTTTGGCCTGGAGCGGCGGCTGTCAGCGGGTTTGACAGCCGACGCTCAATTTTGCCGGCGTCGGTTCTCGAGCCCGCTGACAGCCACGGGCTCGGAAACCGGACGCCGGCAAAATTGAGCGTCCGGTTTTCGGCCCGACAGCCGCGGGCCAAATTCAAAATTTTTTTATTTTTTTTTTTACTTTTTTTTTACTTTTGGGGACCTCCGACTTAATATCGCTATGATATTAAGTCGGAGGGTGCACAGAAAAGCAGTTTTTACTGCTTTTCTGTGCACTTCCCTGGCACCGGAAGAAATTAGCGCCGACCTTTGGGCGGCGCTAATTTCTTAGAGTAAAATGTGCGGCTTGGCTGCACATTTTACTTACTGGATCGCTCAGGAATACCTAATAGGGCCATCAACATGCATTTGCATGTTGAGGGCGCTATTAGGTGCCGCGGGTGGGCCGCGTGTTTTCCTCCCCTTACTGAATAAGGGGTAAGGGAAAACACGCGTCCAGAGCAGGGTGACAGTGCGCTCCGACGGAGCACACTTTACTGGATCGACCTGTCAGTTAGGTGAGGGACAGCACGTGATTCAGGTGAGGTTTTCTGCTGGCGTGTTCTGTGTAGGACTCTATAGCAGCCTGACTTGGTCCGTTTTCCTAATAGGAGATGTATTGGTGTCTTAAGGCCTGGTGTAATATTTTCAGAGACCTATTGTACTTTAAAAGTGTGATCTTACATAAAATGCACACATTTACTTGTATTTAGTTTTAAACATATTGTATGGCTCTCATGGAATTACATTTTAAAATATGTGGCGTTTATGGCTCTCTCAGCCAAAAAGGTTCCTGACCCCTGCACTATGGCATACCTTACATTCTTATGTGTGTAATTTTTTTTGCCTTATTTTATGATCAAAGACATATTATTGACTCAAGCAAAGTAAGGTTAAGCTCAGTGGAAATATTCTCTACGACATCCTAGAATATAAATGATTTTCTTCTATTATTCAGCAATAAGGGTCTTTTAGAGTTAGCAGGTAACAGGCCAAGAATGAATATAATAACAGATTTTCTTTAAAAATGAAATTCAGTATTTTGTGGTCTCCTCCTGTCTAATTCTCCTGTCTTCCTGCTCTCACTTTAATTCCTGCCCCTCCTCCACTTTGTTTTTTCCTCTTTTCTTTTTCTCTCTCCTACCTCAGAGTTTCTAAATCTCTTTCCGCCTGTATATAACTTGTTTGCTTATTTTTATATACAGCCTAGAAAAAAAAAGTCTCTCAGAATGTTTTAATTTATTCTACAGTGAATTTTCCTTATTCTTTTTTTCTTTATCCCTTTCAACCCCATCCCTTTTCTTAAAGGAGATACAGGGAATACATACAGAACCAGAACTGGCAAAAATCTCTGGAAACAAAATATGCCAGGTGAGTACTTTAAAAAGGTCATAATGTTCTATATCTGCACGCAAAAATGATTTAACTTCACTCTTACCTCTGAACTATAATCATCAGCTGTAGTTGAAATTTCACTTTCAGCCTAAAAAACAGAAATCAAGCAAACATTTAACATCAAACATCAAAAAGAGCACTGTAATTATTACCATCTCTTCAAACAAAAGAGTATTCACAAAACTGGCAGCTTCTAATCGATGGAATTATCAAAGTGAAAGCTGAAATCTGATACAGAAACAATTTAGTAAAAGACATGCAACATGTGTTTCTGAGATGTTATAGTACATAAATATCATGAAAGGACCATCTCTGAATATATGATAGCTGGCATTAAAGTATAATTCATTTTTATTCTTTAATTATATTAAAAATATCCCTTAAAGACCTTCAGCAGGGCAATAAATGAACTACCCCATACTGTTTCATCCATCCTGGCAACAAACACGATAAAACTCCACTGAAGAAAGGTTGCCAGATTTCACTTGAATAAACTACTTCAGGGATTATTTATGTAAAAATGTTCTTTGAAACAAGTAGCTACGTGTACAAGCAGTTACTTTAAAAACATCAGATACTGTAGAAAACCGAAACAGAAGCTGGATCATCTGCATTAAAAATATTAACTTTTTGACTACATGTTGGTTGAAGAACATCCTCTTCAGAGACTAGGATGGAATTTTCCTGTGCTTTTCTGGGCTCTGTAAAATTTGTCATGGGACCTGTTACAAATTAAGGGGGCTAATATGGTCTGGTATGCCAGATGTAAGCCTTGTTCCAATAGCCTTGATGGAGACATTGCTCTTGTAACTGGCAGAAGTAAATGAGGCACATCTCTTTTTGCTCCTGACATACTTTGTAAATATATAAAAGATGATTTAGTAAAAAGTTGCATAGGAAGCACTGCGGCCTGGATTTATGCAGAAGCTTGCTCTAACAATCACAGCATCGAAGGAGGGAGCATCAATGGTATCGAGGCTCACTGCTTCAAGTGCGCCGGAACTCAGTGGTTCGAGCAGTCCTTAGCCAGATGAGTCAACAATACTGGTGAGTGAAGCCACAAGGGCTTCGTTGCTGCATGCGTCAACATCAATGAGAGTTGATGCATCAGTGGTTGGTGGCATTGACAGAGCCATAGGCCAATGCTTCTTCAGTACCAGGTGCAAACACTGGCTCCAAACAGTGGCGCTTCTTTTTACTAGCCCCTGAGCTCCAGGAACCCTGCGACATGCTTGTCAATGTCTGGGAATGGTGCTTTTCCTGACTGCTCAGCCCCAGAGAGGTGGAGGGCCTCCAGTAAAGGAGGGAGGCTTATCCGAGATGCTCCTGCTCAACTTCGCACTAGAGCAGACTTACGAGGCTCCGCTATAGGAGGGGACTGGTTGCAGATCTTCAGAGACTTATATGGTCCCTCCATCTTCCAGGCTCTAGATTTAAAAGAGCACAGGGATATCTGGCCGCAATGATAACAGTTGGCCTGATCATGGTTTGGTCCTACCCAACAATAACAAAGGTTGGACCATCTGTAATAGACATTTTCCTACTGAATATACAGTCCTTAAAGCCACTGACAGTGGTCTTCTTGGTACCAGACTTTTCTGTGAAGAAATGTAAGAGAGAGAGTGCAAGATAGAGAGAAGGAGAGAGAGAAAGAGAGAGAACACGTCCATGCTGTAATTCAGATGAAAACTGAGGGGCTCATAAGGTAACACCTATGTGGGAACTCCTGCATATGCTCAGTAGAGAAAAACCTTGATAAGCTAAGAGAAAAGGGTCTGTTCAGTACTGGATGACATCATCCACGTCATGGCTAATTCAGCCCTGTTTGTTGATAGAGAATAGAATATTACTTGTTTTAACACAACATTGCCTGCATTTTGGGTTTGAGTGAAAATACAAATATGCAATAATCATCAGTAGGAAAATTAAAAAATATCCAGTTAAGTACATTATTCTATTTAATTTTAAAACTTGTTAAAGTATGGTATGCTTCAATGCTGAAAAAAATGGCACTTACTTCAATGGTAAATGTTTGGTCATGTTTGATGATGTCGCCACTATGTAGAGTTCTCATTGTTGTGAATTTTGTAGTAGCCACAGCTCCTCTTTCAACGTCTTGACTGCATGTCTCATCATGCTCTGACTGATCAATATCTGGCCCATCTTTAGATAGTTCACCTTCTTTAGTTTTTGATTTTTTCTTTTTTTTCTGCCTCTTAGGAGGATTCTGTCCATCTGCTTTTCGTTGTCTAAACTGGGCAAGCTATTAGAGAAAAACAGAAAAGGAACACAAAAATCCAGTTGTGATTTTTACTGTTGACACATTCAACATAGCATAAGACCATAAAGAAAAAGAATTTGGCTAAAGTCCTCAAAATATCAACTTGTTCTATTCTTGGCTCTTTGTTTGGGGGGAGAGGGAAGGGGAGTTGCTCTCTTCTTATTTCTTTCTTTTCTGCTTCAATATATTTTATATTATAATGCCAGGAGCTTGGGTTTTAAAAAAAGATGCATAGACTTTGAATCAGCATAGTAGTTTCATCACCTGGGCCTGGCTTCTGTTCCTCAAGTGATCTAGTATTCACAGGGATGGAAGTCCCAGACATTGCTCACTCAGATACATGTGCACTTGTCTCAACGAAGCTGCAGTCTGTGGCCTCTAGCCAAAGCCTGTCACTGCATTGGCTTGGATAAATAGGAAGCAGTGTTAAAAATAGGGGGTTAAAAACTTGCATAGCGGCAAATGAAGTCTCATGGTGCCAAGGAGGTTCAGTTCCAGTGGAACTGTAAACTCCAAAAATAGAAAGCAGAAACTGCTGAACCATTCCCCCTTCTCAAAAAAGAAGGAACAAAGCAGCAAACTGAATTATTTTGATTCATAACAGGTGGGGGTAGATAAATCTGTGGCAAGATGACCACAAAATCAAAGATGAAGATTCACCATATTCTAAACCAGGGGTAGACAACTCCAGTCCTCAAGGGCCACCAGTCAGTTGGGTTTTCAGGATATCTGTAATGAATTTGCATGAGATGCATTTTCATGCATATTCAGTGTGGATATCCTAAAAACCCACTGCAGAACTAAAGTTGCATATCTTTGTTCTAAATGCTTACAGTTTCGGATTGCAATTAAGTACAGCACTTACTCTATTCCTAGAGTACAGGTGAAGAGAAAATACATACAATGCACGCCTCACAGATACACAAAATGAATGTGCTGAGGCATAATCTAGAACATGAACCATATTCTCTGAACCAAACTAACCCCTAGATTTATCAAAATGCTACATCAACGCACGCATAACGCCTGCAGTAAGAGAAAGGGCATGCACGGTAACATAGCGCTTCACAAGGTGCGGTAAAGTTTTGGCACCCCGCAATACTTCTATTTTGCAGCTTAGGAAGTGCCCAGACAGGCTATTACCTTTGGGGGAGAGAAAGAGAAACAATTTGTAAGGCCCTCATAGTAGTCAACTATTTATATCTCTATAGCAGGGCCAGCTAATAGCTCGAGGTGAGATGTTGGTGGTGGTTTAGGGGCCAATTTTTACTTGCAGAGTGAGATGCACGAACTGCACGATACACCTCAGTAAAGATTTGACATCATTTGGAGTGAGGAAAGTCTCATAGTGTAACTTAGGTTCAGCAAATAAAGGTCTTCTAACTATTCCATCGCTCAGGTCTGCCCATCTGAGCAAAATTAGGGAAAGAGCGATATCTTTGGCTGGGCCGAAATTATGGAACTCGCTTTCGATGGAACTAAGATTACAGTCTAATTTTCAAACTTTCAAAAAAAGATTTAAAATCTGGTTATTTAGACGAGCATTTGGAGAGGAAACATTTTATTTATTTATTTTATTTATTTATTTAAAGTTTTTTGTATACCAACATTCATTAAGAAAACATCACATCGGATTCCATAGAACAAAAAAGTGGCCAACAGGGCTTTACAATAAAACTGATAAAAGAATTTACGGCTAGAGCAGCTGTGAATAAGAAAATGAGGCCTTTTTATGATGTTGTTCTTTTGTGAAGCTTGATTATATATATTTTATTTGATTTTAATGAATTATCTGTATTTTATCTTAATTTTAACTGTATTATTTATATGGCTTTTGTATTTTAAATTTTGTGTGATGTTATTTATATTTATGTTGTAAACCGGTATGACTGTTATCAGTATATCGGTATATAAAACAAAATAAATAAATAGATAAAATAAATAAAAGATGAGATTTCTATGTTCTCTGCCCTAGCTTGATGGACTCTATAACAGGGTACCATAATACATGCCCCTCACTTTAATTAATCCCGCCCAAATCCCTCCCTAATACCACCCCTTCAAAAATTTCATTCGCACCATGCGATAGTACTATTATCATATGCGTTATGCGTTAACGCATTTTGATGAATGACCATATATGATGGAAGAACAACCACAAGAACTTTGTGAGTTTTCCATTACACCTTAAGAATAGAAAAATCAGACATTTCAGAAAAACAAGATTATAAACTGTATTTGACAAGACCCCAAAACAGTTTACTTCTGGCTTTGCCTGAAACAAAGAACTCAACCCTGATCTGTTACTGCTTATCTTTAAACATTCTTAAGACCATGCAGTCAGTCACATCCTCCAAGATGAACTCAACTTCTCAAAGAAAAGGAAAATCTTTCAATCAAAAGCAAAGTTTGGCCTTCATGCATATGCATCCTGTTCCCTTGCTATAAATTAAGTGGAACACAGGAAAAAGGCAGCAGGACTGTCATCATCAGAAAGCTGCATCATCCAGAGTCAAAGCCAATCAACGGACTCGCCCCTGGACCACCATGGCTATTGCTAGTATTCAAGCAGAAACTTCCTGCATTCTTACATCGAATCACAGAGTTGAAGATTCCTACACAGAAGCTGCTACTGCATTCTAAGAAGGGCGGATAGGTCTTGTACCTAGCCGCCCAGGTAATGTGGGTGCCAGGCTCACCTTGGACAGCTGAAGCGGGAGAGGGTGGGGGAGGTTGATTAATGACTGACAGCTCCAGTCGGTTAGGGAAGGGGGTTGCTAGGTTTGTTTAAAAGTAAACTTTGTCGGTTGTGGAGGTAATTGGTCACCAGGCTCTAGGGTTGCAAGGAAATGGGGAGGAGTTCAGGGAAAGGTGGTACGTCAGCAGGGCTGGATTCACATGCCTGCTGTTGTTGCCAGAGCTGCATCCTATCCACCCCACCTTATATTCCTTGTCTGTTATTGTTAGGGGGGGAATTTTTGGATTGTCGCTGAGGGGGGATGCGGATTGCTCGAGCCGGTTTTTGTTCAGCAGTATGCTGAATGGTTTGGTGACTTGACCAGTGGTCATGTCAGGAATTCTGAGATGGAACAATCGGGTGCTGTTGTTCAATGCATGGCTCCTTGCTGGGCAGAGGTGGGAGTCATGGGAGCGGCAGTATCAAAATACTGGTAACCTACAGGCCGCATGGCATGGGGGTGTTCATCTTGCCGGTTGGAGGTAGATGATTATTATGTGTTAGTCATTTCGGTGTACTGCTTGCTTGGCTCTTGGTTATTTACTATAATAAACCTGTGGCCTGTTTGATTCCACTCAGGTGTCAGTGTGTTTTTTGTGTTTGGTCACCGTTGTAAAAGGGTGGATGCAGGGAGAGGTGTATGTCCTGGCTACCCATATTAAATATAATCCGCTCTGATGATACTTTGTTAAAAGGCAGTTAATCAAATCAAATAAGTAATAATAATAAATACGTTTGATATCCTGTGACAAGCCTGCAGCTGCTGACAATGAAATTCCTGTATTCCTGACCAGTACAGACACAGCATTGCAAACAGAGAAATAGCTGCACAGATTATTTATCAGTGTAGTAAGAAAACAACCTAACTCTTAATAATGTTAATTTGTGAATTACATCTGTGCACGTTTACAACTGATTGATCTGTTATAATTTAGAAAACATGGAGCCAATGTAATAAGACCCGCACTGAAATCCGCACTGATATTTTTGGCGCACGCAGCAAATACCAGCGAAAATGTGGGATGTAATAACGGCCTTGTATGCTAATTAAATATGCGCATAAAATCCATGCACACCAAACATACGCATAATCGGGTAGATTTTATAAATTTACGCGAGCACGTACTTTTGTTCGCGCATATCTTATAAAATCCAGGGTCGGCGCACGCAAGGGGGTGCACATTTGTGCAACTTGCGAGCGCCGAGCCCGGCACGCGCTGCCTGTTCCCTCCGAGGCCGCTCCGAAATCGAAACAGCCTCGGAGGGAACTTTCTTTCCACCCACCCGCACCTTCTCCTCCCTTCCCCTACCTAACCCACCCACCCCGGCCCTATCTAAACCCCCCCTACCTTTGTTGGCAGATTTACGCCTGCCGAAAGCAGGCGTAAATCTGCACGCGCCTACGGGCAGCTGGCGCGCCATCACCCGACACGGGGGCTGGTCCGGAGGCCTCAAACCAGCCCCCAGGCCGGCGCCATGCACCCGGTCCCGCCCCTCCCCGCCCCCTGACCCCGGACACGCCCCCGGACACGTCCCCTCCCCGCCCCTTTACGAAGCCCCGGGACTTACGCGCGTCCTGGGGCTGTGCGCGCGCTGGTGGCCTATACAAAATAGGCGCGCTGGCGCGCAGGGCTTTTAAAATCCGGCCCAATGTGCGCAGTAACGTGTATTAATGGCCCTATGTAGTAAAACGCGCAGAAACCTGGGCAGACACCCATCGGTGTGTGAATGTCAGGGATTGATTCTTAGGGGAAAAGCCTTTCTTTTGCAAAAAAAATGAATAAATTAGTGGTCTAGAAGGTGATGTAAAGGTGGGTAGAGCAATATCTAACCCCTTCATGATTGAACTCCAACCGCTGGTGACAGCATAAAATGCAGATCAGCGATTCTGACTCATTGAGAAGCTGCCTTCTCTCTACCCATTCCGTCCGCTACATGGCTGACCCGCAAAAGCATCAAAAAACCAGTCTCCACACCAGCACTTTCACTTACCTCCTGCCCTGACCCAGGTACTAAAAACCTGCATTAAAAAACCAGCACTAACTTGACCTCCCTGCTAGCACGGCATCCTGCATAGCCCATGAATAGATAATCACCTCCTTTGCATGTCATTAGCATGTATTCGTAAAGAAAAACCACCGGTCTTGTAAGTGCGCCTGTGCACGCTTTTTTCCAGTACACAAAACCCTTATTACATACCCATATAGGGCTTTGCGCAGAAAAATACACGTACAAACGCACGTATAGTCATGCACCTTATTACATCAGCCCCTATAAAAGTACATCTGACTTGCATCAGTAAAGCAATTGCAATATATCTTGTAATGTTTAATTGATAAAAACCCTTAATAAAGAAAGTACTGAATCTTGACAAATCAAAGAAGTCCTTGTTCTCAGTCCAATCGTAAAAAAATTATTCTCTAAGCAATACATACTTAGAAGTTGTAGTCTTCTTTCCTACAATGTCCAGCATATGAAGTCGTGTCCACACAACTGATTATAAGGAGACATTTACTTTTCTTTACTCCTGTTAGGCCAGGCGCCTCCTAAGAGCACAGTGTTACCATTGCCGATGGCGTCGGGGCTTCGTCCCCGATGTCGACGCTCCGGCCCCGGGCCAAACGGGGCGTGGCCCTTTCGAAGGCTCTCAGTGTCCCCTCCCCGACGGCGACGTCAGGATGCGTCCAATAAGGAGTTCCTCCCCCAATGACGTTGGGGGTTCCCTCCCTCGATGCTGGCAGCCTATCATCGCGCGCCCGAGGTTGAGCCACGCCCCCTGTGTCGTCAAGCGCCGACCGGGGCTCTGTTTGCGTGGGAGATTGGCTTTTTAAGCAGAGCCTTCTCCCACGCTCACTGCTTCGGCCACTACTTTGTTGTGTTGTGGTTTTGGCTGCTGACTACTTTATTGTGCTTCTTGATTACCGGACCTTGGACTGCCTACGGATTACCCTGCTCTGCTGCCTGCCTGGAACTTGGACTGCCTACGGATTACCCTGCTCTGCTGCCTGCCTGGAACTTGGACTGCCTACGGATTACACTGCTCTGCTGCCTGCCTGGAACTTGGACTGCCTACGGATTACCCTGCTCTGCTGCCTGCCTGGAACTTGGACTGCCTACGGATTACCCTGCTCTGCTGCCTGCCTGGAACTTGGACTGCCTACGGATTACCCTGCTCTGCCGCCTGCCTGGAACTTGGACTGCCTACGGATTACCCTGCTCTGCCGCCTGCCCGGAACTTGGACTGCCTACGGATTACCCTGCTCTGCCGCCTGCCCGGAACTTGGACTGCCTACGGATTGTCCTGCCCTGCTGCCTATACCGGATCTTGGACTGACTTACGGATTGCCCTGCTTAGCTGCCTGCCTGGAGTTTGGACTGTCTTCATTCCATCCCAACGAACACTCCAGCACGAGGTAAGCGCTCTTCGATCAGGTTCCACTTTATCCGCATAACACACAGCAGCTGCCAGAACATAATTTTCTTTTCTACATATATTCTGTTGCTTTCTCCTGATCTCCCTATCACTGCTTGGGGCTAGCAATTCATGATCCCCCTGCAGCCTAAATTAAAAAAGAAAAGAAAAAGAAAATTGCTAGTAAACCCCTTTTTCCTTAGTGTTTGGGCTTGATTTATTGTCTCACTGCGCTGACAGAAAGTTACTAGCAATCTCCCAATGCCACACCTCCCTGTAATACAGTGTAAGTAGTCTTTGGCTGTCTGGACTCCAGCTATTCTTCTACAGACTTTTATTAATTACAGGCAAAATTAAACAACCTGCTTACCTCAGCAGTGCTCCTGCTTTCTTCTCCTCACGTATGGGACCCACTCTATCCTCCATGGGGCCTGCCTTATCTCCCTCCCCAGGGGAAACATCCTGTGACCAGGATTCCCTTGTGGGCTGTCTTAAGGTGGACCAGGCTAAATGCCTCATCCTGGACTTTTAAGGAAGGTCTAACATACACTCCTTTACACTTTCTTATAGTGAGAGATGATGTCACAGGAAAAAAGTGTGCCCTCTGTCTCCATCAGCTGAGGGGCAGGAAATCCCACTTGTAAGAATTAGTCTAGCAGGATTAAAGGAAAGAAAATTAACAGGTAAGATTAAATTTTTCTTTCCTTATCTTCCTGCTAGACCAGTCTTTACAAGTGGGTTACCCAAACCGTGATTAGACATGGTGAGAGGAAGACAGAGCTGCTTTAAGGACCTCGGATCTGAAAGCCACATCAGTTTTGGTGTGCATGTCCAGCCTGTAATACTTACTAAAAGAAAATGTGAACATATCTCATCTAGGGATACTGTACAGGGCCCTTTTCCCCATGTACCAATCACGTGTATATATACACCTCCTTTAAGTGTGGATACCCTCCTATATATCAGAATCTCCCCCCCCCCCCCCCCCCCCCCCCCCCCCCCCGTTTAGATGACCTCTTTCCCGTATCCCATTTTGCTAATTTCTACTTGTATAATCTAATCTGTTATTTGTATGTTCTTAATGTTCCTTATTTAATTATGCAATAATTGTAAAGCCTGTTGCTAAGTTCTGTTCTATGCAAACCAACGAGATGTTCCCAACGTTCGTCGGTATATAAAAGTTATTAAATAAATAAATAAATAAATGTATGATGCTTGTACTCTTCTGCACAGAGCATTGCAGGTGTTTGTCTACCCTTCAGCAAATATGCTGATGCAATTGCCTACTTAACCCATCTAACCAGCGTGGCCTTGAAGGCTACTTCTCTCTTCCAAGGACCTCCAAACAGTACAAACATCTTGTCCGTTTTCTGGAAGGGATTCATTACCTTCAGATACCTTAGGAGCATGTCATCTGGCCCCATCAGCTACCCTCAGATGTATCACATCCAGCCCATCAGAAATATACCCATTAGGAATATGTCATCCGGCCTAATTAAATACCCTCAGATGTATCCTATTCAATCCCATCACCTTAAAGTAGATAAGGCAAAGGTGACGGATGGGATACATCCAAGGGTATTGCAGGAACTAACATAAGTCCAGCCAGCTCAGTTGGCTGACCTTTTCAATGCTTCTTTAGAGTCGGGAGTAGTTCCAGAGGACTGGCGAGTGGAAAATGTGGTTTCTATTCATAAAATTGGAAGTAAAAAGGTGGCTGGGAACTACAGACCAGTTAGTTTGACCTCTGCGATGGGCAAAGTAATGGAATTGCCACTAAAACAGAGGATAGTGCAAATTCTGGATTCCAATGGATTGAATGATCCAAGGCAGCATGGTTTTACTAAAGGTAAATCTTGTCAGATGAACCTGATCAATTTCTTTGATTGGGTGACCAGATATTTGGAACAAGGGAGAGCACTAGACATAGTGTACTTCGATTTCAGTAAGGCCTTTGACAAGGTTCAGCACAGAAGACTTTAAAATAAATTGAGCGCCCTTGATATGGAACCTAGGATAACTGACTTTTGGGCCGATACAGTACAGTGCGCTCCGGTGGAGCGCACTGTTAACCCGCATTTGGACACGCGTTTGACGCGCTAACTTTACCCCTTATTCAGTAAGGGGTAATAGCATGCCGAAAATGCGCATCCAACCCCCCCGAAACTAATAGTGCCCGCAACATGCAAATGCATGTTGATGGCCCTATTAGTTATGCCCGCGCGATTCAGAAAGTAAAATGTGCAGCCAAGGAAGAGTTGGGGTTTCAGGAGTGAAAGAGTTTACGGAGGACTGACTGTCCAAAACGACTGAACCGGAGGCCATCTTCATCCAGACAATAATGCGAGGCGAATGTGTGATGGAACTCCAGGTCACCGCTCTGCAAATCTCATCAATGGGGACAGCACACAAGTGAGCCACCAAAATTGACATGGCCCGAATAGAATGAGACTTGATGTGACCTTCAAGCTGCAAGCCTGCTTGAGCGTAGCAGAAGGAGATACAGACCGCAAGCTAATGGGTTAAGGTCTGTTTAGACACTGCAACCCCTAATCTGTTTTTGTCGAAGGAGATAAAAAGCTGAGTGGACAGGCGGGGAGGCACCATCCGTTCCAAATAAAAGGCCAGAGCCCTTTTACAATCCACAGTAGTGCCCGATCTCCCTGGTGAATGTGCAGCCTTGGAAAAAAGGAAGGCAACACAATGGAACGATTGAGATGGAATTCCGTGTCCACCTTTGGAAGGAACTTCGGATGTGTACGCAAGACCACCCTATCAAGACAAAATTTTGTATAGGTGGGGTACAACACCAGAGCTTGCAGCTCACTAACCCTGCGTGCAGAAGTAACCACAACCAAGAAAATGACCTTCCAGGACAGGTACTTCAGGTTGCAGGAGCGCAAAGGCTCAAATGGAGCCTTCATGAGCTGAGACAGGACTACATTGAGGTCCCAGGAGACCGCTGGTGGTTGAGTGGGGGGCTTAAATTGTAACAAGACCCTCATGAACTGTTCCACAAGTGGATGGGTGGAAATGGAGGCCTCATCTCTTCCCTGATGGTATGCCCCAATGGCACTAAGGTGAACCCTCACTGACATGATTTGCAGATCAGACTCAGAGAGGTGCAATAGGTAGTCTAAAAGCTCCGGTGAGGAACAAGTGAAGGGATCCTGACCGTGTTCCACACACCAAGTCGAAAACCACTTCCACTTGAGATTGTAAGATGTTCTCGTGTAGGGTTTTCTAGACTCCAAAAGGACTCGCGGAACACCTTCTGAAAGGCCCAGAGCTCAGTGTCCCGATCAACATCCAAGCCGTGAAGGACAGGGCTTGGAGGTTGGGGTGGTGAAGCCTGCCCTGGTCCTGAGAGATTAGGTCTGGAGCAGTCCCCAACTGAATCGGAGGGTGCGAGGTCAGCTCTCGTAGAAATGGGAACCAGACTTGGCGAGGCCAAAAGGGCACAATCAGGATCATGGTACCCTGGCCCTGTTGGAGCGTTTTTACGATTAGTGGCAGGAGAGGGTAAGCATACATACATATTTTTCTTCTAGCTTCCTAAGCTTCCAAGTTCACAGTCCTCGTTTTAATGTAACTTTGTTTTTTTTTCCTTTATCTAGTTATTTTACCCCTGTTCGATGTAAACCGTCCTGATATGGTATTTTAACCATGAAGGTCGGTATAGAAAAATGTTAAATAAATAAATAAATAAATACAGCAGCCCGGTATCCCAGTGAAGTGAGAAGGCATCCGATACAGGTCCTCTGCCGGTCCAGCCCAGGCAGAAGAATCGATTCACTTTCTTGTTTTCCGGGGACGCAAACAGAGCCAGTCTCCCGCTTTGAGTAGGGAATCAAGGTGCCCAATGAGACCATTTTGAACTTTTCTTCGACTAGAAACCGGTTCAATGCTCTCAGATCCATAATGGGCCGAAGGCCGCTGGTTTTCTTGGGAATTAGGAAATACCTGGAGTAGCACCCATCACCCTGCTTGCTTGGCAGAACTGGTTTGACTGCCCGAACCATTAAACGGGCAGAGGGCTCTAAAAGCATCTGTAGGTTCCCTACTGCTTTCCACCATGGACTCGGAGGAGAGCAGGGTGGAACTCGTTGGAAATGCAGTCTGTACCCCTGTCGCACAATGGATAGGACCCAGAGGTCCAATGTAATTGAAGTCCATTGGTCTGCGAATAGTTGCAGTCGGCCCCCCACTGGGGAGTCAACAACACAGGGCAGGGGAGGCTGGCTCACGCTCTCTGGCCGCCAGTCAAAATCCTGCAATGGGATTTTGCAGCAAGGCTGGATTTGGATGGGGCGTACGAGGTTGCTGCTTCCATGGTCTTGCCGGGAGCCACTGAGGCCTCGATCTAGAGGCCGGCAGGTAGTACTTGTGAGGCTGGTAGAAAGGCCGCCTCGAATACTGCCTAGGGGGCTTCTTGCTAGGAGACTGGGTGTCAGAAGTACTGGCTGACAGCTGTTGAAAGGTTTCATGATAATCTTTCAGTTGTGCCACCGCCTCCTTACTCTTGTCTCCTAACAGGTTTTCTCCCATACAAGGCAAATCTGCTAGACTGTCTTGGACCTCAGGGCACAGATCAGAGGCGAGCCCCAATGCCTGCTGCGACAATCCTCATGGTCACCTCAAATACATCGTGCCAGAGCGGATCTTGTGTTTATCACATTCTATGCCTTGCTGCACTACCACCTTCTGAAATTCCTCCAGAAATTGTTGCAGGAGGCATTCTCCCAACTCCTGGGCTTGTTTCCACAGGTTCCTAGAGTACTGACCCATCTAGAGCTGGTAGCAAGCGATCCTGGCCGCTAACATAGCGCCTTGAAACACCCGGCACCCAAGAGCATCCAGAGCTCTATGATCGCGACCTGGGGGAGGGCTGAGGGTGAGGGAGCTGATGCCGTTCAAACCCAGTGGAAGGCTGGACTAGATAAACTGCGTCCAATTTGCAATTCACAGGAGGAACAGAGATGGGGTGTTCCCAGAGACAGGCTACCAGCTCCTTAAAGATGTCATGGACTGGGACAGTCACCACCTCTTTAGGGACATCCAGAAATTGCAGGATCTCCAACATCTTGTGCCGAGAGTCCTGCTCCATTAATAGCTGGAAAGGCACCAACTCCGCCATGGCCTTAAACCCAGCAAAGGAGAGATCCTCCGGTGGAGATTTCCACCATTCTTCAGGAGGTGAGGGTTACAAGGCAAATCCTCCGATTCCTCCGTGGAGGAAAAAGATGCCTCTTCTTCCCAGGGATCCTAAGGGGCCTCCCCTTCACGATGCCCCTCTGGGGACGCGGGGGGGGGGGGGGGCTGCAGGAGCGCCGATGGATCCACCGGTGTCAGAAATGCCAATGGTACCAAAGATATCGGTTCCAAGGGCCCCAGGAGGGCCAGCGTGGTGGGCCAACGTGCGCAAGCGAGGCGCTGCTGAACCCCAACGGTCCTTCCTCATCCGAAAAATCGCTCACCAGAACCGGCCACGTTGGCAATACACCAAGCAGCATATTCAACCACTCCTCTTGCAGTGGTGACGGTCCCAGTGGAACCGGAGGCTCGATGCCCTGCAGGGCCCAGCCGACCGCCAACCGCACACACCACTAACTCCTCCTCAAAAGCTGCCAAGGATAAACCGGCCTGAAGAGGAGGCGGCAGCAGAATCTGAATGTCCTCCGAGTCAAGGGGAGTCACCAAGCCCTCCACTGGCACAGGTAGAGGCCGCCGAGGGTCCTCGGAAGGACCGGAGAGAGTCACTTCCTCCGCATGAGACCACTTCGGGGGAGGCACCGATACGGTTGATGCCTGCCCGCGATCCGACCTGGAGGAAGATGAGCGGTGTCGGTGCTTCCTCAACTTCTTCTGATGCTCACCTCGGTCCTTACTTGGAACAGACGGTGACAGAGAAGAGCCCAACCATGAACGGGAAGACATCAATCATGCTTGGTCCCCCGCCCCTACCTCGGGACCAAGAAACGGCAGCAGGGATGACCCCGAGGGGGTTGAAGCCGGAACTTCCCTCCCCGTGAGGTAGAAGTCCTGGACGCCGACAACGGATCCGATTTTTTGGAGCCAAACAGCAATTCCATCTTGTCTAAGCATGCTCGACGAACCTTGGTGGGGAAGTTCATCTGGGCACAGAGATCGTAACCACGGACATCATACAATGCCCCCGGGCAAAGGACACAGACCTCATGAGGATCTGTGATGGACATAGTCTGGGGGCACTGACGAAAACCAGACGATGCCATAATAAATGGCCACCGGGAGGCAACTTAGTCGGTGATCAACTGCAAAAACCTGAGACCATAGGGGGAAAACCCGTGGAAAAAACACAGAGGGACCTGGCGCAACGCTGGTGAAAAAACCTCGAAAATGCAAGAAACAAGTGCAAGCTCCACGACTGCGAGGCGAAAGCTCCATGGAAATGAAAAGACTACAGAGGGACCTGTGTGGACGCATGGTTAGCAGCATGCTGGGCATGCTCAGTATGCCCGTCAAAGTTTCTAGAAACTTTGCCAAACCTTTCCGTGCCGGGCTCCATCCTGCTTGTCCTTGGAGAAATGTAAACACAGCCAAATATCCAATAATTGTAAAAAACTTGCATAAAATTTCTTCTAATATTTCTGAAACATTAATAAAATATTTCAAAACATCCAATAATTCAAAATGTTTTAATATTTCCCCCAAAAAAGCAATAAAAAGTTTCAAAACAATAGAAACATCAAATTTCAGCCAATAATTAAAAATAAGGATTAAAAAATGTCCTGCTCTCCATACCTGGGACCTTTTGATTTCCATTCACCCTGAGATTATCATAGATTGGGTAGGTAACGCCACACAAAATCTCCTCTTTCACACACACGTACTAAAATATTTATTCTCTCACACATTCCCTCTCTCATATACATGCCAGGCTGTCTCTCCCACACGCCTGCCTGTGAGAGCCTGTGTGTTACACAACAGGCCCTAGAACACTAATACCCACCACCTACTGGGCAAATACAACAAGCCAGACTGCTACAAATCCCTACAGAGAAACTAGTCAAAATACTGCACCTCTGTCACACATACCATCACACACAGACCCTTACCTAATACAGAATAAGAGACTACAAATTAGAAACAGAGATACGCAGGCAAAACCAGACTCTGTGAACTCTGGAATACTGAAGAAAAAACAAAATACAAATATCAAAGAAATGCACATTCCCAAAGATGATATACTACAATTGCTGAAAGACAAAATAATATTTTTTTACTTTTGTTGTCTAATCTTATTTTTTTAATCAGCTGGTCCCAGTCTCTTTCTTCCCCTTGTCTGTCTTTTTCTTATTTCTTTTTCAGGGTCTCTTATTCTTTGTTTCTTCTCTCCTCCTGTTTTCTTTCTTTCCTCCATACACAAACTCTTCACATGCGTGCTTCTCACATACACAAGCTTTTTCCTCACCCAGGATCCTAACTCTTGCATGCTCTCTCACATACCCACAGGCTCCCACTCTCAAATGCTTTCTCTCACATGAAGGCTCTCATTTTCATGTGCTCTCTCTCAAACGCTAGCTCCCATTCTCACACACACATGCAAGCTCTCACTCTTACATGCTCTCATTCACAAACAGGCTCCCATATGCATGTTTCCATTCTCATAAACACACACACAGGCTCTTACTCTCATATGCTGTCTCACACACAGGCTCTCATACACAGACACAGGTTCTCACAAGCAGGTTCCCATTCCCATACATATGTACACATACAGGCTCACTCCACATGCTGTCTCTCACATGCAAGCTTCCATTCCCCCCAGAGACACACTCATTTTCTCTTACACAGCTTCATATTGCCACACAAACACACAAGCTCTCACATACTCTCTCTCACATGCAGGCTCCCACTCACATACATACATACACATACACATAACAGGCTCTCATTCTCACATGCAAGCTCCCACACCCCCAAACACTCCCTCACACAGGCTTTTACACCCACATGCTCTCTTCTCTCTCTCACACACACACACTTAGGCAGGCTCCCATTCACATCCCACCCAAGCAGGCCTCCATTCACATACACTCATTCCCAGGAAGGTTCCCATTCACACACACATACACAGAGGTAGGTTACCATTCACACTACACCCACCCCCCCCCCCCCCCGCCCCGCCGCCCCCACCAATTACCATTCACACACACCCAGGCAGGTTACCATTCACAAATACCCAGGCAGCTTAAGATTCTCTCTCACACACACACCTAAGCAGCTTACCATTTGCTCTCATACACACACCCAGGCAGGCTACCATTCATACACACACACACAAACTCTCAAGTATAGGTAGGATCCCATTGGGTCCGGAAGGCTGCCAATGGCCGAGAAGAGCACATGCTACAGATAATTTTGCTTCTCAATCATTGCCTCAGCCCACTGAGGTTTGGCCAGGGGAAAACCTGATTGTCTCTGCCTGTGTGCAGATTGCTGAAGAAGCTTCCAGCAAAGAAGCTCAGAAAATCACAGTAAACTGTGCAGCAAAATCCACCACAGTATGTTTAAGTGACCTAAGTTCCTTACCTGAAACGGTAACATTACCCTGAGAAACCAGTCCAGAGAGCCAAGAGCAACTGAAAGCAGAAGAAACTGCAGTCCTGTCCCCAATGGTAGAAATCTTGACTCAGGGGAACCTAATTAATTCTTCCTCCAGAGCTCCGAGTACCACAACTGGTTGCAGTAAGCCAGTAACGAGAACAGACCTGACTGGAAGGAGTCTAACCAGCACCTTTCCTCTGCCTGCCGTTTCAGAACTCACCCTGAAGGAACCCAGTTCAGAGACCAATTTCCACCCAGCTACACTTAGAATTAAAGCCAGACTATGCCTCCCACTCCTGCTGTAGTTCTCTCTCCTGAAAAGGTCAGGGTCTCCTTTCTGTCAGTGATCTGTGTACAAACAGCATTAATACCTTCTGCACATCCTTTCTTATCTTCCAAGCCAAAGGGAACTATAACCCCATCTGAACCCCTCTTATTTCCAGCGGTGCCTCAACTCCAGGAAAAGTCCATTCCAGCTATTCCAGCCAGCCAGTGCCGGAGAGACTTAAGCCCAACTACTCTGTTTCCGAGGGATTTCAGTATGGATGCCTAGTGCCCAGAGGGAGACCCTACAGTTCCAGGCCCTCGGAGCCAAGGAGGAGGTGCTGCTGTTTCTAAGATCCAGTGCCAGAAAGGAGGCACTGCTGTCTTCGATATCCAGCCTCAAAGAATCCCTGAGCTAGTCATCCTATGCCAGAGTGACACCATCCAACATCAGGAAGATGCTAGACTGGCTATCCAGGCCTCTAGTAATCTTAAGCCACCTAGAACTCCTTGAACCTGAGGATCAGCCTCTGGGAAACCCTGAACCAGGAGCCCAACTTTCCACATGCCCTGAAATGGGGGCCAAGCTTTCCACATACTCTGAGCCGGTGGTCCAACCATTCAGGGATCCTAAGCCAGTGGTTTTACATCTGAGCTGACCTGAACCAGAGGGGAGGGTGGGGACAGTCGCCCACATGCCCTTAACCAGAGGCCCAGCTGTCCAAGTGCCCTGAACTGGGGGCCCAGCTACTGAGACGTCCTGATCCAGGGGCCCAGATACCAAGACACCCTGTGCCAATGGTCCAGCATTCCAGGCACCAGTGCCAGTGGTCCAGCTTTTCAATCACCTTGAGCCAGTGATCCAACCTTTAAGAAGTTGTGACTCCTATAAGAACATAAGAAATTGCCATGCTGGGTCAGACCAAGGGTCCATCAAGCCCAGCATCCTGTTTCCAACAGAGGCCAAACCAGGCCACAAGAACCTGGCAAATACCCAAACACTAAGAAGATCCCATGATACTGATGCAATTAATAGCAGTGGCTATTCCCTAAGTAAAACTGATTAATAGCCATTAATGGATTTTACTATGGTAAATAGAAGTCAGGAGGTGAGGGCCCTAAGGGGGGGAGCTGTTAGGATTTTGCCTATTTCACAGGCTCACTATGCCCTGTCTACCTGCAATGATGCCTCCCCACTAGCAGAGACCAGTGAGCTTTGTTCCAAGCTACCCAAGCCATCTTCTCAACGACTACCTCACTCAGCCTGTGGTGCAAACTCATCTCCACCAGCAGTCTTCAGCAAGCTTAACATCCACCCTTGCCAAGCTCCTCCTCACTGCTGACACCACACCCAAGCTCCAGCTCTAAGTAACCCAGCCTTGACAGTACACCTTTGCCATTTCATGAAATCACTCTTGGCTCTCTGAACTGGCCACAGTGACCTTCCTCTATGCCTCGTGGCCTCCTGGCTTTCATGTTTCTTGCTCCTTGCCTTGTGGCCTACTTTAGGCATTACCTTGCCTGTGGCCTCCGGGCCTGCTCTACTCGTTTATTCTGCCTTGTGGCATATCTAGGCCTCTCTATAGCCTGGTGGCCTTCAGGCCTCCAGCTTTGTTGCCTTCAGGCTTCTCTATTCCTTGCTCTGTGTTGTCTTGCCTTGTCCGGTCCTGTCCTGGACTGGTCTGTCTTGTCCAGATCCATCTCTGTTTGGTCTTGCCGTATAGAGCCCAGTCTTGTTCCTGGTATTCATTCCCTGTCTTATCAATACCCTGTATCTAGTTCCAGTCCCTGTTCAGTATCCTGCCTTGCCTGTGTCACTCCCAGTCCATGCTCAGTACCTTGCCTTGTCTCTGTCTGCACTCAGTCCCAGTCCTTTTCTGTGTTCAGCCCCAGTATCCAGTCCAACCCTTTTCCAGCCTCTGTCGACAGTCCAAGCCTTGTTTCATCAAGCCTGTAATATGCTTTGTTTGTCTAGCTTTGATCCAGTCTGTTCTACCTTGCTCCTGCCTATCTGGAATTACCATGTTGTACTGCCAGAGCAATGCCTTATTGGCCCTCAGAACCCAAGGACTCAACCTATGGGGAAGGAGGCTAGCTAGGTGGAAGACCAGCCCTTGTTCAGCCGGTTTCCTACTTTGCAGTTCTGTACAGCTCCTAGGGCGGTGTACCCCGATCCATGTAATCATGACAAAAGGTTTGTTTTTTTGATGATTATACTAAAATCTGTAACAGAGTGGACAACTAGGAAGGAGTGGAAAACATGAGGAGGGATCTAGCAAAGCATGAGACATGGACTAAGACAGTGATGGCGAATTCCAGTCCTCGAGTGCCACAAACAGGCCAGGTTTTCAGGATATCCACAATGAATATGCATAAAATGATTTGCATAAAATGGAGGCAGTGCATGCAAATCATGATCAGGAAAACAGAGACAGGAGAAATAATCTTTGTGTGATTGGGGTACCAGAAAAAGTAAAAGATTCAGACTGCTTCATTTAATTCAAGAATATTTACCTGAAATGCTTGGCCTTTCATTAGCCACTGAGCCTGTCATGATAGATTGGGCACACAGAGTTGGCTAACTGTCTCAAAATAGTTCCAGCGAGAATCCTGAACTTTGCAGATAAGACGAAAATTCTTACAGCCTACAAAAAGAAAACCAGTACTATCCCGCTGGAAGATAAGGAATCACGCATTCTCTTACTTAATGATTATTCTGCTAAGGTATCGGAGAGTAGGAGAGCCTTTTCCGCTTTTTGCGCTGAACTCTACCGTAAAGGTATTAAATTTAATCTTCAGTATCCTGCTAAACTTAAAAGTATTTTATGAAGGCAAACCTATTGTTTTGCTGGCCAAGCAACAAGCGCTTAATTTCTTGGAAAATGTGAAGGCCGCGGCAGAAACACAAAAGAGGCGCTCTGTTTTGCCATTTCAAGGACAATGCTTCCATTGAGGGTTAGATAAATATCAGCGAAATTTCAAGAATAAGCATTTTGCTTTTATATCTTATTGCAAAACCCAATAGGAAATAATTTTTGATGTCTCACCTAAAGTTACTTTATAAAAAAATCAACTTTTTCATTTTTGTGGTTTATTTAGCAACGTCATCTTGTTCAGATAGCTGGTCCTGCGTCGCCATCTTAAAATATATGACACATCAGAAATGATTTCTTCCTAGGATAATACACGTAAAGAAGGCTGCATCATAGGATGATCAACCAAGATTATATTCCAGCATGGAACGTTGCATCTTCAGTGGACAATGAAGGTAAAATGAAGATGCAGTCCCTTGGAGGGAAGATATTTAGCTTTTTGTCATTCGTCTCTTATTTTAAGCAACAATATTTATAGACAGACATCGGACTTTGCTAGATCCTTCAGGATAGGCTTTTTTTCTTTTCTCTTTGCCGAAAGTAACGGGTTTACAAGGGATAGTCAGTTAAGATCATATCCAAGCCCGGAGCAGGGTGCATATTTGGTGAAGAAAATGGAATAAAGAAAGAAAAATGATGCATTCCCTTGGAGTAAAAAATTTGTTTAATATGTTTTTTCTATGGGCTATCTTAACTGTAATGTGTGGAAGAATGATGAGTGTATGGATACGAGTTGGCAATCACCTAAGGTTGTTTAAAATGAGGTGGGAGAAATGGGTGGGGAGATAAGAACATAAGAAATTGCCATGCTGGGTAAGACCAAGGATCCATCCATCCCAGCATCCTGTTTCCAACAGAGGCCAAACCAGGCCACAAGAACCTGGCAAGAACCCAAACACCAAGAAGATCCCATGCTACTGATGCTAGTAATAGCAGTGGCTATTCCCTAAGTAAACTTGATTAATAGCAGTTAATGGACGTCTCCTCCAAGAACTTATCCAAACCTTTTTTGAACCCAGCTACACTAACTGAACTAACCACATCCTCTGGCAATGAATTCCAGTGCTTAATTGTGTGTTGAGTGAAAAAGAATTTTCACCGATTAGTCTTAAAATGTGCTATTTGCTAACTTCATGGAATGCCCCCTAGTCCTTCTATTATCCGAAAGTGTAAATAACCACTTCACATCTACTCGTTCAAGACCTCTCATGATCTTAAAGACCTCTATCATATCCCCCCCCCCCCCACCCCCACCCCCCAGCCGTCTCTTCTCCAAGCTGAACAGCCCTAACCTCTTCAGCCTTTCCTCATAGGGGAGCTGTTCCCATCCCCTTTATCATTTTGGTCACCCTTCCCTGTACCTTCTCCATCGCAACTATATCTTTTTTTTAGATGCGGCGACCAGAATTGTACACAGTATTCAAGGTGTGGTCTCACCATGGAGCGATACAGAGGCATTATGACATTTTCCATTTTATTAACCATTCTCTTCCTAATAATTCCTAACATTCTGTTTGCTTTTTGACTGCTGCAGCACACTGAGCTGACTATTTCAAAGTATTATCCACTATGATTTTATTTATAATTATATTCCGCTTTTTGCACTTTTTTCAGCACTTAAGAGTGGATTCCATTCAGGTACTGTAGGTACTTCCCTATCCCCAGAGGTCTTACAATCTAAGTAATGATGCCTAGATCTTTTTCCTGGGTGGTAGCTCCTAATATGGAACCTAACATCTTGTAACTACAGCAAGGGTTATTTTTCCCTATATGCAACACCTTGCACTTGTCCACATTAAATCTCATCTGCCATTTGGATGCCTAATCTTCCAGTCTTGCAAGGTCCTCCTGTAATGTATCACAATCCGCTTGTGATTTAACTACTCTGAATAATTTTGCATCATCCGCAAATTTGATAACCTCACTCGTCATATTCCTTTCCAGGTCATTTATAAATATATTGAAAAGCACCGGTCCAAGTACAGATCCATGAGGCACTCCACGGTTTACCCTTTTCCACTGAGAAAATAGACCATTTAATCCTACTCTCTGTTTCCTGTCGTTATTCTTCTCATTGTTTGAGACTGGGATGTTGGGGCTGGGCAGCATCTCAGTTTTCTTTAAGGGGGTATTTGAGAATTTCTCTCTTCAACATTGAAAAGACTATGGCTGAGGTAGGGCTCTTCTCTCAATATAAATGGTGTCCATCCCCCAATAAAAAGGAAAATATTGAATTTGATAAAGAAAACCAAAGCGCAGATTGCGTTCCTCCAGGAAACTCACCTTACCGATAAAGAACATTGAGGTAAATTTTAAAAGCGCTGCTCTTGCAAAATCAGCAACAAACATGTAGCGGGTCACCGGAAAGCAATGCGAATTTTAAAATTCCACGAAGTATGCGTGTACATGCCCATGTGCAAATCAAGAATAAGAGAGTGAAAGAGGCAGGGCATGGGTTTTCCAAGGTAGGGCTAAGACTTAAGCGTATAACTCTGAATTTTAAAAGCGCTGTACGTGGCGCTTGTCCGTGTGTTTTCCGCATAACTTTGCTGCAGGTCCTGATTAGGAGAAAGTCTAGAGATCTCCAGTTTTATGGATTTCAGGACAGCGTGAAGGTGAGGCTTACAGGATGAAGAACCAGAGAGGTCTTGAAGAGCTCAATATCAACTGGACAACCTGGTGGACTAATTGGAAAAACTGTTTTTTCCCTCGCACAAACGTTTTAAAATCTGCCTGCATAAGTGTGTAAAAGCCACTAAAGCCCTAGCTACTCAAGCTGCCTTTTAAGATTACGTGCACATATACACGCAGCAGGGGAATTTTAAATGATACGCACATATGATATAAAATCGTAGCGTATCTCCACTCACATGCCGCTACACGCATTTATGGGCGCATACGCATTCCTTTTAAAATTACCCAGATAAGAAATTAAAACAGAACTGGGTTGGTCAATGCCATTTTGTGTCATATTCCTCCTGAGAAGTATTGCTATTTTGATTCACAAAAACTGTCCATTTATATTGGAAAATAGTATCAGATAAAGGTCGTTACCTTATTGGTTCCATAGCTAACTTTAAAATTATCTTATGTAACGTATCTGCTCCAAACATACTTAATCAAGCCATTTTTTCAAAATTAGCTGTGGAACTGGGGCAATTTTTGCATCACCAGTTGATACTAGGTAGAGATTTTAACCAACCTATATGCCCAGAGTATCAGACACTAAGCATGTCCATATGAAGGCTTGCTGTAGGAAAACAGAAGGACTACATTTTCTAATGAAAGAGCTCCAATTATTGGACCCTTAGAGAATGTTGTATCCTTCAGAATCTGATTTTTCCTTTTACTCCAAAGTAAACAACTCCTATTCTAGAATAGATTTTTTGATCTCCAGTAGTCTATTTTCAAAAACCCGAGCAGCCTCTATTAATATATTTTCCATTTTGGATAATGCACCCATCCTGCTTGAGATAGCTGTTCAGAATAGAATGGCTCCAGACTTGGCTAACATGTATATGGGTAATTTTGAGGACCAATGGATTTATTCTAACAATCCGTTTACACAGCATATGATAACATGGAAGCGTTACATTGATGATGTCTCGTTGATCTGGCAAGGCACTATGGAGGATTTCAATAATTTTATACAGTGGCTAAACTCATGTAATTCTCACATCCATTTCACAGCTAACATTCAGCAAGAGTGTATTACTTTTTTGGATATCAAAATTATGAAAGTTCAAGATGGGTTCACCACTATATATCGTAAGCCAGTCAGCAGCAACACGTTTTTACATTTCACAAGTGTTCATCCTCGCTCTCTGAAAGAAACTTTGCCTGCAAGTCAGTTCTTTAGAATTCGAAGACTTTGTACAACTACTACAGAATATCATCATCAAGCAACTGAATTAAGTGACAGATTTCTATCAAGGGGTTACCCAAAGAGTTGTATCAGACGATCATTTTTAAGAGCAAAACACACTCATCGTGAATGGCTATTTCTACCTTGCATAAGAACATAAGAAATTGCCATGCTGGGACAGACCAAGGGTCCATCAAGCCCAGCATCCTGTTTCCAACAGAGGCCAAAAACCAGGCCACAAGAACCTGGCAATTACCCAAACACTAAGAAGAACCCATGCTACTGATGCAATTAATAGCAGTGGCTATTTCCTAAGTATAATTGATTAATAGCCATTAATGGACTTCTCCTCCAAGAACTTATCCAAACCTTTTTTGAACCCAGCTACACTAACTGTACTAACTACCTTCTCTGGCAACAAATTCCAGAGCTTTATTGTGCGTTGAGTGAAAAAGAATTTTCTCCGATTAGTCTTAAATGTGTTACTTGCTAACTTCATGGAATGCCCCCTAGTCCTGCTATTATTCGAAAGTGTAAATAACCGAGTCACATCCACTCGTTCAAGACCTCTCATGATCTTAAAGACCTCTATCATATCCCCCCTCAGCCGTCTCTTCTCCAAGCTGAACAGCCCTAACCTCTTCAGCCTTTCCTCTTAGGGGAGCTGTTCCATCCCCTTTATCATTTTGGTTGCCCTTCTCTGTACCTTCTCCATCGCAACTATATCTTTTTTGAGATACGGCGACCAGAATTGTACACAGTATTCAAGGTGCGGTCTCACCATGGAGCGATACAGAGGCATTATGACATTTTCCGTTCTATTAACCATTCCCTTCCTAATAATTCCTAACATTCTATTTGCTTTTTTGACTGCTGCAGCACACTGAGCCGACGATTTTAAAGTATTATCCACTATGACGCCTAGATCTTTTTCCTGGGTGGTAGCTCCTAATATGGAACCTAACATCGTGTAACTACAGCAAGTGTTATTTTTCCCTATGTGCAACACCTTGCACTTGTCCACATTAAATTTCATCTGCCATTTGGATGCCCAATCTTCCAGTCTTGTAAGGTCCTCCTGTAATGTATCACAGTCTGCCTGTGATTTAACTACTCTGAATAATTTTGTATCATCCGCAAATTTGATAACCTCACTCGTCGTATTCCTTTCCAGATCATTTATATATATATTGAAAAGCACCGGTCCCAATACAGATCCCTGAGGTACTCCACTGTTTACACTTTTCCACTGAGAATATTGACCATTTAATCCTACTCTCTGTTTCCTGTCTTTTAACCAGTTTGTAATCCACGAAAGGACATCGCCTCCTATCCCATGACTTTTTAGTTTTCGTAGAAGCCTCTCATGAGGGACTTTGTCAAACGCCTTCTGAAAATCCAAATACACTACATCTACCGGTTCACCTTTATCCACATGTTTATTAACCCCTTCAAAAAAATGAAGCAGATTTGTTAGGCAAGACTTCCCTTGGGTAAATCAAATGATTAAGAGATCCTGACTTTTGTGTTACCTTTTTCATCTATGACACATAAAATTAAACAATTGATTCACAAAAACTGGCACATCTTGCAAATACATGAAGAATTTCGACAGACACCAAGGTTTACTTTTACCCGCGGCTCTAATTTAAAGAGATCAATTGGTCCATTCTGACTCTTCAATATGCATTACCCAACATTCAGCAGGTCTTCACACAGCCTGCGGTACATGCTCTGTGTGCCATGTTATGATACATACGTCATCACTTTATTTTTCCAGACAGCAAAAATTAATTCATTTACAACATAATACCACTTGCACATCAACAGGAGTGATTTATATCATCCAATGCTCAAGCAAAATGTTTATGTAGGAAAAACCAAACGTGCTCTTAAGACCTGGTTAACAGAACATTGGTCATGTTTATCTATGCATCGGGTAAATGCTCCGTTGGTGACACACTGCCTTGAATGTTCTCAAATTTTTGACTTAAAAGTATGCGTGCTTGAACAGATCCAATCTTGCTGGCGGGGTGGATATCTAAATTTACAGTTACTCAGAGCTGAAAAGCGATGGATACATCGATTACACACAGTCCATCCTTTTGGTTTAAATGCTGTGTTGGAACTTAATGTGTTTTTGTAAACATTAACAGTGTGTTTTCTACCCAATTCTAGTACTCCACAATATTTTGACTGTTCATCTAAACAAACGTTTAGATGA
The DNA here is from genome assembly GCF_901001135.1 of Rhinatrema bivittatum. Classification (NCBI taxonomy): domain Eukaryota; kingdom Metazoa; phylum Chordata; class Amphibia; order Gymnophiona; family Rhinatrematidae; genus Rhinatrema; species Rhinatrema bivittatum. Next base: position 167,955,455 of record NC_042616.1, on the reverse strand, counting down.
CGCAAAAGCATTGGTAGATGTCATCACGACAACATAAGTGATGGTTGGGGCTATTTAAACTATGATGAAGCAGTATGCGGTCTCTGTCCCAACAGTAAAATATTGAGACACAACGTCCTAGAAGAGATTGGTTCCATTGCCATTAACAAGATAATTTACAAGGTTCCTTTTTATACAAATGTTTTCTGATATCTGACTGGTTTGTTCTACCCGGCAGGCTATTATAAATATTGTTACAACATATTTGGGCACAATGATCTTCTTCATATACTGGCTCCTGAGGAAGCAACATAGTTGCAAAACACCGGCCACTTGCTGACTATATAACCGCAGATGATTGAACAGTCCGGACGGCTTTGGTTCTGACAAGGCACGTTGTCAGGCTTGCTGATACGGTAAATATTAATAAAAATAAATAAAAATAAAAAAGAATAAGATAATAGTAATGATCCATAAACAACGAAGTGAGTGGTGCTTTTTTTTTTTTTTTTAAGGTATTTGGCAGATTCCTTTTGTATTGTTAGAACAGAGGTCCAACAGGCTTCCAATGGAGGTTGCAACCTGCATTATTTCATGATAAAGAATTTTGTGAGTATTTCAAGGATAAATGATGGGAATAAATTGAATTTAACCTCATGGCAGATATCTCTGAAGATAGTTTCTGGAATGCTGGCAAAGCTGAGATAAGAGGACAAATCATAGCATATACTACTCATCTAAAGTTAGATATAAGGAAATTTTAAAACTGCACTGTCAGCTTAAAATGTAAAAAAAAACCAAACAAAAAAAACAGCACATTCAAACTTTGTAAACTAATATAAGAGTTCAAAAAACCCCGAATCATCTATTATATTTGGAAGAAGTTCATCATATTCTGCAATACATGAGTCAATAATTTCGACAAGCAAATAAAACTGATAGAATGCTAGCACATATGGTTAAAAATATCAAGTCTAAGAATTACATAACAGCCCTAATTGAAAGGAGAGGTGCAATTAATAAGAGAGGTGCTTAAAGACAACCACTGGGTTCATCACTAATATAATGCTTGAGTATTATCAAGCTTTGTATTCCAGCAAGCCACCCAGGTAAGATAGCACAAACTTTGAGAAGTTAAGTTTGCCACAAATTTCTGACCAACAGGTATAAATGATGGAGAAACCTATTTCACAGTTAGAGATCACGATGGCTATTAATGAGTTACCCCTAACAAAGACACCAGGATTAGACTGATTTGGTGCAGAATTTTGTAAGATTCTCAAAGAAAGAGGTAGTGGCTTACAGAGGGGTGGTTTCAAATTTGACATGAATCAGGCCCTTATTATTATATTTCCAAAACTGGGTAAGGATTTAACTCAACCAGGATCCTACAGACCAATCTCATTAATAAATGTGGACTTAAAAATGTTGGCTTCGATCTTGGCCAATCATCTTAATCAGCTATTACCTGTATTAGTGGACAGGGACCAGACGGGATTTGTGAGAGGCAGAAATGGAGTAAATAATATAGCAAATTGACTGACGCGATCTGGTCTGGGAACACTCTTAATCCATCAGGTCTGACTATAAGCTTAGCTGCCGAAAAGGCATTTGATAATGTACAATGGTCGTATATGTTTTGGCTATTGCAAAAATATGGTCTCCCGGATTACTTTCGGGCCGATACAGTAAAGTCTGCGGGAGAGCGGGCGAACAGGCCACTCTCCTGTGCGCGCGATTCACTATTCAAATTAGGACCGGTGGTAAAAACAGGCATCCCTAGCGCCTCCTTTTGGACTGGAGCGGCGGCTGTCAGCGGGTTTGACAGCAGACGCTCAATTTTGCCAGCGTCGGTTCTCGAGCCCGCTGACAGCCACGGGCTCGGAAACCGGACGCCAGCAAAATTGAGCGTCCAGTTTTCGACCCGACAGCCGCGGGCCGACTTCAATTTTTTATTTTTTTTTTTAACTTTTCGAAACTTTCGGGACCTCCGACTTAATATCGCCATGATATTAAGTCGGAGGGTGCACAGAAAAGCAGTTTTTACTCTTTTCTGTGCACTTTCCCGGTGCCTGAAGAAATTAACGCCTACCTTTGGGTAGGCGTTAATTTCTGAAAGCAAAATGTGCGGCTTGGCTGCACATTTTGTTTTCTGAATCGCGCGGGAATACCTAATAGGGCCATCAACATGCATTTGCATGTTGCGGGCGCTATTAGGTTCGGCGCGCTTTCGGCCCCTTACTGAATAAGGGGTAACGCTAGCATGTCGAAAACGCGCATCCAATAAAGGGTTAACAGTGCGCTCCGTCGGAGCGCACTGTTAACCCTCCGTCGGAGCACACTGTACTGTATCGGCCCGTTTGTAAATTGGATAAGAGTCCTATATGCTGATCTGGAAGCTAGTATACTGCTAAATAGTAAAATTTCTAGTCCCTTTAGGTTAGAGGGAGGATCATGACAGGGATGCCCCCACTCACTACCTCTTGCATGTTCTAACAATTGAAGCTTTGGTGATTAAAATAAGGAACTTGGTAGAAATTGAAGGTTTTCGTTTGGGGTCCAGAGAATACAAAATGTTTGCTTGCAGATGACATGCTTTTGTTTCTCGCAAATCCCACCTATTTATTAGAAAGGATGCTGAACTTGATAATTCAGTTTGGTCTTTTTGCGGGATTAAAAATTAACCTTAAAAAATCTGAAGCTATGCCTATAAAAGAAGAACTGAAATTAAATTGGCAAGGGGCCTTTCTCCCTCTCATGGTCATTGGGAGCTTTCAAATGTCTTGGAGTCGGGATACCTCGCGACATCTCAGTTATATCAAATGAATATATCCAGAACAATAGAAAATATAAAAGATCAACTGTTGGTATGGAAGGATCTGCCTTTATCCTTAATAGGTTGATGTACATTGCTCAAAATGACTCTTTTGCCAAAGTTGCTTTATAAATTATAGATGCTTCCTATTTGGATAAAGGAGGTTGACATGGAACAACTAAAAAAAGTGGTTACACAATTTATCTGGAGGGGAAAGTTATCTAGATTGAAATATGCCATTCTCATGAGATCTAAAAAATATGGCTTACAGCTTCCTCATTTTCAGCTTTATAATATGGTCTGTCAGTTTTTGTTGGGAATGGTATTCCCATCATCATAAATTTGAAGTCCCTGACCTCATTTCAGATAATATCAGCCCATATTCAGAAAGGAATGTACTCCATATGAAAGATCTTCCATGTGAGTTGCGGTCCCATATTTTAATCAGAACTTTTCTTTTGACATGGTGTTTTTTCTGTAAGGAATAGAACAAACCTCTGTGCTACAGAAATGTCGGAATTAGTAGGACATCCTGAATTTCCTACCTGGTATAAAAAACCCAAAGTATATAAAAAAGTAAAATGTAAGGTCTAGCCACGATAGAACAATTTTATTGTAAGCAAAACAATACCATTTTTTCTTATGAATAATTGTCAAGTGCATAGGAATTAAGTAACAGACATTTCTACATGTATTTGCAGAGTAGACATTATATACAGAAAACTGCATCACAAATTGTAAGCATATTTGTGCAAGATTCAATGATGGCAATGTTTAAAAAATTAACACCAAGTAGTAATATTCTTTCCTTCTGGTATAAATTAAGATTCAATAAAGGAAAAATAGAGATGTTAGTGCCTCTGGCTCAGTCCTGGACAACACTCCTAGGGTTAGAAGTAAAAGAAAGAATCCTATTAGTTTCCTTTGATCATTCATTCTCTAATACTATAGATGCTAAACTTCAGGAAATGCAATTTAAGATAATACATAAAATGTATATAGATGGGGAGAAGGCATATAAAATGACGATGAGGGATACAGATTATCGTATTAAATGTTGTATAGCGAAAGGTACACTGGCAAATAATTTTGTATTGTATTCAAAGCTAGTTGCATTTTGGTTAGTGGTTCTAGATTTTGTTGAAGCAGTTATTCACCATAAACATCCTTTCTGTGGCAAATTTATCCTGCTTGGTTCCTTACATTGGACACCCTCAGCATCCTTGAGTCTAGCCAAATTTATACATAAACGGGCCGATTCAGTAAAGTCCGTGGGAGACCGGGCGAATGCCTGCTCTCCCGGCGCGCGCACAGGCCACTCGCCTGTGCGCGCGATTCGGTATTTAAATGAGACCCGGTGGTAGAAACGGGCAAAAGGAGGCACTAGGGACACTAGCACATCCCTAGCGCCTCCTTTTGGCCCGGAGTGGTGGCTGTCAGCGGGTTTGACAGCTGACGCTCAATTTTGCTGGCGTCTGTTCTCGAGCCAGCTGACAGCCACGGGCTCGGAAACGAGATGCTGGCAAAATTGAGCGTCCGGTTTTCGACCCAACAGCCACCGGACGACTTCAACATTTTTTTTTCTTTTTTTTACCCTTCGGGACCTCCAACTTAATATTGCCATGATATTAAGTCGGAGGGTGCACAGAAAAGCAGTTTTTACTGCTTTTCTGTGTACTTTCCCGGTGCCCGAAGAAATTAGCCAAAGGTAGGCGCTAATTTCTGAAAGTAAAATGTGCGGCTTGGCTGCATATTTTACTTACTGAATCGCGCGCAAATACCTAATAGGGCCATCAACATACATTTGCATGTTGAGGGCGCTATTAGGTTCGGCGGGTTGGACGCGCGTTTTCGGCCCCTTACTGAATAAGGGGTAAGGGAAAACGTGCATCCAATGGCAGTTTACTGTACTGTACAGTACAGTTTACTGTACTGTATCGGCCCGATTGTGATTATCTTAGCTAACTCATGCATTTTAATTTTATTGGATTAAAACAGAGTGTCCTAGTCCTCAGATATGGTATCAAAAACTAGCAGACTGGATGCAAATTGAACGACTGGATATAAAATTCACAAAAAGAAGTATATCAGAAAAATATATCAATTTGTGGGAAATTTCTCATCAGCTGCTTCCTGATTCTTTATGACAAGAATTGGTATCCTTTGGATATTCCATTCAGTGGAGAGGAGATATTGGGAAGGATTCTTCTACCCATTCTCAGTGATGTATAGACTTGGTAATAGAGTAAGACAGGTGACTACAAGCTTGTGGCTGTAGATGTTTTGGTATGGAAGGTATAGTGTGAGTGGTTGTTTCTGTTATATAAAACACGAAAATAAGCTTTTTGCATATAGGATTCATTTTTTTTTGGACAGAATAGATGTTGCTGGGACTAACCTGTATATAGGATTTATATATTTTCAATTTATATTTCATTTGTATAGCCTCCTCGTTCAGTGGCCTTTATTTCTGTAACCCAAATACCTCACTGTACTTCTGTTGGTTAAAGTTTGTTACTGTAGCCTTAGAGGTAGATTTTCAAAAGCCTGTACGTGCGTCCACGTGCACGTATTTGCCGGCGCATACATGTGGTGATTGTATAACATGTGCACATCTCCGCACGCATGTTATAAAATACGATTCCCGCACGCACAAGGGAAAGGGATTTTAAAAAACAATGCACAGCGATGCAAGAAGGCCTATCCCCCTACCTTCTTCCCTTTTTCCCTCTCCTCCCCAACCCCTAAACCCACCCTAACTACCCTAGATTTTTTTTTTTTATTATTAGTTACATGCTCTAAGGAGCAAACGTACGTTGTGCGCGCTGGCTGGCAGCCGGCATGCGCTGTGTCCCAGCTGACCCCTGCCCTGCCCCTTTTTGATGGCCTGGCACAGTTCTGCACGTACCAGGAGATACATATGTGGTTGGGCAGTTTCTAAAATGCGCTCGGCCCGCATTTTAGAAACTGCCACACATGTATCTCCTGGTTTTTGTGCTTGTGATCTTTTGAAAATTTGGGCTTAAGTGCTTAAATAAAAGGTTATAAAAAAGAAAAGGAGAACCAGGGGTCATGAAATGAGGCTGAAAGGGTGTAAACTCAGGAGTAATCTTAGGAAACATTTCTTTCTTTCTTTCTTTATTTAAAAACTTTTCTATACCGTCACTAAGTTATATACCATCGCAACGGTTTACAAATAGGCACATAGACTAAGGTAAGTAAATGTAGGATATCGTACATTCTAACAGGTGCCAATAAAGTTCAGTTACAATTTCATAAATAAAATCATTATTTGAGTAATGTCGGTCGTCCAGGTATATTATTGAGTTACTATCGCTTTGAAATATTACTTCTTAAATGTAGGATTGAGTAAATTCATTCTCATCTGCATTACCCTGTACTTTCATTCTCTACCCTCCACACTCTTTAGTGAAGGCTTTTTTAAAGAGCCATGTTTTTAGATTTTTCTTAAAAGTTTTGAGATTATTCTGTAATCTGAGTTCGGGGGGCATCGTGTTCCATAGTATGGGCCCAGCCAATGATAAAGCCCTTTCTCTCACTTGGGTTAATTTTGCTGACTTTACTGAAGGGATTGTTAGTAGTGCTTTGTTTGCTGAGCGGAGGTTTCTTTGTGGAACGTGTACTCGTAAGGCTGTGTTTAGCCAGTCTACTTCTTTATCATATATTAGTTTGTGTATGGTGCATAAGGCTTTGTATTTTATCCTGTATTCGATGGGTAACCAATGTAAGTCTGCTAGAGTTTTGGTTATATGGTCCCTCTTCTTTTTTCCCGTTAGTATTCTGGCTGCAGTATTTTGAAGTATCTGGAGTGGTCTTATCGACGTGCTTGGGAGTCCTAGTAAGAGTGCGTTGCAGTAGTCAGTGCTAGAAAAGATAAGTGTTTGCAATACTGTTCTGAAGTGGGCAGGTGTGAGTAATGGTTTCAATCTTCTGAGGACCATAAGTTTTGCGTAGCCTTCTCTTACTTTTATAGATATGTGTTGCTTCAGGTTGATTTCTGGGTCCATTATTACTCCCAGATTCCTTACTTTTTCGGCTAGCTCAATTTTTTGGTTATTTCTTAGGGTTATCGGTGTTTGAATGATTTTAGTATGTTTTCTCTCAAGGTGAAGGAATTCAGTTTTGTCAATGTTGATAACCAGTTCCATCTGGTTTAGTAGTAGTTTAATTATGTCTAGGTACATGTTAGCTAGACTTAATGTTTTTTCAATTGTGTCGTCTATTGGTAGAATTAACTGATTGTCGTCTGCGTAAATGTAATGTATTATCCCTAGGCCTGCCAGCAGATGACATAAGGGTAGCATATATATGTTAAAGAGGGTAGCAGACAGCGCTGAACCCTGAGGTACTCCTGTTTTAAGTTTAAATTTTTCTGATAATGTGTTTTTTATCTGGACTTGAAAGAACCTGTTGTTTAGGTAGGATCTGAACCAGTTTATTGTTTTGTCACATAATCCAATTTCTTCAAGTCTTTTTAGTAGTATTTTGTGGTTTACTGTATCAAAGGCTGCAGATAAGTCGAGCATTATAAGGATGTAATGTTTACTGTTATCAAAACCTCTTAGTATGTTGTCTGTTAGTGAGAGAAGTAATGTCTCAGTGCTGTAGTGTTTTCGGAAGCCGTGTTGTGAAGGGTACAGTATGTTATTATTGTCTAGGTGTTCAGCTAGCTGATTCTGTACTGTTTTCTCTTTACAGATAAGGTGGTGGATATGTGGACTAGCCTCCAGTAGAAGTGGAGGAGATTAAACAGTATCTGAATTCAAGAAAGCATGGAATAAATATAGGGGATACCTAAGGAAGTGATAAGAATTAAAATGCTAAATTAACAGGACGGATGGGCCGACTGGATGGGCCATACAGTCTTTTTCTGTCATGTTTCTGTTTTTGCTGGTTTTGGACTGTTTCTCATCTCAGATTTCAGGTCTGCATATATCCTCTTCCTATTGTTTCTCACTATCAGTGCCTCCTAACACCAGTGACTGGCCCCTCCAAATCAATGATGCTATGGAGCCATTAACTTGATTAAATCCACAATGGCACCAAAGGCGCGTAACATAGAAGCATGTTCCTTTGCGCACTCCTTCATGCTGGACTAGCGTTGACTTATAGCATTGTCTTTTATTAAGTAGTTCTTGCTAACTTATTTTGCTCTAGCTTATCATTTGGCTTGCTAGGTTAAAAGCATTGGTCTTATGTTTGCCTTGCGTGAATGTTCTGTTTATATCAGCTTCATATACTAATTTCTTATTATTAGGATTGTAGTTCAACACTTTTTTCAATAATTTCTCTGTTGACTAGTTTAGCATTCTGGTTCTCCTGCCCTCAAGTTGATTTTTAATCAAAATATTTCCTTTTTTACTCTCAACATTCTACTTACGCTTGTTGCTGCAAATGTTTACTATTCATCCTATTTCTGCTATTCACGGGAAGAGCAAGTATTTACTTATCACAAGTCTAGTTATTTTTCTTTTACAATGCCTGTTTATAAACAGATTAAACCTACTTTTTCTTTTCATAGCCTGGACACGAGTGCGGCATTCGATACAATTGATCACCAATTTTTATTGAATAGATTGTTTGAAATAGGCTTGCCTGATCATCCACTTGACTAGTTCAAATCATTTTTAGAGGACAGGGCTTACCAAATAATATGGAATTCTTGATCTGTATGATCTAAAAACACTAACTCATTCATTTATTCTGAATTGACTTAAGTACTGCAACACTGTTTTGCAAGGTCTCTCATCTCACCAAACATGACGACTCCACTGGTTCAGAACACGGCCACAAAATTAATATTTGGATGGAAAAAAATACGTCACACCTTTGATGAAAGATCGCTTCCATTTTCATTAAGAACACTATTTTAAATTAGGTGCCTAGCTTTTAAAGTCCTCTTCTATCTTGCTTGTCTCAAAGTTCCTCATCGGCCCAGATGTCAGCTTCACTCATTTCAGCAAGAGTTATTAATTTTACCATCACAAAAAAAAAAAAAAAAAAAGACGAGACAACAAGACAAATAAGTTTCTCATACTTAAAACCTAGTCTATAAAACTCCTTTCTGTTCGCTATTCATCTTGAAAAAGATTATCTCAAGTTTAGAAAAACCTTGTAAACTTTCCTTTTCTTAACGGCCTTTGAGTCAGATTAGTATTTTCCCTGGCTAGAAACTACTTTTTAGCTTTTACTTTTTTTTTTTTTTTTTTTTTTTTTAAATAATGGAATGATCTTTGGGTTTAATAATGGAATGATTTCTGGAATCATTGAAATATCTATCATGAAGCCATCCTAGATTTGTTTTTAACTTGTTGGCCACTTTCTCAATACAGCTGTTAGGTACTTTGAACAAGATAATGTTTACATTTATTTTAATGTTTAACTAGTTAATTGGTTTCTGTAATTTTAAATTTTGTATCCTCCTGATAATGTCTTTTACTAGGTTACTTTTATCATATTTTTATGATATTTTTCTATTTACTTATTTTAATATTCTTGCACCATATCATACCTTCACTTTATATCTCTATGTTATGTTACAATTCTAAGTTTTTATCTTTGATTTAAGTTCATTTATGTTACATTATTTTTTTCTCTGTAATCTTTTTGTACTTTTCTTTGGTTTTGTGTACATTTCATTGATTTACTTTGTAAGAAATCATGATTAATCAAATAAAGAGATAAATAAATAAATAGGCAAAAAAAAACAAAGTGATGATGAGGGAGGAAGGCACTTAAATGAGGGATGCAGTCTGTTCAATACCCAAAAGCAAAAGTAGAGATTGCAAGCCACAAAAACCTCATTTACATTTAAGTGCACATCTAATTATAAAAATCCAGAAAACAAATGTTTGTATTTGTTGCCCAATATCTCCATGCATAAATTTTCACACAATCATGAATTTTATACAGCCAAGTTCTGTTTGTAGAAGATAAAAAAAAAAGAATGTAATCAATCTCTCTGAATTCTTAAATATTATTGGTATATACTGGAATGCACTGCTCTCAACACAGCTGCAAGTTGTTTTTGGTTGTATAGTGTCTAGGACAGTACTACATATAAATATAAATATTGATATACACAAACACACAATGGCTTGCATAAGTATTCAACCCCTAAAAAGTCAGTAGATTTGTGTGGATTACAAATGACACTTACACAGATTTATGGCAAACCTGTTTGCTCTTAAAGTACATTTTCAAAGTCAAATTTATTATTTTTCTGCACATTTTGTAAAATAAAATTAAAAACTGAAAAATGCTACAACATCCTAGTGGACTCCTTGAGTCAAGCCTCCCTCCCCCAAGAGTGGTCCCTGAATCAAGAGGTAACAAATCACATATTCGCTTGTGGGGGACCCCAGACATGGATCTGTTTGCTTCCCCAGAGACCAAGAAAGTGGATTGCTTCTGCTGTCTGGGATGGGCGAGCAGGGAATCAGTGTCTGATGCCTCTTCACTTCACTGGGCATCGGTCTGCTGTAAGCTTATCCTCTCCTTCCGCTGATCTCAAAAACACTCCAAAAGCTCCAACAGGACTGAGGCACTTTAACCCTGGTCACACCCTTCTATGGGATCTAGCCTCGCGTCGTCCTGATTTGGTTGGGAACTGCCCTGGACCTGATCTTTCAGGACCAGGGCAGGCTTCGCCACCACCACAACCTCCATGCCCTGTATCTCACGGCTTGGATGTTGACCGGGTGACCGTACAAGCTCTGGGCCTTTCGGAAGGTTTATCTCGAGTCATCTTGGAATCCTGAAAACCCTCCACGAGAAAATCTTACAATCTCAAGTAGAAGCGGTTTTCGGCTTGGTGTGTTGGGCATGGTCTGGATACCTTTTCTAGTTCTCCTTTGAAGCTTTTGGACAGCCTATTGCAGCTCTCCGAGTCTGGTCTGCAGATCACTTTGGTGAGAGTTTACCTTAGTGTCATCAGAGCATACCATCAGGGGAAAGATGTGCTTCCATTTCCACCCATCCGCTTATGGGGCGGTTTATAGGTGGCTTGTTGCAACTTAAGCCTTTTACTCTGCCTCCAGCATCTCCTGGGACCTCAATGTAGACCTGTCCCAGCTTATGAAGGCTCCATTTGAGCCCTTACGATCTGAAATAGCTATCCTGGAAGGTCATCTTCTTGGTAGCAGTTACTTCAGCGCGCAAGGTCAGTGAGCTGCAGGCTTTGGTGTCATACCCCCTTATACCAAATTTTGTCATCATAAAGTGGTTTTACGTACGCATCCAAAGTTCCTTCCTAAGGTGGTCTTGGAGTTTCATCTCATTCAGTGCATCGTGTTGCCTTCCTTTTTTCCAAGGCCAAACACTCACCAGGATGAATGGGCACTGCATACTCTGAATTGTAAAAGGGCTTTGGCCTTTTTCCTGTAACAAATGGCACCTCATCGCCTGTCCACTCAGCTTTTTGTCTCCTTCAACAAAAACAGGTTGGGAGTTGCAGTGTCGAAACAGACTGTATCCCATTGGCTAGCAGTCTGTATTTCTTTTTGCTATGTTCAAGCGGGCTTGCATCTTGAAAGTCACATCAAGGCTCATTCTGTTCAAACCATGTCGGTTTTGGTGGCTCACTTGTGTGCCATCCTCATTCACGAGATATGCAAGGCGGCGACCTGGAATTCCTGCCACATGTTTGCCTCTCACTATTGTTTGGATAAGGATGGCCGACGTGACAATCATTTTGGTCAGTCAGTCCTCCGTAATATTTTTCAGCCATGAAACCCCCAACTCTTCCTACCTTGGGCCCTTTCCTTGGGTGCAGGCTTGCTCCCCTAGTTTTAGCAGCTCTAGTTGTTGTACATGTTGGCATACAATTGGCCTGCATGGGAGGGTGGCTAGAAAGATGTAAATCTGCGCGCGCCAGCGGGCTGCTGGCGCGCCATCACCCGACCCAGGGGCTGGTCCGGAGGCCTCGACCACGCCCCTGGGCCGGCGCCACGCCCCCGGGCCCGCCCCCGCAACACATCACGCCCCCGCAACGCCGTGTCATTTTAGGACACGCCCCCGACACGCCCCTTTTACAAAGCCCCGGGACTTGCGTGCGCCGGCAGCCTATGCAAAATAGGCGTGCCGGCGCGCATAAATCCGGCTGGAATTACACACGCAGGGCATTTAAAATCCGGCCCTGTGTATGGCAAACACCTAACAATTCCCATTCCTGAGCAAACACCATCACAACAGTAAAGTATAGGGGTGGTAGCATCATGTTGTGGGGATGCTTTTCCTCAGCGGGGACTGGGCATCATATTAAAATTGAAGGACAGATGGATTGTGCAACAAACAGGAAGATACTGCAAGACAACCTGTTTCAGTATGCTAAAAAATTAAAACTTGGGAGAAATTTCACATTTCATCAAGACAATGATCCCAAGCACAAGGCTAAAACAACACAGGAGTGTTTGGCCTAGTCAAATTTCAGATCTCAATCCAATCAAGAATCTGTAGCACTATTTGAAAATTGCAGTACATAAGTGTTATCCAAGTCACCTGAGCAACCTGGAGCAAATCTGCCAGGAAGACTGGACAAAAATCACTCCCAAATGGTGTGCAAAGAAACTTACCCCAGCAGACTTAAAGCTGTTATTGCAGTAAAAGGTAGTTCTAGCAAGTACTAGTCTGAAAGGGTTGAATACTTATGCAAGCAGCATTTTTCAGTTTTTAATTTTATTTTACAAAATGTGCAGAAAAATAATAAATTTGACTTTGAAAATGTACTTTAAGAGCAAACAGGTTTGCCATAAATCTGTGTAAGTGTCATTTGTAATCCACACAAATCTACTGACTTTTTAGGGGTTGAATACTTATGCAAGCCATTGTGTGTTTGTGTATATCAATATTTATATTTATATGTAGTACTGTCCTAGACACTGTACAACCAAAAACAACTTGCAGCTGTGTTGAGAGCAGTGCATTCCAGTATATACCAATAATATTTAAGAATTCAGAGAGATTGATTACATTCTTTTTTTTTTATCTTCTACAAACAGAACTTGGCTGTATAAAATTCATGATTGTGTGAAAATTTATGCATGGAGATATTGGGCAACAAATACAAACATTTGTTTTCTGGATTTTTATAATTAGATGTGCACTTAAATGTAAATGAGGTTTTTGTGGCTTGCAATCTCTACTTTTGCTTTTGGGTATTGAACAGACTGCATCCCTCATTTAAGTGCCTTCCTCCCTCATCATCACTTTGTTTTTTTTTGCCTATTTATTTATTTATCTCTTTATTTGATTAATCATGATTTCTTACAAAGTAAATCAATGAAATGTACACAAAACCCGTGTTTCGCCACCAGGCTGCGTCGGGAGGGACGGAAAAACAAAAACTTTATTATTCTAAAAAGTAAAAGACAACAAATGAAAAAATTGTGAAAACAGTGGACAAAAACATGAAGGAGCTTGGCAGTGCTAAAGCGTAACAAACATGGCAATGCTAGAAATTCTAATCATGTTTGGGAAACAGTCACAGAATCCATTAATTATTAAAAAGTAAACATATCTGACAGAGCGAGCAGAAGAGAAATAAGACAACGAATAATTAACTCAAATTGTATATCAGGTAACCAAAGATATTATATAATGTAAAAGGATAGGAAATACACACAGTATTAATTTAAAGCTAACACAAATATGAGCAGGCGAAATAATAAGGCTGAAATAATTACTATAAAGCATAATTAATGCTGATAATAATTATGAAACAAATAGTACCTTGAACAGAATTAATAGAACTGAAATTCAGTACCCCAGACTTGATAACATACCTGAAGTTACTTTCAACAAGGGCGTCACTGGGAGAGCAACTCGAACAATACAACGGCAGCCATTTAACTTCGGGATTTTGGCGCGAAAAGTTCAGTAACCAATCAGAAGAGAGATATCAAAACTGGACGTGATGGAAACCTATCCATAGTGTATAACATATGAAGAGGACATGAAGGGCAACTTCACAAAATTTGACAGAGACATCGTGAACATTTTAATCATCTATATAGTTTATCACTTATCGCGCAGAGATAAGAACAGAAACAAAGAAAGCAAGAGACCTATAAACGGTAACAGGGATAATGTCAATAAAACTGAATGAACCAAGAGGTATACTATGTTAGGTGAAATATCGCCATTCAATTTCTTTATTCAGACCGTATGGTATGAGACTATGCAAGTTATAAATCCATCTTTGTTCACGGCGTATTAAGATTTCTGACAGATTGCCACCCCGGCATGGCGGAGGTATCACATCAATAATGCAGAAGCGGAGGTCAGAAATGTTATGTGATTTTTCGGTCCAGTGAGCTACTAAAGGGGCGTTTTCACGTGAATTTACAATGCTAGATTTATGCTCAATGATTGAACCAGGACCACTTTGTTGTGCAGGTGCTCTCTGAATGCCCACAGGGCATAACGGATTGCCCATAACCAGGACATTTATCTGGGACTCCTTCTCCTGCAAAGACAAAGACCCCGAATATGGAGGTCTGCAGCATGGGCTCCCCACCTCATGTGAGACATGTCTGTAGCGAGGACAATCTGGGGCTGCGGGCCCCAGAAGGGCATCCCCTACTCCAAACTGGATGGGCTTTCCCACCACACGAGGGAATGCCAGAAGGAAGTGATGATCCGTGCACAAGCCTGAAGAGCCTGGGTGGCTTGACACCACTGGGAACGTAGTGTCCACTGAGCCCTACTCATGTGAAGCCGAGCAAACAGGGTAACATGCACAGTCACCACCATATGCCCCAGAAGTCTTAGAAACTGGTGTGCTGAGACATGGAAGCAACTGGAGACTACCTGAGCGAGGGCAGAAAGGCTTTCTTGACAGTGTCCAGCCTGGCCTTGAAGCCCAGTTGCAGCGATGGCTGGGGATGGGATTTTGGATAGTTGATCAGAAATTCTATGTTTTGCAAGGTGCATACAGTTGCTTGTAGGGAATGTGGCGCCCCCTGCCTGGAGTCGCTCTTGATAAGCCAATCATCAAGGTAAGGGGAAGACATGAACCCCTTGCCTCCGAAGATAGAGCCCCGCTACTGCCAGGCATTTGGTGAAGACACAGGGCGCCGACGCTAGGCCAAAGGGCAGTATAAGGTATTGGTAATGTTCCTCATCTGCCAGGAATCGTAGATACCACCATTCTACTGGAGAAATGGGGATATGGGCGTATGCATCTGAGATTGAGGGAGCAGGGCCAGCCCCCGGTCCTAAGGAGGGGAATCAAAGTACCGGACAAGACCATTTTGAACTTCTCTCTGACAAGAAACTGGTTTCAATGCCCTCAGATCCAGAATGGGGCGAAGGCCACCAGGTTGGTTTTTTTTAATCAGGAAATACCTGGAGTACAACCTGTCCCCCTGTTGACCAGGCAGGACTGGTTCAACCGCTCAAGCCATTAAGAAGCCAGAGAGCTCTACTCAGAATATATGCTGATTCTCTACACTTCTCCACCGGGGACACGGAGGAGAACGGAGTGGAGTTCATTGGAAATGAAATTTGTACCCCTGCCTTACAATGGACAGAATCCAGTGGTCTGAGGTGACTGACGTCCATCGGTCTGCGAACAGCTGTAGGAGGCCCCCCTCTCCCGGCGGGGGAGGGGGTCGGCACTCTGGGATAGGGTTGGCTGGCTCAAACTCCCTGGCCGCCAGTCAAAATCCCATGCGGAGTTTTGCAGTGGGGCGTACGAGGTTGTTGTGCCCTCGGTCTTGCCATAGCCTGCTGAGGTCGCGACCTAGAGGCCGGCGTTGTAGTACTTGCGTGGTCGATAAAATGGCTGTCTTGCATATTGCCTGGGAGGCTTTTTGTTGGAGGGCTGTGTGTCTGAGGTGCTAGCTCACAACTGTTGAAGGATTTCATGATAGTCCTTCAGTTGGGCCACCACCTCTTTAATCTTGTCTCCGAAAAGGTTCTCGCCCATACAGGACAGATCGGCTAGTCGGTCCTAAACCTCGGGTCGCAGGTCGGAGGTGCACAGCCAAGCCATACGGCGAGCCACAATGCCTGCCGCAGCAACTCTCATAGCTATCTCAAACATGTCGTACACAGAATAGACCTCATGTTTATCACAGTCTAGGTCCTGCTGAACTATTTTCTGGAAGTCCTCCTGAAACTGCTGCGGGAGGCATTCTCCCAACTCTTGGGCTGGTTTCCAGAGGGTCCTGGAGTACTGCCACATATAAAGCTGATAACAAGCAATCCTAGCTGCTCTCATCGAGCCCTGGAACACCTGGCATCCGAGAGCGTCCAGAGCCCTGTGTTCACTGTCCAGGGGTGCAGAGGCATGAATCCTAAGCATCTT
Source organism: Rhinatrema bivittatum (assembly GCF_901001135.1). Classification (NCBI taxonomy): domain Eukaryota; kingdom Metazoa; phylum Chordata; class Amphibia; order Gymnophiona; family Rhinatrematidae; genus Rhinatrema; species Rhinatrema bivittatum. Next base: position 167,939,331 of record NC_042616.1, on the reverse strand, counting down.
CACCATCTTTAGAGCCAATTCCACTACCACTGACTGGTGAGGAAGCTGATGGTGAGGTACCGTCTTCCGGTTCACAGAAGGAATGGAGATGGGGTGTTCCCAGAATCAGGCGACTAGCTCTTTAAAGATGTCATGGACTGGAACAGCCACCACCTCTTTGGGAGCATCAAGAAATTGCAGGATTTCCAACATCTTGGGACAAGAATCCTGCTCTGTCAAAAGCAGGAAAAGCACCAACTCCACCAACTCTGCCTTAACAAAACCAGTGAAAGAAAGATCCTCTGGAGGGGATTTCTGCCTCTCCTCCGGTAGAGACGGTTCCACAGGCAAGTCCTCCAAATTCATCCATGGAGAAAAAGGATGCCTCACCCTCCCAGGGATCATAGGGAGCTTCCCCTTTGCTGTGAACATCCAGAGATGCAGAGGGGTTGGGGAAGAAACCCACCTGGGCCTTAAGCCAGAGGGCTGCGGGGGCACCGATGGAACCATAGGCAATACCGAAAGCACCGGCAGGAACTGGGGCCGCATGGGCACCGACGGATCCCCCAGCTTCGGGAGCGCTGGTAGCATTGATGGCACAGAGGGTGTCTATTCTGGTGATCCCAGGAGAGGAGAGGTTGTTGGGGTGCCGTGTGAATGGAGGCGCCATCGACCCCGATGGACCTTCCTCGTCAGAGGAATCACTTACCAGAATGGGAAACGGTGGCAGCAGCAGCAATGCTCCTTTTGACTGCGAAGGGGCGTGGGGCATCGGAGCTGGCTGCCTCGGTAAGACACCAAGCAATAGGTCCAGCCGCTCCAGCAGAGGTGCAAGCACCAATGGAGTCGACTTTTGCAGCTGTGGCGGTCCCGATGGAACCGGAGCCTCAATGCCCTGCAGGGCCCGGCCGAACACCATCTGCATGCGCCTCTCAACTCCTCCTCAAAAGCTGCCGAGGATAGAACAGCGTGAGAGTGAGGAGGAGGAGGCGGTGGCGGCAGCAAAATCGGATCAACCCCAGAGTCACAGGGTGGAACTGGATCTTCCATAGACACTGATGGGGACCACTGAGAATCCTCGGGAGGTCCGGAGGGAATCCCCTCCTCTGTATGAGATTGCTTTGGGGGAGGCACCAACACAGTCGATTCCTTTCCATGGTCTGACTTCAAAGAGGACGAGCGGTGTCAGTGTTTCCTTGACTTCTCATGGTGCTCACCTCAGTCCTTCCCCGGGACAGATGGTGACGTCGAGGAACTCACCCTGGACTGAGAAGATATGGATCTCGCTCGGTCCCCCACCCCCACCTTGGGATTGAAGAGCAGTAATGGAGGGGAGACCGAGGGGGGTCAATGCTGAGACCCCTTTCCCTTGTAGAGTAGAATTCCCGGACGCTAACAACAAATCCGATTTCTTGGAGCTGAACAACTTTCCCAATGTGTCTAACTGCGCCCGACGCACAAAGATCGCAACCACGGACGTCTTGCGAAGCCCCCAGGCAAAGTACACAGACCTCATGGGGGTCTGTGATGGACATGGTCCGGGGATACTGGGGGTGATGGCCGGCAGCCATCGAGGGGGGGGGGGGGAGATGGAGACACAGTCGGTAATTGACAGCAAGTACCAGAGAAAACTTACAGAAAGCGATGAAGAAAAAAACCGCGAAACACAGAGGGACCCTTTCACTGAAAAACTGCGAGCTCCAAACCGCACGGCTTCAGCTTCATGGAAAAAGAGAGACTGAAGAGGGACTCCACGTGGACGCATGGCTGGTGGCATGCTGGGCATGCTCAGTGTATCTGTAAAAGTTTCTAGAAATTTTGACAAATGTTTTCTGTGCCGGGCTCCATTTGATGATGTGGAAACTATTCTAAAGATCAAAATCATAGAACATATAGAAAGACATGGTTTAATGAAACACAGTCAACATGGATTTACCCAAGGGAAGTCTTGCCTAACAAATCTGCTTCATTTTTTTGAACGGGTTAATAAACATGTGGTAGATGCAGTGCATTTGGATTTTTAGAAGGCGTTTGACAAAGTCCCTCATGAGAGGCTTCTAAGAAAACTAGAAAGTCATGGGATAGGAGGTGATGTCCTTTTGTAGATTACAAACTGGTTAAAAGACAGGAAACAGAGAGTAGGATTAAATGTCAATTTTCTTAGTAAAAAAGGGTAAACAGTGGAGTGCCTCAGGATTCTGTACTTGGACCAGTGCTTTTCAATATATTTATAAATGATCTGGAAAGGAATACGACGAGTGAGGTTATCAAATTTGCGGATGATACAAAATTATTCAGAGTAGTTAAATCACAAGCGGATTGTGATACATTACAGGAGGACCTTACAAGACTGGATGATTGGGTATCCAAATGGCAGATGAGATTTAATGTGGACAAGTGCAAGGTATTGCATATAGGGAAAAATAACCCTTGCTGTAGTTACACAATGTTAGATTCCATATTAGAAGCTACCGCCCAGGAAAAAGATCTCGGCATCATAGTAGATAATACTTTGAAATCATCAGCTCAGTGTTCTGCAGCAGTCAAAAAACCAAACAGAATGTTAGGAATTATTAGGAAGGGAATGGTTAATAAAACAGAAAATGTCATAATGCCTCTGTATCGCTCCATGGTGAGACCGCATCTTGAATACTGTGTACAGTTCTGGTCGCCGCATCTCAAAAAAAGATATTGTTGAGATGGAGAAGGAACAGAGAAGGGCAACCAAAATGATAAAGGGGATGGAACAGCTCCCCTATGAGGAAAGGCTGAAGAGGTTAGGGCTGTTCAGCTTGGAGAAGAGACAGATGAGGGGGGATATGATAGAGGTCTTTAAGATCACGAGAGTTCTTGAACGAGTAGATGTGAATCTGTTATTTACACTTTCGGATAATAGAAGGACTAGGGGGCATTCCATGAAGTTAGCAAGTAGCGCATTTAAGACTAATCGGAGAAAATTCTCTCTCACTCAATGCACAATTAAGCTCTGGAATTTGCCACCAGAGGACGTGATTAGTGTAGTGCAGGACCGGGAACCAGACTTGTCTTAGCCAATGAGAATAAGTTGGATAAGTTCTTGGAGGAGAAGTCCATTAATGGCTATTAATCAAGTTTACTTAAGGAATAGCCACTGCTATTAATTGCATCAGTAGCATGGGATCTTCTTGGTGTTTGTGTACTTGCCAGGTTCTTGTGACCTGGTTTGGCCTCTGTTGGAAACAGGATGCTGGGCTTGATGGACCCTTGGTCTGACCCAGTATGGCAATTTCTTATGTTCTTATGTCACCCACGTGTGAGGGCTAACTTCCTGCTGTCCTAGGAGAACACCTGTTCTCTATGGAGCCCAGCAAGGAAAACTTATGTCAAAGTTTCTAGAAACTTTGACTGATATACTGAGCATGCCCAGCATGCCACCAACCACATGTCCACGCAGGGTCCTTCTTCAGTCTCATAACATAGAAATACAAAAAAATAAAATAAACATAGGAGAAACCGAACTCCACGGGGTGTCGGGCAGGTTTCTTGAGGACTAACATAATGCTGTCTTAAAAGAACCCCTGTTACAGGTAAGCAACTGTGTTTTCTCCTAGGACAAGCAGGATGCTAGTCCTCACACATGGGTGAATGCATAGCTACAGGCTGTTCCCGAAAAACAAGTAAGACCAATGGGCACCTAACCAGGTGCCTACAGGCATAACAACACAGGTGCTGTTGGTAACAGAGGGAGACAGAGCCTGAATCTGAAAAAAGGGCCCTAGGCAGGAAGAGTTGGGTTCTACAGCTGAAAAAGATTCCGAAGGACAGACAGGCCGAAGCTGCAGTCATGTCGGCCATACCTGTCCAAGCAGTAATGGGCAGCGAAAGTGTGAAGAGAACTCCAGGTCGCAGCCTTGCAGATCTCGGCTACGGGAACTGCTCACAAATGGGCCACCGAAGCCGCCATGGCTCTGATTGAGTGAGCCATGACATGGCCTCCAAGCTGAAGGCCCACCTGTGCATAGCAGAAGGAAACACAATCCGCCAGCCATCTTGACAGCGTTTGTTTGGTAACTGCAATTCCCAATCTACTCTTGTCGAATGAGATGAAAAGTTGCGTAGACTGCCTGTGGCCTGCTGTTAGCTCGAGGCAGAAAGCTAAGGCAATCTAAGCTGTGCCGAGCCTGTTCGCCCTGGTGTGAGTGAGGCCTGGGAAAAAAGGTGGGCGGAATGATCAACTGGTTAAGATGAAAATCAGCCACCACTTTAGGCAGGAACTTAGGGTGAGTACACAGAACAACCCTATCGTGAAAGAATTTTGTAAAGGGTGGATAGGTTACTAACACCTGAAGCTCGCTGACCCTGCATGCTGAAGTGACCACAACCAAGATAACCTTCCAGGTCAAGGGCTTCAGATCACAGGAGTGCAGTGCTCGAAAGGGTCTCGCATGAGCCAAGCCAACACCATGTTGAGGTCCCAGGACACAACAGGAGGCTGCAGGGTAGGCTTCAGCTGAAGCAAGCCCTGCATAAACCGCCCAACTATGGGCTGTACTGAGATGGGTGAACTGTCAATACCCTGGTGGTAAGCCCCAGTGGCACTCAGATGTACTCTGAGTTGGTCTTTAAACCAGTATTCGAAAGGTGCAGCAAGTAGTCAACAACTTTGGAGTGGAGCCGGAGAACGGATCCAAATCGTGGCCTTCTCACCAGACAGAAAACCTCTTCCACATCAGGCCATAAGACTTCCTGGTGGAAGGCTTCCTGGAAACTACCAGAACTTGAGACACACTGTCAGATAGGTCCAGGGGCTGCAGAATTAGCCTTTCAACATCCAGGCCGTCAGAGACAACTCCCTGAGGTTCAGATGGCACAGCCTGCCCTGATCCTGCGTGATCAGGTCAGGGGAGGTCCCCAAACTGATCGGCTCTCTGACAGAGAGATCCCACAGGACCGGGAACCAGACTTGCCTTAGCCAATGAGAATCATGGTCCCCCTGTCCTACTGGAGCTTCAGGAGAGTCTTCAGCAGCAGGTGAAGCAGAGGATACGCATACAGAAGGTCCTTGCCCCAATGGCAGGCAAAGGCGTTCGAGGCTGGTTTGCCATCTCCATTGTACAGAGAGCAGAAATGCCTCACTTTGCTGTTGCAGAGGGGGGAAGGTCCACGTCCAGGATCCCCCAGAGACAGAAGATGCGATCCGCCACTGCCTGATCCAGGGACCACTTTTGGGGACGGAACGCTTGACTCAGCTGGTCCACCACCACATTCTCAGACCCGGCCAGATACATGGCTCGAAGCAGAAAGCCCTGGGAATGCACCCAAGACCAAATCTGAACAGCCTCCCGATACAGGAGGAACGACCCCATGCCTCCCTGCTTGTTGATATACCACATAGCTACCTGACTGTCGGTCTGGATCAGGACTGCCTTGCTGGATAAGCGATCCCAAAATGCCCAAAGAGTGTAGTGGGTCGCCCGCAGCTCCAGGAAGTTGATTTCGCACTGCGCTTTCTGAGCAGACCACAGACCTTGCGTGCGGAGGCCGTCCACATGCACGCCCCAGCCCAGGATGGATGCATCCGTGGTAAGTGCAACCTGGGTAGAGGAAGACTGAAAAGGAACCCCCTACTTCAGATTGGGCAAACTCTTCCACCAGGACAAGGAATTCTGGAGAAGTGACATGATGCAGACGCACACACTGAGGTCCTAGGAAGCTTGCCACAGAGATCCCAGAATCCACTGAGTCCTGCGCATATGCAAGCAAGCCAAGGGTATAACATGGACAAATGTGGTCATGTGGCCCAGAAGGCGAAACAAGAGGTGGGCGGAGACCTGCTGGCTTTGGTGGACCAGACTCGCAAGAGAAGCCAGAGCCCAATCACGAGGAAGATAGGCCCGGGACTGAACCTTGTCCAGCTGGACATCAGTAAAACTCAATTGAGGCAATGGGGTGACAAACCTGAAGGATTCCAGCACCCGAATGGTCAAGGTCAGGGAGCATGTATACTCCTAGACATTGGAGGTGGGTACCACCACTGCCAGACACTTGGTGAAAACCCGCGGAGCTGAAGCAAAGCCGAACGGTAACACTTTGTACTGGAAGTGCCTCTCGCCCAAAAGGAACCACAGATATTTTCTGTGACTGGGGAATATCTCGATGTGGGCGTATGCATCTTTGAGATTAAGGGAACAAAGCTAGTCCCCTCTTTGCAGGAGGGGAATCAGGGTGCCCAGTGAGACCATCTTGAACTTTTGTTTTTGGAAAACTTTGTTCAAGGCTCTCAGATCCCAAATGGGGCGGAGTCCCCCTGTTCTCTTTGGGATTAGGAAATAGCGGGAGAAAAAAAAACCCCATCCTTGCTGCCGCAGCAGTACAGGCTCAACTGCTCTAGTCATTACAAGGACAGAGAACTCAGTCAAGAAAATTTCCTGATGGGAGGAATGACCCCAAGATAGGCAAGGAGGATAGTCCGTGGGGACATCCCAGAAGTTTAGCTGGTATCCTCGATGAATGATAGATAGGACCCACTGATCTGAGGTAACCTGGGGACAGCGGTCAGCAAAGGATCCGGCATCGATGGTACGGCAAAGTGGCTTATGCTTCCCTGCATCCAGTCAACATCCCGTGGCGGGGCTCTGCTGGGGCACCAGCTAAGGTCTGGGGGACCGCTGTTGCCTAGAGCGGCCCCAAAAGCTCACACGTGGAGTTCGTATTTCTTTTGGCGATAGAAGGATCTTCTGGGACCCTGACGCGAAGATTTTCTGGCAGAAGATCGTGGGTCCGACGTACTAGCCGAGAGATGCTGAAGGGTCTCATGGTGATCCTTCAACTGAGCCACAGCATATCTTACTTTATCCCCAAACAAGTTCTCGCCCATACAGGGGAGGTCCACAAACTTTTCCTAGACCAAATCAACTGCATCAGTTTTCCGATTTACCAGAGAAACAGATATGGGGTGCTGCTAGGTCCGAAGGAGTAACTCGAAGGAACAGCCACCACTTCCTTCAGGACATCGACAAACTGGAGGACCTCCAGCATCTTGTGTCGGGCATCCTTCTCCGTTAGGAGCTGGAAGGGAATGGCTTTCACCATGGCCCAGACAAAGCCCACAAAGGTCAGGTCTTCCGGTGGGGACTACAACTTCTCCTCTGGAGATCCTCTGAGCCATCAGAGGAAGAATTTGAGGAATCATCTCCCCACAAGTCATACAGGACATTCTCCTCACTAAAGACCCCTGGGGATCCCCGTGGCGGGCCCTTGCCCAGACACCTCGGCCTGGACACCGAGGGCATCGAAGGCAATGTGGGCACTGACAACCCTGAGGGACCGGGAACTGGACCAGGAAATACTGGATGCGGCACCAAGGACCCAGATGGTGCCGCGGGCTGCAACAGCTCATCCTTCTCCTCGGGACCCATGATGAGAATCGCCCCAAACAGAGGAGGCACCAGTGGCTGATGGGGTATCAAAGGACCCCCAAGCACCAGCAGCTGCTGGGTCGCTAAGACACCAAGGAGGATATCGAGGTACTCCAGCATCTCAGGTGCCTGCTCTGGAACCGGAGGAAGCACCGGTGGAGCCAGCAGTTCAATGCCCTGCAGGGCTCAGATCACCGCCAGCTGCACTTTGCGGTCTAGCTGCTCTTGAAAACCCCCTGAAAACAGAACGGATGGAGAAGGAGGAAGAGAAAGCAACACCAGACCTCCCTCGGAGCCTCGAGGGAGATCTGTGCCCGGCATCGGTATAGGACTCCCAGGTTCGATGAACGTCAATGCCTTCTCTCTGCAAGGTCACTTCAGGGGCACCACGGCAGCAGCAATCAGTGGCGATGCTTCCTGGATTTTCCTCAGTGCTCAGCCCGGTCTTTCTCCGGAGCAGAGGAGGATGGTGATGATCCTAACATCCTGGAGTGGGACGACGGCCTATCACCGGCACCTGTCCCCCAGGAGGGCCCTGGTGGGGGAGTGGACACTGAATGTTCCGTGTCCATGGGTTCCCCACAGCCCTTCGGCATCGACACACCCAATGCCAGAGTCGATGGATCGGATTTTTTGGACCCGAAAAGTTTCTCCATCTTGTCCAGACAGGCCAGACGACCTTTGGGGGTCATTTTATCGTAAAAACGACATCCTCAGACATCGTGTGATACCCCCAGGCAGAGGATACAGGCACTGTGCAGATACATTAGATGTGATCTACGGGCATCGGCGAAACCCAGACGATGCCATAAAAAAGAGCCAGCGAGCGATCGATGACCAGCGGCCACCAACGAGCAACACGGCCAGGAATCAACCGCATGGAAGAAAGAAAGACTTATCACGCCACCCAACAGAGGCACAGACCGTGAGGAAGAGGGACCCCAGCGCAGAAAGTCTGTAATCGACCGGGAAATAATGGAAAAAAAAAACCACGATGAAAAAATGATGAAAAGAGCAGAGCTCCACAACCACAAGACGAAAGCTTCACAGAAAAAACAAGACTGAAGAGGGATCCCGCGTGGACAACCAGATAGTGGCATGCTGGGCATGCTCAGTGTGCCAGTCAAAGTTTCTGGAAACTTTGCCATAAGTTTTCCGTGCCAGGCTACATCAGATGTCACCCATGTGTGAGGACTGCCATCCCGCTTGTCCTCGAAGAAATGTTCATATCCATCCAATAGAACTTCCACTGACTAAACTAATAGACACTGTTAAGTTTTAAAATGCAGTGATGCAAGGATTAGTGTTATTTCTCTTAAAATAAACTGCATACTGCTGTAGTCTTCTGAAATTTTTAGTTTATATTCTTTGAGCTTGTATTTGCTCTGTACCATTATTTCTTATAGTAGAACATTTTATTGGAAATATAATATGTCCATATGGCTGCTATATTGTGCAACTATGAAGGGGCAAACTATGTGTCCAGAGTTTCTAAAGAGATAAAGATTTTTAGCAGCTGTGAACTCAATATAGCAACTGATCTTGCACCTGTTCCTAAAAATAATTTAGAAAAAAGTGCTGAAGCAGCAGATAGGATACTGTAAAAGGTATTGTGCTGTGTCAGATACAACCACCCCCCAATACATTTTTCAGACCTACACTAAATGCAAGGATTTTCATCATGAGCACCTGGAAATTTTTTTAAAGTGTATATATATGTATTTACAAACACACACACACACACACACACTTAAAAAAAAGAGAGATCTTGCAGGAGTGGAAAACAGATCTGCCAGGTCGAATAAGGAGCGATGAGAATCATGGTCCCCCAGTCCTGCTGGAGCTTCAAGAGAGTCTTCGAGATCAAGGGAAGTGGAGGATAGGCATACAAGAGGCCCTTGCCCCAGTGGCGGGCAAAGGCATCCAATGCTGTCCTGTCGACCCCCAGACTAGGGAGCAGAACTGATCTACTTTCTTGTTGCAGGGGGAAGCAAAGAGGTCCACAACCAGAGTTCCCCAAAGACGGAAAATCCAGTTTGCTACCTCCTGCTTCAGGGACCACGCGTGTGGTCGGAAGGGACAACTTAGGTTGTTCGCCAGCATATTCTCCTGACCCGGCTGGGAGAAGAATGTTCTAGGACAAAGCCCACGACCAGATCTGGACTGCCTCCTCCCTGCTTGTTTACGTACCACATCACTACCTTATTGCCGGTCCAAATGAGCACAACCCAAAGGGCGTAACAGAGTGCTCGTAGCTTCAGGAAGTTGGATCTGGCACCGTTCCTCCTGAGCTGCCTAGTGACCCTGAGTGCAAAGATCCCCAACATGGCCCCCCCAGCCCAAGTGGGAAGCATCCATGGCAAGTACAACTCGAGTGGGGGAAGCCTGAAATGAAACCCCACTTCTAAGTTGGGAAGATCCATCCACCACGATAGGGAGTCCTGAAGTAGCAGAGTGACTCAGATGCGCACCCGAAGGTCCTGAGTGCCTGGCGCCATTGGGAACACAGGGTCCACTGCGCCCTGCGCATGTACAGGTGAGCAAAGGGAGTGACATGGATGGTCACAGCCATATGTCTGGTGACTTGATCGCTCCCACCAATGAAGCTAAGTTGAGCACTTGATCCCTGGATAAGAATGCCCAAGCCTGAACCGTGTTGAACCTGGCACCAATGAAGTCCAGGTGTGGAGATGGGACCAGCTAGGCTTTGGGTAATTGATTAGAAAACCCAATGTCTCCAAGACCCGAATAGAACTGCAGAGCTCCCTGCCTGGAGGTGCTCTTGACGAGCCAGTCGTCCAGGTAGGGAAAAACCGGCACGCGCAGCCTCATCAGGTAGGCTGCCATCACCGGCAGACACTTTATGAAAATGCAGGGTGCAGAAGCCAGACCGAAGGGCAGCACCCTGTACCGCCCACTACAAACTACTGTCGGTTGACGCAGGCAATTCCTGTGTGGGCACAAACATCTCGTAGATAGAGGGAGCAAAGTCAGTCTCCCCTACGCAGGAGAGGAATGAGGGCACCCAGCAAGATCATCTTGAACTTCTCCTGTATGAGGAATTTGTCCAAGGCCCTTAAGTCCAAAATCAGATGAAGGTCTCTGGTTCTGTCTGGGATGAGGAAATATCGGGAATAAAAGCTGCTTCCCCTATGACCGGGAGGGACAGGTTCAACTGCCATGGTCATTGAGTGAGCGGAGAGCTCCATTGAGGACCCTCAAGAGGGGCACAGGGGATAGTCTGGAGGAACCTCCTGCAAATTTAACCTGTACCCCTGACGGACGATGGAGAGGTGACAGACGATGGAGAGGATCCACTGATCCGAGATGATGGTCATACAACAGTCCACAAAGGACCGCAGCTGACCCCAGACTGGAGGGTCTGCTGCCGGTCGCAAGGGTAACTGGCTTAGACTCCCTAGCAGCTAGTCAAAAACTGGCAGCAGGAATCTGCTGAGGCACTGGCTGAGTTCTAGGGACACCCAGATGTCTAGGGTGAGACCTTGGTCCAGCCCATTGAGACTGTGCCCTACTTGCCGGAGGGTAGCATTTCCTCGGACAGTAAAATGGGTATCAAGGCCCCTGCCTCAAGGATTTTTTGCCGGAGAACTGTGGGTCCGAGGTGCTAGCTGAGAGATGCTGCAGGGTCTCATGATGATCTTTGAACTATGCTACTACCTCCTTAATCTTGTCTCCGAAGAGATTCTCCTTGGTACAAGGTAAGTCGGCAATACAGTCTTGCGTTTCCAGTCTGAGATCAGAGGCTCATAGCCAGGCTATACGACAAGCATGCTTAACCTCACCATCATTGGCAAAGATGTACCTGATGTCACAGCACCAGATACTGGTTCAGCATTGGCATTGCTGCGTATGCCCATGCCCTGACATGCTCCATACCACAGCATGAACCACTGAACGAGTCTGAGCGATTATGTTCTGCGAAGAAGCTGATGACACCTGTCACCCCCCACTGCAGAGTTCAGCTGTATCAATCCCATCAATGCTCGGTGTTTCACAACACCCAATGGCACCCGGTGCTCAATGTCACTGGATGGCGCACAATGGTGCCCCTGGTCAATGGTGTCTGTTGCCACTCAGTGGCCTCCAGCACTGGTGCCACTCGGTTGCACCTGACCACACTTGGCCTGGATGGCCCAACGTTGAGCAATGGCACCCACAGCACCTGGCACTCATTGTCGATGGTGCTTGACAGTGATGATGGCATCCAATGCACCCATAATGATTTGCAGCACCCAAGGTGCTCAACGGCATCAACAGTGTCTGACAGTATCATCGGTGGTATTCGACAGTGCCCGCAGTGCTCAACAATGATCAATGGCACTGATAGTGGCATTGACAGTGCCCATGGTATCGATGTACACCTTCCAGTACCAAATGGTATGGCATTTGGTACTGGAAGGTGTACAGTACCCATGCCAGATTTCACCTAGCATCACTGTGCCCCATGCCCAGTATCTATGACCACCAGTGCTCTGGCACATGGATGTGCACAGGTGATCGATGACAGGGCATGGCACCATAGTTGCATCAGGATTGCCCATACTCATGCTCACCCTGTCTCCCATGGAGACTTCCCTGCCCAGAGCATGCTAGCAGGCAGAAAGAAAGGATATGTTGTCTAGTAGGGCACCAGAACTGAAGATTAAACTTGGGTCCACGGAGAGTAATGTGGTTTCCAGGAGTATGGAGAAGATGAGCTCTCCTCCCCATGGGAACGTTCCAGTCCTGGAATCATTCACTGTTTGGGCTTCCATCATTACCCAGTAGATGAACGAAATTTCATGGAACTCTTGCCTGGATGAGAACTCAGGCAAGTCCCCACGCTAGAGGCCTACCCAAACCATACAGGGGCCCCGCAGACTTGCAGGTCCCATGAGGCACAGACAAAGGCAAAAAGAAACAGACAAAAGCTAAAGAAAAACTCTAAGCTGCCAAATGTCACCTACCTCTGAACAGGCTGCACTGGGCCTTAGGTTTGCACTCCATGTGCCCAGCAGATAAAAAGTAATAAAAAAGAAGAAAATTTGAAATACTTAAAAAGTACATGGTGGGGGGACTTGGATGGCGACAGGTGCACATCCTTGAAGCTCCGTCTGTCCTGATTTCTGGAGGAAGCCCCTCTACCACCTAATGTAGGATTTAATTACAAGAAATGGGGTGGTCTGTGATAACAACTGACACGTGCACCACTCAACAACATAAATTAAACATTTTTGATACCGTTTTAGCTGGTGACTAGAAAATCTTGCAAACTATCAGATTGCTTGGCATTTTTGGAGCAGTGTCCAGAATAGTTTCACACTGCCCTGACAAAGATCAGTCAGTATCTATTTCACTGAATCTTTAATGCAATGAACAATACAGCTTAAAAGGGAGATAGTCAAGTTAGTAAAATGTGAATTTAAATCTCCCTGAAAAGAAAAATGTTATCTTAGTGTTATTTGTTGCCTATTAATTATGCTTTGCCTTTCCTGTAATCTTGACTGTGTCTTTACCGCTCAATGAAATTTTGAAAGTGTTAAGGCCATAGTATATCAAATCACAATGGCTGTCGTTTACCTATAACCATGATCATCTTGCAAAACTTTACAAACCGAAATAAGGGCCATATAACATCTCAACATGAATGGACAAAGCAAGACAGATTAGAGATCCTGGGATACAGTTCATGTTAGGAGAAGTAAAGAAACAGGACCATTTTACAGTGAAACTTTAGTTTGGGATTGTTACTCTGAGTTGAACAGTTTTTAGGGTTGGTTTTTTTTATACAGACATTATGCATCTGTTTTAAATGAAATATTCTTATTATGATATGACATTGTCATTTTATGATGATCATTAAGATTTAATTTTTTTAATTTTATTGGTATTTATGTTTTATTAGACAATCCAATTTTTATGGTGAATGTGATGTAATTTACTCTGAACATTGTTTTTGGGAAAGCAATTTAAAAAATCTAAATAAAATATCTACTCTTTAGATTACTTCCTGTTTGCTTGTCATTAAACTATTGTAAAGCTTGTTGCTATGTTATGTTACAATGTGAACCGAGGTGATGTTTCTAACGTGCCCCGGTATATAAAAATTATATATATATATATATAAATAAATAAATAAATAGTTGACTACATTTACATTACCTAGGCATTGTAGCACAGTTAAAACAAGTCTAACAAGCATACGCTTCTAGTGTAACACATGAAAGGCACATTTTCTTGTCTTCTTGTGTTTTAAGTTTCAGTTCCTTGGACAGACTTGGCAAACATATGCTGGCACCTCAGACTCTCCTACAAAATGTCAGTCAAATCTATCCATAGAGAGCAGCCCTGATACATCTGTACAGACAAACACAGAGATTGCAAAAGGCATTTTGCACTGATGAACTATAACATGATAGAAAATTTGTAAATTCCCATTTGACTAAGCTTAACAGTGGGCCTTATTCAAAAAATGGGTTTTCTACAGGTACAAGGGACTCATGTGGTCTCAAAAGATAGGCTTATAAAAGGCTTATAAAAAGAAGCACAACCGACAAAGAATCCTGGTTCCATAGACCCAGAACTTTTCTGCCATTATTTCTGAAAAGCCTGTCACTTTAAGCTGGAGTATTTACAGGTGAGCTGCCTGCTCCTGCACATGGGACTCTCAGGAGAAGAATGTTGTTTAGCAACCAGCCAGCCAAAAGGAGACTCAACCATCAACTAGGAGAAATCTAACATAACATGAAAGAGCTGCATTTCATAGTTTCATTGGCAGCATGTTCCAATTGGGAGTCCTTCTCAAGCACAGATCCAGCCAAAATTTGGCAGGTGTGCTGTTGTATACAAATCTTCAGGCATATCTATGCAAGAGAAAAGTCTTCAATCTGTACAGAACAGACATGCTAAAAGCAACAGGATCTCAGCAACAATGAAATGCAACTGAAGAGGAAAGATATAGGGCCTTATTTATCCATTTTGTGGCCAGAAAAGGAGGCTCAGTTGAATAGCTATTTGGGCAGGCTAAAGGTTAAACATTTTTTTATTCAAGGCTGGAACAAATGTTATATGGGAAGTTAAACTGGGCAAAAATGGTTATATAATGCATCATTTCAGGCCCACCCTACTTCAAGCCATGAAATGCATTAGCTGCCTCATTTTCTTATACATAAGCCTATTTATTTCTTTTTAAATTAAAAAAAAAAAAAAAAAAGTTACTCTAGTGACACTGGTCCTCTTTTTTAAAAAAATGCAGGGAATTTATGAGCATGCTCAAGCTATGTCAGCACAGTTTACGGTGAGAATTCAAAACATCCTGCCTACATGTCTTCTTCACAGTTTCATTTATTTATTTTTATTTATTTGCTTTTTTATACCGACATTCGATCGAGATATCACATCGGTTTACATATAACTGAACAAATAAGGCAATATCTGCTTATTTTACATTGTAACATGGTAACTTGTATAAAAGAAAAGAGAATTGTTTATATTATAACATTATAACATTGTAATTTGGAAGATAAGTTGTAGATTACAATCTGGAGTCTTTGAGTGGTTAACTTGTGTGGAGACTTTGGTGGAAAGCTTATAAAATGTGGCTAGGGGGGGAGGTGGGGAAGAGCGATTAAATGTAGGGGGCTGGGGGTGAGTTTCAGGTGGGTGACGGCGGTTAGGGTTTCATTTTCGAGGCAGCGATGAGCCCGAGTGGGGGGGCTAAGTATCTGGTGGGCAGGCTTTTCTGAAGAGCCAGGTTTTGAATTGTTTTTTTGAATACTTGAGTGGAAGGTTCATTTCTGAGTAGGGGTGGGAGGGAGTTCCAAAGTGTGGGGCCCACCATGGATATGGCTCATTTGCAGGTGGAGGTGAAGTGTGCTGTTTTGGAGTTGGGAATGGTGAGAAGGCCAGAGTCTGAGGATCTGAGATTTCTCTGTGTGGAGTATGGCAGTGTTTAACCAATTCATCTCGTTGTTGTTTATTTTTTTGTGGATGAGGGTGAGGGTTTTGTATTGAATTCTTTGGCTGATGAGAAGCCAGTGAAGTTCTTTTAGTGTGGGTGTGATGTGGTTGCATTTTTTTATATTTGCGGTGGTGTTTTGTAGTACCTGAAGAGGTCTGATGGTAGTTTCGGGGAGGCCAAGGAGTATAGTGTTACAGTAGACAAGTTTTGAAAAAATTATAGTTTGCAGTACTGTTCAAAAGTCCTCAGCGTGAAGAAGGGGTTTGAGCTTTTTTTAGTGTTTGCAGTTTGAAGAATCCATCTTTGATTATGTTGGAGATGTGGTGCTTGAGTTCATTGTCAATAGTCACTCCCAGATTTTTTGTAGATGTTGTAAGTTGCACCCCTATGGTTTTAGAGGTGTTGATGTTGAGAGGGGCTGAGAGACGGTCATTGGAGATATGAAGTATTTCAGTCTTGTTTTGGTTGAAGCAGAGTGATAATTGTGATAGCAGATGAGTTATTTTCATACTGAGTTGGTTCCATCTGTCTAGGGTGTATTCAATGGTTTTGTTTATGGGGAGTAATAATTGTATTTACAAATAATTTACAAACCTGAAACACTCATTCTTCTGGCACCACAGAAATCAACAGGGAAAAAATCCAGCACTCAAACATGGAAATACAATGATGGCTACAGTTCGAAAATAAACTGCCAATGCAAGACATAAGGAACAGCTGGAGTGCAAGACCAGGACATGCCCAAATTGGGAAAATAAAGCATTAAAAAGCTAGAAGTGCCTATCAAAAATGACAGGAAAAAAATATTTAAATATTTTACAGAACTGGCACACTGCATCCACTGCACTAAATCTGTTGTCTACTCTTTCAGCCTGTCGTCTACCATTTCTGCAAACTCTATGCCTTTACATTTCATCTCTTTTATGAACATAAGAACATAAGAAAATGCCATATTAGGTCAGACCAAGGGTCCATCAAGCCCAGCATCCTGTTTCCAAAAGTGGCCAATCCAGGCCATAAGAACCTGGCAAGTACCCAAAAACTAAGTCTATTCCATGTTACCATTGCTAATGGCAGTGGCTATTCTCTAAGAGAACTTAATAGCAGGTAATGGACTTCTCCTCCAAGAACTTATCCAATCCTTTTTTAAACACAGCTATACTAACTGCACTAACCACATCCTCTGGCAACAAATTCCAGAGTTTAATTGTGCGTTGAGTGAAAAAGAACTTTCTCCGATTAGTTTTAAATGTGCTCCATGCCAACTTCATGGAGTGCCCCCCTAGTCTTTCTATTATCCGAAAGAGTAAATAATTGATCCTTACATGGGAGTAAATAACTGATCCTTACATGGGGGTGCCAAAGAATGGGTCCGAGAGCGCTTGGCCTTCTTGAGAGCGAATTCCACGACCACCAATTGGTGAGGCAGCTGATACTTGTGGAATCCGAGAGCCTTTTGGATGAGATGAGTCATGTTCGCCTTCTTGTTCACGGGAGGTACTGTGAGGAGGTGTTCCCACATCCTCAACAGTTTCTCCACAAGGATTTTGTGCACTGGGATGCCCATAATCTCCCTGGAAGGCTCCATGTATTGGAGGATATCTAACATTTTGTGCCTGGTATTTTCTTCAGCCATCAACTGAAATGGGATGGCCTCTGCCATCACCCAACACCGTATTATCCATGACAGGCTGCATGCGACTCCCCAATTCCTCCTTGAAAATCACCGATTCCAGGACAGGCTGGGACCCAGCAAGTGAAATCAGATCCTCTTCGGAACAGAGAGGAGGATCGATGGCAGGCATCAAAGGTGAAGACCGTGGTGTACCCATGGCATTGATAGAGAACTGGCTCTCCTCACCATGGGGTCACTTTGGAGGCATCATAGCAGAAGCTGGGGTATCCCCATATCTGGCACAATGCATAACAGGTTCCGATGCCCATCGGACCTTTCCCAGTGCAGAGGTCAAGAACAATGAACCGGACATCCTCGACCTGGAGGAGCCCGACAATGGCTGGTCTCCAGTGTCCCTCCCAGCCGAAAACTCAACGAAACCAGAGGGCCTGCCAATGTCAATGCCTCAGTGTCCATCAGTGTGGCTCTGAGGTCCCTTGATGCCAATGGTTCCGATACCGATGGATCGATCTTCTCCGGCCCAAGAGGCACTCCATCTTATTGAGATGAATCTTATGTCCTTTCGGGGTTAACTTGGTGCATTTGCTGCAAATCTGGACATCATGCAATGCTCCAAGGTAGAGGACATATTTATCACAGGGATCCATGATAGACATGGTCCTAATACACCTGGGGCATTGCTTGAAACCAAAAGTGGACATGTCGTCACAAAACAAAAGGGATGAGAGATCGAAATCAATGGAGGCAATCATCAATGGCCGGCAGGCACAGAACACACACTGCGCTGGGGGATCGACAATGAAAACAAACTTACCCAAAAACATTGAGAAACTTATCTAAGATGCTAACAGGAAAACCAAGGAGTCCCCATATTGCCTGTGCGAGAAACACAAAAAGGAATCTCTAGGGAAAAAAAAAAAGCACTTTAGGAGGGCGAGAGAGAAGGAGAAGGAGGGAAGCAGCCTGTGTCATCTGCCGCTGGAACTTGAGAGTAAGGCTTTGCCCTGACGACCAGCTGAGCCAGTCTGTGACGCCGGAGGGCGAGGCGGGACCGGAAGCAGCAATAACAGCGGCTGGCTCAAGGGGCGCGTGCCAACAGCGGGCTTTGCCGGATTCGCCAAAATTTGCCACCAGATCAAGTAAGACTTTGTTCTCCTAACTCCTTCTCACTCGGGGTCATCAGTTTTAAAAAGAAAACATCTAGCACTTTGAGAATAAGTTAGATTTTTTCTTGTAGTTTCTTTTGAAAGCATATTATGCCTCCAAAACGTAAGGATAGGGTTTTGGAGGACTCCTCAGCAAATGTAATAAATTGGGGAACTATGTTAGTAACTTTCTATTCTATTGCTGACATAAATATAATAATGAAAAGATATTTTAATAAATATCCAATTATCTTTTTTAGATAAACAGGAAAACTTTTTCCTGATTTGGCGTCCTCTACGCAATTATGGCGGAAAGCTTTTTTAGCATACCGCCAGGAAGTGATATCATTGGGATTTTCATTTGTATTGCGTTTTCCCTGTAAATGTATGTTAAGACAAGAGGATATGTATATATTTTTCACTCCCGACCAATTAAAAAATTTCCTGGATCAAATGAGATTGCCTACCTCTTCCCCGGTATCCAGTTTGATTTAGAAATTAAGT
Organism: Rhinatrema bivittatum; assembly: GCF_901001135.1. Taxonomy (NCBI): domain Eukaryota; kingdom Metazoa; phylum Chordata; class Amphibia; order Gymnophiona; family Rhinatrematidae; genus Rhinatrema; species Rhinatrema bivittatum. The sequence continues at coordinate 167,920,710 of NC_042616.1, read as the reverse complement.
ATAGATTTGTACTAGATGTTGCCAGATATGATTTATTACTTCAGGAGTCTCCCAATATGTAGAAACTAAAAACCCTCCAAGTTGATTGATATGTTTTGGGAAGGTTATAGATATTATGTTTGGATTGGATTGAAGTATTAAACTTATTTGAAGTTAGTTTTCAGAACCAAACCAAGCTATTTCGTACGCAATAATGTTGTTATTGTATCTTTTTGAAAATTGAGAAATAAAGAAATAAAAAAAAAAAGCACTTTAAAACTGTGCCACATCCCTCAGACTGAGAAGCCTTGACAATGTATACTCCACTGCCTGCTTCTTCTGCTGGGAGTGGCAGGGAGATACTATGAACACGTTCGAAGAAACATTATGAAACTCCAGCACATATCCCTCTCGTATCACCTCCAGGACCCACTGGTCCGATGTGATGACGACACACCTCTGATAAACGAGAGAGAAGCACCCCCTATCTCCTGTTCCCGGGGGTAGGTTGGCAAACCTTCATTGGGAGGCTCGAGAGGTTCTGCTACCCGAGCCCGCGCCCCATCTGGGCTGTCTGAGATGAAAGGACTAAGACCAACCGAAAAGTCAAATCCTCTGAAAGGTCGCTCCTCTGTAGGGTTGAAAACGCTTGGATCCCCTAGCATGACCTTTCATGCCAAAGGAGCGCAGTGTCCGCTTCTTATCCTCCAGCAACTGAGGAACCAGGGATTCACCCCACTTATTGGTGAGTTTCTTCAACTCGCTCCCAAACAGCGAGTCTTCAAAGAGCAAATTCATAAGGCTAGCCTTGGAGGTCGCATTGGCCAACCAATTTCTCAGTCATAATTGACGTCTGGCCACTATTACTGAAGCCACTCCTCTGGCTGAGATGCAGACCACATCACAGTCTACATCTGCCAAAAAGGAGGCTGCTGGCACCATAACTGCCCCGGAATTCACTCCAGATTCATCAACTTCCTGAGAGAGAAGTAAACAAGAGCAAGCCACCAGGGAACAACAAAAGCTATCTATAAATTCATCGCCACTGCTTCAAATGCTTGCTTAAGAATGGCCTCAATCCTTCTATCGTGCACATCTTTCAAGGCCATTCCTACCTCCATGGGGACAGTCGTCTGCTTGGAGACGGCACAGACTACAGCATCCAATTTTGGAAAATGCAAATTCTCTCTAACCACTAGATCCATGAGGTAGAGGCCTTCCAAAACTCAGCCCCCTTTGAAATTAGCCTCTGGGGCATCCCACTCAAGATCAATCAATTCTTGAATGGTTTCCATAACAGTGATAAAACAAAGAGGCTTTAAGCAAAGAAACCTTAAGGGATCTTTCTTTGGCTCAAACATGGAATCAGGTTCAGATACTCCTACCATCTTTAATGTCTGTGAAATCAGAGCCGATAATATCTCTATGAAAGAACCACAACCATAGTCCTATGCAGTTCCAGTCCAAGAGGAATTTCCCCATCCTCCAGAGAATCAGGATTGGCCTCCTCATCCCTGTGGGGAAGACCTGATGCTGATCTAGAAGTACTTCTGCGCTTAACAGTAGTAGCGGGCAAGTGAGAGGTCACCACCAGTGACTATGACCTGGCAGGATTAGTCAGGGCTGAGGACCGCGCCTGAAGAAAGGATTGTAATCCTTGAAAAAAGTTCTACCCAGGAAAAGGCAGAAGGATCCATGCCAAAACCAGAAGGCACCTGTACTGTGCCCACTGAGCTACTGTCTCCTGCTGATGAGCCAGTTAAGGGAGTTCCAAGGTCAGGCGCCCCCTCCTGACATGTCCTTACCCAGGCCATCATCAGGCTGGGAAGAACCAGGCTTAGTAAAATAAGAAGGTAATTCTCCCTGAGTCTCTAAGCAGCGCTGGCTCAAAGTTTGAGGACACGCCAGGCTGAGATGCCCAAATATGACAGGCAGCACAGAGGGAAAGGCGATTAGGTTTCTTAGTTATAGGCGCCATCAGTCTGTCAGTACTCTTAACAGGCAACTGAAAATGATGTGGCCAGCTGAATTCATGCTGTAAAATATATATGCATCCAGAACTTAGGTGTCCCAAGGCTAGGTGCCCAAATTTTAGTTATCCCAAAACCAGGCGTCCAATCAATGCCACCCAAATTGTGCGTTCAGGTAAGCGCATGCCTAACAGATGCCACTATAACCTGGACGCCAAAGCAGGGGGCCAACTAAGCGTCTGAAAACTGGACGCACAACCTGGTTGCACAGCCAGACACATTTGCACAAACCGACAGTCCTGAAGAGAGCAGCCTAATGCACAGGAAAAGGCACACGAAAATGCCGCCATGGCCTACCACGCGGCTCACAGAGAAAAGCCTAAGAGCAGGGCCTAGCCCAAAAAAGGGCTGTTCAACCCACCAGGCTGCCCACGTCCCTTAACCTCCCTAGGTGGTGGGAATGAATGTCGGAACATCGTGCCGAGCACGGAGTCCAAAGGAAACCCTACAAACTCCTTCTCTATCTCTATCATTTTTTTAAGCTTTACCTGAGCTCAGCCCATCTCATCTGAATACAGAGATGGTCTCGGCTGCAGGGGGGAGAGGGCATATACTGTCACCACTGTGCTCAGCTTCCTGCACCCGCTGTCTTTCAGCTGTTTTAACAGCTAAGTCCACACCAGCTGAGAAAACCAGCTACCAGACCAAGGCACTCATCTGAGGGACCACGGAAATCACCTCAGGAATTCTCAGTTTGGTATCACCACAGGACTGCAGAGCGAATTAAATTTCCTTTCTTTATTTCTCCTTTGAAGCAATCCCCAGTAGGGAGATGCAGGTCCACCATCTGTTGGAGATGGAGAATACTGGCAGGCTGATGTCACTGCTGGAGTATATATACTGTGATGTCAGCTTTGTTCCGTCTCCATCTGCTGGTAGAGGTGCAAAACCTACTGGTTCTGAATTCATCTGACTAGACGCAAAGAAAAAGAGATTTAGACAAGTTTCAGGAGGAAAAATCTAACAGCAATTATTAGCCCGGTAGTCTTGGGAAAGACACCTTTTATGACTAGGAATGAGTAACAAGGAATTGGATCTACTCTTTGGAATCCACTGGGTACTTCCTAGAAAATAGCTAATGATGGAGACAGGATGCTAGGCTCAATAGACCTTTGATCTAATCTTTTATGGCAAATCCTATAGTCTGATGTTCTTAAATAAAGCTCATAGCACCTTAGTCAATAGTGGCTGGTTCCGACTCAACAGGAGGAAACTGCCAGGTCAAAAAGTAAACTTATTAAACAGATTTTGGACATAATAAGAGATGCACAACCTTTACTGTAAAAATTATAAAACTACAAGAATTTTCTTTTTTCACCTTTTATATTGTTTTCAAATTGACACGCATGTTCCAATGATTTCTTACACAAACCCACAAGTGATAAGTTGCAGTTGTCTGTATGCACATTTCAGCACAGTTTTCTGCCCATTTTTGTGGGTACAACAAACTCCTTCTTAAACTGGAAGTAATCACAAAGAAGTGTGCACAAATTAGTGCTCTTCCACACAAATCCAATGTTTCTGTCCATAAACCACAATTTGTGTCCATAAATTTCCTGTGCAGAAAAAAAGTTTATTTATTTATTTTTTATATACCGACATTTGATCTGAGATATCACATCGGTTTACATTCAGGTACTGTAGGTATTTCTCTATCCCCAGAGGGCTTACAATCTAAGTTTTGTACCTGAGGCAATGGAGGGTAAAGTGACTTGCCCAAGGTCACAAGGAGCGACAGCAGGACTTGAACCCTGGTCTCCTGGTTGGAAGCCCACTGCTCTAACCACTAGGTTATTCCTCCTCCCTCTCATGTTTTGTGTGTTCTGTGATGTCACAGAAAAGGTGAGTCCAGTGTACCTCATTCTTTAACAAGGACCAAGAAACAGTTTATTAAACTCCTACATTTATTAGTCATAGTTGTTTAAACTGTTTATTCAGTTTTTGATCTTTACATAAATGTATATAGTATATATCAACAGAACAACTGAGTAGCAATCCCCTGCACTTACTTTTTAACAGTTCAAAGACCAAGGGGCCAATGTAATGAGCCGCGCTCAATTTGCCATGGTTAATTGTGTGCATGTAATAACATGTTCAGCGCAGGAAAAAACTACACAAGAAACCCACTGCAGGTTTTGTGCAAGTGCATGCAAATGGCATGTAAAGGAGGCAATTATCCAGTCATGGGCTATGCAGGGAGCCGTGCCAGCTGGGAGAACGGTTAATATGGGTTTTCTTAAGCAGGTATTTTAGCGCCTTGGTCAGGGCAGAGTTAAGTTAAATTGCCTGTCAGACAGACTATTTTTCTCAGTGCTGACATTGGTGTACGTGTGTGCTCATGCAGCTCTAATGTAATCGTGGATTACATTCACTTTTTTCTGATGCTTTGGTACAGACAAACAGCAGCAGAAACCTTACAATGATTGAAGAAAGAACAAGTTGAAAGAAGACAGTTTAAAGGAGGAGTCCCACCTTCATTCTCACTCCCGGACCTCTAACTGTCTTGAAAGGGAAAGGCTTTCTCTCCCCAATAACCTTCAATCATGGTTCTCCACACACCGGCAGCCTTTCTGTGCAGACTGCTACATAAGGCCTTGAGTGCGTGATTTTACGTGCATAATGGTGCATGTAATTGTTTCTGCGTGGATTTTCTGAGTGTATATCAGCATACTCCTCCGTTATTACATCCTACGCAGCCGTCTGTTTTTTGCCTCACACCCTGAAAAAAAGCATGCAGAAGCGCGGGTCTTATTATATTGGCCCCCAAATGTGTTAGTGATACATGTATGGTACTTTGATTCAGACATATTGAAAGAGAATCAAATGTGTGTTACAGGAGTTGGTAACACTTTTTTTTTAAAGGAAATTTCAGGACACAGAAACTACTGGATTGCTGAAAAGTAGAAGAGTGACAAATAATAATTGTACATTTTAGCTAACAGTGAACTAATAAATGTTTTGTCTTGAAATGAGAAACTGAACAGCTATGAAAAAATACCTCATTTTGCTTTAGTTTTGAAAGAACATGCCACTGTTCTTATAAATTAAATGCTGTGTGAAGAGAGCTAGGTTAACTATAAACTAGAGAAAAGAGATTTGAACACTAAAAGCTAGCACATACTTCCCACCTAGATGGTAACACAAACTGCCTGTTGAAAAACACAGAATGGACCCAACAGATGAGTAATACTCCATTTGTTTGCTTTTATTGTGTATCTACCACCTAGATAGAGATTTGAATCTTGCTCTGTATAGTGGTCTATTCAAGATATTAACATACCAGATAGGATACATCCTATCTGGCCTTTTCATTACTTTTTTAGAGCAGGGAATAGTTCTGGAGGACAGGAGAGAAGCAGATGTGGCCCCTATTCATAAAAATGGAAGTAAGGAGTAGGCTGGGAACTATATGCCAGTCTGACCTCTGTGATAAGCAAATTAATGGAATCACTGCTAAACAGAGGAGAATGCAGTTTCTGGAATCCAATGGATTGCAGGATCAGAGGCAGCATGCTTTTACTAGAGTCAATTTCTTTGATTGGGTGACCAGAGAACTGGATCAAGGGAGAGCACTAGATGTAGTGTACTTGGATTTCAGTAAGGCCTTTTGACACGGTTCCACACAGGAGAACCTAGAGTGACTGACTGGGTTAGAAACTGAGTGGGAAGTGACAAAGGGTAGTGGTAAATTAAGTTTAGTCTGGGGGGGGGCGCATTAATAGTGGTGTACCTCAGGGATCAATCCTGGGACGGTTCTTTTCAACATTTTCATGAGCGATATAACAGAAGGATTGTTGGGAAACGTTTGTATTTTTGCCAATGATACCAAAACCTGCAACAGGATAGACAGCCAGGAAGGAGTGGAAAAAATGAATAGGGCTCTAGCGAATCATGAAGAATGCTCTAAGGTCTGGCAGCTAAGATTTAATGCTGAAAATGCAGAGTAATGCATTTAAGAAGTAAAAACCCAAGAGAAAGGTACAATATTGGAGATGAAAATTATTCTAATCACAAAGGAAGAGCAAGATCTAGGGGCAATTGTATCTGATGATCTTAAGGTGGCCAAACAGGTGGAGAATGTGACGGCAAAAGCCAAAAAGATGCTTTTGCTGCATAGGGAGCAAAATGGTCAGCAGAAAAAGAGGTGATTTTGCCACTGTATAGTTCCCTGCTGAGACCTCACTTGGAATGCTGTGTACAGTTCTGGAGACCGCACCTATAAACAGGATGGAGTCAGTCCAGAGAGTCAGTGGTCTTCATTTAAAGCATATGGAGATAGACTTAAAGATCTAAACAGGTATATCCTAGAGTAGAGCTTCTCAACCAGTATACAGTAGTGGGCTCCCTTCCCCCTCCTTTCTCCCATGGTAGTGTTGCACTGCAGCCTGTAACTTTTGATCCTCCACAAATCCCTAACAGCCTACCTTGCTTGCAGTGGCGGGCAGTCAGGGCCATCCAGGGATTCAGTGAATCCCCAGCCCATAGGTGTAACTATGGAGTGCCAAGTGCCACTTCAACTTTAAACAGTGGATCAGGCAGGGATCAATCAAACCCCTGCCTGATCCGATCAGTGGTGAAACAACTCCCTACCCTAACCCTCCTCCCGCTGACAGCAGGAGTTGCATTTAACCAAACGCAATCTCCTGCTACCACAGGGCCAGTTTCACAGCTCTTATCAAGAGACCAGCCTGGCGGTAGTAGGAGATGACATTTGGATAAATGTGACTCCAGCTGCCACCCACCCCACAAACCAGCAGTGTTGTGAGCGGATCCCATCTTGCTCACGGCTGAAGAAGAAAAAGGCCAAAAGAGGCCATATGCAGAGCCCACCTGTACACAGCCGAAGAGAGAGAAAAAGGCTCAGAGAGGCTTTGAGTGGAACCCATCCCGCTAACAGCCAAAGAAGAGAGGCCGATGGAACCGTGAGGGGAGGCCATCCCGCTCATGGCCAAAGAAGAAAGAGGCCTGGCAGGGTGAGAGCTGCTTGTGTGTGTGCCTGTGAGAGAGAGAGAGAGAGAGAGAGAGATTGGCAGCCTGCTTGGATGGGTACCTGTGAGAGAGAGTGAGTGATTGGGAGCCTGCTTCTGTGTGTTACCTGTGTGAGCATGTATGCCTATAAAAGTCAGGCCGATGTAATATTGGCACAAGTAAAACAGGTGCGCATGATTGAGCGCCCGCTCTCCTAATGCGCGCCCATCCACTTCTCCACGAAGCGAGATTTAATATTAAAATAAGTTACCGTGGTAAAAAGAAAGCATTAGGGGAAATTGTACGACTAGTGCCTCCTCGGTATCGGGCGCCCAAGAAACGTGGCTATCAGTGCGGGTTAGGAAATAGATGTTCAATACGAGCGCCCGTTTTCTCCTTCTACCGGCACAATATACACGGCCTGGATCATGTATATTATGCGAGTATATAGGGCACCACCCAGAAATTGTTTTTCACAACTTTTTTTTTTTTTTTTAATGATTCCACTCCCTGTGGTTCCTCCTACTTAGTATCACGACAATACAAGTAGAAGGTATCAAAGAAAGCAGGATTTTGTCTTTTTTTAGTGAGCCCTTGATGTGTGGCATATCTTAACGCCAGCCCCTGGGCAGGGGTTAAATTTGCCTCCTTAAAATGGGCGTTTTGGCCACATGGCAATTTTTGGCATCGCGATATAATACCTAATAGCCTCATCTACATGGAATTTGCATGTAATGAGCACTATTAGCTATGTGCTCAATTGGACACATGTTTTGGACGCACTAATCTCAGTATTGCAAAATCGGCCTACATGCATAACATATAGGCTCTTACAGGCACACACACAATGTGCCTGTGAGGGGGACAGAGCCTGTGTATGTAAGAGAAAGGGACTGTGTGTGAGAGCATGGGCATGTATATGAGAGAAGGAGTGTGTGAGAAAATGAATGTGTGGGTGAGAGAGAGAGAGAGAAGATAAAAAGTTTGTGCGGCCCCCTCCCTCCCCCAATTCACAACAATCTCAGGGTAACTGGAAACCAAAAGATCTCAGGTATGGAGAAAAGGAGTTTTTAAAAACCTTATTTTAATTATGGGTGGCATTTCATATTTCTGCTGTTCTGAAATATTTTATTGGTGTTTTGGGAAATGTATAACGAGTTGTTTTTAAATTATTGGATGTTTGTTAACTGTTTTACATTTATTCTTTTTATTAAAATCATACTAATATTATGAATGTTTTATGTTGATTTTATTGCTTGATGTTTTGTGAGGAATGATGATGTTTCTGTTTTCCTATTGTTGCATTGCATAATACAGCTGGGCTTGTAGTTTCACTTGAATTTTTGTTGACATTTCTACTTATACATTGTGGCCTTTCTATTTTGTTTTGGTGAGGGTCTGTTTTGTGTAACTTTAATTCTTGCTGTGAAAATGATAGTACTTATCGCTGATTTTTACAGCATTATGGTCATCCCTTCTTCATTTCTATTTTAACAAAAGTTTGCTCTTTATTAATGTCACCTGGATGCAGAAAACAATTCTGAATGTTATTGCTGAAAACATTTTTTCATACACATCTTATTTTCACTACTGTTAGTAGATATTAACTGATTATTTTAAGCAAAGGATGGATATGGTCCCTTTGGGTTATTGTGAGCATAAAATTGATATGCTTTTTGCATCAAAGAAAGTTCTCACAGGATAATGTAACCAAAACTTTTTGCACACAGCAAACCAATCCTTAAAGAGAACACTGGGCATTGGGGAACAGGAGATTGGGATTGTATCTTGAGGGGGGTTGGGTTTAGAGAGAAAAAGAGTGCTGTCTGTGTTGGCCCTAGGAGAGGGAAAGTACTATTCAATTTAGTTAAAAGTACATTTCCTGGCATTTTCACAGTCACATGACCAGTGATCAGGGTGCATGAATATATGTGACATTGTAAACTTTGGTTTGGTGCGTCACAAGGATTAAGCAAACTTGAAAGTGTGCCCTGATGTAATAAATATTGAGAAGATCTGCCCTAAAGGAAAAGTGAGATAGTGGAGATGTGATAGAGACATTCAAATATTTCAAAGGATTCCATGCTCAGGAGGTGATCCTTTTTCAATGGAAAAGCAGCTCTAGAAGAAGGGGTCATGAGATGAGGGTGAAAGGGGGTAGATCCAGGAGAAATCTTAGGAAATATTTCTTTACAGAGAGGGCGGTGGATGCATGGGGCAGCCTCCCAATGCAGGTGGTAGAGTCAAAAACAGATTCTGAATTCAAGAAACCATTGGATAAATACAGGGGATCTCTAAGGATGTGATGCTAAATTAATTGGATGGATGGGCAGACTAAATGGGCCATACAGTCTTTTTCTGCAGTCACATTTTTATGTTTTCTTCTAGAAACTTGTCCAAACCTCTTTTAAACTCCATTATACTAGTCATGGTTCCACTTGCAGCTGTATCTACAGCAACATCATTACTACTGAATTAACGCAATAGCAAAGTGAATCCTTGGGAACAAAGATTTGTCAGTGTCTTGAATCAGATATGGAACTTGAAGGCAACAAAAAGTTTCTAGTAGGACCCTGGAGCTGTGGCTTCTCCCTTATGGAAAGAACTCTTGCAGATCCTCTCTCAGTGATATTGGAAACTACCGTATTATATATACTTTAAAAAAAAAAAAAAAGCCAGATACTTTTTTTCTGTTGTCATAACAGTTTATCTTAGAAAGATAATGTTAATTTATTTGGATTTACTCCATGGCAGAGTGAATTCATCAATTTGTAAACAACACAGCAGTTAAGACAGAGCTTCCCATATGGAGTCACAAGTGCCTCAAGTGGCAGCAGTGCTCTTTAGACATCCGCAACAGAAGCATTAGTAATGGAAGTCAGCATGAGGCCTGTAAGCCAACATACACTCATAGTCCTGCAGTGGTCCTGCCCTCTCATAAGTTTCTTTGATAACAGGAAGCCCTACAAGAGGAGGGGGGGGGGGGGGGGATCAGGGCCTGTGAGCTTGCACTGGCTCAAAGTCCTTGCACTGCCTTTCATTATTAACACTGCTGCTGCTTGCAGATCACTATTGGGCTTGGGGCCATCTATGAAGGGAGGAGAGGGCTGAATGTGCATGAGCTGGTAGAGATTGCCATGGCTCTTCTCTCCTCATCCACTGCTGAACCTACCCAAGAGCAAAAATGTTGCCTCTGTCATCCGCCTGCCCTCTCTTCCCACCAGTTGTCAACTACTGTTGGCCTGGGTTCCAAAGGAAAATGTTGCCACTAATCCTGACCATGAGGCCATTTGGAAAAGGGGCTATTTAGAGGGAAGGATCAGACGCAGGACAGTTTGAGAGTGGAATCAGCAGGAGGGGGAGATTTAAGGAGGGATAAACTGAATGGGGTTTGCTGTGGGGTTGTGGAAGAGAATGACAGAAGACTGACTGGGGGATGTAAGAGAGGAGCTGGGGGGGGTGAAAAGTGGATCAGCTGAAGTGATGTGAGAGAAGGACTGGAGAGGAGGCTGGGAGATGAGAGAGAAGGGACCGGGGTTAAAGTGAGGGAGAGGGATGACAGAGAATCAGCTGCGGGATTTAAGAAGGCCTTGGGGGTGAGAGGAGCTGGGGAATGTAAGAGAGGATATTCTGGAAGGCCAAAGGTTGAGAGGAGGAGGAGATTAAGAGAGCTGGAGGGGGTGGGTTTCAGAAAAGGGATCAGCTGGCCTGCAGGAAGAAGGTTGAGAGTGGAATGACAGTTGGAAACAGACCACTCCTTGTTCATTTGCTGTGGCTGTCATCTGAGATAATGTGAATTTTCAAGTACTAAATGGGGTTACACTGGCTAAACGTTTGGGGTCTGGAAATAGGCTGAAATGAGCTCTGAAATCTATTCATTTACCATAAAAATTATTTCTCTTTGGTATACGTGAAACTTTAAAAAACGTATTCAGAGAAAACACTTTGTTCTTACAGCTGCTCTGACTTAATAAGTGGTATATAACAGGGTGTTGAAGTACCTTGGTCAGTTACTTTGGGATAAATTCTGTGCACTCTACTTATATGTTTTCACCACGCAATTCTTAAAGACATCCTGATTGTAACTTCCTTGGAACAGAAATGTCATATAAACTCATATCAATGGATTACAATCTGGCAATTCCAGATGCTTGAAAATATGGCCTAACTAAGTTAAATCATTTATTGAACGACTTCAAACTCTCAGACCCTACCCCTGGACAGAGGGCAGTCGACAGAAGGGATAGCCGTTCAGGAAAAACCTCTGCGACCTTCGGCGGACTGGCGCTGGAGGAGCCGCAAGGGCCATTCGGTTTCATAAGCAAACCGGCCGTACGTGCACCCCCTCTCGGGGGATCATCTTCGGGACTGCGCACAGTGCGAGATTTGTCCCCTTTTTTGTGCCAAAAGGAAACCGCTTGGCACCAGCAAACCCCCTACTGCGACGAGCTGCAGCTGCCCGGGCAGCTGTCACTGGCCAATCACATACACACATGCTCAGGAGTGCACGTAATTCAGACCACGGCTGAAGCAGAGAAAAGCGCCCTTAACCCGCTCCCCACCCCCACCCCCCAAATGACCCCCGCCGCTCGGCTCCTCGCACGCAGGCCGGTCCCCCTCCGCAGCTCCTTACCTTGGCTTTCCCAGCCTCCAACTTCTTCTGCCGCTCTTCGTCCTCCATGGCCCCTGCCCGGGAGAAAGCACAGGGAGTTACTCGCTCGCCACCGGCTGCTGTCAGCGCCGCTCGCCGGCCCCAGCCTGTCGCTTCACCCGCTGCCGCTCCCGCTGCTGCCGCTTCTCCGGAGCGCAGCGGGGCCGACACGTTCATTTCCACGTAAACACAGGCGGCCGACGAAAATGACGTCAGTGCGGCTTCTCCATTCCCCTCTCCCTCCGCCCCCTCCTCCTCCTCCTCCAACAAGCGCTACCGCCGCAGCTCGCGGTCTTCGCGCTCCTTAGGGCTGCGTGGCGCTGCGCGTGCGTGGTACCTGCAAGGGTCTGTTGCTGCTGCTGCTGCTGCTGAGCTCGGGTAGGGATGCTAATGTGGGAGAGAAAGAGACGGCGAAGCGAAGCGAAGCAGTAACTCACCAAAGATGGGACTGGAAGAGACCAATGTTACCTCAAAACATTTCATTTCTGGACTATGCACTATTGTAGTGCATGTTGTAGCAAGTATACCTGCCCCTATTCTCGTACCTGGCAACCTTTGAGTTTTATGGGTGAGGTGGGGGTAATTCTCTCTTTTCTATTTCCCAGCCCTATATATACATTTTTTTTAATCTCCCACTCCTCTGACCTCCGTGTCTAGGGATGACCCCCAGCATTTTCTGTTCTATCTCCAAGTCTGACCCTAGCACTTTTCGCCTTCTAAGGCATAGGCATACAACAGGGTTGGCCAAGACATTTGACTTAGGGAATAGCCAATGCTAATACTAGCATTAGTAGCATGGGATCTACTTAATGTTTAGGTAGTTGCCAGATATTTGTTGTAACCTGGATTGGCCACTGTTGGATGCTGGGCTTGATGGAGCTCGATCTGACCCAGTATGACAACTTCTTATGTTCCTAAATCTGGTCCTTGAGAGCCACAAACAGGCCAGGTTTAACAGAATATCGACAATGAATATGCATGAGATGGATTGCATGAGATGGATTTGCATGCACTGCCTTCATTATATGCTTATCTTATCTCATGCATATTCATTGTGGATATCCTGAAAACCTGCCCTGTTTGTGGCTCTCAAAACAAGTTGGCCACCCTTGGTATAGAGGGTTTACACAAAGAATTGTGTTCAAAAGAGAGCAGTCCTCTGCTTCCTGCACCAGCTCCTCCTCTTCCAGGCAGGGTGCAAGGAACAAGAGATGAAACTGGCTGAGGATGGAGCAGACAGAGAAGAACCGCTTTGCTCCCAAATTCAACCTCTTCCCTCCTATCCCGCAGGAAAAAGGAATAGTGGGGGTGAGGTCGGAGTGAGCAGAGCTGCAGCCTAATCTAGCCCCCCCCCCCCCCTGTTTGTTCCCAGCCTGCAGGGAACAAAGGAAAAAAGGGGCTAGGACCCAGAGATTACCAAAGTACATCCAGAGATCTGGAGATTTCATTTAAATCCTTGAGTCTCCAGGTCAAGCACAGAGTTCCCAGGTATATTCTTCATGTGGTGTTTCTACTGTGATGTCTACAACCATAAATTTCCTGTCTCTCTCCTTTCTACTTCCTTTTCCCTGTCATCTCACTTCTCTTCATTTTTCTAATCAGCTTCCATCCTACTTTCTCATACTTGTGTAGCTTTTCCCACATCTTTCTGTTCTCTCGCATCTCATTGTTATACCTTGGAACGTTTGAGTTGTGATTACCTTGAGATTTGGTGTGGAATGGAAGAGGGGAGGGAGCTGCATATCTCCTTTCTCTTTTCCACTCCCCCACCATCATTACTCTCTCTTACATACATATTCCCTCTCTGTCTTCCTGACTGACCCCTTTCCCTTACTTCAGTGCTCTCCTCCTAAGCATAGACACACAGGGCTCCTACAAGGAGTCTCACTCAACAGAGAACATCCCTCTGCTTCAGCTTCTCCCCACCCAGGCACTGTACAGGGAACAGGAGCACCTGCAGGTTTCCCAGGTGTCTCCAAAACCCTAGAAATTTCATTGAAATCCCTGCATTAAAACCAGAGAATTCCCAAGTATGCTCATTGCTTTCTACTTAACTAGTAACTATTGTCAGGAGAAGAGTGACAAACTCCTAGCACGGCAGGATATTCGGCAGGTCCCCGCTAAGCAGTGGTCCAAAGATACCAAGGGGAAACAGCAGGGGGCGTGGAGACACCCTGTATGGACTACAGTTCCCAGAATCCCAGAGCGGCAGGGGAAGGCTCCTAACCAGAAGGAGGCTGAGGTGAAAGCCGAGGGTAATCTGGAGGAATTGGAGGCAGCTGAGAGCATGCTGTGGGAAGCCGAGGGTGTGTCCAGGAGTGAGGAAGAAAGCTCAGAGAGCAGTAGCATGGAGAGTGAGGAGGAGATGGACTGGGAGCTGCCTTCTGAGGATTCATCTGGGTCTGACATGGAGACGGAATGAGTGTGTCAGGCAGCGGTGGTGTTACCTGGTTTCACTACACACTTATACGGAGGACACGGTTGATTACCGCAAGAGATAGAGGTGAGACAGGACGGGGAGCACAACTGTAGGGGAGAAGGGGTGAGTTGATGCTGGATCCCCACGCTGGGTAGTCAGTGCAAGGTTAGAAGCCTGACTACAGACATTTCGGTTTCAGTGCAGAGGCAATAGTGAATTACAATTTCTGCACAATCTTAGGAAAGGACAAAAAGCCTGGATTTTGATAAACTATTATATGTTTGTTTGTGAATCCTTCCTCTGTGGAGGAGGGGGAAGAACTGATAATTGCCTCTCGGTGAGAGCTCAGTAAAAAGACCTGACTGGATGAGGGCCAGTCCGAGACAGAAGGGGAAACCTCGCTCAAAAGGTTGGCTCCTAACTGTTTTAAAGAAATGCCAGAGTGTCTGAATTTGCAGCAGAGCCCAGCCGTTTCAGCCTTGCTGTGATGCCTAGAGGGAGGACAGCCCTGTGAGAGAAGGAACTACATCTCGCTGGTGAGAACTCCAGAGGTGCCCGCGACACTATTTCTCACTTTTATAGCACTACTCGATATATGCAGCGATGTACACAAACATATAAAAGACAGTCTCTACTCAGCAGAGCTTATATTCTAATCAAGACAAGCATACAGAGCAAAAGAGATTTGGGGAATTTAATTTATTAAGACAATGGTTAAAAATTAATGAGGCTGTAAGTGGGACAATCAGGGATTAAGATTTAAAAGCAGCCTTTAAAAAGGCCCGGCGACGCGCATAAAGCCCCGGGACGCGTGTAAGTCCCGGGGCTTTACAAAAGAGGCGGGGCGGGGCGGTCTGGGGGCGGGGCGGGGCTAGAGGCCTTTGCATGGCCGCTGGGCTGGGGATCACGCGCCGGCAGTTGGCCAGCACGCGCAACTTACTTCAGGGCTGAAGTAAGTTTTAAAACAAAAAATGACAAAGGGCGGGGGCAAAGGGCGGGGGAGGTAGGGGAAGGGAAGGTGGGGTGGGGTGGGGGGTAGGGAAGTTCCCTCGGAGGCCGCTCCGATTTCAGAGCGGTGTGGGAGGGAACGGGGGAAGACAGTGCGGGCTCGGTGAGCGCAAGGTGCACAATTGTGCACCCCCTTACGCGCACCAATCCTGGATTTTATAACTTGCGAGCGCAAGTTATAAAATCGGGCATACATGTGCGCACGCCAGGTAGCGCGCGCACATGTACGCCGCATGCACTGCTTTTAAAATCTACCCCTTAGAGAATAGCCACTGCTATTACTGGCATCAATAGCATGGGATCTACGTAGTGTACTTGTAGCCTGGATTGGCCACTGTTGGAAACAGGATGCTGGGCTTGATGGACCTTGGTCTGACCCAGTATGGCAGTTTCTTATGTTTCTTACGTTTTTTCTTAAAGGCAGTAATCTTTACCATGGGTTTAATCTCCTTCCCCAGATACTGGAAATCTTTCTGTACTGCGTGGATACTGTTGCTAGTGAGGTCATTGGTCTCCAGATGGATGGTAACATTGATATTAGAGTCTTTACTTTCTTTTATAATTGCACCAATTACCCAGTTTGTATTTCTACTAGCTGAAGATCCTGAAAGGCATTTAATTTTTCTGTCACCTTTGAAAAGAGATCTCAAATTAGTTTCTCTAATGATTGATTTTCCTATGAGAAGGAGCTTTCTTTTATGAGGTTTAATAATGTTAAAGGGTGTTCAGTTGCATTGGGTGACTTCTTCCTTTAAAGGCACCCACTTATTTTCTTTTGGAGGATCAGCTTTGGTTTGGTAGAAAAGGCAATAAGTAAGGATATCAATGTGGACAGAGGATATCTTTTCACCCCAGGCCTTAATCTACCAGAGCCCACTGTATTCCTGGATATTTGAGTCCTCGGTGGGAATGGGAGCAGATATCCTGAATGTTTCTCGGGTGTTTCTGGGTCACAGGTCTTGTTCTATCAGATCACATTGTAATCCATTTATTCCGGGATTTTTGAGTCCTCTGTGGGATGGGGGCAGATATTCTGAATGTTTCTCAGTTGAAACTGGGTGATTTGTTCTACCAGTAATCCATTTTTCCCTGGCTTTTAGAATCCTCTGTAAATGTTGGCATTGATATTCTGGATACTATGAAGAGGATTTTTGAAGCCTAGATAATTAATTTTCCAGATGAATCAGTTCCTTTTTCATTGCAGACAGCTGGAGGCAAATTGGACAACCCTCAAGTCTCTAAATGCTATGCCTTGGGACATAAACACCACAACTGTTACACTGAATAAAAGACATTCTGATTATAAGGCTCAGTGAGGAAACTTAAATAGAATTACCTTAATTAATGTGCAAGTTGTTGGATTGTTACTTAGGGCACTAATTATTTACTTAACCTAAGTCCTTGAAAGATGTATTTAAGAAGAAAACACCCAAGGGTTAGGTGGGAAAGAAAGAAAATGAAAGCATGGTTATTCTCCAGCATGAATTGGTCAATGCCTATGGGTAATAGGATCCTTGGCTTTTTTATTCTTTAGTGGTTAGTTCACACAGATCTATGCCACTCCAGCTCTCCTCCAGCTTTCATTCCAGCCTCTCCAGCATTCATTCCAGCCACTCCAGCATTCATCCCAGCCACTCCAGCTCTCGTCCAGCCACTCCAGCATTCATTCCAGCCTCTCCAGCATTCATTCCAGCCACTCCAGCTCTCGTCCAGCATTCACTCCAGCTCTCGTCCAGTCACTCCAGCATTCATCCCAGCCATTCCAGCTCTCATCCAGCAACTCCAACATTCATTCCAGCCACTCCAGCTCTTGTCCAGCAACTCCAGCATTCACAGCAGTATCTCTACCCCATCACAACATATTTCCCATCAACTTCGCCACAAAGATGCTCCTTAGCACCATACCTACAATCTGGAACAAACGCAGAATGCACACACAACCTGCATATCATCACATGGCACGACAACAAAGACTAATTCCAATAATGATATCGCCAATCACTCAACTCTTAGGTCTCTCTCTGGTTTACTCTAACTCTATTCAACTCTCAGTCGCTCTCCAAAAAAACGCACATCCTCAATGATTATCTTATAGAAGTCAACCCTGACATCTGTGCAATCACAGAAACCTGGTTAAAAAATACGGATATAGTACTAACAAACCAGCTTCCCACGCAATCTTACGACCACTTTTCAGTCCCCAGACCCAAAAAAAGAGGCGGAGGACTCCTCCTGGCAGCAAAAAAAGGACTAGGCATAACTTTACAACAAACAAACACCTCCACCAAACTAGAATTCTCCCTCTTTAAATCTGAACAACTTCAATTAGCCCTCATCAACGCCCCACCGGGAACCTTTGATTCCCCACCGGGGAATCAAAGGTTGATTGAGCTTATAACCAAACACATTAACGTTGATTGAGCTTATAACCAAACACATTAACGCTGACAAACCCGCAATAATCCTAGGAGACTTTAACCTACATGTGGACGCTTCTCCACAATCCATCAACTGCGTAACAGTTCTCACTTAGTCACTTGGGTTTCACTCAAATTGTCAACAGCCCCACCCACAAGACAGGCCATACATTGGACCTCATCTTCATTAACGATAGCTTTACCATCCACTCCAATCCCACCTGCTCTCCAGTTCCCTGGTCAGACCACCGGGTCATCTACACGACCCTTAAGATAAAAAATCAACCACCTCAAGTCCCCACCAAATCCACCATCCACTTCAGGAAACCATGCTCACTAGACCTACTCAGAGAAAAGATATCCAAAGCACTAAACCAACTTGACCTCACAGACGCAACCACAGCAACCTCCTCATGGATCAATCTCACCAATAAAATTGCAGATCAAATCTGCCCAATATCAACCAAAACCAATACAACCCACATTGGACAACAGGAAACCTTGGTTTACCCCTGAACTTAAATCCCTCAAGCAAACACTAAGAAATAACGAACAAAGCTGGAGAAAAAACCCAACCTCTTCGTCACACACTATCTACAAATCCCTTCTCAACACATACAGGAACGCCATCCTTTGAACCAAGAAAGATTTCTACACAAAAAAAATCCACAACTTCATTTTTGACTCAAAGGCACTTTTCTCCTACGTCTCCTCACTTACCAAACCTTCTCCTCCCACTATCTCAGACCACCAAGCACTCAACAAAGCCAACGAACTCGCCAACTATTTTAAGACAAAAATCTCCAACCTTACCTATTCTCTCACAACCAACAGCCTCCCTCCAATACACCACCTCATAACCCTGCCTCAACTAAACGCTAGTCTCAAGTCATTTGAACCCACCTCTTCTTTTGAGATAGAAAATACACTCAAGAAACTCAAACCATCCTCCCACCCATCAGACCCATTACTGACAAACCTGCTCATCGCCATCCCGAACACCATCTCTAAACCAATTTCTGAAATTATTAACACATCTCTATCTCAAGGTTTAGTACCTAACCAGTTAAAATTGGCAATCCTCAAACCTCTGCTAAAAAAACCAAACGGGGAGGAGGCGTGGCATCTTATATATAAAAAACAATATTCAAACAACAGCATCGCTGGGCTTACAAGGTAAGGAAGGAGGTACTGTGGGTTAATCTTGAAATGAGAATGGAACATCTATTTATATTGGTGTAATTATACACAGACCTCCATCACAGTCAGAAGAAATGGATAGAGATATAATAAAGGATATTCACAAAATTGCTGTGAAAGGGGAGGTGCTATTGTTTATTTATTTATTTATTTAAAAACTTTTCTATACCGTCGCTAAGTTATATACCATCGCAACGGTTTACAAATAGGCACATGGACTAAGGTACGTAAATGTAGGATATCTTACATTCTAACAGATGCCAATAAAGTTCAGTTACAATTTCATAAATAAAATCATTATTTGAGTAATGTTGGTCAAGTCCAGGTATATTATTGAGTTACTATCGCTTTGAAATATTACTTCTTAAAAGTAGGATTGATTAAATTCATTCTCATCTGAATTACCTTGTACTTTCATTCTCTCTCTACCCTCCTCACTCTTTAGTGAAGGCTTTTTTAAAGAGCCATGTTTTTAGATTTTTCTTAAAGGTTTTGAGATTATTCTGTAATCTGAGTTCGGGTGGCATCGTGTTCCATAGTATGGGCCCAGCCAATGATAAAGCCCTTTCTCTCACTTGGGTTAATTTTGCTGACTTTACTGAAGGGATTGTTAGTAGTGCTTTGTTTGCTGAGCGGAGGTTTCTTTGTGGAACGTGTACTCGTAAGGCTGTGTTTAGCCAGTCTGCTTCTTTATCATATATTAGTTTGTGTATGGTGCATAAGGCTTTGTATTTTATCCTGTATTCGATGGGTAACCAATGTAAGTCTGCTAGAGTTTCGGTTATATGCTAGGAGATTTCAATCTGCCGGATGTTGATTGGGACATCCTGGTTGCAGTGTCTTCTAGAAGCAGGTAGATCCTGTATTCCCTGCATGGAGAAAGATTCTGTCAATTGGTAACAGAACCCGCATGCGAGGGAGTAATACTGGACCTGGTGCTTACCAAGAGGGACAGTATTTCTGATGTAGTGGATGATCTTCTGGGATCCACTATTACCAAATGGTGTGGTTCAGTATTACGGTGCCAAAGATGAAGATTTATTCGAAGGAGAGGGTTCTAGACTTCAGGAAAACTAACTTTCTTAAAATGGGATGTACCTCAAAGAGTCATTAGGAAGATGGGAAAATCTAGGAAAAGTGAAAAAACAGTAGGCAAAACAAAACAGAGATATTATAAGGGAAACTAATCTTTTTGTTAGGAATGTAAATAAAGGGAAGAGGAAAAAAGAGGCCACTATGCTTTTCTAAATAAGTAGATGAAAAGGTAAGGGAGAAAAGGTTAGCATTCATAAACTACAAGAGATCACAGAAAGAGGAAGACCGGCATCAATATGCTGAAAAATTAAGAGAAGATGAGAACGTAGTCAGGAATGCAAAAATTCAAATAGAAGAAAAAATAGCAAAGACAAGACTGTTTTCTAGATATGTTAGTGATAGAA
The DNA here is from genome assembly GCF_901001135.1 of Rhinatrema bivittatum. NCBI lineage: Eukaryota > Metazoa > Chordata > Amphibia > Gymnophiona > Rhinatrematidae > Rhinatrema > Rhinatrema bivittatum. Next base: position 167,900,599 of record NC_042616.1, on the reverse strand, counting down.
GGAAGTGCAAAAGTGGCATTGTGAGTCTCAGAGGTGAAGTTGACATATACGTAGAGGTTGATGAGGAAAAAGTAACATTATTTAAATGTGGAAGGGCCTGGAGAAAGAGTACATAAAATGAACACAAATAAGATGAGAAGTGAGGTAATTCTCAATCAATTTTCAAAACTGTGTTTGTGAGGAGATTAAATTTAAAATAAATAAGGCAATGGAATTGATGGGATACATATGAGGATTCTAAGGGAATTTAGAGAAATCCAGGCAACACTGCTGGCTGACCTTTTCAATATTTCTTTAGAGTTGGGAGTAGTTCTGGAAGACTGGAGATGGGCAGATGTGGTTCCTATGACTAAAAGTGGAAATACGGAGAAGACTAGGAACTAAAGACCAGGTAGTCTGACCTCTGTTGTGAGCAAATTAATGCAATCGCTGCTAAAACAGAGATAGTGCAGTTTTTGGAATCTAATGAACTACAAGATCCAAGGCAGCATAGTTTTAACAGAGGTAGATCTTGTCAGGCAAATCTGATCAATTTCTTTGATCAAGGGAGAGTACTAGATGTAGTGTACTTGGATTTCAGTAAAGCTTCTGACACAGTTCTGCATAGAAGACGTATACATTATTTTTCACTCAATGCACAATTAAGCTCTGGAATTTGTTGCCAGAGAATGTGGTTAGTGCAGTTAGTCTAGCTGGGTTTAAAAAAGGATTGGATAAGTTCTTGGAGATGTCCATTAACTGCTATTAATCAAGTTGACTTAGGGAATAGCCACTGCTACCGTATTACTGGCATTATAGCATGGGATCTACTTAATGTTTGGGTACTTGCCAGGTTAACTTGTAGCCTTGATTGGCCACTGTTGGAAACAGGATGCTGGGCTTGATGGATCATCGGTCTGACCCAGTATAGCAAGGTCTTGTGTTCTTATGTTCTATATTGAATGCCCGTGCTATGGGACCTAGAGTGACTGACTGGGTTAGAAACTGGCTGAGTGGGAAAAGACAAAGGGTAGTGGTAAATGAGTTTTCTCTGAGGGGGGGGATGTTACAAGTGGTGTGCCTCTGAGATCTGTCCTTGGGACTGGTTCTTTTCAATATTTTCATTAGCAATATAGCAAAAGGATTGTTGGGAAATGTTTATTGTTTTACCAATGATACCAAAATCTACAATAGGGTGGACAACCAGGAAGGTATTGTTTTATTTATTTATTTGTTTATTTGTTTGTTTGCTTGTTTATTTTATTTATATACCATTCTGCTTATCAATCACAGTGGTTCACAGTAGCAAGTATGAACATAAACATAACAATCATCCATTAATTAAAATACATTACTGTAAAATATAAAAGTAAAATACTTCAACTTCCATATCGAAGGGGACATTGTTTTTTCCTTTTATTAGCTGTTTACGTCTTTCAAAAGCTTGACTAAAGAGCCATGCTTTTAATTGTTTTTTAAAAGTTTTAAATTCTCTTTGTACCTTTAATTCACTTGGCATGGTGATCCATAGTATTGAAATATGAGGCGGAATCTAGTAAAATTCTAGAACTGATCTAGAGTTTGGCAGCTAAGATTTAATGCTAAATAATGTAGAGTAATGCATTCAGGATGCAAAAAACCCATACATTCTTCTAAGCACGAAAGAAGAGTGGGATCTGGGGGTGATTGTATCTGATGATGTTAAGATGGCCCAACAGGTGGATAAAACAATGGCAAAAGCCAGAAAGATGCTAGGTTGCTTAAAGAGAGGAATGGTTAGCAGAAAAATTGAGGCAATATTGCATCTGTAAATACTGTGTACAGTTCTGGAGACTGCCCCTTCAAAAGGATATAAACAAGATGGAGTCAATCCAGAGGATTCCTACTAAAATGGTCAGTGGCCTTTGTTCTTAAGTTAATGGGGATAGACTTAAAGATTTAAACATGCACATCCTAGAGGAAAAGCAAGATAGGGGAGATATGATAGTGAAATCTTAATATCTCAAAGGCTTTCATGCATAGGAGTTTAGTCTTTTTCAAGGGAAAAGAGGCTTTAGAATGAGGGGTCATGGATGAGGTTGAAGGAGAGTAGAGTCAGAAATAATCTTAAGAAATATTTATTTACAGAGAGGGTGGTGGATGCATGGAACAGCTTCCCGGGGTAGGTGGTAGAGACAAAATAGTATCCAAATTCAAGAAAACATAGGATAAATTCAGAAGATCTCTAAGGAAATGATGGGGATTTTAAAATTAAATTAATTAGGTGGAGGTGCAGACTAGATGGGCCATACAGTTTGTTTTTTTGCTGTGATGGTTCTATCTTTCTTAAGCGGCAGGTCGTCCCCCTGCTGCTGATTGCTCTTTATTGTCTGTGCTAGCACTATGAGTTTTCAAAATGCCCATGATGCTGGTAGAGACAGTGCAGAGCAGTTGGCAGTGGAAGGACAGATTCTTGTCACTGGTCATATCAGGGTCTGGAGGAAAGATCAGGAAAGAGAGAACAGACTTTTTCCAGATCTCTTTCCAGGACTCTTTCCAGATCTGATTCCCAAAGGGGATCACCAGCTGTTAATGGACCTGGCAACAATGTCTCTGGCAGAGTTCCCTTTGTTTAAGGTGCGCTCACAATGCTTTTTTTTGCAACATGCACACACCTTACAAGGAACTCTGCCAGACACAATGTGCACCTTGATGACTTTTTAAAGGATCTTTGCGACATGAAAAAGATTTTGAGGATTCACAAGCACCCAGCAATGCTCACTCCAGGGTGCTTTCTGGGCCAGTACCTTCATCTATGTGTGCAATGCAGAGTTCCTCCAGTATTGGTCCTAAGAAAGCTGAATTCTTTGCAGTTAGTAATACCTTTTGAACCAACATGAAAATTATCCAAATATGGTGTTGCATATTAGCTCTTCAGACCACATAAGATCTGATTTACTAAGGCCTTTTTCCCATTCTTTGTGTATGGGAAATAAAGTAAATCATACCCATAGTGCTTTTCCTTCAGATTCAGATGCTGATCCGATCTGAAGACAGGACCAATGTGCTCTCTAAGGCTCATTTAAAACAAGGAGAGAGATGAGGGTGCCCAGCTTTCGATGATTTTTTTTTTTTTTTGTTAGTTCAATTAAGTCATTGATACAATGAAAGGGATACAAATCCCAGGAAAAAAAGGGTATCACAACTTGTAAAAAAAAACCAAAAAACAGTAAATATATAGCTTACCATTTTGTACACACTTTGGGCTGTGCTAACAGTCTATAACATTCTTGTTTGGATCATATATATTAATTAAACAAAGGGCTTGTTCGACACACACTTTTTTTCTGATGACTACTTCATCAATTAAAATAAATTGCACACCATAGATGCCAGCTGTGCCAATTCCATTCTCACATCACCCCAGAGATCCAGAACTAAGCGACAGGTATTAGATGTTTCAGCTGTGTATTCAAACAATAAACAGTTTCACCTATGCAATTGTAAATACATTTATAATCTGCAAAATCCCATATTTTTTTTGTTTTACTTTTTAATTGACAGATGGCCAAGTGAAAAGTAATATAAAATCTTCCTGTTTGGAGGGTCTCAAGAATGTACCCGCCATTGATTTCTCACAGTGTTTTCTATAATGTCTCAGTCCGTTAATGTATACCTACCACCCTTATCCCATCAAGGAACAGTTTAGAAAATAATATTTAAAAGATATACTCTAGATTTTTATTACTGGAATAGTGCTTTTTATGTAGGTATGTGTAGTCTGTGGTTCTGATGGATGTAAATTGCCTTCGGTGGCTCTGGCACATCCACTGTGAGAGGGCAGGAAGTGTTTCTCCTGTACTGTTGCTGCCTCTCTCTCTGCTGCATTACTGGTTCTTAGCGCATAAGAAGAGTGAATAGGTGAGTACGTGCGGCAGTGAAGGAAAGAGAAGCAGCTCCTGCCTACTTTCCCTGCAGTGGCTCATTCTGTATAACCAGTGCAGTACAGCACTATTTTTAAATTAACCGTAGGAGGGGAGAGGAGGAGAAAGAGAAGATGAGGCAAGAGAAATCTTTAAAACTTTTCAAGATTTCAGCGTGGCTAAAAGTACATAGTGCATGTATTTACAACTACTCTGGAACAGTGCACCAAAGCTGTGGCTTTTTTACCCGCATAAATGACTTTGAAAAACATTGCCCTCTGCCTACTCTGTGGTCAGAGCAGACTGCTGAATCCAGTAGACCTGGGAGAAAAGCAGCAGCCGAAAGTAAATAGTGGCGTGCCCCTGTCCCAGGGATCTGTACCGGAACCAGTACTTTTTAATATATGTATAAATGATCTAGAGAAGGGCGTGATGAGTGAGGTTATCAAATTTGCAGATGACACTAAATTGTTCAATAGTAATTAAATAACCAGCCGATTGTGAGGAATTACAGGAGAACATTGCAAGACTGGGGGTTTGGGTGTCTAAATAGTGGTTGTAATTTAATATGAACAAGGGCAAAGTTATGCATATAGGGAAGAATAATCCAGACTATAGTTATGTCATGGAATTCATTGCCAGAGCATGTGATAAGGGTAGTTAGTGACTTTAAACGAAGGAAAATTCCGTCAACTTTTCAAAGGTGCCATAATTAGGCCTGTTTTAAAGAGCAAAGATGCAGATATGACCATTCTTAGCAATTATAGGCCAATTTCCATACTTCCTTTTCTGCCCAAGTTGCTTGAAAAAGTTGTCAAGTGCAATTAAGCAAATATATTGATTCCCATAATATTTTGTTTTCATCACAACATGGGTTTAGAAAGCTATTTAGTACTGAAACTTTATTGATAATCTTTAACAGATACTATCTTATGGGGCATAGATTCTGGTCAGACTTATCTGCTGGTGTTGTTAGATATTTTGGCAGCGTTCGACACAGTCGATCACGATATTCTGTTATCTAGACTTGGTGAAATAGGATTAGTAGATGAAACCTTACGCTGATTTACCAGTTATTTGCATGAGTGTTCCTTCAAAGTAGGAATTGGCAATTTGACCTCAAATTTGATCATGATGGAGCCTGGAGTTCCACAGGGTTCTGCCATTTCAGCGACCTTGTTTAACCTTTACATGTTCACACTTTGTAAACTTTTATTTGGTCTAGGTATTCTTTATTATATTTATGCAGATGACTTGTAACTTCTTATACCAATAGATGATACAATAGAGAAAATACTGAAATTATTGGATATATACAAGCAATCCATCCAACAATTATTAACATGTATGAGATTAAAACTCCGCGGGCAGTGTCTCTCTCTCTATCTCTCTGCTCTCTCTCCAGTACCTGCTGTCCTGCACACCCAGCAGCTGAGACCTCGCCTCCCGACGGTGAGGCTCACGGGGATCCTCCCTGTGGGCGGTACCATCTCTCACCTCGGCCCAGGGTCCACAAACCCACAAATCCTAACACATATAAATTTGGTTCACATGATACCATTATTGTTGATGTTGTGCATGACATAGGAATCTATCGATAGCGAATTGAATTTTAAGAAAAATATTAATATTATAATTAGAGATGGCGTTTATAAATTGCATGTTTTAAAGAAACTAAAACCTCTATTGAATTTTGGAGATTTTAGAACTGTTTTACAAACATTACTTTTTGCTAAAATTGATTACTGAAATGCACTTTTACTTGGCCTTCCAAATTGTTCCCTCAGGCCACTTCAATTGTTGCAGAATGCCGCTGTCCATGTGCTGCATGGAGGTACAAAATTTGACCACATCACTCCAGTGCTGATGGACTTACACTGGTTACCAGTCAAGTTTAGGATAGACTATAAAGTATTATGCATAATACACAAGTCAATTTATAATAAATCTGTCGAATGGCTAAATGCAGCATTGCGAATTCATACGCCCCAACACAATTTGAGATTGGCTAATAAATATCTGTTATCTATTCCATCTGTTAAACGGCACATTTATCTAGAGTAAGAGATAGAATGTTATCGATAGCGGGTCCCAAATTATGGAATTCAATTCCATTGGAATTGAGGAAGTAGGAAAATTATCAAACATTTAAAAAGAATTTGAAAACCTGGTTATTTCGGCAGGCTTTTGGAGATACAGCATAATAGTGAGCACATGAAATAATAATGAAAGTTAAGTATTGAATTTTTAGAAGATATTTTTAGTGCTATTTTATAGATTGTATTTTATGAATGATTTCATTTATTAATGTATTTATGTATGTTTTATTCTATTTATATTTATATAGCTGTTTTATTGTAAACTGGTATGATTGAACACAGAATAAGTTCCTGGAGGAGAAGTTGACTTAGAGAATAACAGTGCTGTTACTGGCATTGGTAGCATGGGATCTATTAATGTTTGGATACTTGCCAGGTACTTGTAACCTGGACTGCCCACTGTTGGAAACAGGATGCTAGGCTTGATGGACCTTCGGTCTGACCCAGTATGGCAACAACTTATGTTCTTATGATGCTGAATTTCATATTAGGCATCCCCACCCAGGAAAAGGATCTTGGAATTATGGTGGAAAATTCTTGAAATCCTTGGCTCTGTGTGCAGCAGCGAACAAAAAAATAATATGTTCGGTATTGTAAGGAAAGGAATGGAAAGTAAAATGGAAGATATCATAATGTCTCTATATTGATCCATGGTATGACCGCACCTTGAGTTTGTGTGCAATTCTGATCACCCCTTCCACAAAAGATATAGAGAACTTGAAAAGGTGCAAAGAAGGGCGACCAAAATGATAAAGGGGATGGAATGGCTCCCTTTTGAGGAAAGACTAAACAGGGCTGTTCAGCTTGGAGAAGACAACTTAGAGAAAATATGATAGAGGTCTATAAAATCATGAGTGGTGTGGAACAAAGTATTAGGACTAGGGGACACTCCGTAAAGCTAATGGTTACCACTTTTAAAACAAATTAGAGAAAGCATTATTTCACTCAGTGAACAATTAAACTCTGAAATTTGTTGGCAGAGGATGTGATGAAAGAGCATAGCTGGGTTTAGTAAAGGTTCAGATAAGTTTCTGAAGAAAAAGTCCATAAACCATTAATAGCCATGTAGACCTGAGGAAGCCACTGCTTATCCTGTTATGAGCAAGAAGTATTGGACTTATTCTTTGGGATCCTACCAGGTACTTGTGACCTAGAGTGGCACTGTCGGAGACAGGGTGCTGGGTTTGATGTTCCTTTGATCTGACCCAGTATGGCATTTCTAATGTTTTTATATTGAAAGGAGACATTTTCTGGAGAGGAGGACTTAGTTGAGGCTCTTGTCGTTCTAGATGCTGTGGAAATAATCTAAGCAATTATGAAGTGCCTTGCCAAAATAATTTCTGCAAGTTTTGACACCAAGCTAGATATTGCTTGTCTTTGAGGTAAAGGAAGAAGCTGATTGACCAGAAGATGTGGAGACTCAATCACCATGGCGAGGCAGACATCAAGGCCCTGGAAAAAAAAGTAAATAATTTGTGTGATTGGAAAGAGTACTTCAGGAATAGGTGGAGACAAACAACTTACTTCTAGTTGGTCTCACTGAAAAGTCTAAAGGTAATGATCCAGTCCACTTCTTTTTCTCACTATTCTCTAAACTGCTCAATCCTTACTGCAAAGATGGTCACATTAAAATTAATTAGGCATGCAGAGTCTTAGCCCCAGCCACTGCTTAATTGGCATGACTCCATGCTATGATCTTCCATCTTGATAACTGTGCTGACAAAGCCTGGATTCTGGAAGCTGATGGACAACATAGTGTTCTTTGCTATTAGGATATTCATCTCTTTAGTTTAAAAATATTTCTTTTGAGGTTCAACCCCAAATTCGAAGTAACATTTGCTTTACCCTTGGTGAAAAGAAGAGAAGTTTCACTTATGCCTACATCTACCAATTGCCTCTCAAGGTCTTCTGTAACAGCAAACCTGTTTTATATTTTTTTGTGGATGTGGGAAAAGTAATTCTTAAACTACTCTTCCCAACTATCCTTTCCAACACAACCAAGACCTGAAGCTTCATCCTAGAATTATATTTATAAATTGACATGGCTTTGTTATGTTTTCCCGGATTCAATATTTTATTTCTGTAGGGATTCCATTGGGTTCCCTACTACCTTGATGACCCTAGTAGAGGCACTATAATGGTTTCTTCCAACTTTGCAGCCACCTCTTTGTTTTGAAATGGAAAGGAAGTGTTCTCAGAAGAGATATAAACAGTGAGTTTCTAGAGAGATCTTTCGTGGGAAGCTTACAGGGGGAAGCAAGGGTAGGAACTCTAGTGAGAAATCTTTTGATTCCACAGGAAGGAAGTCTTTATTGTTACTAGAATTTCCAGAGGTTTTCTGGGAACTCACACAGCAGCCCACTGTATATCAAAAAGAGAAGGAGATAGAATGTGACTAATCATATTATACTCCCAATAGTACCAATTCAGTACAACAATGAAAAGAGAGAGGAGTGGTGTTGGATTCGTGGACCCTTGGACCAAGTTAGAGTTGGCATAACCTGCAGGGAGGAGCCCTGCAGGTCCCCACCATTGACTGGTAGACCTGGATGAGGCAGAAGACCAACTGAGCTTCACCTTTACCAACCCAATTTCCACTCGGGTTGAGCATTTGGGTGCCAAGGCTTAGGTGAGGGCCTCTGCTGAAGGTAGAAGGATCCATGGAGATCAATGGGTAGAAGTGGAGAAGAGTCAGGAATGCAGTGGTCTAGATGTGAGGGGGGTGTGTCCAAGATGGCGGCTGAGTGAGAAGTGGGAGAAGGTTGTTTCTTTTGAAAACATATCTCTTAGTTAAATAAGCGAGAAATAACTACAAATGCCGCATACTAAAAGGAAGGCACGGCTCCGCGAGAGCCCTGCCGTAACTGAGACACCTGAACCCCAACAAAGTGTTATTACTACCTTCTTCTCTTCAACGCCGAATCAGCCGGGAGCGAGTGCCGCATTGGAGGGAGACGGGGAGCGAGCGTCCCTCTCTATGGCAGAGGAAATCTCGCTAAGTCCCGGTGCGCATGAGACCCCCGTCCCCACCCCAGCAAGATGGTGAGAAGCGGGAGATAACATCAAAAAGTTCGCCGATAAGCCACAAGCCAGAAGGAGACTTGAAAATGGCTGAAGCAGGAGGAACGACTCAGCTGGGAGGTTACTTACCCCCAATGCCGAGAGACAACGACCCCGATACACCAACGCTGGGAATTGAAAGGGACACTGTGACTGGCGCCGCAGAAAGGGGTGAGTCACTACAAGCAATAAATCCCTTTCTTGTTAAACCTGCTGTGATTACGATGGAAGCTTTGTGGGAAGCTATGGCTGCTATCGAAGCCGCCGTAGTGAATTTGTCAAAAGTGTGTATTGCTGCAAATTCGCGAAGTACAGAGAATCAGAAAAGATTGGATGTTCAGGATCAAAAACTCCATGAGATGGGAGAGAAAATTAAAGATGTTGAAAGAGATTATCATCATGTTATTCAACAAGAGACAGTGCTAAATAAAAAAGTTGAAAATATTGAGAACAATCTTCGTAGTTTAAACATAAGGGTTCTTAACTTCCCGGTCACTCCCCAAATGCCTGTGATCGATTTATTCAAGAAATATTTAACAGATATATTAAATATGCCTTCTGAAGCTTTGCCTTTGATTTTAAAGGCTTATTACCTTCCTCAAAAGAAATGGGAAGAAGGCCAGGAGGAGGCGGAACCCCAAGCACAGATGAATATCACAGATTTATTAGAATTATCAATTGAAGATACAGTCTCAACAAGAGGAACTCTATTTGTGTCCTTTGCTTTCATCACAGAGAAGAACACTGTGATGAGACTGTTTTTTCGTAAGAGAACTGAAAAATACTTTGGTTACACTATTAGGATATTTCCTGATATCACCCAGTCGACACAGGAAAGGAGAAAAAAGTTTATTGAAATGAGGATGGAAACATTAGCTATTTGCTCTAAATTTGTACTTCGGTATCCTTGCAAATGCATTGTAAGATATCTTGATTCTGTTTATGTTTTTTTTGAGCCGTCTGAACTTCGTTTTTTTTATTGACTCACACTCAAATGCGGCAATAACAGCACAGTAGGCTTAAGTAGGCTTCTCTCAACTGCCGTCTTTTTCTTTTTTCCTTTTCCTAATATTGGTCGCTCAAAATCTGTTTAGTATCTCCCCACCTAATTCTTATTATAAAGATGGAGCTCACAAGTTATTAGATATCTGATTGAAGATGTTACCTTGAGTTTATTTTGCAAATCTGATACATCTGATGCAGATGATGTGCAAATTCTCTTCCCTTTCTCTGACTCTCTCCAATCCGCCCTACAAAGTTGGGACTCATGCCTTACCGCCATCAATAAACTCCTCACTGACATGCACCTTGCCCTCAACCCTCAAAAAACTGAACTCCTTATCATCTCCTCTAAACTCCCTCTTTCACCTCTTTCCCTTTCTCTCTCTTCCACTACCTTTCACTCACACACCCGCAACCTGGGTGTTTTCCTTGACAACCAACTCTCCTTCAAACCCTACATCAAATTCCTCTTAAGTGACTGCTACTTCAAACTACAAACTATCAAAAAACTCAGACCCCTTTTGCACTTCTCAGACTTTTGTACAGTACTGCAGTCGATCATTTTCTCCAAAATCGATTACTGCAATGCCTTCCTCCTCGGCCTGCCCTCCAACCACACCAAACCTCTGCAACTTTTACAAAACGCTGCAGCATGTATCCTCTCTAACACCAGAAAAAGAGACCACATCACACCAACCCTCATCGAGCTCCACTGGCTACCCATCCAATCACGCATCCTTTTCAAAACACTGTCACTCATATACAAGAGCATTACTAATGATAACCTATACTGGCTCTGCCCCCCTCTCCTACCTCGCTCCTCCACAAGACCCACCCGTCCTGCCCTTCAAGGAACTCTCCGCACTCCCTCTATCAAACCCTACAAACTGACCTCCACAATGAAGAGGGCCTTTTCCCTTGCCGGCCCCACCCTCTGGAACTCCCTTCCTACAGATCTGCGCACAGAGACATCCACCCCTAAATTAAAAAAGAAACTGAAAACTTGGCTTTTTCTCCAGGCCTACCCGTCCGCCAATCCCTCCACATGATTGTTACCTGAATTATTCTTGACATCGTTCACTGATTACTACTTGTAAATTTTTGTAAACTAGTTTTCCGTTTTATAGTTATTGTTTTATAGTTATTGTTCCGGTTTTTGCTGTTAACTATAGTTACCGTTCCATGTAAAGGCTTTCGCCTATCTGTTCCAAGTTAACTGTAAACCGATACGATGTGCAAACGGTTGTCGGTATATAAAAATGTCTAAATAAATAAATAAATAAATAAATAAAATCTGTCTTTTTTCCCATTCACAAATATTATTTTTGTGTAATTAATTGTTAAAATCTAATAAAGAAAACATTTAAAAAAAAAGGAATGCAGTGGTCTTTGGCAGGCGGCATTCAGGAATGTTCAGGGACAAGCAGTAGTCAGTGGCAGGAAGCATTCAAGAATGTCCAGGAGTCAGGAGGTAGTCAATGGCAGACGACATTCAAGAATGTCCAGTAGTCATGCCAAGGTCAAATACCAGGTATCCATCCAAAGGGAAAGATGAGATGGATAGGCAGGGTAGACAAGAAGTGCTGGAACTAAAGATGAAGACAAGGATTGCTGGAACTGAGACACAGGAACCAAGAACAAAGATGCTGTAGCAACTCACACTACTTAGACAGTAGGGAGACCTGTTGCCGAAGCAAGGAGGAGATACACCAGTGGCCTTTTATAGACCTTTCCCTGCAAGGTCCTCAAGGGGCACCGGAGGCCTTTTCTTGCCATGGGCCCTTTAAATGAAGAGCTATTGGGCATGTACATTTTAGGGAGACCTGAAGTTAGCAGTATCCAACTGTGAATACCATCAGCGGCATCTTGTGCTGAAGGGAAAAGTGACCCAGTGATGTTGGGAGTAACTGGTGAGAACCAACCCAATGGATAAGTATGGCAGTTCACAGGAAGAGTCCGCGGACCACCAAATGCAACAGTACCCCCCTTCTTAAACCCCTTCCCTGAGATCCCCAGTTTCTTGGGGTGATGTAAGTGGAATTCATTCAGTAAGTTACAGCCCACTATATTAGCAGCTGGCTCCCAAGAGTTCTCTTCAGAGCCGTAATCCTTCCATTAGAGCAGGTATTCCCCTTGTTTGCCTCTGCAGCATGAGTCCAAGACGTCTGCAACTTCACATATTGCATTTCCATCAGTGGATACTTCTTGTGGTTCTGGTGGTGCCCTGGAGGGCCATGAGAGCACTAGTGGTTTGAGTATTGATACATGGAAGACATTATGTATCCTTAGAGTGGCTGGAAGCTTTAATTGATGTGTGATAGGCCCCAGTCGTCGGAATACTAGGAAGGGTCCATTGTATTGTAGGGCAGGCATAAGGTCAGTGTGCTTATCCACACCCTCTCTCCAATTTTAAAATGAGGGACTGGTTTTCTGTGGGCATCTGTGGGTTTTTTGGCCCTGTCAGCAGCCTTCTGGATTAGAATGTTGGTCTGAGTCCATAGTTCTTGCAATTCCTGGGCAAATAGTTGGGTCACTGGAGAGTGCACTATGACCGGTAGTGGCAGAGGTGGTAATGGCTGTTTCCTATAGACAAATCAAAAGGGAGTGGACCCACTGGCTGCATTTCTATGGGTATTGTGAGCAAACACAGCCCAGGATAATAGGGTAGCCCAATTATTCTGTTGCTTGTGGACATACGAGCGGAGGAAGGCCTTGAGAGTCTGGTTGGTGCACTCAGCTTGTCCGTTTCCTTGTGGGTGATATGCTGCCATGAAGTCTAATGTGATTCCAAATTTTTTTACAGAGGGAATGCCAGTATTTTGCTGTAAATTGTACTCCATGGTCCGACAAGATGTGCTTTGGCCAACCCATGCAGGCAAAAGATGTGAAGAGTAAAGAGGCGGGCCAATTCTGGTGCGGATGGTAGGAACAAAGTGTGCTATTTTAGAGAAATGATCTATGACCACCCAGATCGCAGTGGCACCATCTGAGAAAGGAAGGTCCTTGATGAAATCACTGGGCAGGTGGCTCCAGGCTTCCCTGGGGGCTGGCAATGGCTGTAACAGCTGTTTGCTGTGCACAGGTAGGGCATGAATCCACGTAAGCCTTGACATCTTGCTTCATTGGGGGCCACTAGTAGTATTGCTGAAGCAATTCAAGGGTTCTAGCCCATTCAGGGTGACTTCTGACATGAGAATCATGGGCCTATTTCAGTACTTTTTCATGTAGTTGGAAGAGACAATTGTCTTCCCTGGAGGTGCAGTCATAGAGGTAGACAGAAGAATTTTAGTGGTATTAATGATATTCCTGGGAGGCTCTAGGGTGTCCTCGGTCTGGAAGGAATGTTAGTGGGCATCTGCCCTTTGGTTCCTGAGCACGGGGCGATATCACAACTCAAAGTCAAAGTGAGCGAAGAACAAGAACCAGCAAGCCTGCCTTGCATTCAGTTGCTGAGTGTGGTCCAGATATTCTAGATTTTTGTTGTCCGTATTGAGCTCCTTTGAGCTGATGACGTTACTCTTCAAGAGCTAATTTTACTGCCAAGAATTCTCTGTCTGTGATACTGTAGTTGAATTCTGTGGGTGAGAATTTCTTTGAGAAGAAAGAACAGGGCCAAAGTGTTCCTTCTGGTGAGTGTTGGCTTAATACTGCCCCTAGGACAGTGTGGAGGCGTCAACTTCCAGAACAAAAGGCCGCATGGGGTCTGAATGATGTAAACAGGGTATTCCAAAAAAGCATTCTTCAGTTCATGGAATACCTCCTTGGTTTCGGAGGGCCAGTCCTTGGTATTGGCATCCTTATGGATAAGAGCAGTGAGAGGAGCTGCCATGGAGGAATAGTTTGGGATAAATTGATGGTAACAGTTGGCAAATCCCAGGAATCTCTGCAGTTCTCGAAGACCCACTGGATGTCACCAGTTCCTGATGGCTTTCATTTTATCGGGATACATGTGGAATCCATCACGTGAGGCAACATACCCCGGAAGGGGAGGTCTTCTTTCTCAAAAGGCACTTTTCCAGTTTGGCAAATAAATTGTTCTGTCACAGGTGTTGTAGGAACGTGTGCATGTCTCGGTGATGAGTGCGGCGATCTTGAGAGAAGATCAATATGTCATCTAGATATATGACCACATATTTATAAAGTAAGTTGTGAAAAATGTAATTGACCATCTTTTGGAAAACTGCTGGTGCGCTGCAAAGCCTAAAAGGAATGACTTGATACTCAGAGTGTCCATCTCATGTGTTAAAAGCTGTTTTCCACTCGTTGCCCGTGTTGATTTGGATAAGGTTATATGCCCTGCTGAGGTCCAGTTTGATGAAAATCTTCACACCTTGAAGGCAGTTGAAGAGCTCAGATATTAATGGTGAGGGATAATGGTCCTTTTTTGTGATAGTGTTTAATCCTTGGTAATCAATACATGGTCTTAGGAAGCCATCCTTTTTTGCCATGAAGAAAAATCCAGCCCCAGCCGGGTAGGAAGAAGGGCAAATAAAACCATGTTCCACATTTTCCCAAATATAGTCAGACATCGCTTAAGTCTGAGGAAGTGACAAGGGGAAGACCCTTCCCCACAGTGGATTGGCATCCAGAAGGAGCTCGATCCTACAGTTGTATGAGTGGTAAGGAGGCAGGGTTTTGGCCTTTTTCTTGGAAAAAAACATCTGAAAGTCGCATACTGTGAAGGGAGCCACGGCAGGGTTATAGCCAGGGCTGGTCCGTCCACTAGATGAACTAGGCAGTTGCCTTGGATGCCAACCATTAGGGGGCAACAAAGAGTAGTTGTCTTGGGCCGCAAACGGAGCCCATCCCACTTGCGGCCGAGAGGAGAAGAACTCGTGGTAGAAGAGAGAGAGAAGGGCCTGGGAATGGCTGAAGACAGAAAATATAGGCTGGGGAGAGCTGGAGGCAGAGCCCATACATCTTCAGAAGGAAGAAGGAGAGACCAAGAGGGTCTGTGAGCCAGAGAGAGATTGGAAAGGTGTATGTGAGGTTTTGTGTGTATGTGAGATAGAGAGAGAGAGCCTATGTGAAGGAATAAGAGTGCATATGTGTGTGTGTGAGAGAGAAAGGAAACCTGTATAAGGGTGTGTGTGCCAGAGAGAGAGGGAGCCTATGTGAAGGGGGGTGCATGTTTGTGCAAGAGACAGAGAATGTCTGTATGAGGCAGAGTATGAGAGAGGGAGAGACAAAGGGAAGATGTGTGTGCATGTGAGAGAGAGAGAGCCTCTATGTGGGAATATGTATGTGAATGAGAAAGATAGGGAGTTTGTATGAAGACGTGTGTGTGAATGAGAGGTATTGTGTGTTACGAAACAGCGATAGTCTTGAGAGAGGGAGGGAGCCTGTGCAGTGGCCTAGCGAGAGGGGGGCCGGGGGGGGGGGGCAAAGTTGTGATATGCTATGCTGTAGGGGGTGCCCAGGGGGCAGAAGAAGAGGAGGATCGCGGCTGCCAGGGGAGCCTATCTCGCCTGGTAGCAGAAAAGGAGAGGGCCCATGGCTGCCTAGAGCAGGGGGGGTGCCAGCAGCATTAAGCTGGGACGTTCCGGATCACAGGGGAAGGTACATGTGGCCGCCAGTGGACCTGATCCCACCAGCTGCTGAAAAACAGGGAGAGAGGCCATACAGTCACCAGTGGACCTCATCTAATGGAAGCTGAGCAGAGGACACCCTTCCCCTCATCTATGCAGGCCTGCTGTTTTAGAATTTGCAAGAGTAGCAAGTTTTTAATATTGCGGGGCCTGCACAGAGGAAGCAGAAGCAACAATGAGTGATCGACTCCTCCCCAACATTGATGTGGCGGCAGCGTCAGCAATGATGGCAGTGGCAGCAGAGGAGAGAGAGGCTTTGAGGCTGCCGGCAAAACAAAGAAAGGGGGCGTGACTTCAGTGTATGTGTGTGAATGAATTGGTACCTGGCTGTTTGTCTTTTTTGTGTGTGAGAGAATAGGTGCCTGCCAGGGGGTTTGTGTGTGGGTGAGAGAGAGAATGGGCCTGTGGGTGAGAGAGAGAATGGGCCTGTGGGTGAGAGAGAGAATGGGCCTGTGGATGAGAGAGAGAATGGGCCTGCCTGGAAGTCTGTGTGTGTGATTATGAATGGATGCTTGTCTGGGGGGGGGGGGTGTCTGTGTGTGTGTGAGATTATGAAT
The DNA here is from genome assembly GCF_901001135.1 of Rhinatrema bivittatum. Classification (NCBI taxonomy): domain Eukaryota; kingdom Metazoa; phylum Chordata; class Amphibia; order Gymnophiona; family Rhinatrematidae; genus Rhinatrema; species Rhinatrema bivittatum. Next base: position 167,884,412 of record NC_042616.1, on the reverse strand, counting down.
GGGTGCCTGCTTGGGGGTCTGTCTGTGTGTATGTGTGTGAGAATGAATGCGTGCCTGCCTAGGAGTCTTTGTGTGTGAGAGAATGAATGGGTGCCTGCCTGGGGGTTTGTGTGTTAGAAAGAATGGGTGTCTGCTTGGGATCTGTGTAGGTGAGAGCCTGTGTGTGTAAGTGGGAATCTGGGGGAGTAAGAGCTTTTGTTGGGGGCGGGGGAGAAAGAGGGTCTTAGAGCCTGTGTAGGATAGTGTGTGGGTGTGTATGACAGCATGTATGTATGTGTATATGACAGTGTATAAGTGAGAGAGAATGAACATGCGAGTGTGTGTGAGAGGGGATAAAGTTTGTGTGCCCCCTAGCCCCCTAATCCTTGACAATCTCAGGATGACTGAAAATCAAGAGTTCCCAGGTATGGCCAGCAGGGGCTTATTTTATCTGAATTAGTTTTAATTATTGGGTGTCATTTGATATGTATGCTGTTTTGAAATATTTTATTGGTACTTGTGAAATTAAAAAAAAAATGTATATGACTAATTAATAGAAGTTATTCTATTTGTCAGTAGTTTTAAAATATTATTTTATTAGTTATAATTGATGCTTTATGTTTCTTGATTTTATTTGTTTTATGAGGAATGGTGGTTCTGTTTATCCATTGTTACACACACAGAGTCTGGCTTATTGAGGTTTCCATTTCAATTTTTGTCTGTATATTGCTGGTTCTAATTTGTGATCCTTTATTCTGTGTTTGATAAGGGTATATCTCTCCTCTGTGCATGTTACCAAGATGAGAGATTCTGCTAGCATGTAGTGTCTGTGTAGGAATCTGTAGCAATCGGGTTTGTTTCGCTTCCCCAGTAGGTGGTGTATTGGTATTCTGGAACCCAGTGTAATATTTACAGTGCTGCTGTTTCACAGGTAGGGTTCTGTTGTTTGATTCTTTGGTGTTATTACTGTTATGTTATAAAGGGTTTGCTGTATAGATTTTGAGTGTCTTTTTTTGCAGGGTTTTGTATTCATAATGGGCGGATTTTAAGAGCCCTGCTCGCCTAAATCCGCCCAAATCCGGGCAGATTTAGGCGAGCAGGGCCCTGCGCGCCGGTGAGCCTATTTTACATAGGCCTACCGGCGCGCGCAGAGCCCCGGGACTCGCGTAAGTCCCAGGGTTTTCGGAGGGGGGCGTGTCGGGGGCGGGGCCGAGCGCCGCGCCGTTTTCGGGGCGTGTCGGCAGTGTTTTGGGGGCGGGCCCGGGGGCGTGGTTACGGCCCGGGGTGGTCCGGGGGCGTAGCCGCGCCCTCCGTACCCGCCCCTAGGTCGCGTCCCGGCGCGCTAGGGGCCCGCTGGCGCACGGGGATTTACGTCTCCCTCTGGGAGGCGTAAATCCCCCGACAAAGGTAAGGGGGGGGTTTAGACAGGGCCGGGGGGGTGGGTTAGGTAGAGGAAGGGAGGGGAAGGTGAGGGGAGGGCGTTAGAGGATTCCCTCCAAGGCCGCTTCGATTTTGGAGCGGCCTTGGAGGGAACGGGGGTAGGCTGCGCGGCTCGGCGCGCGCCAGCTATACGTAATCGATAGCCTTGCGCGCGCCGATCCAGGATTTTAGCGGATACGCGCGGCTACGCGCGTATCTGCTAAAATCCCGTGTACTTTTGCTTGCGCCTGATGCGCCAGCAAAAGTACACGAACGCGCCGTGTTTGAAAATCTACCCCTACGTGTCTGTCAGTGGAAGGAGTTTGTGCTGCTATTACTGTGAGGCGCCTGTCTGGATGTGATGCTGTATCTGCTTCTCTTTGTGTTTGTGTGTATCTGATTGCACCTTTCAGCAACCTGAAGGGAATCAAAACTGGAATTTTGAGCTTCTGGCTGGCAATGTGATTGCCTGCTATTTGGCAAACTGCTCAACAGCTGATTAGTTGGTTAGAGACTTTGACACATATATATACAAATTTAAAAAAAAGCTAAAGACCTGGCTCTTTAAGCAGGCCTTCCCAGCATAAGTCTTCCAGCTCCCTTCCCGTCCTCTCCATTTAATTACTTTATCTTAGCTATTCATTTTCTCCCCTTATTGGTGTCCCAGCTCACCCTTTATTTTATTAGTATGTTTATGGTTATCTGTTTGCAGTGTTCTTTTGTACTATTTTTACATTCTTATTAGTTAATCTATATCTATTGTTATTTGCATCCTTCCCCTTTACCTTGTTCGCTGTATTACTCTTAGTTCTTTATAAACCGATATGATGTTCCTATGAATGTCGGTATAAAAAAGTTGTTAAATAAATAAATATATGCCCCAGCCCTAGCTCCCTCACTACTATTACCTGTGACCTTGGAATTGGGTCACACCAGCTTTTCCACCCAAGCATTCATGAACTCAGGTTCCAGTGAGAACTTTATCATGGAAGAGCTGGTAAACCAACTTCTCATTCCGACAGTCCAGAGAACTTCTCCATTGATAATCTTGTCCATCCATGGAGATCCTCTGCCTGGTCAGATCTATTTGACCACCACGCCAATGACCCTACACACAGGCCTACTCACAGTTGTACCTACTGTTAAGCAGAGAGGAGGTCCTACATGCTGCAGGCAAGAGGCCCAGCAGCTTTGACCTCATCTGGTAAATTGAAGGGTGGCCCAATCAATTTATGGATGGTGCTACTGGAGCCAGGGCAATCCCAGGACAATGGGGTGGTGGGCCAGGTAGCTGCATCTCATATCCATGGGCTCTTCAGAGGAGGCAGAGGTCAGAGAAGCAGGAGCCGGAGATGAAAGCAGCCTCTGGAACCGAGGTGCCAACATAATATTCTTGCACTAGGGGTGAATCTCCCATGCCCTCTGCTGGAGTCGGCTGTTAGTCTTCCCAATGAGGAAAATAAGAACATAAGAAATTGCCATGCTGGGTCAGACCAAGGGTCCATCAAGCCCAGCATCCTGTTTCCAACAGAGGCCAAACCAGGCCACAAGATCTTGGCAATTACCCAAACACTAAGAAGATTCCATGCTATTGATGCAATTAATAGCAGTGGCTATTCCCTAAGTAAACTTGATTAATAGCTGTTAGTGGACTTCTCCTCCAAGAACTTATCTAAACCTTTTTTGAACCCAGCTACACTAACTGCACTAATCACATCCTCTGGCAACAAATTCCAGAGCTTTATTGTACGTTGAGTGAAAAAGAATTTTCTCCAATTAGTCTTAAATGTGCTACTTGCTAACTTCATGGAATGCCCCCTAGTCCTTCTATTATTCGAAAGTTAAATAACCGATTAACATCTACTCGTTCAAGACCTCTCATGATCTTAAAGACCTCTATCATATCCCCCCTCAGCCGTCTCTTCTCCAAGCTGAATAGCCATAACCTCTTCAGCCTTTCCTCATAGGGGAGCTGTTCCATCCCCTTTATCATTTTGATTGCCCTTCCCTGTACCTTCTCCATCGCAACTATATCTTTTTTGAGATGCGGCGACCAGAATTGTACACAGTATTCAAGGTGCGGTCTCACCATGGAGTGATATTGAGGCATTATGACATTTTCCGTTTTATTAACCATTCCCTTCCTAATAATTCCTAACATTCTGTTTGCTTTTTTGACTGCTGCAGCACACTGAGCAGATTTTAAAGTATTATCCACTATGATACCAAGATCTTTTTCCTGGGTGGTAGCTCCTAATATGGAACCTAACATTGTGTAACTACAGCAAGGGTTATTTTTCCCTATATGCAACACCTTGCACTTGTCCACATTAAATTTCATCTGCCATTTGGATGCCCAATCTTCCAGTCTTGCAAGGTCCTCCTGTAATATATCACAATCTGCTTGTGATTTAACTACTCTGAATAATTTTGTATCATCCGCAAATTTGATAACCTCACTCGTCGTATTCCTTTCCAGATCATTTATATATATAATGAATAGCACTGGTCCAAGTAAAGATCCCTGAGGCACTCCACTGTTTATCCTTTTCCACTGAGAAAAGGCTGGGAGGTCTTGGGCAATGAGATTGTCCTTGATCTTAGGTGCGACACCCTCCAGGAAAATGGTGGTGATGCAGTCTTACCAGTTGAACTCAGTAGCTATGGTTCGAAACTCGATGGCATGCTCCAGCAGTATTCTGGAACCCTGGTGGAGATGCAGCAATTCAGAAACTATGGTAGCCAAATGAACTGACTCTCCTGGAAGACTATCCTGAACTGATTGGTGAATTGATGTAGGATATGCAGCAAATGATCTGCATGCTCCCAAAGGGGAGAAGTCCATGTTAGGGCTACTCTGTCCAACAGTGAGAAGATATACGTGATTTTTGTGAGATCATCCGGAAAAAGTGGTACCTATAGTGAGAAGTGCATTTGGCATTCATTCAAGAAACCCCAGCACAGCTTGGGGTCTCCAGTGTACTGGGACAAAGTTGGTAGCTGGTATATGGGATGGTTGGGAACTATGAGTGGTGGCGGTGCTGGTAGAGGTGGTGGAGGAGCCACCGCAGAGAAGAGTGTATGCAGTTGTGTGGACAGCCGGTCCATGGTGGTCGCCAGCATCTCCAGGACCTTTTTTTGATCCTGTAGCTTGTGGGCAAGGCTCGGATTGGCCTGCATGGCTATCACACCTGCCGGGTACATGGCCTCAGCAATTTGTTGGATTCTTGGATCCTTGGACCAAGGTAGAGTTGGCACAACCTGCAGGGAGCTGCCCTGTAGGTCTCCACTGTCGTCTGGAAGACTTGAATGAAGCAGAGGACCAACTGGAGCTTCGCCTTTACCAGCCCACGTTCCTCTCAGGTTGTCCCTTTGGGTGCTTGGGCTGGAAGGTCTTAGGTGGGGGATTCTGCTGAAGGTAGAGGGATCCGTCGAGGTCACCGGATAGGAGGGGAGACTAGTAAGGCGAATCTGGAGGAAGACAATGGTCAGAGGCAGGCAGCTTTGAAGAATGTCCAGGAGTCAGGCCAAGGTCAAATACCGGGTATCTGTCTAAAGGGAAAGATGGGACAGATAGGCAAGGTAGCAAGATGCAGAACAGGCAGGCAGACAAGGAGATGTAGAAAAACTGAAGAATTGACCACAAGGACTGACAAGGACTGAAGATGAAGACAAGGACTGCTGGAGCTGAGAGAAAGGAACTGGAGAACAAAGGTATTGTAGCAACTCATACTACTTAGACAGTAGTGAGACCTGTTGCCAAGGCGAGGAGAAGATGCACCAGTGGCCTTTTATAGGCCTTTCCCTGTGAGGTCATCAAGGGGCACCACTGACCTGTTCCCACCGCAGGCTCTTTAAATGAAGAGCCGTTGGGTGCACGCATGCCTTAGGAAGACCTGGAGAGAGCATCGGTGGTGTCCTACAGTGAAGACTGGTGGTAGCATCCCACCACGCAAAAGAGCGACATCCCGCCATGCTGGAGGGGAGTGTGGCCTGGAAGCATCAGGGAGCAAGTAAGTGCAGCAGTTCGTGGGAGGAGCCCTGAGGCTGCCAAATGCAACAAGTGGTTAATTGTGAGGTAAAAGAGGCAATTCAAGCTAAAAGGGCATCATTCAAAAAATGGAAAGCAGTCCCAAATGATGAAAATAAGCAAGAGCATAAGCCCTAGCAAGTTAGACGTAAGACAGTAGTTAGATAGGCCAAGAGAGACTTTAAGAAAAATATGTCAGGAAAGATCCAAAAAAGAATAGAGACTAAAACAGAAAATGTCACATTGCCTCTGAATTGAGCCATGGTGCCACCAAACTTTGAGTACTGAGTGCATTCTGATCGCCCCATCACAAAAAAGATATAGCAGAACCAGAAAAGGTGCAGAAGAAGAAAAAAATGTATGGAAAATCTCTTTTGTAATGAGAGGCTACACAGGTTAGGGCTCTTCAGCTTGAAAAAGAGAAGGCTGAGAGGAGACATGATAGAAGTTTATAAAATCATAAGTGGTGTGGAATGGGTATGTAAAGGATGAATAAGGGAACATTCCTGTAGTAACTTGGGCGATAGCAGCTTGAAAACAGGCAGAGAAATAAGGAGGCAGATTTTGGCTGTTCCTCAGGTGCAGTTTATATACAGTGGAAAAATCAAAATCAGGGTGAGACAGCTGTGCCTGGTCCCTTAAGATAGTCTAAGAGAATTTCCTGTAGCTCTCTCACATTCCCTCCCCCTCAGCTCAGTCTTGTCAGGATGAGCACCTGCCTGTACTAGGGACACATCTCTAAATAGGAAATCTGCATTGGTTTTTTTCCCTGCCTAATAATCTATGTAGTATTTTATAGTTGAAGGGCTGTAGAGCAAGGAGCCATCTCATCATCCTTGCTTTGGACTCCTTGTTTCTGTTCATCCATAGTAGCAGTTGGTAGTCTATTACAAGTGTGAATTGCTGACCCAGCACAAGGCCTCTAAAGCCCACTTGACTTCCAAGGCCTCCTTCTCAATTGTAGAGTAATGTCTCTCTCATGGTATCAGCTTCCAGCTAATGTAAGCTACAGGATGTTCTTGGCCATCCTTCTCTTGGACTAAGACTGCTCTCAAGCCTACTTCTGAGGCATTGATCTGCATTGTGATGGGTTCAGTGAAGTCTCGACTTAACAGGACCAGTTCGGAGCATATCACCTCTTTCAGAGCCCAGAAGGCCTTCTCTGCTTCAGCTGACACTGGACGTTCTCTAGTGCTTTCTTCAACAACAGTCTTGTGAGAGGGTCTGCCTTCTCCAAATAATTGGGGATAATGCTCTCACTTTCGCTTCTATTTGTGGGACTGACATCTGGGTGATTGCCTCAGTCATCCAGGTCTGCAGATGGACCTTGCTCTTTCCCAGGGTGTTGTCAAGATATTGAACTTCTTGCCCTCCCAACAAGTACTTCTTAGGGTTAGCCATTAGTCCTGCTTTCCTCAGACTGGTTAGCATGGCCTGGATTTGGCTTAGATATGTCTTCCAATCTGGGCTGTACACTCAATGTCATCCAAGGAAGGAGTTGTATAACCTTGATATGGGCAGAGCAGGCAGTCAACCATGCATTGAAACATTGCAGGATTCCAACTGGGAGGATGGTAAATTGAAAACGTCCCCCTTGCATTGAGAACAGTCTTCTCTTTTGCTACTGGCGTGAGAGGTACCTGCCAATAACCTTTTGTAAGGTCAAGGGTAGAGATGAACTGGGCTGATCCCAAATGCTCAATCAGTTCATCTACTTATAGTATCAGGTATGCATCAAGTTTTGAGAACTCGTTGACCTTTTGAAGTCAATGCAGAACCTTATGCTCCCATCTGGCTTCGGCACCAATCACTGTTAGACTCCTCTAAAACCCTGAGCCGGAGCATCTCCTTCATTTCCGTCTCAGTGATGTGGCTCCTGGCCTTGGGAATACAATAAGGTCATTGCTGCACAACAACTCCAGGAGGCATAATGATGTCATGCTGCGCCAAATGGCTCTGACCGGGAAAGTTTGAAAGGATTTCCTTATTTCACTCTACTACCTGCTTTAAGTCAATTATCTGTGCAGCGGACAGATGCTCTCTGAAAGCAACCTGGGCTTGGTCCACTCCAGGTTCAACCTCTGGACTAAACTCTCCTTTTTATGCCATGTTGCACTCCTGTGCTACTCAGTTTTTCTTCAGAAGGTTTATGTGGTAGATTTGAGTATTCTTTTGTTTTATCTGGCTGGGCTATTTTGTAAAACATGAGTCTTGTTTTCTCCAAAACTTCATAGGATCCTTGCCAACAGGCTAACAACTTGCTTTCTCAAGATGGGAGAAAGACAAGGACATGATTTAATTCTTAGTGGAATGCAGGATTTGGTGAGAGAGGTAACGGTGCTGGGACCACTTGGCAATAGTGATCATAACATGATCAAATGTAAACTAATAACTGGAAGGGGGACAATAAGTACATCTACAGCTCTAACACTAAACTTTCAAAAGGGAAACTTTGATAAAATGAGGAAAATAGTTAAGAAAAAACTGAAAGATGCAGCTGCAAAGGTTAAAAGTGTTCAACAGGCATGGATATTTTTTAAAAATACAATCCTAGAGGCACAGTCCATATGTATTCCACACATTAAGAAAGGTGGAAGGAAGGCAAAATGATTACCGTCATGGTTAAAAGGTGAGGTGAAAGAGGCTATTTTAGCCAAAACAAATCCTTCAAAAATTGGAAGAAGGATCCATCTGAAGAAAATAGGATAAAACATAAGCATTGTCAAGTTAAGTGTAAAACATTGATAAGACAGGCGAAGAGAGAATTTGAAATGAAGTTGGCCATAGAGGCAAAAACTCATAATAAAAACTTTTAAAAATATATCCAAAGCAAGAAACCTGTGAGGGAGTCAGTTGGACCATTAGATGACTGAGGGGTTAAACGGGCTTTTAGGGAAGATAAGGCCATTGCAGAAAGACTAAATGAATTCTTTGCTTCCATGTTTACTAATGAGGATGTTGGGGAGATACCAGTTCTGGAGATGATTTTCAAAGGTGATGAGTCAGACGAACTGAACCAAATCACTGTGAACCTGGAAGATGTAGTAGGCCAGATTGGCAAACTAAAGAGTAGCAAATCACCTGGACCGGATGGTATGCATCCTAGGGTACTAAAAGAACTCAAAAATGAAATTTCTGATTTACTAGTTAAAATTTGTAACCTATCATTAAAATCATCCATTGAACCTGAAGACTGGAGGGTGGCCAATGTAACCCCAATATTTAAAAAGGGCTTCAGGGGCGAGCCGGGTAACTATAGACCAGTGAGCCTGACTTCAGTGCTGGGAAAAATTGTGGAAACTATTCTCAAGATCAAAATCGTAGAGCATATAGAAAGACATGGTTTATTGGAACACAGTCAACATGGATTTACCCAAGGGAAGTCTTGCCTAACAAATCTGCTTCATTTTTTTGAAGGGGTTAATAAACATGTGGATAAAGGTGAACCGGTAGATGTAGTGTATTTTGATTTTCAGAAAGCGTTTGACAAAGTCCCTCATGAGAGGCTTCTAAGAAAACTAAAAAGTCATGGGATAGGAGGCGATGTCCTATCGTGGATTACAAACTGGTTAAAAGACAGGAAACAGAGAGTAGGATTAAATGATCAATTTTCTCATTGGAAAAGGGTAAACAGTGGAGAATGTACTGACTCATCACCTGCTAAATGTACTATATATGTGAAATCCTTAACATAGAAGAGATTTATTTCTTGGGAATAGCAACAACTATGTGACATTTGTACCTGAGCATCCAAGACCTGATTGTAAATATTAGGGCTCTGAAATGTATGTTCCCCTCACGTCCAGAAAGAAACCCCATCCCCCCCCCCCCCCCCCCCCCCCCGGAAAAACTCTCTGCAGTAAGGACAGTGGAAGGGGGACTACATTTTTTTTCACAGATTTTAATGATGGTGGGACCATGGGGCCACTGCAAATTAAGTTCTGATGGACCCTCTTTTTGGCATCCTTTTCAAGTTTTTCTTTTTTTTTTTTTTCTATCACAGAAAGATGATGGCAGAAAAAGACCACATGGCCCATCCAGTCTGCCAATCTGCCCAATTAATTTAACATCACTTCCTTAGAGACCCCCTGTATTTATCCCATACTTTCTTGGATTCAGATACTGTTTTTGTCTACCAGTTCCACTGGGTGGTTGTTCCATGCATCCTCTACCTTCTCTGTAATAAATATTTCCTAAGTTTACTTCTGAGTCTATCCCCTTTCACCCTTATCCCATGACCCATCATTTTAGACCCTCTTTTCCACTGAAAGAGGCTTGCCTACTGTGCATGGAAAATTTTGAGATATTTAAATATTCCTATCCTATCTTGCCTTTCCTCTAAGGTGTACATTTTAAATCTTTAAGTCTATCCCCATATGCTTTAGAACAGTGGTTCCCAACCCTATCCTGGGGACAACCAGTCAGGTTTTCAGGATATCCACAATGAATATGCATGAGAGAAAATTTACATGCACTGCCTCCATAACATGCAAATGTTCTCTCATGCATATTCATTGTGGATATCCTGAAAACCCGATTGGCTGGGGAGCCCCCAGGACAGGGTTGGGAACCACTGCTTTAGAACAAAGACCACTGTCCATTTTAGTAGCCACCCTCTGGTCTGACTCCATTCTGTTTATATCCTTTTGAAGTTGCCGTCTCACTCGGAATACTGTTTACAATTCTGGAGGTCTTACTAGGGCAATTTCACCTCCCTTTTTCTGCAGACCATTCCTCTCCCTTTGAAGCCAAGCATCTTTCTGGCTTTTGCTGTCACTTTATCCACCTGTTTGACCACCTTAAGATCATCAGATACAATCACCCCCAGATCCTGCTCTTCCTTTGTGCTTAGAAGAATTTCACCTCCAATACTGTACCTCACCCTTGGGTTTTTGCATCCTAAATCTTTTTTGATATTTTCTTTTTGCTAGTCATTTTCCATATTTTTTACTTGTGGACTGTCACATTTTCTATTTTATTTTTCTCTGGACCTCTATGGACCTATTTCCATGTTTTTATTATTGCTTTAAAATGGCCGCTTACTTCTCTACACAGAGTTGCGTGCTGTGCCCATGCACTCAGTTTTTTATTTATTGGCGGCAACACTTTAGCACCTGCACACACAGTTTATTATTATTGTTAAAAAAATATTGTTCTTTTGCATGGTATTTTATTTACTTCACAGGAGCCATTCTCTGTGTGATTTCATCAGTCTCTAAGTCAGGAGTCTTCAAACTACAGTCAGGGAAGGAATAGGGAGAATAAAAGAAGGAATGGATATTAAGGGAGAGGGTAAGAGAGGAAGGCTAGATGAGAGGGCTGAGAGAGTGAGGGGGAGAGGGGAAGGAAAATGAGAGGGAAGGGTTAAGAGAAAGAAGGGAGATGAGGGGTGAGGAAAGAAAGTGAGCTAGGGGGAGGAATGTAGTGGGAGTGAGAGGGGATGGGAGGTGAGGAGAGGAAGGAGTGTGTCATAGATATATAACCACACATCTGGAAGGCAGGGTTACCTGGGGTGTGACAGAGTTGCCAACTTTGAGAAATCTGAAATATTTATTTATTTAAACAATTTGTAGCCTGCTGATTCACAATCTCAGCAGGTAACAGATGGTACATACATTATTAAAATCAATGCAGACAGCACAAGACTAATACATATAACATAAACTAATAAATTAAAGTAACAGACTAAATAAAACAGTCTTTTCTGAAAGGCTTGACTTGGGTATTATATGGCATCTGGGTATTATATGGCATCTGTCTGCAAAATCCATAGCAAACGGGTATGTTTTAAGATATTTTAAAAAATGAAGCAAGTCATTTTCAGCTCTCAGCTCTTCAGGCAATATGTTCCAGAGGGTTGGACCAGCTATACTAAAAATTAGGGGCGTGCAGGTAAAAAAAAATTTTTGTTTTACAGTTTCTTTTCAGGATGTTTTTTCCCCATGAATTTCAGTTTGTGGAATGTTTGATTCATTTCATTCATGTAAAAAAAACCAAATCAAACATTAAAAAAAAACCAAAACAAAATTGACCCTCCCCCTAAAAAACTGGGTATCCTAAGCCCTCCCACTCAGAAAACCTCCAGGGCAAGGATCCCCCCAGCCCCCACTTACCCAGCCTGCTGGGAATCCACCAGCAAGGCCCAGGCCCAGGCCAAAGCCTCAGTTTGCATAGGCCAAGGCCATGGTCACCACAACCTCAGCCTAAAATTTGCAGACTGAAATCTCCTAGAATTATCATATTATCCAAGTTAGCCCTGGAAGAGACCAGATGCTCGAAAAATGGTGAGAGGTCATGGGACAGTAATGCAGGAGGACAGTAAACGAAGCATAAGCTCAAAACATAAGAAAAAAGAACCAAACATTCATAGAAAGAGTCGCCATCTAGGTCTTCTTGGGACATCTTGAAGGTGTCCTTATAGGTAATCAAAAGTCCACCTCCCCACCCTTTACTTCAGTGGAGGGTAAAGTGACTTGCCCAAGGTCACAAGGAGTTTATCACTGTGAAATGCTACCATAGCAGAGTCTTGCAAAAGTAGTTTGTCTCTCGTATGAAGTGTCTTTTATAACAATTTATTGATTTCAGCAATTCCTGGAGGTTTATATGGGCGGATTTACATATGTTGGATTAATTTACTCCTACCCTAAGTAGTTTAGATTTTTTATTGGTACATTTTTTCTCAACAATTAAACATATAAGCCCAGTAAGGCTACATGACTGAATGGTGGATAAGGGGAATCAAGCATCAAGTAAAATGACCTAAAGTGCCACCAGCAAAATCTCAACCAAAGTATAAAAGTAGTGGGAAAATATTTTACACATTCTTTTTAAACAATCTCCAAAAGTTTCAAGTGTTTAGAGAAAAAGAAAGAAAGAAAGACTTGCAATTGATTCATTTCAGTTTGGCCATGCAAACCCCCAAACTCACCAGCGTACAATAACACACATTGTTGTTGGTGGGAAATTGGGTCACTCACACAGGGTTGGCACAAAGAAACAAACTCAGCTGCTCAGTCCTTCCACAATCATTAATCTGAAACAACAGACATTTCAGTGGAGTCTACTGTTTAATGCTATAATTGTTTTCCTTTCTTTCTATTGTATTATATGTTTAGCAGAAGATAACATTTGGTCAAAAAAGAACAGAATGCAAAAGAAATTAAAATGTATATATATATATATATATATAGAGAGAGAGAAAATATCTTGATTGTATACATTAATTATCTTGCTCAAGTATAAAATCCCTAGGAAGAAAAAGAAAATAAAAGGCGATAAAAGACTACAATAATGTACATTTTATACTCAGAAGTGGCTATGTTCATATCAGTGATTTTGGTAGAACTTGTATTATCTCACAGCTTTTGTCTTTGGCTAGACAAATCGAGCCATAGTCTCCCAGTTTGTAGTGCTGATCTCCACTCACTTTGTTGTACTGCCAGTTCTAAATGCGTTGTTTTAAAAAATGAAAAGTTTCTTGAGCTGTGAAAATTTGCATTAAAATAGTCCTGTCTACTTCTTAGTGTTTGTGAAAGCAGAAGATATCTTTTTTTCTTCCTTTGTTACACTGGATTCTGTAAGAGGGGTTTCTGTAAAAGAATATTATTGTGCTGGCCCTGTGACTCAGTGGCAGCACTGTGCGGTGCCATATAGAAGACCTGGGTTCAGTTCTCAGGTTAGGTCTTCTGTCCCCCAAGTTTGATAGGACTGGGCATCCTGGGGAGGAAGTCAAAGTTTTTGCACAATGGTAACGCCAGTGATGGACTTAAGGGTCTATGATTGTAGGATTCCAGAAGAAGCCGTGGTTCATGGGCCCAGATGAGGACCATTGCAGCAGTGCCTGGGCTCAGAGAGCCACAAATACTTGGCCATGAAGGCTCCAAGCACTAGATCCCAGCCCCAGTTCCGGTTGGGCTGGAAGCCCAAAGGAGCAGGAGAAAAGTGCTGGGTCTAAATAAAAAAGAATATTATGCTACACAATAAACTCTTTGTAGTGTGTATGTTTTTGCCACCAGTGGTCTCTGCCAGGCCCATTGCTGGGCCAAGCATCAGCCTGAAAATTCTGGGTGGGGAGGGGGCAGGACGCCCTCAGATGATGCAGCCAGCCGGCCTGGGACCTCCTCCAATGACGGAGCTGCAGTCCAGCGGGCCGCATAGCAGCTCCAGAGAGTTCCTGCTGCTAAAGCAGCAATAAAGAGTGCTGACGTCTCACCCCTGATGAGGCACCTTGACTCACCATTAACAATTGCCCACCTGGCCTGCCCCTTTTGACAACTCTGTTTTTTGCTGCACCACCGCTCCAGATAGCATGCCTAGGCGGTTCAGAGGACCCTTGCTAGGCACACCATTAGTACTGAGCCTTGGCAGTCAGGGCCCACCACAGTAGCAGCAAACATGTTTACTCTCACCCTCTCCAGGTATCCATGCAGCACATTCCTGGTGTGCAAAGTCCAGCCAGTTCTGACTGAAGGAGTTACAGCCTGCGAGACTAGACACAGTTAACTCCTTTTTAACACTCTTTCTGCCTCCTGAAACAAATATTTTTTAAATCTTTTACATTTTCTAAACATGTAATGTACGTTGATGGCCCTTTGTGAATATGAAATAGCAGTCAGGCTTTTTTATTTTTAGGCTTTCTCATTAGGTATCAGGTATCCAATTTTGAATTTAAATGAAACATGAGTGGAAATGAAAGTCCATCAGTTAAGAATAGCAGCAGCCCATTGCAAAGGGCAATGAGAGTCGGGTTTCACATCTCTGTCTGAAATCGGCTTTGTGACACAATGGCTGCATTTGGTACAGCTGATTAAATGGATCAGACCAGACCCACAAGTGAATGTGAAAACTTGTCACCAGTAATGTGCAGGAGGGAGCTCTCTCAGGGGCTCCTAAGAGCCCTTTAATTTAATTCTCATAAAATAATTTGTGTCTCACTGAGTGGAGCAGAGCTGGTGCAAGTCCTTTGATGAGAAATTGGTGGCACGTCACTGTTTGCCACTATTACACACACCTAGGAAATGTTCTCTGGGGAGAGCACAGGTGTAGATTCAAAAGGGCAGCCTGCTTTTCCACCTAAGGGCTAGGTGTGTGATTGCAACTGAAAAAGCCAGAAAAACAAAACTACACTAAAAGCAAAAAAAAAACAACCAAAAAAAACAAGATGCTTCAGTTCCTTAGTCACTATGTTATTTATATTATTGATAGCAACGACACTTATGTGTAGGGATATAATATTGTCCTGGCAAATTGGAAGAATAATAAGGGATTAGTTTGTGGTAAAAATATCAATAACAAAGGTAAGGATGGCAAAAATCCTGAAAAATCAGGCATGTGTCTAATGGCAAACCTGCATTTATGGTATGATGCAAGTATTAAAAATTCTCTGGAATTTTCTTCTGCATCTTGCTGGCATTCTGGACCTCAGTCTGTTTTCCCATATTGTTTCTAAGGAATATGTAAGAGAAGCGATTTTTTCCTGTAGGCTTAGTTGTACTAATAACCAGCAGCTGAAGCTGTAGTATCTGGATTCTCCAAAATACCTGCTTTTCTGTTTCTTTGCTCTATTGCTTGTTCATGGTTTTATTCTTAGGTTTCCTTTCTTCTCTCTGTGCAAGCACACACACACGCACACTCATTGGAATGAATATACATGTGTGGTATATTCATGTGTGTGTGTGTGTGTATACCACATATATAGTACAGGTATATACGGCAGCAATAAATACTGAAAGTGTCCATGCCCTAAATTCTACATTGGTAAAAGTATTCATACAATATGTACTCATATTTCCGAACATTGTAGTTGTCTACGTTGTCAGCGGGTTGAGGCTGTGTTGGTAACACACTGGATACAGGCACAACATGACCTGAATGACCTGCAGTTTTTTGTAATTGATAGGATTAATCTCCCATGCAAGAGAAGGTGATCTTACCAATGTTTTATTAGAAAGATTTTTACTCTGCAATCGTTACACTCCTCTGGTCTGAATCAGGAAATCGAATGGTCATCTTTAATTTATGGTATATGTCTCTGCCCTATCCCTGTGGGACTAGAGCTGTTTTTATTGTTTTAAACAGTAGTTCTCACAGGACAAGCAGGATGGTAATCCTCACATATGGGTGACATCACAGGATGGAGCCCAATCACGGAACACTTTTGTCAAAGTTTCCAGAACTTTGACTGGCCCCTACTGGGCATGCCCAGGATGGCACTAACCCTGCAGCCAGCAGGGGTCCCCCTTCAGTCTTCTTTTTTCCATGCAGCAGTAACCTTGCGGTTAAGGAGCTCTGAAGAGATTCCTGACAGGAATTTTCCTCATGGAATTACTAAAAGTTAATTTGCCCCACAGGGGTCCCTCCTTAACTTTTCCAAGCCGTGGTACTCCGGTAAGTTTTTACCCGTTTTTATGTCGATTACTGTCCAGTTTGGCCCTCGCGGCCTACTGGCCATCGACCATTCCGCGGCTAAATTTTTTCCATAGCCATGGCATCGGGGTTCCGTCGGTGCCCAGACTGTAATCGCACCATGTCCATCACAGACCCCCATAAAGTCTGTGTAATGTGTCTTGGACGAGAGCACGATGTCTTGACCTGTACCAAATGTGCCCTAATGACACCAAAAGGTCGCAAGGCCAGAATGGAGAAGATGGAACTTCTCTTCCATGCTCAAACCCCGACTCCGTCCATTGCATCGATGTCGTCAGAACCGGCTTCATCAACTTCACGCCAGCATTGACCACTGGCTGGTGACCGTCTGGCGTCGATGACATCTCGGCCTTCGACACCCTCTACTCTCCTTCAGGACCAAGGGGATCGTAGAGACAAACATCGTCATCGACATCGAAAGTCTTGGACCATCGAGGGAGCGAAATCATCGACCTTGTCATCGTCTGAGCCACCATCGAAGAAACCCCGTCCAGAAAACGCACCGACCTTTTCGGCGACCAGGTCACCGAGGCAACCCTCACCCGACAGGGTATCAGGAGCCGCGACTCCGCCTTTAATGGTGGTCCCTCCGGCGATGCCTCTGCCTCCTTCTTCTGTTCTGGAGCTGGGGCTGCTTGCTCCAGGTCTCCGAGAAGAACTGGACGGATGGTTCAGGAGGCCATCGACAAGGTGATGCAACGACTCCAGGTTCCTCCGGCACCGACACCGGTACCAATTGTGGAACCGACCACCGACCCGATTCCGGCAGCGTTGGCACCGCTGGTCTCCAGGATGGAAGCGCTCATTGCCGCTTTTCCACCGATGGAACCCGAGTCACCGATGGCTCCGGTGCCCTCCCCGCTTACTTTGTCATTGGGAGGAGAAACACCGTTCCGCATCCCTCCATCGGGAGTTCTGCCTCAGCCATCGATGCCAATACGTCCCTCGCCACTGATCCAACCATCGGTACCGATACGCTCGTTGGCGCCACCGAGCCATCCATCGATGCCCTTGATGCCTGCGCCAGTGCCTTCGATGCCTTCATCGGTGCCTCCAATTATTCCTTCGATTCCTTCAGAGCCTAGACCAGGACCCTCAGGTATCCCACCACTCCATCCCCCTCTAGCGCCTAGAGGGGCAGGTACTGATCCCTATGATACCTGGACTGATGATTCCTCCCCAGACACCGATGATTTGCCTTCACCACCTTCACCCACTGAAAGTAGAAAGTGTTCTCCTCCAGAGGACCTTTCCTTTATAAATTTTGTGAAGGAAATGTCTGAATTGGTTCCCTTCCAATTACAGATTGAACAGGATGATAGACATCAGATGATGGAGTTGCTTCAATTCCTGGATGCTCCCAAGGAAATAACCTCCATCCCTATCCACCAGGTTCTTCTAGATCTCCTCAAGAAGAGCTGGGAACATCCTGGCTCCATTGCTCCGGTCCACAGAAAAGCTGACACTACCTATTTGGTGCAGTCAGCTCCAGGTTTTCAAAAACCTCAATTGGATCACCAATCTCTAGTGGTAGAATCTGCACAGGAACGAGCAAAATGATCAAAGCCTCACACTTCTTTTCCTCCTGGCAAGGAACCGAAGTTTCTAGATGCCATTGTTCGCCATGTCTTCCAAGGATCAATGCTCATCTCCCGAATTGCCGCTTATCAGCTCTATATGACCCAATATAATAGGGTCATTTTCAAGCAGCTGCAAGATTTAACAGACTCCCTGCCTCAGCAATTTCAAGAGCAATTCTAAACCCTAGTAAACAAGGGGTTTGAGGCAGGCAAGCATGAGATCACATCTTCCTACGATATCTTTGATACTGCTACTAGAGTATCTGCAGCAGCTATTTCGGCAAGGAGATGGGCCTGGCTCAAGTCTTCCAACCTTCGCCCTGAGGTACAAGGTAGTTTATCTGACCTACCCTGTGTCAGAGATAATCTGTTTGGAGAACAGATTCAATGGATGGTGGCGGAACTTAAGGACCATCATGAGACCCTAAGACAGCTCTCTCTGATGCCTTCTGACTACTCTTCCAAACAGTCCTTCTGAAAGGACTCTAAAAAGTCATTCTTCCACCCGAAGAAGTCCTAACCACCACCAGCCAGATCCCGTTCCATGAGACCTTTTCAAAAGCCCAGTCTCATCAGACATGGAAACAAAAACCGCAAGCAGCTCCTCAACCAGGTCCTGCTTCAGGTTTTTGGCTTCTACCTAGAGAGCAGCAGCCAGCTTCCATTGCATCACATACCAGTGGGAGGTCGATTGTGCCACTTCACCAACATATGGCACTCAATCACCTCAGACCAATGGGTACTGGCGTTAATTGCTCAAGTTTACCATCTGAACTTTCTCTCCATGCCACCGAACTCCCCACCTCTACCGACGTGGAGAACATCCAATCACTCCATCCTTCTGGATCAGGAGGTCCCCCTCCTTCTCCAGTCCAAGGCAATAGAACCCGTACCCTACTCTCAGCATGGCCTAGGATTCTATTCCCGGTACTTTCTAATCCCCAAAAAATCAGGAGGCGTTCGTCCTATTTTGAATCTACGGGCCCTCAACAAGTACCTCCACCGAGAAAAGTTCAAGATGGTAACCTTGGGTTCCCTCCTTCCTCTTCTAAAAGAGAAGACTGGCTCTGCTCTCTCGACCTCCAGGACGCATACACTCATATTGCGATAACTCCATCTCATCGCAAATAACTGAGGTTTCTAGTAGGCCCCAAGCACTACCAGTACCGAGTGCTTCCATTTGGCCTAGCATCTGCGCCACGAGTCTTCATGAAATGCCTCATATTGGTTGCAGCCTTCCTAAGGACTCAGGGTGTTCACGTCTACCCCTATCTAGACGAATGGTTAATCAGGGCTCCCACTCAGCAAGCTGCTCTGTCGTCCCTCAATCTAACCTTACACACTCTAATTTCATTAGGATTTCTCATCAATTACGACAAATCCTCTTTAGTCCCATCTCAAACCTTGTCGTTCATTGGGGCAGACTTGGACACCTTGCAGGCAAAGGCTTTTCTACCCCGACAGCAAGCTCTCACTCTTGTGTCTCTTGCGCACCAGCTGCAGTCTCAGCACTCCGCGACTGCACGCCACTTTCTCATCCTCCTGGGACACATGGCATCCTCAGTACAAGTCACACCAATGGCCTGTTTGGCCATGAGAGTCATGCAGTGGACTCTATGGTCACAATGGACTCAAAGCATTCAGGCCCTGTCGACCATTGTCCACGTAACCGACTCACTCTGTCAGTCTCTTGCCTGGTGGAGAAATCAGAACTATCTCCTCCAAGGCTTGCCCTTTTAGGCTCCAGACCCTCAATTAACTCTCACCACCGATGCTTCCAACCTCGGCTGGGGAGCCCATGTGGCCAATCTGCATACACAAGGATCTTGGTCTCCAGAGGAAGTCAAACACCAAATAAATTTCCTGGAGCTTCAAGCATCAGATATGCTCTCAGGGCATTTTAGGATCGCCTCTCAAATCAAGTTATCCTGATCCAGATGGACAACCAGGTGGCCATGTGGTACATCAACAAACAGGGAGGCACAGGCTCCTTCCTTCTGTGTCAGGAAGCTGCACAGATATGGGCAGAAGCTCTCTCCCATTCGATGTATCTCAGGGCCACCTGGTTCCCGGGAGTGGACAATGTGTTGGCAGACAAGCTGAGTCGCAGCTTTCAACTGCACCAGTGGTCTCTCAACCCCTCAGTAGCGAACTCCATCTTCCAACAATGGGGATTTACTCGGATAGACCTCTTTGCATCTCCTCAAAACCGCAAAGTAGAGAACTTCTGCTCTCTCATTCGCAGCAAACACTGTCAACCCAGAGACGCATTCTCCCTTTCGTGGGCAACCAGTCTACTTTATGCATTCCCTCCACTTCCTCGTCTCTTGAATACTCTTGTGAAGTTACGTCAGGACAAGGGAACCATGATCCTGATAGCACCTCACTGGCCACGCCAAGTGTGGTTTCCAATACTTCAGGATCTCTCCATTCGCAGGCACATTCCCTTGGGAAAAGACCCACTTCTGATCACTCAAAACGACGGGTGCGTCCACCACCCCAATCTTCAAGCCTTCAACCACTTAACCTTTCTGAACCAGTTTCCCGTGTCTTGATTGCTTCACGGAAGCCTTCCACGAGAAAATCTTACTCTTACAAATGGAACAGGTTTACGTCATGGTGCTCTTCTCAGTCCCTTGACCCCTTTACCTGTCCAATCACGAAGTTTTGGACTATCTCTGGCACTTGTCAGAGTCTTGTCTAAAAACCTCTTCCATCAGAATGCATGTCAGTGCGGTAGCCGCCTTCCATAAAGGTGTCGGGGATGTTCCTATATCAGTACAACCCCTTCTAACACATTTTCTGAAAGGCTTGCTTCACCTCAAGCCTCCACTGCGTCCTCCGGCCCCTTCTTGGGACCTTAACCTGGTTTTGGGTCAGCTCATGAAACCACCAGTCGAGCCTCTTTACTCCTGTGCCCTTAGATATCTCACATGGAAAGTGATTTTCCTTTTGGCAATCACTTCAGCTCGCAGAGTTAGTGAATTACAGGCCCTAGTTACCTATCCGCCTTACACTAAACTTCTGCAGGACCAGGCAGTACTCCGCACCAGTGGCATAGCCACAGGTGGGCAGCTGCCCGCCCAACTTAGACCCAGGCCCATCCAATTGGAACCAGAACTACAAGGCTGTCGCGGGATCCCATCCCTGCGACAGCGAAAAAGAGAATCCACGCCTCGCGTGTCATCATTGCACACATGGGGAAGCGCTGCTGCAGCCGTATGGCCAACCGATCTTCCTGTTTGGGAGGGGGGAGCGGAAGCACCGCACACAGCTTCCGCTTCCTCCCCCCAAAGCAGGAAGATCAGCTGGCCTCACTCTCTTGCCACCGGCCTCCTGCTATCTTCGGGCCATACGGCTCGCCGAACTTCCTGTTTGGGGGGGGGGAGCGGAAGCACAGCCACAACTTCCACTTCCTCCTCCCCCCCCCAAGCAGGAAGATCGGCGGGCCGTATGGCCCGACCCTGAAGATAGCAGGAGGCCGGTGGCAGCAGGAGAGGCCAGCTGATCTTCCTGCTTTGGGGGGAGGAAGCGGAAGCTGTGCACATGCTTGAACATGTATGTGTGGATGAGAATGGGAGTCTGGGTGTGTGTGTGGGTGAGAATGGAAGCTTGAATATGTGGGTGAAAGGGAGCTTGAATGTGTGTATGTATGGGTGAGAATGGGAGCCTGGGTTTGTGTGTGGGTGAGAATGGGAACTTGAATATGTGTATGTGTGGGTGAGAATGGGAGTCTGGGTTTGTGTATGGGTGAGAATGGGAGCTTAAATGTGTGTATATATGGGTGAGAATGGGAGCCTGGGTTTGTGTGGGTGGGTGAGAATGGAAGCTTGAATATGTGGGTAAGAATGGGTGCTTGAATGTGTGTATGTGTGGGTGAGAATGGTACCTTAAATGTGTGTATGTATGGGTGAGAATGGGAGCTTGAATATGTGTATGTGTGGGTGAGACTGGGAGCATGGGTTTGTGGGTGAGAATGGGAGTCTGGGTTTATGTGTGTGGGTGAGAATGGATGCCTGGATGTGCGTCCGTGTGTGCTTAAGAATATAAGCCTGGGGAGGGGTGAGAAAGTGAGAGCTTGTATGTGTGTCTGCAGAGAATGTGAGCTTGTATGTGTGTGTGTGGGGGGGGAGAGCATATGAGAGTGAGAGCGTGAGTGTGTGAGGGGGAGTCTGTGAGAGAAAGCGTGTATGTGTGTGTGTGTGTGGAAGGGAAGAAGATAGTAATAGAAGAAAGACACTGAAAAGGAATTAGGAAATGAGCGACAAGGGAAAAAGAGACCAGGACCAACTGATTAGAAAAATACAAAGATCAGACAACAAAGGTAAAAAAAATTTTTTTTGAGATGTTAGCAATTTAAATATAAGCAACACAACTGCTCTCTCAAAATTTATGGACAGGTAGAAGCCATGTATAAAATCATAATAATAAGAAGGTTAAAGTACCACAAATCACCGTGAACTATGTTTGTATCATTAAGTAGATCTCATACTTAGGTGTAGATGTGAATGCTTATTCTGCATAACGTTGTACACCAGTAGTATAATCATTGGTCAGAAAAGAATTTTATATGTTTAGTGAGTCCAAAGTGAAAAGAATTCAAAGTTGATGTAGCATGACATTTCACATTGTATTCATTGTTGCAGAATTTCTTAACTCATCATAGTATTGACATCATTCAATTTCTTAAGATAATGTAGCTACTTAGCTTTTTTTGCATGTGAAGAAATGCCTGAGAGTTAAAGATGTTACAAGGCTCGAGGTACTAGCCCGACACAGACCGTGTTTCAGTGTCTGCCTTCATCAAGGAGCCGAATGTACGTGAGATAATTTTCGTGGCATTTTCACCATGAAAATGCCACAAAAATTATCTCACATACATGCGTTTCCTCACATTCCTACATTATCTTAAGAAATTGGATGTTGTCATTACTATGATGCATTAAGAAATTCTGCAACAAAGAATACAATGAGAAATGTCATGCTACATCAACTTTGAATTCTTTTCACTTTGGACTCACTAAGCATATAAAATTCATTTCTG
Source organism: Rhinatrema bivittatum (assembly GCF_901001135.1). Lineage (NCBI taxonomy): Eukaryota > Metazoa > Chordata > Amphibia > Gymnophiona > Rhinatrematidae > Rhinatrema > Rhinatrema bivittatum. The sequence goes on along the minus strand of NC_042616.1, from coordinate 167,861,935 downwards.
ACCCATGATTATAATACTGGTGTAAAACGTTATGCTGAATGGCATTCACATCTACGCCTATGTATGAGGTTTACTTAATGATACAAAAAAACGTAATTCACTGTGATTTGTTTTGTTGATAATCTGTTGTACTTTAGCCTTATTATTACGAGCAATTTAAATATGTCATCTTTGGGAATGTGGATTTCTTATATTTTTGTATTTTGCTCTTTCTTAAGTATTCCACTGTTCAGAAATTTTAGTTTCTCAGGCTTTCTATTTTGGTTTTATCTGCATGTTTTTGTTTCTAATCTATAGTCTCTTATTTCTATATTAGGTAAGGGTCGGTCTCAGTTTTGCCTGTGTGTGACAGAAATGCAGTATTTCTGCTAGTGTGTAGTTTCTCTGTAGTAGTAGTCCAGCTTGTTCTGTTATTCCCGTAGGTGATGTATTAATGTTCTAGGGCCTGGTGTAGTATTTGCATTGCTGCTTTTTCATAAGGTTGCTGTTATTTGAATCCTGAGAGTCAGTGCTGTAACTGTATGGCAAGGTTCTAGATGCCTCTTTCTTTGCAAGAGTTTGTGTTACTTCACAAAATAGCAGTGGAGGGTTATTTTTAGCTGAGGTGACACCAGAATTTGAATTTTTTTTTCATGTTAGTTGTAAAGTGAATTGTCCTAGCTCTGTGCTGCACCTGTTCTGATGATTAATTATATTTTATTGTATTTATGAAGATTTCTGGTTTTCTGCAAAGATGGTTCATGAAAGAATACATTAATTTTTGTTTTATTACATGATTGGATCTGATTGTTTTCTATACTTGTGCATTTATAAACTGCAATAAATATAAAGTAAATTCTGATTAATAAGGAATTTTTAATGCTGGTAAGTGCTAGAAATAATTGAAGTAAATTATTTTAAAGTTTCATACATGATGCATAATGGCTGTTGCAAATTACTTAGAAAGCCATTCTAGGGTGCAGTATATGGCATTATTTATCAGTAAAAAAACAACTAGTAGACCTGCATGCCTACAGCCCTCCCATGTTAACCTTGTGCCCACCCAAAAAATCAATTCTGGCTATGCCACTGCTCCGCACTCACCCTAAATTCTTGCCTAAGGTAGTTTTGGAGTTTAATCTCAATCAATCCATTATACTACCTACCTTTTTTCCCAGGCCCCATTCCAATTCAGGAGAACAGGCTCTGCATACCCTTGAATGTAAACGGGCTCTAGCCTTCTACCTAGACCGTACAGCTGCCAACAGGGAAAGCACTCAATTGTTTGTCTCTTTCCATCCTAACAAGTTAGGAAAGCCTGTGGGTAAGCAGACTCTCTCCTCCTGGTTAGCAGACTGCATAACCTTTTGCTATCAGCAAGCAGGCATTCCATTTCAAGACCGTGTTAAAGCACACTCTGTGAGGGCCATGGCGACTTCAATAGCACACCTACGATCAGTGCCGCTTCCTGACATTTGCAGGGCTGCCACCTGGAGTTCTCTCCACATCTTTGCAGCCCACTATTGCTTTGACAAAGCCGGAAGACAAGATTCCATCTTCGGCCACTCTGTCTTGTGTAACCTATTTACAATGTGACGTACCAACACCCTTCCGCCTGCCCATTAGGGTTCAGGATGCCCTCGGCCAAATTTTATCCCAGTCCTAGTGCTTTGCACACCTGGTACATTTGATACATGCTCGGACATCCTCAGCTTGGTACTCACCCATATGTGAGGACTACCATCCTGCTTGGCCTGTGAGAAAGCAAATGTTGCTTACCTGTAACAGGTGTTCTCACAGGACAGCAGGATGTTAGTCCTCACGAAACCCGCCCACCGCCCCACGGTGTTGGGTTCATAACGTTTTATTATTTTATTTTTCGGCACTGCCTGTAGCTTTTAAATAAGACTACCCCGGGCATGCCCAGTAGGGGCCAGTCAAAGTTCTGGAAACTTTGACAAAAGTGTTCCGTGATTGGGCTTCATCCTGTGATGTCACCCATATGTGAGGACTAACATCTTGCTGTCCTGTGAGAACACCTGTTACAGGTAAGCAACATTTGCTTTCTACATGTGCCATGCGTTTTTGGAGTATATTAGATTTCTTTTTTGTTCCTCTGTTATTTAATATTTCCTGTTTTCAACCAGTTTTACATATAGATTTCTTCGATTTGACCCTTTGGGGCTTTAGCCATTTTCTCTACCCTTACACCTCTGTGTAATCTCTGTCTTTTTTACAGGTTTTGCATTTCTGCTTTTTGATTGGTCTCCTTTGTAACCTGTTTGATGGTTTCGGCTCTTGTAGTTGTTTTGTGCTCTTTATTAATACATTATGTATTTGGCATTTCTTCAGTGCCAGTTTGTCTATACTGTATACAGACCGCTTCATGATGTTACTGTCCTGACAAATACAGGTGCATTTTCTTGAATTTACAATGGTGTTTTTGCATATTCTTGTATAATCTTGTACATACTCTTTTGCTTTTCTGGACCAAAAATAACACCCCTTCCCAATGAGCAAAGTTTCCCCTGGAGGTCTAGATAGACTCCCGACCCCACCACCTCTAGAGGCAGCCCAGCAGGGCCAAAAGTGTAAAAAAATAGAAACAATATTCATGTGGCAATGCCCCACTTCCTACCCAAACCAGTCTCCTTTTCATCAAAATCTACCCACCCAACCAAATACCCCATCAATCCAAACATCCCTACCCCCACCCCCCTAGCTCCAGGCTGGTCAACACAATTTTCCAAAATGGCACCAGCCAGCCTTTGGTCATCATTTGATGGGGCAAAGACCAGCTGGCACCATTTTGGTAAATTGGCCACCACTAAAATACCAGGGAGACTTTCTATAGATAAGATGGGGTCTGGGGGATGGGGGACCTGGAGGTAGGGGCCACTAGACTACCGGAGTGATCATTCTATGTAAGGAAGGGGTGGGGGGCCACTAGACTACCAGGGAATAGGTTAATTGTAAAGGAGGAGTCTGGGGGTGAGGGATGTTTCAAATGGGATATTTTGGTTGGGTGGGTAGACTTTGATGAAAGGGGGAGGGGTATTACCCGAATACCCGCTGAATATTGTTTCTATTTTTTTTACTTTTTTCACTATTAGGCTGCCTCTACAGGCAGGGGTGTGATGGGGTAAGTGATAGTCTACCCAGACTCCTAGAGGGAATTTTTGCACATTGTGGGGCACAACCTTCCTTCCCCCTCCCCCCCATAAGCAAACCTCCCTCCCCATGCACTAGTTTCGCTCTAATAGTGCATACTGCTACTGTTCCTAGTTATGTTATGTTATATTATCCAAGTTGTTCACTCCCTTGTTCATTGTAAGACATATGTTGTCATTGTTTTCTACTTGTTATAATGTAAACCGGAGTGATAAGTAATTCTGTTACCTGAACTTCGGTATAAAAAAAAGTTATAAATAAATAAATAAAATACATTTTCAAAGGGTTACGCGCGTGATATACGCGCGTAACCCCCGAAAACCCGCTCCTGTGCACGCCGAGCCTATTTTGCATAGGCCCGGCGACGCGCGCAAGCCCCGGGACGCACGTATGACCCGGGCTTGAAAAAAGGGGCGGGGTGTGGGCGGTCTGGGGCGGGGCCGGGGGCCCCCGAAGGCCTGCTAGGCTGGGAAATCACGCGCCGGCATTTGGCCGACAAACGCAACCTAGCCTGCCCAGAGGCAGGCGCAACTTAAATAATAAAGGTAGGGAGATTTAGGTAGGGCTGGGGGGTGGGTTAGATAAGGGAAGGGAGGGGAAGGTGCGGGGGGTGAAAGGAAAGTTCCCTCCGAGGCTCCCTTGTGTGCGTCGACCCCGGATTTTATAACATGCGCGTGGCTGCGCATGCATGTTATAAAATCGGGCATAGATTTGTGTGCGTCGGGTTGCGCGCACAAATCTACGCCCGCGCATAGGTTAGAAAATCTGGCCCTGTATGGAAGAAGGGTTCCAGGCTGCAAGGCCCTTTACAAAGCAGGTTGGGAGCATAAGGAAATGCTATCTTTCCAGGAATTTTGGTTTCCCTTCATTAGTTACCAATAAAATGGCAGCTCAAATATAAGACTCTTAATTTGATTCACAAGGTAGTACATCTTGATATCAAGTGATGAACCAGCTCAGTTTTGAGGATCTATTGACCTACACATTCCCTCAGATCTGAAGGCAAATACTTACTTCAAATACCTTCTGTAAAGATGGCTAGACTTGAACTAACAAGGGACAGAGGCTTCTTGTTGGTGAGCCATTCACTGTGGCACTCTTTACCCAGCTGTATCAGTGTATTTGCTACACCAATATGTTTAAGAAGGCTATAAAGATCTATTTGTTTTAAAAAGCCAACAACTTAGAAATTTAAGGTCCAGTTTGAACTGAGTGTTAAGTGACTTTTTCTCAAAGTTTTTGGCATGGAAGTCTGATTATGTATCTTCTATATTGTTTGTGAATCTTATTTATGTTTTGCTTTATTATGAATGTTTTTTTGTAAACCGCCTTGTAATGATTTTCCTGTGAAAGTGGAGAATATAAGTTTTTAATAAATTCAAATTCAAAATTCAAATAACACAGCATCGGCAGGATGCATTATTTTATTTACCTAGGATTACGTATACATCAGCTGCTGTGCATGCATTTGAAAATTGTATGCATGCAAAGCAGATAATTTCAGTAAGGGGCATTTTTTTTGGCATAAATATTGCGTGGTATTGCTGCAATATGTGATTTCCGTATGATATACGCTGTTTTTCACACATTAATTGCATATGGCAGCTTAGTAAATGACCCCCTAAATTTGTAATTGATTTTTTGCAGGTTTGTTCTACTATATTTATTTATTTAGTTAACCAATTTATATTCCTACGAGCTGGAAATCTCAGCGGATTACAATTCACGTACATAATCTCTTAAATAATATCAAATAGTTTAAGAATAAAGACAGTAACTTTTAAACAGCTGCATGGGTGTATATGTACATGCGTATGGATTATTCCATTTGATAGCATATGCACACATGGTATAAAATCTACTGAATGCGCATACATGCGTGCACAATTTTGTTTGGACACATACTTACGCGTGCAAATGCTGGCTCTACCGCGGAAGTGGGGGGTTTTATTCGAAACGCGAACCGATGCAATTCCCAGTTTCCCCAGTCCGTTCCCAGTTTGTGCAGGTAAAGACTCCTTACTTCCTAACCCCCCTAATTAACCTTCCTATCTTTTACCCTATTAGCCTCGACCCTTCAAACCCCGCTGACTAGCCCTGATTATTTTTTTAAACTTACCCACCATCCATAGCAGAAGTAAAATTATGCATTAGGGTACCCTGGCACACACTTGTGTGCGTAAATATGCTTTCTCGCGCATAGGGCTTTTAATATTCACCTTTAAAAGATTTAACAATAAGAAAAATCAAAACTTCTTTATCCTATTATTTCTACATTGTTTTGAACTAATAGATGTGCAATCCTGTTATTTGTGTAGACAGATAATCTTTATTATACAGCTGGGGTGGGCAACTCTAGTTCTCGAGTGCAGCAAACAGGTTTGGTTTTCGATGTATTTACATGAGATAAGTTTGCATAAATGTCGCCTCCAAGGTGAGCAGAGGTGATGGGGGGTGGGGGTGGTGAGGAGGGTTTTGGGGATGGTTAATTAAAAATTTTATGTTAAATAATGTTGTGAATCAATAGACTAGAGCAGTGGTCCCCAAACCTGTCCTGGAGGGCCACCAGCCAGTCGGGATTTTTGGGATATCCACAATGAATATGCATGAGAGAAAATTTGCATGTTATGGAGGCAGTGCATGCAAATTTTCTCTCATGCATATTCATTGAGGATATCCCAAAAACCCGACTGGCTGGTGGCCCTCCAGGACAGGTTTGGGGACCACTGGACTAGAGTCTTAGAACCATAAACCGGCCTACTGTTCCTTTTGTTGAATTTCAATTAAAAAAAGATTTAAACTAAACTTGATCCTCCATTGTATGCAAATCTCTCATGCACATTCATTGTGGAAATCCTGAAAACCTGTTTGTGACACTTGAGAACCAGAGTTGCCTATCCCTGTTATAGAGATATCACTTTTATAGTAACAATATGCAGATAAATCAGGGGATGCACTAGGGAATAATTTGGCTGGTACAGTATCAAAGACTACTAAAAAAAACAACAACAACATGCAGTGTAACAATGGAATGCAAAGCTTTTCTTTAAAATATCCCATGAAAAGGCAAAAAACTACTACCCTTAATTAATTCTGATTAGCTTGCTGCTTTAGAACTGAGCTCTTTGTAGCTCCAAAAAAAATCTCATAAATATTAAACTATGTGAGCTTAATTTTTAAAATACTACAGAATCATTTATCATAAACAATGAGAAAAATAACTGACTATGAGGCTGACGTACGTAGCAGAGAAATATTTTGTAGACTGTGAAATAGCACACATTGTTTTTCTATTGGCACTTATTATATGCAAATAGGCCCAGCAGAAAAATAGCAAGTGTTATTTTTCTACTGGAAATTTTGTAAAACATTTAGTCAAGCCTCAGAGAAGTGTAATCTGCCAAATTAGCTTTGCAAAGCCAATTTTGCCCATAGTTTTACCATTCACTAATAATTAATGAGCTGTTTTATATTTTTTTGCATCACAACAACCATTAACTATTAAGTGAAATAAAATTCCTCAAGTATAAACTATGTGATGATGAAAAATGTTCTAACATTCACTTTACACGTTTAAAGGGAAAATAGTGCATGCTATCACAAATAAAGCACAATATATTCCTTTTTTGTACATGAAGCAGACCTTGCAAAATGTTTTGCCTTTGGAAATAGTAAAATTTTGCATGCAGTAAACATGACTAGTTAACCGAAATTGGTTATTCTCATAATATAAAATAACCTCTACATGTTGGCTAAAAAACTAGAGCAGAGCTTGACACAAGTTCTGTGCTCAAACAGAAAAGTAATAATTAGGAGGGATTGGCTCCTCTACAGTAAACTAAACACAGACATTTCTATAATAGTACCATGATAGCACTGCAGTTTAGGAAACCTGTGCACTAGTCTCCTGGCTGGTTGGGGTTTAACAATGATTATGCAGGTGATGCGATCTGGAGAAAAGGTGAATAAGAGACTATGCGGGTAGGATTCATTATCTGAGGAGATTTCTCCTCAGTCACCAAGGATTTGTGTGTCACACAGTAATTTTGTCGTGGGGATGAGGGAGTGAGGAAATGATGATAAATATTAAAAAAATAAAAAATAAAAAAAGACATCTCATTGACAAAAAATAAGTCAAATACTACCATCAGGACTTTTTCCACACCAATCCTATGTTTAGAAGAGCAGGTAAGAACTGTAACTCTATATATTCTGGGTAGAAAATATACAATATGTCACAGTGAACTTCTGAGTTTGAAAAGACTCAATTGAGAGAAGACTTTCTAACATTTTATAAAATTAGTTAGAAAATCAACCATTTAAAATAAAAATGTTTGGGACTACTGATATCCTTCTCTCAGGCAATTGAAAACAAACCGTAAGTTTTTCTTTTTGATAGTGGAGACGTGCATATAAGGATGTATATTAGGCTAACATTTGTTAGCCTAATTAAGATACTCAGCTACTTTGTTAGCTCCCTTTCAACCAATCCTGTTTTCAATGAGCTAGTGTGCTACTCATTCTCTAATTTTTGAAAACAATTATATTTAATATTTTCTACAATTGCTTGCCACTGACATCTGTACAAATTCTTTTTTTGTTTCTTAAGAACCCATTGGGCCTGATTTTCAAAAGCATTTACACAATTAAAACTAGGTTTTACATGTGTAAATCCAGTTTACTCGTGTAAGTTAGTTTTTGAAAATTGCTACATTTGCCATTGAATTGTCAATAGATTGTATCCATGTTAAGTACATTTAACGTGGGCAAATGGCTTTTGCATACAATACAATAGTATGTTACATTTACATGTATAATTCCTTTGAAAATTCACCTGAGTATGTTTATTTCTGGCTGAAAGGAGGTTAGGAAGATAACTGAGACAAATGGCCCTGAAGCTTAGTATCATAGTACTGTAATGCATACCTTCTGAAGAAAGATGTCTTTGTCTTCTGGATACTGGAGCTGTACAGCTTATAGTTTGACAGATTTTAAGCTCCATATATCTTCTTTTGGACATGCTGGATCCTTCTGCTGGTTAATTACAAAGAAAAATTCTGTAAGGTTTGCTGAGCTGGTTGCCTTTTTCCTATGAGGAGCCAGAAAGGAGATTAAGACCTCCTTCTGGTTTAGAAAGTTTGGCAAGATGAATAATTTATTTGGAAGGAGTAATATATCAGGAACAGTAATTTAAGTAAAGCTTTAGCTAATGTTAAATAAAAAAGTGAGCTAGAGGGATCTAATTTACTGTGACCAATTTACTTATATACAAAGATTCCACTGAAGTCTCAAAAATTCAATAGAAGACCTTTTCTGTGTTTTGTTATACCTATGTTATATTCATGGTATCCCAAGCTTAGGTTAGACAGCATCTAGAATATTAATCTTTTATACTTGGTTCAAGCTCTCTGGTGTAATATTACAGTAAATGTCACCCTTTTGGTCAGACGATTCATATCTTTTGATCTATTAAATCATATTGTGTTTCAAATGTAATTCTCATAATTAAATATCTTTAGTGCATAAGCCAACAAAGAAAAACCTAATCCCTCCCTCATCTACCTTCCATTCTTGGGGCAAATTGAATGGGCTAGTATTTCTCTGAAATTGATCATATGCCTTTCCATAGATCTGGCACTGAACACTTGACCAGGAGCTAATATGTAATATTTTGTCATCAGCTAGCTTTGTAGTACTATAGGAATTAAAATAAAATACAAATTGTATACATTTACCTTACCATTAAAGTTAAATCATAGTTTGTGTAGTAATTTGAAGTAACAGTTAAGAAATAAGAAATGAAGCTATTATATGAAACAACACAGGTTTCCATTTATCAGCTTAATGAAGCTATTATATGAAACGACACAGGTTTCCATTTATCAGCTTTGCCAACAATGGAGAAGAAACAGATATCCCATAAACCAACAATCCGAGGATAACACCATAAATCTAATCATAAAAAAGGGATGAGTATCAGAGAGAGTTTTTGGTGCTCGATTTGAACTAATTCACAGGCTCATGCCCGCAATGTGCTTCAACCAGTATCATACACAAAGGAGCACTGTAGTTCACGTCATCTACTCTTCCCATAAACCTACCATAAATTTATCATTTATTGTAAAAATTATTTATTTTAATAGCTAACCTCATCATATCGAACCAGTTTTTTCAAAAAAACCTTTTCACTATTGAATTAATCATACTTATTTTGAGTCTTCACATTTATTTATTTTTATTTATTTAAAAATATTTTTATACCGTTTTTCCCAATAAATATTGATCAAAACGGTTTACAATTTACCAACAGAAAACAGTATTTCAAGATAAAAATAAAAATTGTAAATAAATAAAATAAAATAAAAAATATTAAAATAAAATAAATAATAAAAAATACTGCTCTAGATCACTTAACCTGCTACCAGTTTTATAATTTTCTGCTATTATTAATCTTAAACACCTAGACACTGCTCCTTCAACTCCCACAAACTACTGACATTGGCAATGTTTCAGTGAATGCCTTCTTCAGGGGAATTTATTCTCTACAACAAAAACAAAACATTAGGAAAACAGAACAATCCAAGCTGCTATAGATCCCTCCATAGGAATTACATACTAATAGAATGACTCACTTCAGTCACACATGCAAAACACAGATAGATCCTCAAATACAGAATAAAGAGACCATACAGTGGGGCTGATGTAATAAGCTGTGCTGAAGCTGTCACTGGTTTCTGGGTGCCTCTTTGTGTGTTTTCCCATGCAAAGCCCTATACGAGGATGTAATAAGGGTTTTATGCGCAGGAAAAAAGTGTGTACGAATGCAGTTTTTCCTGCGCAAATGCATGCTAATGGCATGCAAAGGAGGCAATTACCTTATCATAGGCAATGCAGGGAGCCACGCTAATGCTAGTGCGGGTTTTTTAATGTGGATTTTTTACCGCCATGGTCAAGGCACGAGTCGCCACATCAGCACCGATTCGGGGGCCTATGTCAGTGTCCGAGCACCTTGAAAACCACCTAGCTGTGCCTATCTCAGCTTCAGAGTGGCCAGCTTAGCTAAGCCCTTTTCTCGGTGTCCGAGTGGCCAGCTTAGGTAGGCTCTTCCCTGGGTGGGCAGATACACGGCCAGAAGAGTGGCAAGATTGTTAATTAACTCACATCCAAACTGAGCATCTATCTCACTGCTATGCCAGTGTGAATTAGGATGCAAAAATATTTGCCATGTTTTCTGCAGCACAGTTATTTGAAATATTAAAAATATTTTCCACGGTCATACTTTCTCTTAATAGGGAGACCTGTTTGCTTGCTTGCTTTTATGCATGGATTATTGGCGCAGATTTTGAGTGTGGATGCGGCTGCTTATTACATAGGTCCTTACCGTGTTTAGGTACACGTACTTTTCCGAATGTGTGTGTTGCGCTTGGAGGTGGACCCTTGTCCTGGAGCAGTGGAGAACGGCTCCCTGGTAGGGACCAGGAAGCACCTGCCCCCAGGGGGTGGAGCACAGGAGGAGACAGAGAGCTTCACCACTGGAAGCCCGCGGTCCCCCTGGGTGGAGCCTGTAGGGACCCGGGCCACTTGGACTTAGGTGGGCCTAACAGGGTCTCCCAGAGAGGTAGTAGAGAGGCATGCCCATGAACAGCAAGGGAGCATGGTCAGACACTAGGCTGTAGATCTGGAGGAGCAAGAAAGGCCAGAACAGCGTAAGCGATGACAAGGCAAGGGACAATGCCAGAATCAGGAGACGTGGTCAATGGCAGCCGGGGTCAGAATCCGAGGATCAGTCTGAGGAGTAGTCAACGAAGCAGGGGTCAGGTTCCAGAGGTCAGACGAGGTCACAAGGCAGGCAGCGGTGAGGATCCAGGCAGCGAGCAGAATAGTCAAGGAGCAGGCCGAGGTCAGTACTAGAGAGACAGTCTGAGGGTACTACCTGGGGAGACAGGACAGACAAAAGCTGGAACAGAAGGACGCTGGAACAGAAGGATGCTGGACAAGGCTGGAACAGTAGGACGCTGGAACAAGACTGGAACAAGACTGTGAATGCGGAGGCAAACTAGTACATTTAGGGGCGGATTTTAAAACAATAAGCGCGCCGGTACTTTTGTTCGCGCCACTGGCACGAACAAAAGTACACCATATTTTATAAGATACGCACGTAGCCGCGCGTATCTTATAAAATCCGGGGTCGGCGCGCACACGGGGATGCACATTTGTGCAACCTGCGCGCGCCGAGCCCAGCGTGGCCTGCCTGTTCCCTCCGAGGCCGCTCCGATTTCGGAGTGGCCTCGGAAGGAACTTTTCTTCGCCCTCCCCCCACCTTCCCCTCCCTTCCCCTACTTAACCCACCCCCCGGCCCTATCTAAACCCCCCCCTTACTTTTGTCGGCAAAGTTACGCCTGCTGAAAGCAGGCGTAACTTTGCGCGCGTCGCTGGCAGCCCTGCTCCGTCCTCCGGTCCCGGGGGCGTGGTCCGGAGGCCTCGACCATGCCCCCGGGCTGGCGCCACGCCCCCGGGCCCGCCCCCCGAAACGCTGCGTCGTTTCGGGAACGCCCCGGACACGCCCCCTCCCTCCCCGTTTCGAAAGCCCCGGGACTTACGCACGTCCTGGGGCTTTATGCGCGCCGGCGGCCTATGCAAAATAGGCTGCCGGCGCGCAGGGGTTTTAAAATCCGCCCCTTACAGTGCCGACCCGATTGCTAAGGCAAGGAAGTGCAGGCAGGGACTTCCTTATATCGTACGTTCAATCAGGACGCGCCGTGGAGCTAGGACTTGCCCCTGGCCCTACAAGAGGCCGGATGGTCCGCGTGTGCGTAGGGGCGTGACCAACACCACTGGGGACACCGAACTCCAGTGTGAGGCCTGGTGCGCAGAGGAAGGGCCCGCGACCGCCGCCGCAGGACGCCAAGGCCTGGAGAGCTCGCAGCTGCCGCTGGGGAGGCCGACCCGTGACTTGCAGAGGAGCTAGCGAGGTGAGCAGGCCCGTGCTCGGGCCGGGCACGGATGGGGCACGCAACAATGTGCAGATTTCCGTGCACAAATCGTTTACATAATTCATTTTTTACATCCTGCAGAAGCGGCAGCTTCAACTGCACGTGGTGATCAAAACCCGCACTCATAACTAGCGCCTGTTTTCCTGCGGGTCATATTACATCGGCCCCAAATTCTGTATACACTGTAAAAATGTAAAAAACAGAGACATTACCATTTCTCATAAACCAAAATTAGTAAAACCATACCAATAAAAAGAATAATTCAAAACAATTAATGAATAAAATAGCATTCAATAATTAAAAACTCACATAAAAATCTTCCAAACATCAATAAAATATTTCAAAACAGACACATCAAATAACACCCAACAATTAACATAAGGATTTTAAAAAGTTCCCCGGTATTCATATCTAGGAACTTTTGATTTCCAGATGCCCTGAAATTGTCATGGATTAGCAGGCAGACAGTAACTGAGGTAGTTGTGCACACACATGCTCTCTCTCATAAACCCACATACTCTCCCACATACATGCTCTCTCACTCTTCCACACACAAGCACACATGCTATGCTCTCACTTTCCGACAGACATGCACACATGCTCTCTCATACTCCCACACACAAGCACACATGTTCTCCCACTCTCCCACACATGCACACATGCTCTCTCACTCTCCCACATACAAGCACACATGCTCTCTCTCTCAATCTCACTCTCCCACACACAAGCACATGCTTCTCTCACTCACTTCCTCCTTGAGTTAGCCGGCAACAGCAGTCTCCTTCTTCAGCCCCCGTGGCCAACAGATTGACTTCCGGCCACAGGGCATTGGACTAGTTCTGGCAGGGCACGCTCTTTCTCCTCCTCAGCAGCATGGCCCCACTGAAATCAATGGAGAGGTAAGCGGGCATTAGTAAGTGGAAAAGCAGCTCAGCCCTGCCAGAATCAGCAGAGTTGCTAGCGGGGCTGCACTGCTTTTCCACTTACTAAGGCCGTGCTGACCATACCATCAATTTCGAGAGGGCTGCGCTGCTTTTTCTTTTGCTGTGTACATGCCAGCCACACTACACTTCTTGGCACATAGCAGTGATAGCGGCACCTTTTGGTAGTGATGCCTATGGCCGTGGCCATATTGGTCATAGGCACACTATGGCTCTGAGTAAGAAGGGAATTGTTATTCACTTTTCACATTATACAAGGGCTAGTGAACACTCTATAAAACTAGTGGGTAGCAGATATAAAACAAATTTGCAGAAAATATATTTTTTTTCATTCAATGCACAATTAAGCTATGCAATTTACCAGAGGGTGTAGTCAATTCATCTAGCATAGCTGTTTAAATAGGGTTTGAACACATTCCTGAAACAAAAGTCCATTAACAATAATTATCCAGGTAGACTTAGGGAAAGTCACATATCCCTGGGAATGGGCAACAAAAAAATGGATCTACTTTTTGGGATTCAGATTGACTGTGGTTGGAGACAGAATGCTCGGCTTGATGGACCCTTGCTCTGACCCATCATTATGTAACATGGGGACTCGAGACATTCACTCCGGCCGCTGCATTTCCTCTCTCTCCCCCCCTTGTAATAAAACTACATGACAACTGTATGGTATTAACAAAGGCCGCAGTTTATTAACCTAACCCGAGCCGCTATCTTAACATGCATTCAAATAACAATAACAATGCCCCCCTCCACCTCCTTGGCCGCCTCCTCTTCTTCGCTTACCACCGCGGCCCGGTGGTAAGCTAGCGCTCTGCCCCTCCCCCCCCCCCCACTTACCCCGCCACGGCATGAGCGAGGGTAAGCTTTGCGGCCTGAGCATCGGCCCCCCCCTTGCTCTTTAGGCCTTCCCGTGTAACGGCCCCAAGTTACACGGGCATTCCTCCCCCCCCCCTCCGTACAGTCCATAACATTATTCCAATACACAATCCAGCATATGGCTCGGGTTTTCCGCCACCAACAAAGACCGGTTACGGCCTTTGTACCCCCACTGCGGCCCTACCATTTTACCACCTCGATTCAAATTCAACTTCTCTCCATAAGGCCTCCGCTTAGCCCGTTGGTGGGCTCTCCGGACAAAGGAATGGCCCATAATCCAGGCACACCCCGGTCGCGTCACCTCCCGTTCGATCTGCAATACAAACAGACCCGTTACAAACAGCCATGCTAGGACGCCTCCCTACCCGCTGGAGGCGCCTCCCTACCCGCCGGAGGCGTCACTTCCGCACATAAGCCCGGAAAACCACCGACTTCCACCGCCTCAACGCCCGTATCTGCTCCGCCGGCCACCCCAGCTCCGCCGCCGTCGTGGCCGCACCAATACGAAACGAGTGCGACGTGTACTGCGTCGCATCCCACCCGAGACGCACCACCACTCTGCGCACCCAAGACTCACCACCACTCGGTGCAAGACCGTCACGAATTGATATCTGGTAAGAGGGGAACCATCCGCATGCACCGAGAAATGACCCCCCACCCCTGGTCTTGCCGAACCATAAGCCAGCGCCAAGCGCACCGGACACTCTCGCCCGCTCTCAACACGGCCCCAAGCAATCCACGCGCCCTTTCCTGTCTGATCCGTGTTGGACCTCCGAATACGGATCGCTACCCTCTCCGTGGAGACGAGCAACGAGCTACCCAATGCGAAGGGCCCCAAAGAACGCCCAGGAGAATGCCAAACGGAACCACACCAACTCCTGCCCAGAACTACATACCCCCCCGCAACCCAGTGGCCAACCTGAGCAAACTCCGCACCGGATTGGCCTGCACACGTCCTCCCTACGCCCCCTCCCCTTCCCCACCCGTCTAACAATTTTTGACTAGGAAACAACGAGTCGGGTTACCGCGCCCCTCCAGTGTCTGAAAGAACGCGAACCCCGCCAACGGGCGTCAGACATACGCCAAGGAAAAGCCCGCGCCCTTCGCCCACAGTATGAACCACACCACCTCAGCCTCCCGCACCCGTCCTCCCCCCCAGCCCAAAGATAACAGCAAACGAGTCACAGCATCGTCCCCAGCTACATAGGATCTCCACGTTGCCGTGGCCACAGATCGCCGGATCAACTCCCATTGGTCATCGCCCCGGGTTCCACAAGTGCTCTGGGACCTGCTCTCCCCGCCGGGCCGCGTGAGGCGCCGCCGCCCGAAAGACATCCCTCGTAAAACGAGAGAGAGCATCAGCTAAAATGCGCTGAACCCCCGGAACATGCCGCGCTCGGAAAGTCACATGCCACTAAAGACACAACAGGACCATGACCCGCAATAAAGCCGATACCCTGGGATATAGCGCCTCCTGCTTGTTGACCACCTGCACCATGCCCAAATTATCGCACCACCAGACTACCTGTTTATTCGCCAAGTCCTCCCCCAGTAGGGTCAGTGCCACAATGATAGGAAACAGTTCCAAGAAAGTAATGTGCCGCACCACGCCCCGTCGATCCTGGACGCCGGCCATGGCGCCTCACACCACTTGCCCCGAAAGTATAGACCGCAACCCAACGCCCCCGCCGCGTCCATATACAATTCCAGATCCATGTTGGACACCTCCGGCTCGGGCATCATCGGATCCCGTGGAACAAGTGCAAGAAGGCTTCCCATTTTCCTAACTCCTCCCGCACCGGTCGCGATACCCTAATGAAGTGATGCCCCGCCCGAATTCCCGACGTCTTCGCAGGACAGGCGATGAATGAACGCCCTCCCCATGGGGATCACCCAACAGGCGAAATGCAAGGAACCGATAAGCGACTGCATCTGTCGCAAGGTAACCGTCGCTGCCCCTCTCACCTTGTGCACCAAATCCCGCAACTGAGCGACCTTCTCCTCCGGCAAGCGGCACACCATGGCCTCCGAATCCAACTCTATTCCCAGGCAGGTCAACCTGGTGACCGGGCCCTCCGTCTGGTCCCACTCAATGGGCAAGCCAAATTGCTGCGCAGTCCCCCAGGAAAACCTTGCAACTGCCGCGAACAGACCTCCGAGTCACCCCGCCCCACAAATAAGAAATCGTCCAGGTAGTGCAACGAATCCGCGCATGCCGTATGGATCCTGGTGGCCCAGTGAATAAACGTACTGAACGCCTCAAAGAAGGCGCAGGACACCGCGCAACCCATTGGCGAACAACGAGCAAAGAGGTAACCGCCCTCAAAGTAAAATCCCAACGGCGGAAACGACTAGGGGTGGATTGGGAGCAGCCGGAAGGCGGACTCGATGTCCGCTTTGGCTAGCTGCGCCCCCTCCCCGCTTTATGGACCAATGCCCACCGCCTCGACGAAGACGCGTACGTCACTGTGCACGCCTCCCTAGGGAGAAGCTCGTCGGAATCACCGCCAACGGTGACAAGTGCATCTGCGCGTACGGCTTGTCCGGAAACGGCCCCACCACTCTTCCTAAGTCCAGTTCGTCCCCGGTTCTACACCGACTTGGAATGCCTTGCCCTACCCCCCTACCCCGGGGTTGGCCCTGGCCACAGGCGCCCGTTTCTACACCGACTTGGAATGCCGTGCCCTACCCCCGGGCCCTGATATGGGATCCGAAACCCCTCCCTAAAACCCTCCTGCAGCAAGACCGCGGCTACCCGATCCGGGTCAACCCGCAGCCCCGCCACCAGCGCCTCCACACAGATAGGGGAGTCCGCCTTGGACGGCAACACGTCCCTACTGGGCCCCCTGTCCAGCCCCCCCTCCTGCCCCTTAAGCGCACTTAGTGGCGGCGTGAGCACCCCCGCAATTAGCGCAGGCGTGCCGGAATTTGCACTCAGGAAACGAACAGTTGAGTTTGTTGAAGCGCCTCTAAACGTCTGCAACCCCCCCCCCCCCGCGCTCCGGACTCCTGTCTCACCCGCCCGCGCCCCCCCAACACGGAAGGGCTGCCCCTTCCCCCCGACCACCGGCGCCAAGCCCCCCGCCGCGCCCCCCGTGAGGCCCTTCCGAGCCCCCCCTGTCCTCCTGTTGGTCATCTGTGTAAGCCACAGATGTATATCCTGGGTGCCCCAGTACATGAGTTTACTCCCCGCCATCTTGTCACGGAACTTCTCATCACAGGTGAGCCAAGCCCAACCGTCAAAGGCCCGAAACGCATCCAGAATGCTGTCCGCGTAGGACAGCAACGCCCCATACGGGGACGGATCGAAGTGGCTGACCACGCTCACCAACCTAAGAAACCCCCGCAGCCAATGTACTACATTCTTGGCGAGTCTCTGCTCCGTCCTGCTCCGCCGCATGCGCTTCCTTGCTTTCTTGGATAACCGCTTCTCACCCCTCCTACCCTCCTACAGCGTAAATATATTGACGAACTTCCTTTTCCTTATCCGCTTCGCCAATCGCCTCGGGACCCCCTTCCACAATTCAGAAAGCGCCGCCGACGCGGGGCTGCTCATCTCGCACCGGGGACCTTCCCCCAACACCCCCCTCCTGCACCGCCCCTCTGCGCTGGAGGGCGATGTAGAGGTCGAGGAGCTCGAACTGGAATCCCCCCACGCCCGTCGCCTCCTGCCCCCCCGATCCCTGTCCCCACGCCGCAGCTCCAACTTACCCGTCACCGCGGCCCCTCCTGGGGCGCCCGCCTCCTGCCATCCGGGAACCTCCACGCACGCTGCCGCCGCTGCACCTCCGTCGCCGCCCCTCGCCCACCGATCCGCAGCCTCTCCCGGCACCATGCCCTCCTGCATCCACCATGCCTTGCGGCTGGACGGGCCCGGGATCTCCTCCTCCTCTCCAGCTGCAACAAAAACCCCCAAAGCTGCCAGCACAGCGTGGGGCCTCCGCCCCCCATGCCGACCACCCGCTCGGGCCCGCGCCACCGCTCGGGCGCAGCCTACCCTGCGCTCCCGCGTCCTGCACGCCCCCGGGGGTGCCAGACGCGCCCGGGAAAAAGTGCTCACCCAGGGGAGTACCGACACTACCTGTCCCGCCCCAGTTGGCCGGCCCTCCCCAGGCGCCAGCGTCTGTAGGCCCCTGGAGGAAACTGTACACGGCCCGCGCCTTGCGGCCCAAAATATCTATCCAGGCCGCTGCAGCTACCGGGCTACCCTCCGGGGGAGGGAGAGGGTGCCTTCCAGCAGCAGCGGCATGGGGGAAGGGACTGCCCCTTGCCGCACGGGATGACACCGCACCGGACGCGAGGCGCCGCGGCTCCTGGGGACGGCCGCCGGGGAGGCCCCCCTGGAGCCCCCGCACACCATTCCCTCGCCGTCCGACCGAACCCGCGCTCCCACGAGGGCGGGCGGGGCCAGGGTCCCCGGCCGCGAAGGCCTACTCACCCCGCTTCTGTGCCGTCCGCCCGGGGTTAGGACGCCGCCCAGGCCGCGCCCCCCCCCCCGCCGCGGCAGCGAAGGCCCACCCACCCCGCTTCTGTGCCGTCCGCCCGGGGTTAGGATGCCGCCCAGGCCGCGAACAACCCCCCGCTCGCCGTGACCTCCGAGCCCCCAGTCCCCACGTGGTCTAGGGCGTCCCGCAGGCCGGACGCAGCGGCACGCGGCGCACCCCCGAGGAAGGAAGGCCCAGGCTTCACCACAGCCTGCCGCCTGCCCGCGGCCACACGCGCCCCACCCGCACTCGCCGGCCGCAGGCCGAATGAGAGCCCGGGCTACAAGGCCGGGAAGGGACGGGCTCTCCTGCTCCGCGCCACTCTCCCCCGGGTCGGCCTCCCGCTGCGACGACGCCGGGACCGCGAGGGGGGGGGGGGGGCCATGGACATGCGTGACCCCCAACCCAGCGCCCGAGCCCACGCACCCACCTCAGGGGGCCGACCGCGCGCCGCCGCATCGCCGCCCTCCCTGCCGTCTCCGGCCCGCCCGCCGTATCGCCCTCCGCCGCCGCGACCCCTCCGCCGACCCGCGGAACGCCGCATCGCGATCGCGCCGCCACCGCTCCCCCCGAACCACCGGACCCCCCAACGCGCCGCAGCTGGAACCCAGGCACGCAGCAAGCAAAGAACCCTCCGCTTGCTCCGCTGCCTGATTTCCAACTGCCGATGAGCCAGCTCTGGCTTCCTAGGGACCCCGCAATGCACCAATGGGAGGACAGCTTTGAATTTCACCGCCTCCCATTGGTGCCTGGCCGGATAACCCCCCCCCCCCCCCCCAGTTCCCCCCTTTCCTTTTCCCCCGCCCTGCTTCCTCCGTCGCTCTGCTCGGCCCAGGTTACCCTCAACGACCCTGGACTAGCCAGGGTCGTTTCTCTTTCTTTTTTTTTTTTTTTAATATTTTTATTGAGTTTTTACAAAGGGATTACAGTATGAATGAACAGTGTAAGAACTAGAAAAACAGGAAAACTTCCCTTTCCCTTTTCCTTTCCCTTTCCCTTTCCCTTCCCCCCAACCCCTTTTCTCTGCAAACAATCCTCTCTGTGGCATGTTGCAAAGGTCTGTTAAATGGCTTGCTTCTTAGCAAAGTGATGCGCCGGCAAGTCTTCTAGGTCCAGTAAGAATTCAGCATCCTTCCATGGGTCCCTGCGGCAATCCAATACAGGGAGTAA
Source organism: Rhinatrema bivittatum (assembly GCF_901001135.1). NCBI lineage: Eukaryota > Metazoa > Chordata > Amphibia > Gymnophiona > Rhinatrematidae > Rhinatrema > Rhinatrema bivittatum. Next base: position 167,842,315 of record NC_042616.1, on the reverse strand, counting down.
GGTATTCTGTGAAAGGCTTCCACGTTCGGGAAACAAGTACAGACCTCTTTGGCATAAGCAGTGTAAGAATAGCGTGCTCCATGGAGCATAGGCTGACCATTTTACGAAACCAATGGTCCGCACTGGGGCTTTCTGGGCTTAACCATTGTGTCAGAATAATCTGTTTTCCCACAACTCCTGCCTTGGATATAAATGTTCGTGTGGATACAGGGATTGGCCCTGGTATAGAGCTAACAACCCCAAATAACCAAAGGTTAGGGTCTAGTGGGAGTGGCACCTTCAATATCTTAGAGCAAAAAAGGCCCACTCTCCTCCAGAACTGTGAGACCTGCGCACAGTCCCAAAAGCAATGAAAGTAAGTGCCCGTACTGTGTTTGCATTTAGGATAGCAAGGGTCGTGGGTTAATTTCATATGGTGAGCTCGTTGCGGCGTAATGAAGTATTGCCAAAGAAATTTGTAATTTGCTTCTTGTAAAGAGACATTTTCAGACAACTCCGGTAACTCCCGAAAACATTGTACAAATTCTGCATATGTTAAAGAAAACAAAGCCCATGTCTGTCATCTAGTAAATAAATGCTGAAGAAATTGTGGTTCGACCAATTTCAAAAAAGCTTTATAATAATGGGAGATCACAGCTTTAAAACGTGTCCCCTGCTGTATAGTAGCTCTAAGCGTTTGTATGTCGGAGGTCTCTACTAAAAAGGGCTTCTGAGAGTGAATAAAATGATCCACTTGTACGTAAGCAAACGCATCTGCTGCTGGTAATGCGAACCGCTGTTGTAAATTATGAAAAGAGAGTAAACTCCAAGTTGTACTATCATAGAAATCAGAAATGTAGATGAGACCTAAGTGTTGCCAACGCTGGAAAACCCCCACTCTCCTTCCTGGGTTGGGGAAACAAGTCATTACTGGTGATACTTATAAGGGTAGTGAGGGTACCAGGCATCCTTCCCAATTTACCATCATTATGTTCTTAATGAGCTCAAGAAAAAGAGGGGGACTAAATAGGAGGAGGGGAAACCAGGATCTCCCAAACAGCAGTCAAAGGCAGGTAGGGAGAAGAATCAAAATATGTTGTTTTTTACTGCCATCTACTGGAAATTTACATATTTTTTTTTAAATAAATCTGAGACCAGCCCACTGGTGATGACCTGTAGGTGGCAGGAGTACAAAAAGGTAGGATCTTTCTTGGTTTTCGTTTCCAGAAATACTTCTTTATGGTTCTTGGTTTTAATCCGGGTTAAGGGTGAAACAATATCTGTTGCTGACCCATGTGCACAGCAGCAACAATATGTAACCCACTTTAGTAAAAAAAAAGAGGATGACACTGGAAAACTGCCAATTGGGTGCTGTCTCTTTAAGGGCTGTAAGCAGACAGCCCAGCTGTTGTCAGCTTGGAGCATGTGCAAACAGATCATTGCTTCCTGAACAAGATGGAGGACATTATCTGCTCTGCCCTGAAACTAAAGAAAATTGTCTGTTTTAATTAAGGTAAAGGAAAAAATCCATTCGTATGTGCATTCATGTGAATTGTATTGTAGTTAGCTATGATTATTTAGGAGCCTTGTAATGGAGTTTCATTATTATTTTGCCTGTATAATGGTACAAATTGTTAGGATTTAAACATGTGCAAACAGATCATTGCTTCCTGAGCAAGTCGGAGGAAGTTCTCTGCTCTGAAACTAAAGAAAATAGTCTGTTTTAATTAAGGATCTGTGCTGTGAAGGATTAGTCGTTTGAACTGCCAGAGATTGAGGGTTCCCCTTGTAAGGAGGGTTCAGCTGTTAGGACCAGAAGAAGAGCTGGCTTCATCTTCCCCCCCCCCCCCCCCCCTTCAGCATTCAAACGGCTTCACAGTAGGACACAAGCTGGGACTTTGAAATAAATGCAAAGACTGTGTAAAGATTGGAGATAGCTGCCGAATTATCACCAGTTGAAATCTTTGAGCAGTATTTCATGTCTAAGCAACTACAGTGTGCATGTGTTGCAGAGTGAGCAGAAAGATTAAGTATGCTAATTATTCAGTAAAGTTTAATACTGTTATATGCTAATGGGGTGTGTAACTTCATTATTGGTGCTGGGCTATCAGTCTCTACAGCCTTAACCTTGTATAATCTGGTTAACCCCGAAGTAATAAACTACAAGAAACCAGTGTCACACATATATTACAAGGTTACAAATAGCAACAACAATATGTATGAAATTGAGCTGAGAATTGTCTTCAGCCAGAATGTAAACTAGCGCCTTATTAATGACTTGAAAATGCCTTGTTGTACCCTCTCTTATAATAACAATAAAAACAGTCTGTTTTGTTTCCTTAGAAAATGTAACCTCTGAACTCTTGCCGTATACTTGGAAATTGCAGTGTTATGATGTAACAGTATCAGGCTTGTTCTTCCCTCCTGTATAAGTTTTGTGTTTGCTTTTCCCTATTAGGATGTTTACGGTTCCCACCTGGTAGGGAGTGATCTCTGCCTGATCAGCAGCTCCGTTCCTCACTCTCTTTCCTGACTGTTGGCTTTTCTCTCTTCCGCTGGTGAGTGTCTGTGGTTCTTATTAACCTACACTAGTATTCTGGCAGGATTCGGTAAACCTGCAAACCCCCTTTATGATGATTTCTTTTTCTCTGCTCATGCACACTGCTCTATTGGGATATTATTACTGATGAATCGGTGATGGGAGAGGATGCTGGATACAAGCATTAACTGATTCAGTTTATTTTTGTGAGATTTTAAACGGGTGCAGTCTTTAGTTCGTCCGATTCCTTCTCGAGAATGGTTATTATACAGAAATGCCCGATTAGATTCAGAAAACTATTGGCTTGAAAGGTTTGTACTTGTGTTGCTATGGTAATGATTAAGATAGAAAGGGAAACAAAATAGTAATGGTAATAAAATTACAGGATACAGAAAGGACCATAACAAGAACAGCTCCTGGGTTCGCTGGTCCATATTATCTGTGGTTGGATAACATTTTTGGCTTGAAGGCAGGATACAGTGTTTTGCTGCTGTAGCTGCACTGAAGAACCATGGCACTGTTCTGGAACTTGAAAGGAAGTTTGGGACAGGTATCATATTGGTTCTGTTATTCCCATATGGCAGAAAAAAAACCAGAGTTTACAATGTAGACACATTACTTAGTGTGGTTGATTCCTTGCTCCCTTTAAAAAAAAAAAAATTGTAATCACTATTGGAACATTTTTTATTTCTAATGCAATGCCGTGAGAGTATAGTAACTTACAGTGCAATCAAGATTTATGATAAATAATGCAGCATAAAATGAAATGAGGAAGAATTTCCTCATGGGGGACAGTAATTAAACTGCCTACATTGGTATATGGGGTTTGCACCAGAAATCAGGTCAAAAGTATGTGCTTACTTTTGGTTTGATCATTGTTGTAGGAAAAAGTACCCGCAGAGATTTGCACCTTTTTTTTTTCCTGTGGGTCTTTTCTAGGCTAAATAACGCACACTGTTTTGAAAATCCAAAACAAGTGTTGCTGCCTCAGCCCTAATCGTGCCCCTGGGAAAGCTGCTGCTGTGTGTAGGTAAAAGTATGTGTGTTGTAGAAGAACCTGCTCATTTTTAGCCGCAATGAAGGTGGGCAATTTTCAAAAAGCCCATTTCCATAGGTAAAACAGTGGCTTTAAAAATTGCCCTATGGTCTCTTGTGCCTCTTGTAGTCTATAGTTACTGTCACTAATGCTAATTTAAATACTGTTTTCTTCCTTTCGGGATGCTTCTGCATATAGTGTGATCACTCAACTGAGCCCTCGGATATCCAGAATGCCATTGTTGTGTGATGGGTGAACCTAGTATTCTCAGAGGACAAGCAGGATGGTAGTCTTCACACATGGGTGACATCATCAGATGTTTCTGGAAACTTTGACTAGGCACACTGAGAATGCCCAGCATGCCCTATACTGCGCGTCCCTGCAGGGTCCCTCTTCAGTCTCTTTTTTTTTTTTTTTTTTTTTTCCACGGAGCTATGAGCGTTGCGGTTTGTTTGAGCTCTAAAACTTTTGGCTTTTTGCCTTGTGGAGAATGTTGTTTTTGAGGTTTGTTTTTTTTCGGTCAAGGGGACTGGCTATGCTTCCTTGACCTAAAGGATGCATACGCCCATATCGATATCTTTCCCGGTCACAGGAAGTATCTCTGATTTGTGGTGTGGAAACATCACTTCTAGTACCGGGTGTTGCCGTTCGGGCTTGCGTCCGCTGCACGGGTCATCATAAAATGCCTGGCTGTGGTGGCAGTGCACTGCCGCAGACTAGGAGTGCATGTTTTTCTATATCTGGACGATTGGCTGGTCAAGAGCATGTCTCAGTCAGGGACCAACTGGTCCGTGTGCTTGACCATTCAGATGCTGGAGTCACTAGGGTTTGTTCTCAACCACCCAAAGTCCCATCTCAGACCATCACCTTAATTGGACTTCATTGGAGCCCTGCTAGATACAGCTCAAGCCAGGGCCTTTCTGCCGTGCTAGAGGGCCATCGTTCTGGCAACCATTGCAACAGAGGTGCAACAGAGCCAGCAGGTATCAGCTTGGCACATGTTGAGACTGTTTGGTCGCATGGCCGCGACCGTCCATGTCACTCCCTTGGCATGCTTACACATGTGCAAAGCCCAGTGGACCCTGAGGTCGCAGTGGCATCAAGCAACTCAGAGCCTCAAGGATCTGAGTCACTCCGTCTCTCTGGGAATCTTTGTCCTGGTAGTGGGTACTCTCCAATTTGGAACGGGGGATTTCCTTTCGGAGTCTCTCTACTCAAATTGTGCTATCCATGGATTCATCTACCCTAGGGTGCGGAGCTCATGTAGATGTGCTTGGCACCCAAGGACTGTGGTCCGCTCAGCAGTGTTCTTGTCAAATCAACTTCTGGAGCTTATGGCGATCAGGTAGGCGCTATGGACTTTCAGAGATACGCTGTCCAACAAAATTGACTTGATCCAGACTGACAACCAAGAAACCAATTTGTATGTCAATGAGCAGGGAGGCACGAGATTGTACCTTCTGTGTCAGGAAGCGGTCCAGATCTGGTTCTGGGCCCTGGCCCATGGAATGATGCTCAGGGCCATGTACCTGGCCGAACAGGCTGAGTCGAGCCTTCAGACTCCATGAGTGGTCCCTGGACCCAGGGGGTAGAGAATCGGATTTTCTACCTCTGGGGAAGCTCAGATGTAGATCTGTTTGTGTCCCCCTCAACTGGAAAGTGCCTCGGTTCTGCTCCCTGTCCAGGTTAGATGGCAAAACAGCCTCTGACGCTCTTGCCCATCATTGGGGCAAGGGTCTTCTGTATATATATATCCACAGATTCCTTTAATGACAAAGATTCTCTTGAAGCTTCGCGAGGACAGAGGAACCATGATCCTCATAGCCCCTTATTGGCTGAGACTGGAGTTGTCCGTCTGGAAACTGATAAGTCTGGGGACTTCCCCAAATCTCATCATGCAAAATCAGGGCAGGCTGCAGCATCTCAACCTCCAGGCCCTGTCGCTCACAGCCTGGATATTGAGAGGTTAATTCTGCAACCACTTGATCTTTCTGAGGATGTGTCTCGGGTCCTGGTGGCTTCCAGAAATTTTTCTACTAGAAATTCCAATGGACTAAAGTGGAGGAGGTTTTCTCTGTGGTGTGACTAGAAGGCCCTAGATCTGTTCTCCTGCCCTACACAAAAACTGCTTGACTACCTTCTACACCTTTCAGAGGATGACTTCAAAACCAACTCTGTAAGAGTTCATCTTAGTGCAACTGGCACATAACACCTCGTGTAGATGGTACGCCTATCTAGGTACAGCCTATAGTTGTATGTTTCATGCAGGACCTGCTTCAGTTGAAGCCTCCCCTAAGGCCTCTCGCTGTATCTTGGGACCTCAACGTGATGGCTCAGCTAATGAAAGCTCTTTTTGAGCTGCTACGCACCTGTGACCTGAAATACCTGATTTAGAAGGTGATATTTTTGGTGGCGGTCGCTTCAGTGTGCAGGGTCAGCGAGCTCCAGGTCTTAGTCTAAAGTGGATAAGTCACTATCATAACATGGTGGTCTTGTATATGCACCCTAAATTCCTGCCTAAGATGGTTATGGATTTCCAGCTTAACCAGTCAATAGTCCTGCCAATTTTCTTTCCCAGGCCACATTCGCATCAAGGCGAATGAGCACTGCACAGTTTGGACTGCAAGTGAGCCTTAGCCTTCTACCTGGAGCGGGCAGAAGCCCATAGACAGTCCACCCAACTTTTTATTTCTTTTGATAGCAATAGGTTGGGCGTTACCATTGCCAAACAGACAGTATCCAGTTAGCTAACAGATTGCATCATCTTCTGTTATATGCAGGCGAGACTGCATCTTGGGGTCATGTCAGAGCTCATTCTGTCAGAGCCATGGCAGTATCAGTTGCCCACTAGTGAGCATTTCCCATGGAGAAGATCTGCAAGGCTGCAACGTGGAGTTCTCTCCACACATTCACATCACATTACTGTCTGGATAGGGATGGCTGACGCGACAGTAGGTTCAGCCAGTCTGTCCTCTGGAACCTGTTTGAGGTGTGGAACCCAACTCTCTCAACCTACGGCACGTTGTTTGGGTTCAGGCTGTCCTACCCTCTATTACCAACAGCACCAATGGTGTTGTGCCCGTTGACACCTGTTTAGGTGTCTGTTGGTTCCCTTTTTGTGTTGGGGAGCAGCCTCTAGCTAGGGATTCACTCATGTATGAGGGCGGTCATCCTGCTTGTCCTCTGAGAAAGCAAAGTTGTTTACCTGTAACGGGTATTCTCAGAGGACAGCAGAATGTTAGTTCTCATGAAACCCGCCCACCACCCTGTGGAGTTGGGTTTCTCTTTTTATTTTATGTTAGTGTAATTCTATGTTACGATACTAAAGAAGGACCTTGTGTGGACACGTGGTATAGGACATTTTGGTCATGCTCATCGGGCTCCATCTGATGCTGTCACCCATGTCTGAGGACTAACATCCTGCTGTCCTCGGAGAACGTCTGTTACAGGTAAACAGCGCTGCTTTTCATTGCCTTTTATTCATTTCAGCTTTGTCAATCTGCAGATTACTTTGTTAGGTCCATGTATGAGGCAGGAGTTCATCGTATTGATTACAGTTTTGGGAAAGGGACAGGGATAGACATTTTTACTTAACATAAAAAAGGGAAATAGAAAATCTTTCCATTTTTAGTGGGTTATTTATTCATTTTAAAGCATTTGTTACCTGCATGTTCCAATGTTCAAGGTGGGGTACATAAAAAATTTCATAACCAACAATCAAATACATACATTACAAAGGTTTGGCTCTATAAGTTTGCCAAGTTTCCCTAAATTTCATTGATATTCCCTATACGGAATAGCTGTTTTATCTTCCCCTAGTCTTCAGGCTAGAATTCCAGGTTGAATCCTGCACATGAAACATTTATACCCTTATTGTGACCCAAAAGCTTGTTTAAAGAAAAAGGTCCTTAATTGCCTCCTAAGGATTGGATACATACTTTATTTGATAAATATTCTGCCTCAGGCAATTTGAAGCGGACTGCATTCAGGTACTGTAGGTATTAGCCAGTCCCCAGAGGGCTTACAATCTAAAATTAAGAAATATTATTGTTAGCAATACAGTACTGGGGATTTGGAACCTAAAGTAATCTTATCACATAAAGAATTAAGTCTTTTGTATGTGTAATTCCACTGCCAAATTATCTTCCATTCTAGAAACACAAAACTAAATTGCATTTTTACTAGGACTGGCTTAAAAATGAACAATGTATGGGCCTCATTTTCTAAAGTATCGCAGGCCTGTGATACTTTAGGTAATGAGGGGTGGGGGGGGGGGGGGCGACCCGGGGGGCGGGCCTGCGCTAGCGGGCAGTGATCGCACCGCAGCGGTGCGATCGCTGCCGGTTTCGCACTCAATAGTGCCACCATAGAAGGTGTAGCTATTGGGCACGAACTTGGACGTGAAAAGGCCCTTACCTTTTCGCCGTCCGCGGCATCTTCGTGGAGTCGGCCTCGGTGATGCCCTGACAACTCCTCTTCCGGGGCCGACTCCGCCCCCCTCCTGGAATCACATGCGATAAGGGACTTTTTGCGTGCGAAATGTCCCTTGCTGCGTGCGAGCCACTTGGAAAATGAGGCCCTATGTTCCAAAAACACCGTATATCAAATATGTTCATAAAACATATTTGTATTTGATGGAAGAATTTTAGGTGTTTAAATTTGGAAACTGTACTCTCTATTTTCAATAAAATAAAAAAGTTTTCCTAAAAATTTGACGCTTAATTTTACTCCTCATGGTATTCCAATAAAAACTTATTGGGGCAAACACTTTCACCTGCCTGGACAATATATATTTTCTGTCATGACAGATGCCTTTAATTAAAAAAATAAACAGTTTTTTTTTGTTGTTGTCCTGGCAGTTCCTTTTGCTCAGTTGTGCTTCCAGCTCAATCTGAACTGGTTTCTACATTGGGCCACTGCACTATGAGCCTTCATTTCAAACCCTCCAGAATTTTTTTACCCATTTATATTAAGGATGTAAATATCATTTAAAACGTTAACTGTTTATATTATCGAAAGTTAAGTGTTAAATGATATATACCGTAAGTGGAAGAGCTCCCTGAGACTAGCTGTAACTAGTTTCCTGTCCGTCCGTCCTCACTTCGGTTTGCCCACATGCTTCCTGGGCTAGCCAGTAGCAGCCCAGCATGCCCCAGTGTGGGGAGTTGTGCAGCATACTGAGAGAGAGAACCCTGAAGTCAGCTGCAGGTTGTCATGAGCACGTCGCTGGCTCCTGCTGCCAAACATTACACATTTAAATGACTAAACGGTAAGACTTTGCTTACTGCTTAATACTTTTAGGGGTAAATATTCAGCTGCTAAGCGGCTAGTTAAGTTAGTCGAATACCCATATCCGGCTAACTTAACCAGGATATTCAGTGGCACAGCCAAGTCGCTGAACATACCTTGATAAGTTACAGTTAGCTGGATATGTGGTATCCAGCTAACTTTAGACCTTCCCTATGGCATGACTAGAGTTAGCCAGTTAAGTTAATTGGCTAACTCTGAATATTAGAGATAGCTGGTTAACTTAACCGGCTAACTCAGCTCCTTTCCGGAATGCCTACCTCCTGCTCCAGGAATGCCCCTGACTTATCCGGATAATGAATTTTGTGGCTAGAATTTAGCCGGGTAAGCATTTTAAAAAAAAATGTGGCTAAGACATTTAGATGAATAACTTTCCCATTATCTATCTAAATGGCTTTTGAATATGTACCCCTTAATATTTTACATCCCTATTTTATATGCTCTTTCCACATTAGGGTGTCCGCTGACAAATCACTAGAATATAGGACATCTATTTGTAAAAGTTATAGCAAACATTTTCACATGTGAAAGATCAACATTCCTCTGCCTCCCTTCTTCCTTGGCAGTCAGATCAGTAGCTGTGGTGGCTGGCCGGCACTGGGAGGGCACAGTAATCATGCACTCCCAGTCCCTGTGGCTGCTCGTCCTCAGCTCCTTTACTTCCTGACTACAACGGAAGTGTGCATCATGGAGGAGGAGCAGCCAGGGGAACAGGAAATACATTTGGCCTGATTTTAAGTGGCCTGCGCGTGTAAAAAAACAGGGGTTATGCGCGTGGCTGGGCCTTGTGCACGCCATGTGCATTTTAAAAGGGGCCCGGCCGCGCGTGTAACTCCTGTTACGTGCACAAGAGCTAGGCCTCGGCAAAGGGGCAGTCCGGGGGATGGGGTGGTCCGCAGGGCGGGGCTGGAGGTGACTGGTACAGCAGCCATTTGCTGCTATGCTGGGGGATCGCGCGCCAGCAGGGTGCCGGCGTGCGCAATTTGCTACTGCTCCTTTGGAGGAGCAAAAGGTAAATTTAAAAAAATTGGGGTAGCTAGGATAGGGAGAGGGGAAGTGAGGTTAGGGTAGGGGGTAGGGAAGGCTGGCGATGCATCACTACGCGATTTTTGCTGAAGTGTGCCCTCCCCTTCTGCGCGCTGCCCCCGATTTTATAACATGCACGCACTGGCGTGTGCATTTTATAAAATCGTGCGTCCACGTGTGTGCACTGGATAGCGCGCGCATTTTTTTTTTTTTTAAATCTACCCCAAAGTCTATTTCTTGCACAGAGCGGCAGTTACTACCCTTAATAGAAACATGGGGTAACCTGGCATGGAGCAGCATTTACTACCATGGGAAGCTTGCTGGGCAGAATAGATGGACCATTTGGTCTTTTTCTGCTGTCATTGCTATGTTATGTATTTTTGCATGCTCACCCTACTGGGCTGCCACTGTTCTGCCTCCTCCCCTCCCTCCCCCAAAATGAGAGGAACTTGAAGGAGAGGAGGAGTGAAGAGCTATCTGGGAGTGAGGTGATGGCGAGGAATCTGCGGAGAAAGGGGAAAGAAGGGAAGGTAGATCTAGGAGTTAAAGGAGGAGCTGCTGCAGTTGGGCTCTGGTGCTGCCACTGAGTCACAGAAGAGAGGCTAGAGGTGGAATGAGGAAGAGACGAAAGAGGGGAAAAAGGCTTTTGGGGAAGAAAAGAGGTTGGATGGGAAAGGAGAGAAGAAAAAAAATTTGATTAAAAAAAACAAGCTGGCCCACATTTTTTGAGCTCCGGTTAGAGATTCAGGTGCTTCAGGCTTGGTACTGTTGCTATTGTAACCTATTTCAAATGTTTGCTTTTAAACTTGGTCTTTTTTTTTTAGATTGTGCTTATATTCTTCTTCTTCTTTTTTTTTTTTTAAAGGCACTGCCACGTCAGCATGGCACTAAAAGGACTGTCAACAACTTGTCTACTTCTGCATGGCATGAAATGTTCTTGGCCAATGAAACTCTTGACCGAGGCACTGCTTAGGCCAATGCCATGCAGACTGTACAGTGGGAAGCTGAAGGTTGCTGTTGCAGGGTTAACCAAAGAGAATAAGAGTTTAGTGAATTGTCTGCAGTGCATGGGGGTGGACATTGAAAGGGCAAGGAGAAGGCAACCCGGAGTTCTGAAAAAGATGATCACCCACGAGCAGAGCGTCGCTCAGTTTCTGCAGAGCAAAGGGGCTGCTGGAGAAACAGTTGCCAGCATCATCTCAAGATATCCACGTGCCATCACACGCACCTATGAACACCTGCAAAAAAAATGGGAGATTTGGAAAAGTATTTTAAAGACAGATTCTGAAATCATAAGGATCGTGGAACGCTCCCCTGAATCCTTTTTCCGTTCCAGCAACACCACCAACCTGGAGGAAAATATCAAGTTCCTCTCTTCACTCGGTCTGACGCCCAGTGATCTGTGTCGTTTGTTATCCAGAGCTCCTCGGACGTTCTCCAATCGGTCTGAGTTGAACAGGCAGATGGTAGAGCTTTTGCAGGATGTGTATTTTTCTTTAGGCGGTGACAGACCAGAAGAGTTTGTGAAGCAGGTCCTCAGTAAAAATGTTTTCCTCCTTATTCGAAGCACCAAGCGGGTGAAGGCTAATATCGAGTTCCTGCAGACAGGTCTTGGGCTGAAAGATAAAGACCTGCTGGCCCTTCTGCAGGGGCATGGTGCTGACATTTTGGACCTTTCTCATGAGTACATCAAAAGAAACTTTGCAAGCGCTAAACAAAAGCTGCAGTCTTTGGGGTGCACAGACAGTGAGGTCACTAGCTTTTTCATAAGCTATCCACCTGTGCTCTATCTCTCACCCAAGAACTTCATTGATAAAATAGATTACCTCTTAAGAGCGAAAATTGATATTAAGCAAGTACTTGAAAAACCCAGAGTCATGGATGTAAGTGTCGCTACCATAATAAGTAGAGTCAAGGAACTTGAAAAGATTGATTATAGTTTCCAAGCATGTGGCATTGGCATTCTGGACTTAAGTGCAAAAAGATTTGAAGCTAAATTGAACAAATTGACTACATGATCTTTGTCTTAATTGATAATAAAACTGATGCTAAAATATAGTACATTTTCTTAAAGGATGTTGAAATTTTTTGTTGGTTTGAAAGTTGTACTTACAACTGACCTCAAATAGACTAATAATGTATAGAATGTTTATTTTCTCTGTATACCTTATTTTGTGTTGCAGTTGTCGTCTTCTTGTTGTTTTAAGATCATTCCACTACATAGAAAGTATTACTACACTAGGTTGTTGCCATCCCTTAACAAACTGAACTAATAAAGAAAGAAGTGGATCATTTGTGCCTGTGTTTGGCCTTCTACAAGTTGGATTAAAATGAACTGGTCAACCAATTGAATATGTGCCCTGTGAATGAACTTGTACATTTTATTTTATTGCCTCTTTTTGAGTGGCAGCCCACTAAATGTTCATTTGTTTGTATAGACAGCACTGTACATGCTTGAAGTTGACAGGTTTACCTTCTGGGATTTGGAAAGATGTAATTAATATATGGACCCTTAAAAGAGCATCAGCAGCTGGAATTAATTTTCAGATTCATGAAAGGGGTCAACAAACCAACAAGGCTCTACCCTTCAGCAGATGTCCATGTCCCAGTCCTGTCAGTGTTTCATCGGAAGCACACAGGAGTAACCAGTTTGGAAAGCTGTACTCTGGAGTGCACACACTTTTTTTTCCAAAGGTGTGCTTTACTTCCAGTAGTTATTTTTAAGTTATATTCATCCTGTCAGCCCCTCCTTTCCCCCTTAGAGACAATCCCTCTCTCATTGCCCTAGTTGATCTCCATCCCTCCCTTTCTGCCCACTGGTAATCAAGCCAGCAGGAGAAGAGCTACATTTTCCGCTTCTCAAGTTTAGAACCCAAGTTATGTTTTGAACCATGTTGTGTGTGTGTGTAAGATACACCCATATGCTTTGCATATGGGTGTATCTTACTGGCCTAGCAGCCAGGCACCTGTTAATCTTTGCCCAGTAAAGCTCTTCTTCAGTGCAAAAGAGATTAATGCAGGTCTGTGAGTTTGCTGGGCTCTCTCCTGCACGGGGCCATGAAAATGGTTGCTGTCTTATACCTAAACGCACAGTTCTTTACACATGCAAACAGCCTTAAAAACTAACACATAATATATGCAGCCTGTAATAGTTTAACCCTTAAGAAAAAAAATTTCAAGATGTAAATGCTCTTTCCCAATAAGTCCAATTTACAACCAACATAAGAATGTTCTGCAGTCAGTACTCCTGACAGATTTACTCAAGTTTTTGCTTTCCTATCTATCTATCTATCTATCTATCTACTTTTTGGGGAATTACTTCACAAACAATCTCCTCTGAGGGATTCACCCTGGAAGAAGATTAATAATTGCTCTTTTAGCTAATCTTTCCTGTTTCTTTTTCAAAATATTTTTTATTGAGAAAAGTGACATAATGACAATGAACATGTGTAGTGTAGGCAACTCACAGTAAACAGCCACTATATTTTTATTTACTTTAAACACCCCTAACAACCCCAATCTTCAATCAAACCACCTTATGAACCCCCATGCACATCTTCCAGTCATACTTCAATCGCACACGCACACTTTTTCAATGATCCAAGCCACCCTACCTCCACCAAATATACCACCCTGTATACCAGTCCATTTCCAGCCAGGACTCGCTTTGGCACACAGTAGGAAAGAAAAGAATCAAACAGTACACCCACACCTACTTGTATATAAAAAGGAGAAGATGAAATACCCCTGTATGTCAAATTTCCGGTATAGATATGTAAAAGGATTGACACAGTTTCTAATGCTTGCCTTTAATACTTTTTCACAACACTAGTGACTAGTTGCCAAGAAACCAGTCCTCAAATACATGACCTTTACAAACTCAGAATTGTAATATAAATACTAACCTTTACTAACTCACAAAATTAATCCAAAGTCTATCAACCCAAACACAATTCTTTACACTTGCAAACAAATACTAATCTATACTAGCTCATAAAATTAATCCAAAGTCTTGGGCCGCTAAACACACAATTCACTACACTTTGTAAATAAATATAAACTTTTGCTACTTCACAAAATAAATCCAAAGTTTATTTTCCCTGTCCTCCTCCTCCCTCCATCTTCTCTCCCTTTCTCATGTGCCCTGTGAAATTCCCACGTTACTTCCATCAAGTTTGCCTTCATTCATGGCCTTTTTTTCTCCTACTCTTCATCTTCTCACCTTGACGGAGACTTGGCTTTTTCCTGAGAACTCTGCTTCAGTTGCTGCTTTCCGTCATGGAGGTTATCTTTTCTTCTATACACAATGGTGGTGTTGGACTGATGTTCTCTTCCTCTTGTAGGTTTCAGCCCCTTTCTCTACCTCAATCCAATTCCATTTTTTCCTTTGAGGCCCATTTCTTCCATCTATTCACCCCACCACCTCTCCAGGTAGCTGTTGTTTATCAACCCCCTGATAAATACCCATTTCTTCTTTTTCACCTATGTTCACTCCTGGCCTTCTTTCTTGAGCCATTTTCCCCTTCTTCAGTTGCCTTGCTATTGGGAACTCCTCTGACTCTTATGCCTCAAAGATCATTGCCTTGACCTCCAATTCTGCTCTACTACCCCTACTCACTAGCATAGCTACTGCCTTGAACTAGTCCTTTTTCCAATTCCTGTCTCTCCGACTTCTCCACATCAGTTCTTTCCTTCTCAGGACATTTGCTGGCCTGAAGCTACCGGGTATGCAAACTGTGCAGTTGCACAGGGTGGCACACATGGATGGGGAAGCAATGGCAGAAGAGAGGAAGAAGCTCAGCAGGTTCTCCATGGCCCAAGAAAGGAAGGGGAGAGCAAGAGGCTGAGGCTGCTGCCAATGGACCCCATCCCACTGGCAACTGAAGAAATAAGAAGGGAGATACCCAGGCTGCCACTAGTGGATTCCATCCCATCCCACCGATGGCCAAAGAAATAAGAAAAGAGAGAGGCTCGAAAGGCAGCTGGTGGACTGCATCTCAGAGGTGGCTGAAGAAATAAGAGAGAGACCCAGGTTGTTGCCAGTGGACCCCATCCCATCAACAGCCGAAGAAATTGAGAGCGAGGCCCAGATGGCGGCTGGTTGACCCATCCCACTGGCAGCTGAAAAAACATATATAGAGAGAGGCCTGTGCGTAAGTGAATCAGCATGCTTATCTGTGTGTGAAAGTTAGAGTATGTGTGTGTCAGAGCATGTGTTGAGAGAGAGGGCATATGTGTGTTTGTGTGTCAATGAAAGCATATGAGAGAGCTGGAGTGTTTGTGGGTGTCAGTAAAAATGGGAGTGAGAGCATGTGTGATAGTGGGGAGTGTATGTGTGTCAGAGCATATGTGAGTGAGACTGTGTGTGTCAAGAAGGGCATACGTGAAAGACAGGAGGAGTATGTGTGTGTTAGATCCGTTGTGAGGGAGTGTGAATGTGTGTGTATGTTGATGAGAGTTGGAGTGTATGTGTTGTTCAATGAGAACATGTGTGTCGGGGTATGTGTGAGAGAGAGGAAATATGTGCGTCTCAGAGCATGTGTGTGTGGTCAGTGAATCGTGTGAGTGACAAATGGAGTGTGTGTGCCAGTGAGATCATGTGTGGGAGGTAATGTGTCTGAGACAGCATGTATGAGAGAAAGTGTATGTGTAAGAGAACATGGTTGAGAGAGGGGAGTGTATGTGTAAAAGTGCATGTGTGTGTGTGAGAATTTATTGCTGTGTTTGCTGCTGACACTCTGTTGCCTGTTCCAGTCGCTCTGCCAAGCCACTGGTTCAAGCTATTTTTCTTCTCTCTCCAGGTATGTGGAGTTTGGTCTTCCTTGCTTCTCCCGGTAACATTGGGTTGCCCGCCACCCTTGACATCATGTGGTGATCCCCATTAATTGCTTGCAGTGACGCCAGAGCTCTCATTGCTGTGTTTGTTACAGACACTTTGTTGCCCTGCACTGCTTGCTGTTGCTTACCTGCTCCAATTGCTCTGCCAAGCCGCTGGTTTGAGTAGCTTTTCCTCTCTCCCCAGGTGTGTGGTGTTTGGACTTGCCTGCTCCTGGTGACGTTGGGTTACCCTGCCCCCTTGCTGATGTCATGTGGGGGTCTGCGACGCCAGAGGAGTTGTGCACCAGTGGTGCAAGCAACTAAGGGGCATGCTCCTTCGTGCGCCAGAGTATGTCTGAAGAAATATGAGCCCTTGGTGGCTTTCTGTGTTTGCCAGTGATGTTGGGAAGGTTAAAAATGTTTTTAATTTTGATTTTAATATTTGGGTCAGTTGGGGAAGCTTTTGTTTTTTTGTAGTATATATTGTGTTAATGTATGGTTCTATAATTCATCCACATGCTCCAATGGAAAAGAATGTCCCTGTGATTTTAGAAAGAGGCTGCTATGATGATTTACGCTCAAATCGTTTTCCTCAGTTTAAGGAAAATAGATAAGGTCTATTAATGTTAAAATCAATTACAAGCTTGACCTTCTGGCCCCATGTCCAACTGCCACTAGCCTTTCAATACTCCTGATTAACGCCCAAGCTATCCGCAAAAAAATAACAATATTGTGTGACCAATGGCAAAGTAACCAGATATACTTTATATACTGAATTGTGGCTCTTGCCATCTGATACAGTTTTGATGAACCAGTTCTGCCTCTTGAACTATGACATCTTTTCAAAACCTCAATTGGCTAAGATTTGGGGAGGTCTTTTAGTTGTTGCTAAATCCTCACTGCAGTTATCCCTGGTACCCACTGAAGATGCCTCCCCTACTGAGACATTTTTCCTTAATTCCTTGCAGAAATGGCGCATGCTCTTACAGGTACCTTTTAAAAGGAGGGCACGTGCACTCATAAATGCACGTATTGGGCATGCGAGCAAAGATATGCTTAATTTTATATCGTGCGTGCAAGCACACGAACATCATTTTAAATATCCCTACTGCACGTATGTGTGAAATCTTTTCATGCTTACAACCATGGCGGGGGGGAGAGAGAGAGAGAGCAGCTCTGTTAGTGATATATAGTGTCAGATTGTCTCTCTAAGTGGGGCACGTTCAACTGTGTTTTTTTTGGGGGGGGGGGGGTGTTATAAGGGTCTACAGACCCTTGTGCCCTAGGTAGACCAGTGTAACACCAAATCCCCCAAAAACCCCTGCATTGAAAGTGCCCCTCTTACAGTGGGAAATATATAGAGTGTCAGATTCTCTCTGTTCCCCCTCCCCCCAATCCCTCTGGCAGTAACAGGGTGCGCGTTACCACGTTCAGCCTTGCAAAACTCAGGGCTTACATGCATAAGTCTTGGCCCCACCCCGGAACGCCCATGCCTGCCCCTTTTCTGCCTCCTTAACGTGTGCATAGGCATGCATGTGTGTACTTCCTGGCTTCTTAAAATTTGCTTTGCTCATGTGTGTGTGGGACCATTTTTGTGCGAGCAATCCATTTAAAATCTACCTGTCATTATACTGCCCACACAGTGCATTGGCTACTAACCTCTCTAAGTTCATCAATTCTCTACTTGCCAGTAAGGCTGACTTAAAGAATACTAGATGATTTCAATCTTCATGTCGATGCTCTGCCCCTTTCAGCAATCTGTATGGAATTGCTGACTTCCATGCAAGCACTGGGCTGGTCTTAGCTTGTTGACATGCCAACACAAAGCAAGGCAATCCGTTGGACCTAGTCTCTGTGTGCAACATCTGGCTACACAAGGAAGCCATCACTTGTGCTTGTATGATGTACCTGGTCAGACCTCTGTTTAGTGAGTTGTCTCATAAAGCAACCATGCATGGCTTTCCATAGGATGCTTGAACCCCTTAGGATTTTAAGGTGACCCTTGATCAAACCAGACCAACTTAGAGACCAGTGGCTTCCAAATCTCCTTCAACCTAACAGATCTGATGCTAGTAGTCTTAATGCTTTAGATGCCCAGGCTCCAGTTAAAGCAATATGCCTTATGATTAAATCATTTTTATTAAAAGTTTTAACAATAAAAATAAGCAAACATATTCAACATTACACTGAGCATATTGGGTGCACTGGTAAGTTCTACCCAGTGCCCCTCATGCAGAAGAATCAGCATCCCCTTAAACAGCAGAACCCTCCTCCTCCCCCCTGCAGGGTTGGATCACCTCTAAACCATTGTCAACCGGTATATATATTCAGCTTAAGTATCTGGACCAGTCTATTAAGTCATTAAGAATGTTTCTTCGAACTTTAGGTGGCAACGATTGTAGATATACTTCTCATATATCTACTGGTCCTACAATGTGGAACTCACTTCCAGACTGTATTTGTTTAACCTCCAATCGCAGAGAATTTAAGAAACTCTTAAAAACTTATCTATTTACTCAAGCATTCAACTTACAATAATATTCCAATACCCGATTGTATTTTTGCTCTCCGAAACACCACGTTCATTTTAGTTTTTGTAATGATTATGTTATAATTTTATGTATGTATCTTCGACTATGTAAACCGCCTAGATGGCTAGATCCCTACCCTTTGTGCGGTATATAAAAAAAATTTAAATAAAAAATAAAATCATATTTGCAAGAATATTTTCCTTTTCTGCAATGTCAGTTTTTTCTGTCTACTTTTCAAACATACACATAGTACATAAGAACATAAGAGATATATGCAAGGATCCAAGCTGGCGACACATTAGGAGCAGGCGTTGAGTCGCTCCTGTTTTTCCTCGAGAAAAGTTGTTTTAATTCTTAATATGCCACCTAAAAGGAAGGGTAAAGTCAGGGTTTATCCCTCGACACCCCCTCCGATATCGGTACTTCAACAGGAGATTACCCGGTTCCAGGAGTCGAGGAGCCCTTGGAGCAGCGGTCCCAGAGAGAGGATCCCGTTCTGGAGGAGACTAGCCTGAGTCCAGAGCAAAGAGCAGCACCGAAACAAGGAACGGGGCAGGTGTTTCAACCCGACGTGCTGAGAGAGGGAACTCCTTCCAGGTTGCAGGCAGAGATGTCAATGCTGACCGCAGCTTTTCAAGCACTTTCTGCCAACTCGGTCGCCCCGGGAGAAGTGAAATCTCAGTGTGGGAATATCTGGAAGCGGACAGGGAGAAGGGGTCGCTGGGGTAAGCCCAGTGGATATTTTCCTGCCATTACCACAAGAAACTGCCCAAGCGTTTAAACCCCTAAAAATCCCAGACCGCCCCGAGACTGTGACTATGGCTGCATTATGGGACTTGATGGTGGGGGTTGCAGTAGCTGTTAATCAATTAAGTGAAAAAGTGGAGTTGTTGGCATCTCAAGGCTCCCATAATTCATCTGAATTTCAGAAGAAACGTGATCAAGTTTCAAAGAAAATTGGGAAACTGGGGGAAAAGGAGCAAGAAAATTTAAAGTTTAAAGCTGCAGTGGTTAAAGACAACCAACTCATTGCAAGAAGAGTGGAAACATTAGAAAATGCCTCTAGACACTTAAACATAAGGATATTGAATTTTCCATGAGTTTTGGGTGAAAACCTATATATTTCCTTAAAGAGATTTATGAAGGAAGTCTTTTGGTTTGAGGAAGAAAATTTACCTGCTATAAATAAATGTTTCTTTTTGCCCAAAGTAATTTCAACAGTAAATAGAGTAAATATACAGGGAAATCTAACTGAATTTTTAGAAGATTCAGCAACAGAAGTAATAAATAGGGCTATGTTACTAGTCTCGTTAATATCATTGCTGGATGTTCAATTAATAATGAAAAATTACTTTAGGAAGTTTCCTATTGTTTTCCATAATGAAAATGTAAAATGTTTTCCTGATTTGTCTTCTATCACCCAGGAAAGGCGTAGGGAATTTCTAAGTCTTCGCCAACAGGCTATTATGTTGGGGTATACTTTTAAATTAAAGTTTCCTTGTAAGTGTATCTTAAAGAAAGGAGCAGAGATCAATATATTCTTCACTTTTCAGCAATTAAAAAGTTTTCTTATATCTAAAACTCCCCTTACATCTACTCCCATCAATATGTAAAAGATAAGTGGTTGTTAGATGTCGGCCTTTGTGTTAAAGATGAATTATTTCTTTATTAGACACACTCTATAATTTCCTCCTCTGCTGGGGCTCGCGCAGCCGGCGCGGCCCACTCGGGGCAAGAGCCCGCTCACCCCGATCGGTGAGCCGTGCAGAGGAGGCACCTGCGGCAACGAGAAACAAAAATTTAAAAAGCTCCTATATCGAATAGGAGAGGGCAGGAACAAGAAACCCTGACGCCACGCGGTGAGTGCAGCCGCGCCCCCGGAACGGCAATAGGCCTATCAGAGGGCAGCTAGAAGCCCTTTAAATCTAAAATCCTCACGGCGGCGTCGCACGCCAGGCGTCGCGCGCACGAAGGAGCGCGACCTAAGGGGCCTGCCCCTTAGCGCGCCCCTTGGAGTGCCCCGAGGTGCCCCGAATAGGAGAGGTGAGTGCCCCGAGGCCCAGGGCCTACGCATTCACAAGTGACACGACATAGAACCTTTATGCCCAACTGACCTCCGGCCTCTCACGCGACTATAACACCGAAGGACGACCTGCCGAGAGAAAGAGCCGCAGCCATCCCTAGGAAACGGGGTAAGACTCTCTCCAGAATTCTTTTACACTCTCCCAAACCCAAACTCTCCCAAACCCCGACGGACCACGTGGATCGCCCCTTCTACATCTCAAAATCACAAACCCAGCATCCACCCAACAACGCCTGACTCAGACAGCTTCTCAGACAACCCCACACGCAGACAACGTTTCAGGACTCCAGCATCCACTCAACAACGCCTGACACAGACAGCTTCTCAGACAACCCCACACGCAGACAAAGTTTCAGGACTCCAGCATCCACTCAACAACGCCTGACACAGACAGCTTCTCAGACAACCCCACACGCAGACAACGTTTCAGGACTCCAGCATCCACTCAACAACGCCTGACACAGACAGCTTCTCAGACAACCCCACACGCAGACAACGTTTCAGGACTCCAGCATCCACTCAACAACGCCTGACACAGACAGCTTCTCAGACAACCCCACACGCAGACAACGTTTCAGGACTCCAGCATCCACTCAACAACGCCTGACACAGACAGCTTCTCAGACAACCCCACACGCAGACAACGTTTCAGGACTCCAGCATCCACTCAACAACTCTTGTCTCAGACAGCCTCTCAGACAACCCCACACGCAGACAACCTTTCAGGACTTCAGCATCCACGCAACAACGCCTGACTCAGACAAACAAACTCCTCAGACAACCCCACCATCTTCGCAAATGATGCCAACATTCAATACAAATCAAGCTTCCAATATGCTTCCTACCTTCCCAATCCCAATCCTATATCACTGCCTCTCTCAGAAAAGAACACCAACCAGTCAAACATACCATCGTAACCTAAAATCTCTCACACCAATCCTAATCACTCCGATAACCCAGCTCCTAGGACTTACTCTATTTACCCTATCACTATTCAATGCGCAATCCTTAACCAAAAAATCACTAATCCTCAACGACTACCTCAATGACTCTAAGCCGGACATCTGCGCAATAACGGAAACCTGGCTGAAACCCTCAGACACCGCAATAATAAACCAACTTCCAACGCAAACGTACGACATATTCTCTCTTCCCAGACTGAAAAAGAGGGGAGGAGGAATCCTCCTTGCAACTAAAAAAGACCTCAGGTTCTCACACCATCCGGTCCACTCCGACACCAAGCTTGAAATCGGCTTCTTCACATCACACCAACTTCAAATCCTTCTCATCTATGCCCCCCCAGGACTATTAGAATCTGATGTCTCACCCTTCATCGAAATAACCACTACACTCATCAACCTAGACACTCCAGCAATAATATTAGGAGATTTCAATCTCCATATAGACAACCCTTCTCCCTCACCAAGTTGCCAAACACTGCTCCTAGCCCTCTCAGCGATGGGCTTCACCCAAACGGTCAACAGTCCTACACATAAAGCAGGTCATATGCTGGACCTGATCTTTATCAACAAAGGCATAAAATCGTCCTCCCCGCCAAAAAATCTGAAGGTACCTTGGTCAGATCATTCCATGATCTCCACATCATTTCAGCTGGAAAATTCGAGTGCCCCTAATACCCCTTCACCTTCCTTTCTCTACAGGAAAGCTTGCCAATCTGATGAACTCACCAAACAATTAACCAATCACCTCACAGATATAGTCCTCTCAGATCCCAACACGGCCCTACGCTCCTGGAATGCAATCACAGAAAACATAGCCAACAAACTTTGCCCTCTAACAACTAAAAAATCACACCCAAACTCCTCCAAAAAACAACCATGGTTCACTAACGAACTCAGAAGGCTCAAACAAAATTTAAGACAAAAGGAATCCAACTGGAGAAAAACCCCAAACGCCAACACACTCTCAACTTACAAATTCACGCTTCACCAGTACAAGGCCTCCACATACAAATCAAAGAGAGACTTTTATGCTTCTAAAATCCACAACTTGGTCTTCGACGCCAAAGCCCTATTCAACTATGTATCCACCCTCACCCAAATACCCTCTACAGAGTGCCCTAGTAACCAAGCTCAATCTAAAGCTGAAGAACTTGCACTATTTTTTCAAAATAAAATCACGAATCTTCTGACTCAACTTCCTTCCAAAATCGCCCCCCTTCCATCATCTCTACTGCCTCCCATCAAAAACAATCACCTCGTATTCTTTGAACCTACCACAGCTGCCGAAATCCAAACTATCCTTAGAAGAATGAAACCTTCGCACCCAGCGGACCATATCCCTACCAAACTTCTTCTTTCAATCCCAGACACTATATCCAAAACACTGGCAGACATCATCAACTGTTCACTCTCTCAAGGTGCCTTCCCTGAAGACCTCAAACAGGCCTCTCTCAAACCACTCTTAAAAAAACCAAACTTGGAACCAAATGACCCTAACAATTACCGACCTATAGCCAATCTTCCTTTCATTGCCAAGATTATGGAAAGGCTGGTGAATTCCCAATTATCAGACTACATTGAAGATAACAAACTGCTATACGCCTCGCAATATGGATTCCGCAAGAACCTAGGCACAGAATCCCTCCTCACCTCCCTCACAGACCTCCTTACTCTTGGCATAGACAAAGGACAATCCTTCATATTGGTCCTTCTAGATCTTTCAGCAGCCTTTGATACCGTCAATCATTCTATTCTCTTAAACCAATTATCTACAATAGGAATTTCTGGATTGGCGCTCTCCTGGTTCAAATCGTTTCTCACTAACAGAGGTTATAAAGTTAAAATCCAAAATAAAGAATCATCACGTTTCGACTCGACCATTGGAGTCCCTCAAGGCTCCTCTTTATCCCCTACACTCTTTAATATTTACCTCATGCCTCTTTGTCAACTCCTCACCAACCTCAACTTAAATCACTTTCTTTATGCAGACGACATACAAATACTGATCCCCATCAAAGAATCTTACTCAAAAACACTTGATTTCTGGGAGTCCTGTCATCAAGAAATCAAAAACCTCCTCAACAGCCTAAATCTGGTACTTAACTCCAATAAAACAGAACTATTACTCATTTCTCCGGAGAACAACAATCCTTCAACTTGTCTCCCAACCAACCTACAAACTACTCAAGTAAGAGATCTAGGTGTTCTAATTGACAATAAACTAAACTTCAAAGCCCACATAAACAAAACAACCAAAGACTGCTTCTATAAGCTGCATGTTTTAAAAAGGATAAGACCCCTCTTCCACACCAAAGACTTCAGAACCATCCTCCAAGCTCTCATATTCTCCAAATTAGACTATTGTAACTCTACGTTACTTGGCCTCCCCTCCTCCTACACCAAACCGCTCCAAATGGTCCAAAATGCAGCAGCCAGACTACTAACTAACACCAGGAAGAGAGACCATATCTCCCCAGTCCTAAAAGACCTCCACTGGTTACCAATTCATTTCAGAGTAATTTACAAATCTATCACCTTAATATACAAAATCATTCACCATCACACTACAATTGACCTACAAATTCCTTTACGTCCACACATATCCACAAGACCGACCAGAGAAGCTTACAAAGGATGCCTCATTGTTCCACCTACCAAAACCACTAACCACAGTACCTTAAGACACCGAGCCTTCTCCACAGCAGGCCCACAATTATGGAACACTATCCCACCAGATCTCAGAAATGAGCCATGCCTACTAACTTTTAGGAAAGACTTAAGACATGGCTGTTTAGGCAAGCCTTCCCGAACTCCACTTAACACGCCAACCATTAAAGACTCCACTCAGCAACTATATATTTCGGATTATGTATATATACTGTACTATTGTATATAATTAACCTCCTCTTTCTCTCTCTATTTTTCCTCCTCCCAGTTTACAGCCCCTGTTAATTGTAACTGCATCTCTTCATCACGTTTAGTTATGTTCTTGGTTTGTTCTTCACACCCCTGTTTCATGTAAACCGGCATGATGTGAACGCTTTCATGAATGCCGGTATAGAAAAACCTTAAATAAATAAATAAATAAATAAATAAATAAATTCAAGAAGGATTGAAGTTTAAATATTATTGCTTATATGTTGTAATCTACACAAGAATATAGATGTTTTTCTGTTCCATCCTATCTGGCTTTTTCTGTATTTGCAAAATTGATGGTTTTGTAAAATTAAAACTGATAAATAAAGAATAAAAAAAAAAAAAAAAGAACATAAGAAATTGCCATGCTGGGTCAGACCAAGGATCCATCAAGCCCAGCATCCTGTTTCCAACAGGCCACAAGAACCTGGCAATTACCCAAACACTAAGAAGATCCCATGCTACTGATGCAATTAATAGCAGTGGCTATTCCCTAAGTAAACTTGATTAATAGTAGTTAATAGACTTCTCCTTCAAGAACTTATCCAAACCTTTTTTGAACCCAGCTACACTAACTGGACTAACCACATCTTCTAGCAACAAATTCCAGAGCTTTATTGTGTGTTGAGAGAAAAAGAATTTTCTCTGATTAGTCTTAAATGTGCTACTTGCTAACTTCATGGAATGCCCCCTAGTCCTTCTATTATTCGAAAGTGTAAATAACTGATTCACATCTATTCATTCAAGACCTCTCATGATCTTAAAGACCTCTATCATATCCCCCCTCAGCCATCTCTTCTCCAAGCTTGAACAGCACTAACCTCTTCAGCCTTTAATCATAGGGGAGCTGTTCCATCCCCTTTATCATTTTGGTTGCCCTTCTCTGTACCTTCTCCATCGCAACTATATCTTTTTTGAGATGCGGCAAGCAGAATTGTACACAGTATTCCAGGTGCGGTCTCACCATGGAGCGATATAGAGGCATTATGTCATTTTCCATTTTATTAACCATTCCCTTCCTAATAATTCCTAACATTCTGTTTGCTTTTTTGACTGCTGCAGCTCACTGAGCCTACGATTTTAAAGTATTATCCACTATGATGCCTAGATCTTTTTCCTGGGTGGTAGCTCCCAATATGGAACCTAACCGTGTAACTACAGCAAGGGTTATTTTTCCCTATATGCAACACCTTGCATTTGTCCACATTAAATTTCATCTGCCATTTGGATGCCCAATCCTCCAGTCTTGCAAGGTCCTCCTGTAATGTATCACAATCCGCTTGTGATTTAACTACTCTGAATAATTTTGTATTATCCGCAAATTTGATAACCTCACTCGTCGTATTCCTTTCCAGATCATTTATATATATATTGAAAAGCACCAGTCCAAGTACAGATCCTTGAGGCACTCCACTGTTTACCCTTTTCCACTGAGAAAATTGACCATTTAATCCTACTCTGTTTCCTGTCTTTTAACCAGTTTGTAATCCACGAAAGGACATTGCCTCCTATCCCATGACTTTTTAGTTTTCTTAGAAGCCTCTCATGAGGGACTTTGTCAAACGCCTTCTGAAAATCCAAATACACTACATCTACCATATATAACTGGTTCCTTCACTGGGTTACTGTTGGTGGGTCCTTTCGCAACCAACACTGCAAAATAACTTTCTTTGCCAACAATAAGGTTTTACGGAGCCAAAGTTTAAATATCTCTGACCCACTGCAATGCCCCTCAAATTGTCAAAAAGTAGCTCTGCAGTTTGAAAAGGAACTGTACCTGCATTATTTGTCAAATGTATGCAACAACTTGCCTCCAAAACCGAGCAATGTATGGACATGTCCAAAACTGATGCCCTAATGTACCTGGGGCCAAGTTGCACTTAATACATAACTCTGAGGTAGTAATCTTCATTTTACAAGCCATCTTATGTGGAACATAAAATCGTATTAAGAATTTGTACTGCATCTCTCGCAATTCTATATTGCAAGAAATGGAGCATATTCACCTAAAACATTGTCCATATTGCTCAACTGTAATTTGGCACTCAAATTACATTCCTCCAACTTAGCAGAATTGCTGCATATTCTCTTAAGCATTTAGTCCCCACCAATCTATGGTACAGAAATGATATCTTATGCGATCTGGATTTTGCACATCAATCATGTCAGAGAGGAATTCCATGTTTTCATGTGTCCAATCTGCCACCCTCAGAGATTGTATGTAATCTCGCGTTTGCAAATAAGCAAAGAAATGTTTATTTTCTAGATCAAAATCTGTGAACATTTCTTGGAAGGTCTTAATATGCCCTTTTTCATTTAAAAATTGTGAAATTACTCGCAAGCCCTGTTCTACCCAACTTTTAAAAATTCGAGATTGGGAACCAGGCAAAAATGTAATGTTGCCCACCAATGGCAGAAACTGGGAAGTAGAAGGTTTTAAATGAAGTAAAGAGCATACATACACACCTCTGTTTGGACAAGTAGAGATACTAAAACACTATGTCTAAGGTTACCAGGCAAAGCAGCCAGAGAGGAATGTTAGGACAAACCCCAGACTTAGTGGCACAATCAGTGCTTTCTCTACAGCTATAGGAGTTTAAAAACTTGTTTCAAGAATCCAATCTGCCACATGCCTCAAGTTGCATGCTAAGCAGTAAAAACTGACAGCTGCCAGCCCTAAACCCCCTTTGTCCCATTTACCTATTAACTTCTTAAGTGCAATTCTAGATTTCCCTTGTTTCCAGAGATATACCCTTAGCATTTTCTCAAAATTTCCCATATCTTGACTTGTCAAGATACATGGGAATGTTTGGAATTAATATAACACACAAATATATAGGGAATCTAGTGTCATCAATCTGAAAATGTTTAATGTACCTGTTCAATATCAATCAATTAACATCATTTATCAGTAACACATTTACCAAAATATATTTAGAAACTGTATTAGTTTAATTACACACATGTAAACTCACAAATGTATCTATTGGTAACCATTAATACAAACACATGTGCAACATAGCATAATTTACTGCCCCATCATAGCACCAAATAGTAAACATTTAACCCCTTAAAAATATCCCATTGCAAACACACTCATTCATACCACAAACACTCCCCACCCAATAAAACCTCCACACAAATTGTAAGGACAATACTACCCATCTAATTCATCACAAGGTGTTAACACTTCAGTCCTCACTAATTGTATACCACCACCCCTTTATAAGACTAATCTGACAGAACCTCAATAATTCTTATCATATATCTTTGCAGAATCACTTTCAACCCTCTACAATTTGACAAACTAAGTCTTTACTAAAATATTTTAAACTATCTTCATCTAGATACGCTCCACCACATCTCATCTTCATGTAGGAGTACTCCACCATGTCCCAACAAGGATCCTTGGGGAATGGAACAGCTCCCCTATGAGGAAAGACTAAAGAGGTTAGAACTTTTCAGCTTGGAGAAGAGACGACTGAGGAGGGATATGATAGAGGTGTTTAAAATCATGAGAGGTCTAGAACGGGTAGATGTGAATCGGTTATTTACTCTTTCGGATAGTAGAAAGACTAGGGGGCACTCCATGAAGTTAGCATGGGGCACATTTAAAACTAATCGGAGAAAGTTTTTTTTTACTCAACGCACAATTAAACTCTGGAATTAGTTGCCAGAGGATGTGGTTAGTGCAGTTAGTATTGCTGTGTTTAAAAAAGGATTGGATAAGTTCTTGGAGGAGAAGTCCATTACCTGCTATTAAGTTCACCTAGAGAATAGCCACTGCCATTAGCAATGGTAACATGGAATAGACTTAGTTTTTGGGTACTTGCCAGGTTCTTGTGGCCTGGATTGGCCACTGTTGGAAGCAGGATGCTGGGCTTGATGGACCCTTGGTCTGACCCAGTATGGCATTTTCTTATGTTCTTATGTAAATGGTGTAGAGCCCGTTCGACTTGGTGAGAATGAGGTCTTTGGAAAAAGGTGGGCAGAATAATAGACTGATTAAGTTGAAAATCGTCACCATCTTAGACAGAAACTTGGGCTGAGTATGCAGGACCACCCTATCATGAAAGAACTTCGTGTAGGGCGGATATGTCACCAACGCCTGAAGCTCACTAACTCTGCAAGCCAAAGTAACTGCCACGAGGAAGAGAACCTTCAAGATTAGGTACCTCAGATCGCAGGACTGCATAGGCTGGAACGGGTCACACATGAGTCACGCTAGCACCACATTGAGGTCCCAGGACACAACAGGAGGATGCATGGGGGTCTTCATCTGAATCAACCCCCACATAAATGTTATGCTGCTCGACCCTGAAGCCAGGGTCAAGCGTGCTCACCCACCTCTGTGGAAGGCCGTCAGCCCCAGAAATGCTGAGGTGAGGGTGGATAGTGCGGCTATTTCCCCTTGGGTCTGCTCCAAGGCCGAGAAGCCTTTCTTCATGGCAGGGACGCTGCCGCTGCCGAAGCCCCACCCCCTGACGTTGTCTAGATGCGTGCAGCGATAACATCTCTGTTTTTAAAGGAGCCAGCGAGGGAAATACCCGGGTCCGCCCCGGAAGTTCTCCACCTCCGTCCGGGTATTTAGCCTGCTCATCAATTGCTAACAAATCGAGTTAGCAAGGATTGGAATGCCTCTGGTTTAAGTTACTCTGCCGCTTCCGTGCTGCTGCAGAGCTCTCTCTGCCCTTCGGGGTTATTCTTCTAACCTGGGTACCCGCTCCTCGGGGGCTCTTTGCTTTCTTTGTGTGTCAGGAAGTACCAAGAGTAGAACCCCCGGCCCCACTGGTTGGGGTGGGGGGTGGGGGGAGTGGTTTCGACCACCCCTGCCATTAGTAGGGTGGAGAGCTCTATCATAAGCATTTCCTGATGAGAGGACAGACCCCACGATGGACATGGGGGAGAGTCCGCGGGGACATACCTGAAGTTCAGCAGGTACCCTTGGAGAACGATGGCAAGAACCCACTGGTCCGACATAATACTCGGCCAGAGGTCCACAAATAGAAGTAGCCGGCCCCTGACCGGGGGGCAGGGGGCCAAGGGTATGGCAATCTGGCACATGCTACCTCACCCATAGTCAAAACCCCGTAGTGAGGCTTTGGGGGGTGGGTTGAAGCCTGGGGGTCTGCTGTGATGTGAACGACCCCAAGAGCTGGCATGTGATGTGCGTGCCTGAGAGACAGGAGAATTTTACTTTCTCTGGTGGTAAAAGGACTTCCTGGAGCTGTGTTGCAAGGATTTCCTGATCGAGGACAGCGGATCTGAGGTACTCGCTGAGAGGTGTTGCAGTGTCTTGTGGTGATCTTTTAACTGGGCCACCGCGTTCCTAACTTTTATCTCTGAAGAGATTCTCCCCTGTGCAGGGTAAATCCGCCAGTTTCTCCTAGACCTCTGGTCGAAGGTCCAAGGCACGAAGCCAGGCCATTCTGCGGGAAACCAATGCCCGCTACACCTACCCTCGCAGCCATTTCAAAAATGTCATAGGTGGACTGCATCTCGTGTTTGCCTGCCTCCAGGCCTTGCTGCACTACTGCCATGAAAGCATCCTACTTCTGCTGGGGCAGGCGCTTCGACAATTCCTGGGCCTGTTTCCACAGGGTTCCGGTGGTATTGGGTCATATACAGTTGGTAGGACACAATACGGGCGATGAGCATAGCGCCCTGAAAGACCTTCCTACCTAGGACATCTAAGGCCCTGTGCTCCCGACCTGGTGGGGCAGAGGCATGGGTACGACAGCGCTTGGCCTTCTTGGGGGCAGACTCCACCATCACAGAGTGGGGCAGGAGGTGGCGCCTCTCAAAGCCCAAGGTTTGTTGCACCAGGTAAATGGCGTCCACTGTCCAATTGACCGGAGGAATGGACACAGGGTGCTCCCAGATCCTAAGGAGAAGTTACTTGAAGATCTTATGGACTGGGGCATCAACTAACTGGAGGACCTCCAGCATTTTGTGCCGAGCGACCTCTTCAGTGAGGATCTGAAATGGGATGGCCTCGGCCATAGCCTGGACAAAGCCCACAAAGGAAAGATCCTCTGGGGAAGACTGACGCCTCTCATCCGGGCGGAACGGCTTGGAAAGAAGGTCATCTGAGTGTTCTGAGGAAGACTCAGATGTGTCATCTTTCCAGGGATCATACGGGGGCTCCTCCTCACTAAAGTCCTTCTGGGACTGACATGGAGGGTCCCTGCCCAAGCCTCTCGGTTTTGACACCATGGGCATCAATGGCCCCGAGGGGATCGATGGCACAGAGATCCCTGATGGTCTAGGAACAGGATCGGGGAGCCCCGGCCGCAGCACTAAGTGCCCCGAGGGCACAGTTGGCTGCATGGATTCTTCCTCCTCCTCAGACCTGATAATGGGAATTGCTCCGGAGGAGGGGGCATCGGTGGCCGCTGGGGAATTGATGGTCCCCTGGACTCTGCCTGCATTGGACGAATGCCCAGAAGGACGTCTAGAAGCTCTAGTAGGGGCGCCAAGAGAGATGGTGCAAGCTCCAGCACCGGCATGGGGACCAGTGCCGACAGTGGCTTGATACTCCTCAGGGCTCGGAACTCCTCCTGCTGAACCCTGCAGTCCAACTCCTCCTGAAAATTTACTGTAGTTAAGATGGATGGAGGAGGAGGCGTCACCAGAGCTTCCTCGGAATCCCAAGGAGGCTCGGTGCCCAGCACTGCAAACGGTGGGGAACGCCTTGGACTCCCATGTCCGATAGAGGATGGTGCTTCTTCCCCATCAGGTTGCTTCGATGGCGGCATGGTGGCCGCCGATGCCGCACCGCTCCCGGAGCCGTGAGCCAATGGTGATTGGTGATGATGTTTGTGGGACTTCCCTCGGTGTTTGGCCCAGTCTTTCCCCGGAGCCGAGGAAGGTGAAGATCCTGACATCCTTGTGTGCGATGATGGCCTTTCACAGGCTCAAGTCTCATGAGAGGGACCCGCCAGAGAGGTAGAAAGGGACGGCGTATCTAACAGCTCCCCTCAACCTCTATGTGTCGATGCTCCTGATGCTGGAGTAGATGGATCAGACTTTCTGGCAAAACGCTTTTGCATCTTATCCAGTCAGCACGACGGCCTTTGGGGGTCATCTGGTCACACAGATGGCACCTTCAGACTTCGTGCAACGCCCCCAGGCAGACCAAACCTCATGCAGATCAGTAATTGACATGGTCTGTGGGCACTGGAGGCATCGGCGAAAACCGAATGACGCCATGAAAAATAGCCGGTGAGGGGTTGATGGCTGTCACTCACTAAGAGGCGACTCGCCAGGAATCAACCGAACAAAGGGAACACCTTTAAACACCTACTACACGCCGGACAGCACCAACTGAAGAAGAGGGACCCAGCATCGAGAAAGTAGAAAACGATCGGGAAAATACTTTGAAAAAGATGAGCTAAGAGCCAAGCTTCACTACCACGAAGCAACTACTTTGTGCAAAAAAAAGAGACTGAAGAAATGCTGGGCATGCTCAGTGTGCCAGTCAAATTTCTAGAAACTTTGACAAAAGTTTTCCGTGCAGGCTCTATCTGATGATGTCACTCATCTGTGAGGACTACTATCCTGCTTTTCCTAGGAGAAATTGAAATTTCCTCCATAAGAGCATCTAAGGACTTCACCGCGTTCAACACATGGAGGAGAATGTCATCTTCAAGCATCGCCATCTTAAACCCCAATCCTGAGTCCGAACCTAATGGGATTCCTTTAATTCTTGGATTCCCTCGTATTTTACACAAGAGAGGTTCCAAAGACAAAATAAACAGCAGCAAGGGTGACAAAGGGCACCTCTGCCTAGTAACCTGCCCTAAAATGATGCTATCTGATATATATTTACACAAACAGAAGTCTACGGAGTATTATAAAAAGCTCTTATAACATGCAGAATCATGCCTTCTATCCCAAAGGCTTGCAGAGTTTGGAACATAAAGCTCCTTTCCAGTCTATCAAAGGCCTTTTCTGCATCAAGACAGCAAAACAGAAGGTATCTGCTGATGACAACTCCACTCCACAGATGTTAAGATCCTCCAGATATTAGTCACTATACATCGGCTCGACATGAACCCCACCTGCTCTTCACATATTAATGTAGGTAGCACTTTCGCCAGTTTGCCATTATTTTTGCTAAAAGCTTCATATCAAAATTTAGCAATGAAATCGGGTGGTAAAAAGCTGGGGATGCCGGATCTCTAACCCCATTTGGCAGGACAGAAATCATAGCTCCATTAGGGGCAAAAGGGAAATGCCCCAGTTCTATTAACTGTTTAAACATCTCCCCCAGTGAGCTTATTACTTTTTGAACTAAAATCTTATAAAATTCTGAAGAGTAACCATCAGGGCCTAGGACTTTCAATAATTTGGCCTCCTTAACATTTTGCAATATCTCCTGCATTTGCAAAGTGTGATTCAATGATTCCCTCTGTGCATCTGACAATTTAGGAAGATCAATAGAGTTTAAATACTTTGTAGTTTCCTGCATACCCCTGGGATTAACTATGTTTACATTTTGGTAATATCTTCTAAAGACATTACTTATTTCTTTCCCTGAATTCACTAAAATACCTTCACTTTTCCTTATTGTTGGGATATACCTTGTCCCCTCTCAATTGTTTGTCAAATATGCAGGGATCTCCCCACCTTATTACCAAACTGGTAAAATCTACATTTATAATACATTATCCCTTTTTTTGCCCTCTGATGCAACAATGTATTAAGAGCAACTTGCGTGGCAAAAAAAGCTGTTCTAATCTTCTTACATGGTTTTTGCTCAAACTTCCTCTGATTGATTTGCAACTGTTTCTCCAAATTCAAATTTGCCAGTCTCTTGGCTACTGAGTAAGAAATATCTCTCCGTATGATCGCCTTTGCCGACTCCCAAAACAGTATGAGCAATGTTTGGTGTGCTATATTATTAATAGCAAACTCCTCCCATTTTTTCAATAGATAGTCTTGAAACCTCAGATAATTAAACAGATACTTAGGAAATCACCATGTACGAGTTGTATTGAGAGGTCTGTACCCTTCAATATCTATCCACACCAGGGCATGATCAGAAATTATGAGAGACCCTATCTGGGCATTCACCACCCTAGAGAATATATCCCTACTCGAGAGAATGTAATTGATCCGAGATTGTGGTACTCCCAATGGCCCTTGTGTCATCTAACGTTGAGGACCTCTTTAACCTGGAGGTTGTCTTCAGGCTCGGCCTCCAGCTGGGTAGGCACAGGTGGCTTCTGGGAAGGCCAGTTCAGGACTAAGGGTTTTAGTAGAGCAACATGGAAGGTATTATGGATACCCATGGATCGCGGCAATTGTAGCTTGTAGGTGTCTGCCTCCTATTCTCCGGAGGACGGGAAATGGCCCAATGTACTTGGGTGCCAAGCGGTGTGAGGGGAGTCGCAGCCTAATGTGCTTGGTACTTAGCCATACCTTTTGGCGGGGTCTGAAGACTGGAGCTGCTCTTCTATGTGCATCCGTAAATGTTTTAGCACGTTCCGCGGCTTGGGTGGTACGTTCTTTCCCTTGATTCCATATGTTATGGATGCGTTGTGCTGTGAATTGTGCTGCTGGCGAAGGCACGGAGAGTGGAATTGGCAATGGGAGTCGTGGTTGGCGTCCGAATATCACTGCAAATGCGGATATGTCTGTGGCGGCAGCAAGGTGCGTATTATGAGATAATTTGGCCCAAGGGAGCAAGTCGGCCCAATTATTTTGCTGATCGTTTACGTAAGATCTGAGGAATGCTTTCAGGGTCCTGTTAGTCCTTTCAGCTTGTCACTTCGCCTGAGGATGGTATGCTGAAGTAAAGCTCAATTGGATATTACATTTTTGGCATAAGGACAGCCAGTACTTCGCGGCGAATTGTGGGCCTCTATCAGATATAATTTCTTTTGGTAATCCATGAATTCGGAAAATGTGAGTTAGGAATAGTTTAGCGAGTTCAGGGGCCGATGGGAGGCTCCAGAGTGGGATGAAATGTGACATCTTGGAAAAGCGGTCAATTATGACCCATAAGAACAAGCCAGCATCCTGTTTCCAACAGTGGCCAATCCAGGCCATAAGAACCTGGCAAGTACCCAAAAACTAAGTATATTCCATGTTACTGTTGCTAGTAATTGCAGTGGCTATTTTCTAATTCAACTTAATTAATAGCATTTAATGGACTTTTCCTCCAAGAACTTATCCAATCCTTTTTTAAACACAGTTATACTAACTGCACTAACCACATCCTCTGGCAACAAATTCCAGAGTTTAATTGTGCGTTGAGTGAAAAACAAACTTTCTCTGATTAGTTTTAAATGTGCCACATGCTAACTTCATGGAGTGCCCCCTAGTCTTTCTATTATCTGATTGGTGTTAGAAGATGGTGGAAGATCGGTGATGAAATCTGTAGATATACTTTCCCAAGGTTCAGTGGGCGCTGGTAGTGGCTGCAGAAGTCCCCATGGCTGACCGGTGGGTGGTTTCTGCTGTGCACATATTGGGCATGAATCCACATATTTACAGGAGTCTGATAGCATGCTGGGCCACCAGTAAAAATGCCTTAGCATCTCTAGAGTTCTTGCTCGCCCTGGATGGCCAGCCAGTTTTGAATCGTGGGCCTAGCAGAGTACGCGTTCACGTAACCGCCGTGGGACGACTGTTTTACCAGCTGGTACAGTAGTAGTTACTGCAAGGGACACCCAGGCTGGGTCAATAATGTTCCTTGGGATGTCTGGGGTATCTTCAAGCTTGAGAGAGCGCGACAGTGCATCAGTACGAAGGTTTTTGGAGGCTGGATGGTAACGCAATTCAAAGTTGAATCGTTCGAAGAATAATGCCCAGCGGGCTTGTCTCGGGTTTAATAATTGCGCTTTCTTGAGGTGCCCTAGGTTCTTGTGATCTGTGAATACAGTAAATCGGTGTTGAGCGCCCTCCAGCCAGGGGTGCCACTCTTGGAGTGCGAGTTTAACAGCGAGTAGTTCCCAATCACCAATAGTGTAGTTCTGCTCTGCAGGCGAAAATTTATGAGAATAAAAGGAGCATGGTACCAGTGTACCCTTGGAGGAGTACTGACTTAGTACTGCACCGGCTCTGATAGTGGATGCATCTACTTCAACGACAAATGGATGACTGGGATCAGGATGTCGTAAACAGGGTCCAGAACAGAATGCTTCTTTCAGTGCGTGGAATGCTGATTGCGCTTGAGGGCTCCAAACCCGGAGATTCGTTCCCTTCTTGGTCATTGCGGTGAGTGGAGTGGCTAATGTTGAATAGTTGGCTATCCAGCATAGCTCTCTGCTTCAACGGCAGGGGAGAAAGACTGATACTTCTCACATATCCAGCATAGCTGTCTGCTTCAACGGCAGGGGAGAAAGACTGATACTTCACACATATCCAGGATAGCTCTCTGCTTCAACGGCAGGGGAGACAGTCTGATACTTCATGCATATCCAGCATAGCTCTCTGCTTCAACGGCAGGGGAGAAAGACTGATACTTCACTTTCAATGCATATCCAGCATAATTCTCTGCTTCAACGGCAGGGGGAATGAAGAAAAGTGGATCTATATACAGACAACCAACAAGGACTGAATTAGATAGTCTGGGTATACAAATAAGCATGGGTGTAGCTTGCTTAATGCGGCGGTTACTACCCCTAACTAATTAAGCTAGATATTTCACTTAGATGCAGCTCCAACACTGCTCTCTACATTAACGGTGGGGGTGGAAGGGAAATAGAACCAAAAGGTTACTAAGAGCCAAGAGTAACAGATACGTATGAGAAAAAAAAAAGTGCGAAACTTGCTGGGCAGACTGGATGGGCCGTTTGATCTTCTTCTGCCGTCATTTCTATGTTTCATTTCTATATAAATCTTCCATAATAATTTGTGAATCCAAGAAATCTTTGTAAGGCCCGGAGACTGACAGGTTGGGGCCAGTCACGAATTCCCTGGAGCTTTTCAGGATCCATAGTAAATCCTTGATTAGAAATAATGTATTCTAAGAATGGTAGACGATTCTGCTATAAGATATACTTCTCAAGCTTTGTGTAAAGGTGATTTTCTCGGAGGTGTTGGAGGACAGTTCTGACATGGGAGCGATGGGACTCCAAATCTCTTGAAAATATCAGGATGTCATCTAAGTACACCACCACAAAAGAGTAAAGGAGATCTCTAAAGATTTCATTCATCAGGCGTTGGAACACCGCAGGGGCATTGCAAAGGCCAAAAGGCATCACTATGTACTCGTAGTGGCCATCCCTGGTGCTAAACGCAGTTTTCCATATGTCCTCGGGCTGGAAGCGCACGAGGTTGTACGCTCTGTGTAGATAGAGCTTTGTGAAAATCTGAGCTCCTTGAAGACGGTTGAATAATTCACTGATAAGGGGTAGTGGGTAGCGATCTTTATGGGTAATGGTGTTTAGCCCTCGGTAATCGATGCAAGGCCGAAGTCCTCCATCCTTCTTCTTAACAAAGAAGAAGCCTGCTCCCGCTGGCAAATCAGAAGGCTTAATGATCCCTTCTTGAGGTTTTCCTTTATATATTCGGACATCGCCTGGGTCTAGGGGAGTGAGAGTGGATAGGTCCAACCCTTGGGAGGTGTAGTACCGGGTAGGAGTTCGATAGGACAATTATATTTTCAGAGAGGAGGTAATGTATCTGCTTTCTGTTTTGAGAAAACATCCTCGAAGTCAGAGTACTGAGCTGGCAAACCGGCGAGGGTGATGGCTTTCAGGACACTCACTGCTGGAGATACTTGCTTCAGGCAATTCTTTTGGCATTGTGGGCCCCACTGAACTAGCTGGAGGGATTGCCAGTCAAATTGGGGTCCATGAGTCTGAAGCCAGGGGAGGCCCAGTATCACTGGGTGTGTTGAATGCTTTAGGATGTATAGGGATATCTCTTCTTCGTGTAGAGTTCCCATGGTGAGACGGAAAGCCACCTTGCGGTGCGTGATACGTCCAGGGAGATGTTCCCCTTGAATGGAAGCTATGCGAAGAGGAACTTCTAGAAGTTGTACTGGAATCTTCAAAAGGTTCATCTATTATGAAGCTGCCACTGGCTCCGGTATCCGATGAGAGTAGTGGTAGCAAAGGATCGAGACTCCATGGAAGGTAGTAGAAGTTGGGGGCTGGTGACAGTAGTGCCCAAGCTCAGGACCCCCGCTGGGCTTAGGCCTTGAAGTTTTCTGGATGGACCGGATAGGATTTCCTCAGATGTCTGGAGGCACCGCAATACAGGCATAGGCCCTGCTTCTTGCGCCGAAGATGCTCCTCAGGGGACAATCGCTCAAGGTTGATTTGCATTGGGTCTTCTTTGGAAGAAGGTGGTGCCAGAAGAGCCTTCAGATGAGGGCTAAGAGCACATGCTGGGCGTTGAGCAGGAGGCCGGGGTGCCTTCACATCACGGTGCCGTTGTCTGAGGCGATGATCAATTTTCCCAGCGAGGGAAATCAGGTCTTCTAGAGATATGGGAATCTCACGGACAACAAGTTCATCTGTGAGAGCAGATGATAGGCCCTTGAGGTGGAGAGCCCGAAGGCAATCCTCTTGCCATCCCAGTTCCGTTGCCAAAGTCCGGAACTCCACTGTGAACTCCGAAAGGGATCTGGAGCCTTGACAAAGGTGGAGTAGTTGATGACCAGCAACCACCTGACGACCAGGATCTTCAAAGGTTCATTTAAAGGCGGTGATGAACTGGGACAGTTGCATGAGGATAGGGTCAGAACGCTCCCAAAGTGGAGAAGCCCATGCCAGGGCCTTCCCCTCAAGGCGAGAGAGAAAGAAGGTTATCTTTGTAGACTCCTTCAGGAACAAGGAGGGTTGGAAAGCAAATTGCATGAAGCACTGATTGAGGAAGCCTCGGCAGAGGCGTTGATCCCAACTGAAGCGAGGAGATGCTGACAGTGCCATTGATGCTCTCGGTAGCAGGGTAGAGGTTAGTGCCACTGGATTGGCCATTGCTGCGTCCTGCATTTGAGAACGGAGTTCCTCTATGGAGGAGTCTAGAGTCTCTATGGCTCTTTGTTGTTCTTGGATAGTTGCGGCCAGACCCGGGATGGTTCGTATGGTGGGAGACTCTGCCAAGTCCATGGCCTTGGCAACCTGTTGTGCCGGGAGGTGGACCCTTGGCCTAGTGCAGGATTGGTAGGCTCCCTGGTCAGACCCAGAGAGCGCCTGCCACTAGGAGGAGGAGCACAGGAGGAGACAGAGGCTAGCTGGAGGTTCGCCACTAGCAACCCTAGGTACCCCTGGGTTGAGCCCTTGGGTACCCGGGCCGCCTGGTCTTAGGTGGGCCTCGCAGGATCTCCTTGATAGGAAGTTCAAGGGTGTGCCCACCACAATCAAGGGTGCACGGTCGACCCTTAGGCCGGAAGTCCTGGGTGCCTGAGAAGGCCAGAAGAGTGTCTCTGAATGTATAGCAAGGATCAAGGCCAGGTTTAAGGAAGTGTGGTCAGCCAATGCAAGGGTCAGTGCCAATAATCAGTCTGTGGATAGTCAGGCAAAGCAGAGGTCAGTTACCGGTATTCAGTCCGTGGATAGTCAGCCAAAGCAGGGGCCAAGTTCCAGAGGGAATCAGACGTGGTCGAGTTCAGGCAGAGGTCAGTTCCAGGCAGTGTGCAGACGTGGTCGAGTTCAGACAGAGGTCAGTTCCAGGCAGTGTGCAGATGTGGTCATGGAAGCAGGCAGAAGGTCAGAGGCAGGCAGCGGTCAGACGTGGTCGTAGAAGTAGGCAGAAGGTCAAAGGCAGGCAGCGGTCAAATGTAGTCAAGGAAAGCTGCGGTCAGTACCGAGAAGACAATTTGAAGCTACTACCTGGGGAGATGAGGAGACAAGGGATACTGGAAAGGAAGGACGCTGGAACAGAACTGGAATGAGACTGGAATAAAAGCTGGAATGAGACTGGAACGCAGAGGCAAACTAGAAACACTCACGGTGTCAACCCGATTGCCAAGGCAGGGATCAAGAGAATGAGCCCTGCCTTATATACTGCAAGCTAGTGACATCATCGGGGTGCATTGGACCTGGGTTTCCCGCGCTTGGGTCTTTAAATGGGATGACGTTGGCCGCGCGCGCACCTAGGGGTGGGGCCGAGGAGCACTAAGATGCGGATCCCCGGCGGGAGCTCCGCTGTGAGGCCTGGTCGGGTGAAGGCGAGCAGGGAAGCTGGGGATGCCGCGAATTGGCAGAGGTCGCAGAGGAGGTGAGCTCGGCGCTGGTGGATGGAGTAGCGAGGTGAGCGGGGCCTGCCGCGCTACGGAAGTGGCCGGGGAGCGCAACATTCTGTCTTCCTAATAAGAGGTGTATTGGTGTTTTAGAGTCTGGTGTAATATTTGCAGTGTTGCCTTTTCCATAGCTTGAGTTGCTACTGTTTGAGTGCTGGCAGTTAGTGCTGTTTTGGTATGGGAGCTTTACTATATTGTAATTATAATTCAATTTACTCATGGCTTTCTGAGGTTGCGTTACAAAAGACCTAATATCTTATGGGTTCTAAATGTCTTTTTTTTTTTTTTTCTTTTTTTTTTTTGCAGTGTTTTCTTGTTAGCACTACAGTAGTGCATGTAAATGTTGTTGGTGATATTTTTACCTCTGAAGACTGTATTTGAATGTCCTTTGTCATATAAAATCTATTATCATAAATGCATAATTTTTAATTGTGTGTGGAGTGGGCTGGGGTGAGGGTGGGGGTAAAGAGCTGTAAGATTTGAGTAGGGTACCTAACACTCTTGCACTGACCCTGATTGGAAAAAACAATAAAAAATTAAGTATTAAAAAAATTACAGAATGAGGAGGGGGCAGCACAGTAATTGTTCACACAGGGCAGCAAAAATGCTGGCACCTGCCCTGGGAGGTATTTAAATGTCTCTAGCATATTTCCCTTTCCTTCTTTCTCCCAGGATATACACATTCAGATCTTTAAGTCTATCCCAGTACTGTATGCTTTATGATGAGGATCATTAACCATTTTAGTAGCTGCCCCCTGGGCCAACTCCATCCAGTTTATATTCCTTTGAAGGTGCAGTCTCCAGAATTGTACATAGTACTCCAAATGAGTTCTCACCAGAGATTTATATGAGGCATCATCACCTCCTTTTTCCTGCTGGCTATTCCTCTCCCTATACACCCAAGCATCCTTCCGGCTTTTGCTGTTGCCTTGCCTGCCTGTTTAGCTATCTTAAGATATGATTACCCCCACATCCTGCTCTTGTTTTGTGCACAGAAGAACTTCACCTTCTTAACAGTGCCGCTTCTTTGGGTTTTTGTAACCCAAATGGATAACTCTGCATCTTTTAGCATGGCATTTTAGCTGTCAAACTCTAGCCCATTCCTTAAGATTCACTAGATTACTCCTCATGTTTTTCACCCATTCTAGGGTAGGCCTTTCCTGATAGCCGTTCTGATGTCACCTGTTAAGTCCATGATTGTGAACAATTAACTGATTACTGGACAGGCAGTGAGAACTCTTAACCAATATCACAGCAATTACAACCTCAACCAACACAGCAACCATAATGATTGAGCAGTATTAGAGAAACCTACAGAAAAAAAAAAGAGAAATAACTAATTAAATTGAATCTGAATCATCCGATAGTTTTAGTTGTCTTAATCATTCTCCTCAATTTTGCTATGATGAACAAGCACAAGTGGAAATTGTCCTATCACATACCTACAACAGGCAGTGTCACAAATGATCATTTAGTGATTTGTTAATGGGGAAATCATTCTTTCCTTTTATTAGCTTTCAGGTGGATCAAGAGCATGACCTAGTACCTTCTAGCCTCCCTGTCAGGGCTATGGTGGAAATGTCAACAGCAAGACATTGGAAGAGTTCCTAACAAGGCAAAATAACCGGATATATATCTTTCAGGCAGTACAGTTGAATCCAAGAAATAATACTACATAGAGAAGTTGCATCTACAGAAAGAGATGAGCGATGAAGGACCATTGGTGAAAGAATAAAGCAAAAGAAATAGACACTCCAGCCACTTCAAATGATTCACACTGCTTCACAATGCTCTAAAAGAAGTCTGCAGCCTCAAAACCAATGCAGTTACAACTTTTCACAGACAAATGTAATATTTTTAATTAATATTTTTAATTTCAAGCTTTCGGAAGCAAACTGTAAATGATCATTCGAATGCATTGAAACAGATAAAACAACTGTCAAAACAGAAATAAATGACACTGCCAATAAGGGCAGAAGAGCTTGATAAAGCAATTAAATATAGGCAGGAAAACTCTAGGTTTGGATGGGATATCTCTGAAATGTTCAAATAGGGTTAGCAGCATGCTAAAAATAGCACTTTTGACTGTTTATAATAATTTCGATGTTTTGTCCCACAAGGTATCTTTCATCACTCATACATCTTTCTGTAGATGTGATTTGACTGTGTTGTATTTTTGCTTGCATTCAACTGTATTGTTTGAAAGATGTTCAAGACAGAGTTGCTGTTTTTGCTGAAGAAGATCGTGTGTACTGTCAGATCATTTTACCTTGTGAGGACATAATCCAAGAAAAGGTATATTCTTAGAACGTGGGTGCTTTACCAGTCATCTGATAAACCAATGGTTCCCAAATCTGAGTTTTCAGGATATCCACAGTAAATATGCATGAGCTAGACTTGCATGCACTGCCTCCATTGCATGAAAATCTATCTCATGCGTATGAAAACCCAACTGGCTGGGAGTCCTCCATGACAGGCTTGGGAAATAGATACAGAGGACAATTTTCAAACAGTTTAAAGTGGACATTAATTGGCTTCTCTGAAAATTGCCCTTCCTCAATACAGCTAAAAGGCCACATGTTTAACAATGTACATACTTTTAGCTGCATTGGGAAGAGTCTATCTCCCACATGTGTTTAGATCTTGGGAGGAAACATATGCATGTAGAAGGCATTTTCAAATCTTTGCGTGGGCTTTTCCAGCGGAAATTTATCTGCAAAAGAAACAGGTACAAGTAACCATGTGTACTTTGTACCTGTGGTAAATTTCAAATGGCAAGTAAGTGCATACTTTTGTTTTGAAAATTGGGGCAAAGTTCATGTGTGAAAGAAACGTGCGATTTTTATCCCAATGTAGACAGTATGAAATTTGCTCCA
The DNA here is from genome assembly GCF_901001135.1 of Rhinatrema bivittatum. Taxonomy (NCBI): domain Eukaryota; kingdom Metazoa; phylum Chordata; class Amphibia; order Gymnophiona; family Rhinatrematidae; genus Rhinatrema; species Rhinatrema bivittatum. The sequence continues at coordinate 167,800,041 of NC_042616.1, read as the reverse complement.
AAATGTAGACATTGATATTGTACTTGATGTTCTTTTCAGTTGAGAACCTCTCCAATATGTCAATACTTTTTACATATTTAGGAAGAATTGTTACTAGCAATAACACTGCTAATGCAGAGGTTATATATCACAATCAGTCAGAATCCAAAGCATTTGGAAGGATGTCGAACCAGCTTTGGTAGCAGCACAGCATCACTTCAGCAACTAAAATGAAGGTGTATCTTAATGTGGTGCTGACTGCATTTCTGTGGTCCATAGAAACAATGACTATATAGGTAGCACATTAAACAGCTTATAGTCCTGCAGTTGAAACATCTGTGGCAGCTTTTGGAAATTAATGGCAAGATTGAGTTCCAAATGCAGAGACATCAAGAAGAGCTGGCATGTCCAGTGTTGAGGTACTTATAACTGCTGTGCAGCTAAGATGGACAGTTCATGTTTTCTGTATACCTGAACATCAACTGCCTATGATTCTCCTCTATGCCAAACTTAAGGAAAGGTGGTAGAGGTGCACAAAAGCTGCACTATAAGCATGTTTTAAAAATGAAGAAAGTTGAATATTGGCATAGAGAACTGGGAAGAAGCTGTCATAGATAAATGTAAATGGAGAGCTGTGGTGTATAATTCAGTGCAGACAACTGATGTGCATAGAAAGACAGTGTATCAACAGTGGGTGAGAAGCTGATGTGCACTGACCAGGAAAGAGAGCTCAGGGTGATAGTTTCTGTTAACGTTAAGCTAGCGATACAGTGTGGTAAAGTAGTGGCCAGTGCCAGAGAGTTGCTAAGGTGCATAGAGAAAGGCATATGCAGTATATCAGAAAAAAAAGAGGTGATAATACATTCTTACAGATTTTTGTGATGTTTGTTTTATTATTGGTTCTATAGCAACTTGCTTAGGATTTTAGATAGACCAAGCAATAAATATTTTAATTAAAATTAAATTAGAATATTGTGTTCAGGTTCTAGAGGCCATAGCTCCAGGACCAGTGCATGTGTATTTGGCACCCTAGGCAAACTTTTGATCATGTACTCCTCTCCCTCGACTTATCTATTGACGGCAGCTCCAGCACGGTGCTTCCTTCTACTCGCAGTACTAGGTCCAGTACAATGCTTTCTTCTTTGATGATACCTGTCCTCACATTCTCCTCTCCCCTCTGGGTCTTGCGCCAGTGGGATTCTGTTGCCCTCAAACGTTTAGTGCTCTAGGCGACCACCTAGTTTGCCTAATGGAAGCACCTGCTCTGCATAGCTCTAAAAGGATATAGATAGGGCAAAAGCAGTCTAGAGAAAGGAAACAAAAATGGTGCTGGTCTGCATCAAAAGCCATGTGAGATGAGACTTAAGGACCTAAACAATGTATACCTTAGAGGAGAGGAGAGAGCAAGGGGAGATATGATAGAGCCATACATATCTGGAAGGTATTAATGCATAAAAATATACCTTTTTTAATGGAAAGGAAGTAGTAGAACAAGAGGTCATGATATGAAGTTCCAAGTGGTTTACCTAGGGAACAACATCAGGAAATATCTTTTCATGAAAAAGTTGGTGGATGCCAAGAATGCCCTCAGAATTAGTGATGGAAGCTAAACTGGTAATATACTTAAAAAATGTATGGGACATACACAGATGATCCCTACTTGCAAAAAGTGAAGGAACAGCAGAAGCATGAACTAATGGCTCCATAGGAGTTGCTAAGGTAGTAAAGTGCACAGATTGGTGGTTAAGATCCTAACAGTAATGGAATGATGGGATCTGGCTTCCAACAAGGCATTGAAATAAACCTGCACAGAGTGTTGGTTATGACTCTTAACAGCAGTGGTATGGCTGGATCATGCTTCCAAGAAGGCAGTTCAGCAACCGGCATGGAGTGACGATGGTTAAAACTCAAACTTCAATGTGTATTGAGCATGGGGAAGCTGGATGATTTGGATAATGACCATGCTAGTTTGAGCAGCTGTATGAATTATTAAAAAAAACATGGTAATAAATATGGAAAATGTCCTGAATTTTGGCTTCTCATTATCCAGTTTATATGCAGTTGTGCTCATATGTTTACATACCCCTGGCAGAATTTGTAAGATGTGTAACATTTTAAGAACTCAGTATAATGGTTGTAAGCAGACCTCATATCAAGGCATACAAATTCATTGCTATTTAGCAAAAGGTATACCGAAAATATAATCATAGGTCTTATTGTATTTTTTGAGCTTATTTTGTTGCTAAAGTGCAATAGTGCATAGTCCATACGTGACCTATAATTCGGTTATTCCAAAAAATTTTAACTTAGCTTCATAGGCAAAATGGAGAAACGCCAGAGACATGGTCGTGAGATCTTACAACCGGAGAGCCCGACATGGACCGCGTTTCGGCGTCAGTGGCCTTCGTCAAGGGCGAATAGTATCTATGAATGCAAAAAGTTGAATTAGTAACAATATAGCAGCAATAATGATTACACATCCAACAGGTACAAAGTACTAACGTGAAATAGTGTGCATAGCATAACAGATACGGGCGGGCGTCCACAGACCCGCTCACAGAGCAGCCACAATCCACCGTAGTTAATATTTCTTCTCAACAGCTATCTTGTGCACAAATTTCTCTTCTAGAAAAAGGTCTATCTTTTGTGCCTTTTTACCAATATGATGCCTTTCTCACTAGATGTGACCTTTACCAATTTTTTCGCAAACTTCAGCTGCGTTTATTTTTTTCAACTCAAACCCCTATGACCGATAATTCCGTTGTGTCTCCTAAGTCCTTTTGGCTTCCTCCTGGCCCCATAGATGCCCATGTAAAAACCTTCATTGATCTTGTCCTTTATGATTTAGACCTTATTGAACAAAGTAGTGAACGTCCTGTATTTAATCTTTCCCATGAACAACATTTAGCTCTTATGGAATTAAAAAAATCTTTTTCTTTGACCATTAAACAGGCAGATAAAGGTGGTGCCACTGTGATTATGGATGAGTCGTTTTATACGAATTCAGTACTTGCTCATGTGTCTGATTTAAACAACTATGTACAACTTACTCAAGATCCGGGCCCTGCTCTTTTACATCAGATTGAAGATATTGTGGAAGATGGGTTTGCTGTTGGTTTTATCTCCAAAAAGGAATACAATTTTTTGATCAATAAGGCATATAGATCTCCAATTATTTATATGCTTCCTAAAATTCATAAGCAAATAGATAAACCACCTTGTAGACCTATTGTGAACACAATAGGTTCTCTTTTGGAACCATTATCTATTTTCATCGATAAATTCCTTCAACCCTTAATTCCACATATGGTTTCTTTTATTAAGGATACCAAGGCAATGTTGAATCGGTTAGACTCTATACACATCACTTCTCCGTGTGTTATGGTTACACTGGACATAAAAGCCCTATATACAAGTATCCCTCAGCATGCGGCTCTAACGATCTTGACAGAAGCATTGGACACGCATCCCCGTCCTCATAGAGTACCCACGACATTTTTAGTGGCTTTGGCAAAGATCGCTCTTTGTGACAATTATTTTTTGTTTAATAATCATTTTTATAACCAAATACATGGTACTGCAATGGGGGCCACTATGGCCCCCAGCCTTGCGAACCTTTACATGGCTGATTTTGAAGAGCGTTTTTTATATTTGGCTTCCAATTTTTCATCTGTTTCTCATTGGACGCGCTACATCGATGACGTTTTTTTCCTGTGGCATGATGATATTCCTAAGCTCAAGTTATTCTTACAATGGCTTAACTCTTTGGATTCTAATCTTGTTTTTTCTATGCAATACCATCAGTTCAAGATTTCTTTTTTTGGATATCTCTATCAGTCAAGTTGGTGATCATTTTAATACAACTTTGTACAAAAAAGAAACCGACAGGAACACTTTATTGCATTTTTCAAGTTACCATGCTTACAGTTTAAAAAAGAGCCTACCGATTGGCCAATTTCTCCGTCTTAGACGTTTATGTTCGGACAAAGCTGAATTTTTAATTCAGGCACAGTATCTAGCTACAAGGTTATTACACCGGGGCTACCCTTCATCTGTTATCAAAAGGGCTTCCAAAAGAGCGTCTAATGCACAACGTGAATGGCTCCTGTTGGATAACACCGACGAATCTCAAGATCCACCGTTGGTATGCACCATTCGGTTTTCTACTAAATCTAAAGCAATTGCCACGACTATACACAAATATTGGCACGTTTTACAGACTCATGAAGTGTTCAATGAACCTCCACTAATAGCGTACAGCAGGGGCAAGAACTTACGGGACTTACTAACTCGCCCGATCATCCAACCAGCTGTTGATCCCTCTTCTGAAGGACCCCTTGGACATTGGGCATGTGGCAAATGTACTGTATGTTCTCAATCAATGAATGGAGTCACATGGTCCGATCAGAATGGCTATTCACATTCAGCCCGTTTTCATTCTGACTGTACTACCAGCCATGTTATATACATTATCTTATGTCCTTGCATGAAGATATATGTAGGGAGGACAAAACGTGCGATCAGAACTCGTCTTATTGAACATCGGAGCTGCCTGAATACGGGCAAGATTAATGCTCCTATTGTTCAGCATTGCCTCGATAAGAAACATCTTTTCGTGGAACTGAAGTGGCGTATTATTGATCGTATTTTTTTGACATCTTGTGGTGGTGATCCTCAGAAGCTTCTCAATTATCGTGAGCAACGTTGGATTTTCCAGTTAAAAACTATGCAACCCGATGGCTTAAACGCAGCCATCGAGTGGTATTCGTTGCTATGACAATTTATCAACAACTTTTGTCATTTCCGGTCTAGGTTGGATTCTATTGGTTAATTCTCCCTTTAAAAATGGCGTGAAAACGGACCCTCGGATAGAGGAGAACCATTACCATTCTGATATGCTATGCACACTATTTCACGTTAGTACTTTGTACCTGTTGGATGTGTAATCATTATTGCTGCTATATTGTTACTAATTCAACTTTTTGCATTCATAGATACTATTCGCCCTTGACGAAGGCCACTGACGCCGAAACGCGGTCCGTGTCGGGCTCTCCGGTTGTAAGATCTCACGACCATGTCTCTGGCGTTTCTCCATTTTGCCTATGAAGCTAAGTTAAAATTTTTTGGAATAACCGAATTATAGGTCACGTATGGACTATGCACTATTGCACTTTAGCAACAAAATAAGCTAAAAAAATACAATAAGACCTATGATTATATTTTCGGTATACCTTTTGCTAAATAGCAATGAATTTGTATGCCTTGATATGAGGTCTGCTTACAACCATTATACTGTGTACTTACACGATTAATTGTATGGATTGTTTGGGATCATAGCTTTTGTTATTTCTGCTTACCTTATCGCTATTCCCTGCTCAGTACTATTGCACTAGAGGATATAATAATTTTCTCTAACATTTTAAGAAAACATGAGTGATCAGAAAAAACACATCTGTTATTTTTAATGTGTTAAAGTTAAACTATGCATCACAGAATAACACAATCATTAAACAAACCATAGCATATGTAAACTTTTGAACAGGACCAATTTATTATTTCCTTTATTGCTATGGTTTGTTTAATGATTGTGCTGTTCTGTGATGCCTAAAATAATTTACTTTGAAACACATTAAAAATAAGACGTGTTTTCTCTGATCACTCATGTTTTCTCAAAATCCTACACATCTTACAAATTTTGCCAGGGGTATATAAATTTATGAGCACAACTGAATATCTGTAGTACATTTCATGTTAGCCTTTGCAACATCTCTGACCAGTCTGAGGAGCAGCAAACCTGCCCTTAGAATCAAATTCAGGTCTTCGGCATGGCAGCGCACTGCATAGCCACTGAACCACCAGGCCAACCTTCTACCAACATCTATCTATCTTTCTGTTTTCATCTCTGTGTCAATGCCACATGGATTTCTGTAGTGTCTTCTACATCATCTCTCATTCCACAGATCAAGGGTTGCAGTAGATTGTCTAAGTGAACTTAATAGTCTTTTAATGCTACTCTTTGGCTAATTATTTGTTTCTTCCTCATGTGCGTTATGATCCTAAGGAGCCCTAGCAATGATGTAAACACAAATTATCCTGGTTAGTCTCAATGCTAGTCACTACTGGCCATCCAGTCAGGCCTGTTGGTTTCCTTTTTGAAATTTTAATTCAAATCTTTGTTAATTAAAAATAATAACTTTATACTTAGGATGAGCAATGTCATAACAGTGCGTTTTGCTTGATTCCCCTGGAGATGAGATTAGAAGTTATGATAAATTTACAAAAGGCATTAAAACATGATTTTCAAACTATGCATTTTAAACTTTTTATTATTTTCAGTTTTATTTTATGATACTTGCTTTAGGTTTTTTTTAAATTTTGATTTTTTTAAATGTTTTATTGATATTTTGAGTGATATATTATAAATTGTAAACCGCCGTGACTGGACTGGAATGGTGGTGTATCAAATAAAGTAAACTTAAATCTGATCTTGTAACATATTGTCACGATCAGGCCCATCCGCTCAGCATGCTGTGAGGCTTTGCTGGGCTTCAGGCCTCCGGCTTTGCTCCCATGCCACGTCCCGTCCACTTGCACAGCTCATGCACAGCGCTGCTATGGACTCCTCACAGCCTCTAGTCAGAGTGCCAGGCCCAGTCCTGGCACTCCCAAACAGTACACAGAAAAAGGATCTTAATCAATAAAGAGTTTAATGTGGTGCTGTAGCTTGCTGGCTGCAGCCTTATACTAATGCGTGGTTGTCTTTACAAGCCCAGGGTAAACAGCATTTAAAACCACAATTCCCTTCCAGCCTCTCTCATACCTCCATACAGCAATACAGGATTTACCATCCCCCAACCTCCTGGTTATTCCACCTCCATAGAGGAACAGCTGGAGCTTTCCTCTCCCCAGCTTACCTCCATCTCCTCCCCCTGAGACTTTGAGGAGCCGGGCTTTTGTGGCCAGCTCCACCACGGTGGCACGCCCTCTTCCTCAACGTCCATGGACTCTGCTGAGTCATAGGGATCAGTCCCAATTTCCTCCACCTGTTCCTGCTCAGGCTCCAGCCAGGGGTCAGGTGTTGGTTCAGGGAACCTGGGAAGTGTAGTCTTTGCTACCTTCCTCAGCGCCCTCCGGTGGCTAAGTTTGGTACCACTAGCTTCTGCTTGGCTGTGTCTCGGCTGTTTCTGCCCCGGGCCAGGTCGTACTGCATCACACACCCCCCCCCCCCCTTTTAAAAAGCTGGAACCCGAGTTCCAGTCTTCTCCCCCAACCGGGAAAGGAAATCAGCGTTAACATGATCCTTACCGGCCCTGTGCCTAACCTCAAATCGATAGGTTTGGAGGGTAAGATACCACCTGGTTAATCGGGCATTGGACTCTTTCATGACGTGCAACCATTTTAAGGGTGCATGGTCTGTCACTAACACAAAGGGGCGCCCCACCAGGTAATATTTTAGTGTTTCAATAGCCCACTTAACGGCTAGACATTCTCTCTCAATAGTTGCATATTTTTCCTCATGGGGGTGAAGTCTCCTGCTAAGGTACAAGACCGGGTGTTCCTCCCCTTTGTCCACTTGGGAGAGAACTGCCCCCAACCCACACCCTGAGGCATCTGTCTGTAACAGAAATGGTAGCGTGAAGTCAACCGCCTTCAACACGGGATCTCGGCACAAGGCCCGTTTAAGTCCCTCCACCCTCTCTACCTCCAGTGGGCCCCACCGCAACTTGTTTGGGGTCCCTTTCCGTAACATATCATTTAAAGGGGTGGCCAGATCTGCAAAGTGTGGTATGAACCGTCGATAATATCCAATTAGCCCTAAAAAGGCTCGGAGCTGCTTCTGGGTCTCGAGCAGCGGGTAATCCCTAATGCACTCAACCTTATCCAGCAATGGTTTCACCACCCCTCGCCCCACCAGATGTCCTAGGTATTTAACCTCCCGTTGGGCAATCCTACATTTAGCCGGGTTGGCCGTCAACCCCGCATCCCTAAGCGACTGCAGTACCGCTCTAACCCTTTTTAGATGTGATTCCCACTCAGTGGAGTATATAATGACGTCGTCCATATAGGCCGCTGTATACGCTATATGGGGGCGTAACACCAGGTTTAGGAGGCGCTGACAAGAAGCCGCAGCTCCTTGCAGTCCAAACGGCATGCGCACGAACTGAAACAGCCCCGCTGGGGTGGCAAACGCTGTTTTCTCTCGAGAGGACTTGGCCAAGGGAATCTGCCAATATCCCTTGGTCAGGTCCAGGGTGGTTAAATACTGAGCCCGTCCCAGCCTCTCTACTAGTTCGTCGACCCGTGGCATGGGGTAGGCATCAAAAGTGGAGATAGCATTAACCAACCGGAAATCTATACAGAAACGTAAAGTTCCATCTGGCTTAGGCACCAGGACAATGGGGCTACACCAGGCGCTACTGGACTCTTCGATGACCCCCAGTTGCAACATCTCCTCAACCTGCCTCCTAACCTCATCCTGCATGGCTTCAGGGAGGCGATAGGGCCTCTTCCTAACCACCTGTCCTGGCGGTGTTACTATCTCATGGGTAATTAGCGTGGTTCGCCCTGGCAACGGGGAGAACACGTCTTTGGCCTGTTTAACTATCTCCTGTATGTGGGCTCTTTGCCTGGGAGTTAGCTCCTCCCCTATCTGAACCTCGTCTTTTTTACTAATTTCCCCTACTTGTGGACCTAAATCCACCTCTTCCTCTGATATCGTATCCACGGCCATACTTTGCCTCTCTACCCAGGGTTTCAGCAAATTGACGTGGTACACCTGGGGTCGCTTAAGTCCTACCTTGACTTGATAATTTAGGGGCCCCAGGCGCCTTAAAATTGTCCCTGGGCCCTTCCACTTGGCCAAAAGTTTGTTAGGGGACATAGGCACCAATATTAAGACCTGATCTCCCTCTTGAAATTCCCGGTCCCTAGCCCCTCGGTCGTAATAAGTCTTCTGTCTTTCTTGAGCCTGCTCGAGATTTTCCCTGGCCAAACCCAGTGCGGTCTCAGCATGCTGTCTAATGCCCCCAATGTAACTTATGATGTCCCGAGGTTCCGCCTCTGCCCCCATCCACTGCTCATGTATGACATCCAGCAGACCCCGGGGTTGTCTCCCAAAAATAAGTTCAAAAGGTGAAAACCCCGTGGAAGCTTGGGGCACCTCCCGGGAGGCAAACAACAAGAATGGGATGAGGCGATCCCAATTACTAGCATCTCTTTCTAGACAACTGCGCATCATGGACTTCAGGGTTTGATTATAGCGCTCCACTAACCCGTCAGTCTGGGGGTGGTACGCTGAGGTTCGTACATGTTTAATGCCGAACTGGGCCCATAGGCCTGCCAATTCCCGGGACATAAAATTGGTACCCCTGTCTGTCAGTAGTTCACGTGGAAAGCCGAACTGGCAAAATATCCTTATCAACTCCGGGGCTACCACCCTTGCCCCGGTAGACCTCAACGGGATGGCCCACGGAAATCTGGTCGCGTAGTCTAATACCACGAGAATATACTGATGACCCCGTTTACTTTTTTCTATCGGTCCAATGATGTCTACCGCTACCCGGTCCATTGGCTCATGCACTACCGGCACAGGTACCAGGGGTGCCTTAGGGGGGGCCCTTGGGGCGACCAACTGACAGTTGGGGCACGATCTGCAAAACTTCTTAACTGTGCTGTAAATACCCGGCCAGAAGAATCGCCGCTTGACACGGGCTAAGGTGCTATGTAGGCCTAAGTGCCCGGCCAGGGGATGGTCATGGGCCAGTGACATGACTTCAGGTTGAAACCGTAGGGGCACTAACAGTTGTTTATGCGGTCCCTGTCCCTGCAGTCCTTCCTCCACCCTATAAAGTAATCCCTTCTGGACCATAAAGTAGGGGTATATCATAGCCTCTTTATTAGCGAGCTGTTGTATAGATACCTTAGCCTTTTCCCAGGCCACCTTCAAGGCTGGGTCCTTAACCTGCTCCTCTCTAAATTCTGGGAACTGGGCTAGCAGGGTGCCTATCATTTCTTTCGTGGACCCCTCGTCCCCACCTTCCTCTGGGCCAGTCTGTCCCCTCTTCTCCCTCTTTCTCTCCGCTCGGGGCTTCCGACTTACCCCTGGAGTTTCCACCACTTCCCCCTCCTCAAAAGGAAAAATCTCTCCCAGGGGAGGTTCCTGCTCACGTACCTCCTGTGTCTGGGCTTGAGCTCTCGTGGTTATAAATGTTTGCCTGCCTGCCAACACCTCCACGAGGTGCTTCCACTCTCTCCCCAAAATGAGGGGCACCGGCAATCCTTCTACAAGGGCTACCTCTACGATGTCCTCATGGGTTCTCCACCGCACCAGTACCTCATATACCGGGTACCTAACGGCCGTACCATGTACACACCGTATCACTACCTCCCCTTTTTGGGCTTGGGGCATCTTGACCCCCAAAGTTACAGCCATTTTCTTGGAGAGTAGCGCCTGATTAGTGCCGGTGTCTATTAAGGCCTGCACTGGCTGTCCGTTGACCTGAACCTGTTGAAAGTATGGATTCGGGTCCCTGGATACTGCTTCCTCCCTTCGCTCCGGTGGATGGGCATAGGCAGCCGCTAAGAGTGGACACTCCCTTTTGAAGTGCCCCGCTTCACCACAATGGAAACATCGCCCTGGGGCCGGCTTTACACCCGCCTCCCGTCCTGGGCCTCTCTTTTCCTGTGGTCCACCCCTTCTACCGGGCACCTGTAGGGGACCTCTCTGATTCCTTGCAACCCCTTGACTACCTTCCTTACTCTGACCTGGTCCTTTAGACCCTTTCTCTTTGTTGGAGGATGCGCTACCTCCCATAGCTGCTTCTGCCTCCAAGTATCTCTCTGTATTCACTATCGCCCTCTCGAGCCCACTAGCTCCTTGGCGAATCACCCAGCTCCTCATTGGAGGTGGTAGTGCTCTTATGTACTGTTCTAGCACTATCAGCTCCATGAGCTTAGTCACAGTTTTCCCTTCGGGTTCTAGCCATCTATATGCGAGGTCCTTCAAATGCTGGGCCAGGGCCCGAGGTCTGTCTTTCGGCTGTAACCAGGTTTCCCTGAATTGGCGCCGATACCAATCCTGGGTTATACCCAGTCAGTCCAAGATGGCTGTCTTCAGCAAGGCATAGTTCATGGCCTGCTCCGGGGCCAAAGCCCTATAGGCGGCTTGGGCCTCGCCCGTTAAACAAGGGGCCAACCGGGCAGACCATTGTTCTCTGGGCCAACCCGCCACACTAGCCACCCGTTCAAATGTGACCAGGAAGGCCTCAGGGTCATCCCCTGGTCCCATCTTCTCCAGGTGGATACCGGGCATGAGGTCCATCCGGCCTACTCCGCCAGTCCCAGTCATCGGGTGTGGGGTACCTGCTGTTCCAGTAGCCTGCTGGGCTGCCCAGAGCTGTGTGACCTTGCGCTGCTCCTCCAACATCTGGATCAACGGGAGCTGTTGTTGCTGCTGGTGATCCATCATGCGCTGAATCATGTGCTGCATGGCCTCTTGCTGCTGCTGCATCTGGGTTGCCATCCATTTTAGCACTTCCTCGGACGCCATGCCTGGAAACAACACGAAAAAACACCAAGTGTGGCCGTACAACACCAGCCCCCTTCGGCTCTCGCAGAGCCGTACTTCTCCTCGGTTCCCACCCCTTAGCTCTGGACGCTTACCAGAAACTAAAGTGGCAAGACTTTTTTTTTTTTTCTGTTTTCTCCCCGGCTTCAGTGAGCAATCCTGCCCCGACGCCCTCCTTCACCTTTACCTTCACTAGGTCAGTAGAAGCACAGGTAGTTGACCGCTGGGTCCGCCCTCCAGTCAGCGAGTTTCAAGGATCCCACTGCTGCCACCATTTGTCACGATCAGGCCCATCCGCTCAGCATGCTGTGAGGCTTTGCTGGGCTTCAGGCCTCCGGCTTTGCTCCCATGCCACGTCCCGTCCACTTGCACAGCTCATGCACAGCGCTGCTATGGACTCCTCACAGCCTCTAGTCAGAGTGCCAGGCCCAGTCCTGGCACTCCCAAACAGTACACAGAAAAAGGATCTTAATCAATAAAGAGTTTAATGTGGTGCTGTAGCTTGCTGGCTGCAGCCTTATACTAATGCGTGGTTGTCTTTACAAGCCCAGGGTAAACAGCATTTAAAACCACAATTCCCTTCCAGCCTTTCTCATACCTCCATACAGCAATACAGGATTTACCATCCCCCAACTTCCTGGTTATTCCACCTCCATAGAGGAACAGCTGGAGCTTTCCTCTCCCCAGCTTACCTCCATCTCCTCCCCGTGAGACTTTGAGGAGCCGGGCTTTTGTGACCAGCTCCACCACGGTGGCACGCCCTCTTCCTCAACGTCCATGGACTCTGCTGAGTCATAGGGATCAGTCCCAATTTCCTCCACCTGTTCCTGCTCAGGCTCCAGCCAGGGGTCAGGTGTTGGTTCAGGGAACCTGGGAAGTGTAGTCTTTGCTACCTTCCTCAGCGCCCTCCGGTGGCTAAGTTTGGTACCACTAGCTTCTGCTTGGCTGTGTCTCGGCTGTTTCTGCCCCGGGCCAGGTCGTACTGCATCACAATATGCTTGTCTCAAGAAGAATTATAGCAAATATATGTTCACATCTGTGTAGTGAAATTATTCTCTTTCACGGTTGCTACAATAGGGACACAGAAACTGTCCAAAAGTGGATTATAAAGTAGTGTTATGACAACTGTTCTTAATAACTTGCCTTCTAAATCAAACAAATCTTCAATCATATAATGTAAAAATAAGAATTCATAAAATGTTGGCACATGAAGGTTTCCACAGTTATTGTGTGGTTTTGATGAGAGCAGAAAGCACATGAATTTTGCTCCTGTGGTTTTGCACTGTCATAAGAGTCAGCACAGGATCATTTTGCTGTACATACTTTCCTGTACATTTTTTTGCCATGTTCCACATTGTTTTGCAGTTGTATAGTGCATTCTGGCTTGCTGCAGCCACAGAAATAGTTCAGGAATACAATAAGACTGGACCAACTTGGTTATAGTGCAGTTATTTTTTTTTTTTTACAGTGCTTCAAAGATAAAAGAATCAAAATAGTAGTTCATCTTGCATCAGGCACAACTAATAGGAAAATGTCTACTGTCTGAGTGTATCGTGCGGTCCTACCAGTTACCTGGGACCTCCTCAAATTCTCTAGGCCTGTGCTTTTATGGCAGGGAGAAGAGAACCTCCCTTCAGCCAGACTGCCTTGCAGCCTTCTGTCTTAAGGAGAACTGGGTTAAAAGCCTGAACCGGGCTCCTTAAGGTAGAGTGAAAGAGTTGTCCATACACTCTGGCACAAGCTGTTTTCTTCTTTGGTTTCTGAAAAATTAAAGTTCTTACCGCTAGAGGTCACTATTAGTATTCTTTAAGCCCGAAATTTGAACTGCAACATAAACTAATTTCCTAATTAACTTGCAAGAATTTTTTGCAGTGTAGTTTCATAGCTGTGTGGTTAAGCAGAAATGGGTGGACTTGAGCTGCCCCAGAAAGTCACATTTATAGATAAATCCCAACATTTGAACTAAATCAAATCTGTAAAGGGCTAATGAGAAAAAATTTATAGCAGCTATTAATCACCTCCAAGCATCTTAATATTTATTTTAAATTCTAGAGGAGAAATTGAAAGATTAAACCAACATACTTGAAAAATATGAAATGTGAAACAAGTTCCTCAGAGATCTCATAGGTGTGATTATGCACATTAAAACTGAATACTAATAAATTTTGGCACATTACAGGCAGTGAGAGTACACAGCTGAAATCTGTAGATTCAGTATTCAGCAGTAAATCAAGTTTATGCGTTGCACTCCAGGGAAAAAGAATGTTTAAATTTTTTGAAACAAGATAATATTTGATAAAGAAAATGACTGAGAGGAAATGATATCACTGGCCAAGATAAAAACCTGAGAAATATGCTCTCCGAAGGAGATAACATAATCTAACTCCATCAACTTGTTACGACTGTCGCTGCCCGATGTCTCCTCTCCGCCCTCCTTACCTCTCTGGCGACTCCTCCCGCGGTTGATGGACGTTTGGCTGCCGCGGCATCTGCCTGCCGTCCTCTCCAGCGTCCCCGGTCTGGCTTGGGCGCTGCCTCCCGCCATGCTGTCCAGCTGCCTTAGGGCACGCGCGCTGCGCGGCCCTGTTCAAATACTTTCTTTGGCACGAACCTCAGGGGCGTCCCCCTGTGATGACGTCATGCATCCCGGATACAAAAAGCCTACACTACTGCTAGCTAATCGAGTTAGCAAGGTCAGGGATTCCTTACGGATGGGATTCGCTCTCCGTACCTAGCTACTCTGTCTCTCCATTATTGGACTTACTGTATTTGGGGTACCCGCTCCTCGGGGGCCCTCTCTCTTCTCTTTCAGGTCACTGTCTGGAACCGGTACTCACTCCTCGAGGGCCCATGTTCCCGGACTCGCTGCCTGGACTTCACTTCAGCCTGGAAGATACTGCTGCCTACACCATCAGTGAGTTACCATCTACTTCTCTCAGAGCTATTCCCTGGAACCAGGTACTCGCTCCTTGAGGGCCTGCCTCTACTCCAGCTCCTGTGATTTCTACTGAGAGAAACCGCTGTGTGAGTACTCAACCAACGAGGCTCTATTTCAGAATCCTGCATTCTTCATTGTACTCACTATCTCAGTTTCTCTCCACTACAGCACAGCCATTGTGGGATCGCTGTTCCAGAGCCCTGAGGGACTACAAGCCCAGCCGGGCTTCATCTCTGCTCACTACTGCCACCTTTGGTGGCTCCTCAATACTGTTAATAAAAAATCTATCTGTGTTGTGTGTCCTAAGCCGAGCCTGACCTGTGGCCCTTCACGGGACTTCCCCCCGTGGGCATGGTCATCTGCCACAGTGTCCAAGGGTCCACCCAAAACCTTACAAACAATAACACAACTAAAATGAGTGTGTTGAGAAAGATTGTCGATATTGTCTCAGGCTTTGACAATCATGGACAAACAAGGCTGATCTGTAAGCATCATATTGGTCTGCAAATCGGATCTCTCACTAGCATCCATGGAAAGTATGGTATTGTAAGAATCAATGAAAGAGGCAACAGGTTACTTAGTGGGAAACGTAATCTACTGGGAGGTCATGACGATCTGGATGAAAAATTGTGCGCAGAAAAAGGGCCCTCTCCTGGGCTCGCGATCCAATATTAAAATGAGGGGTTGAGCTACAAAGGAGGCGCTAGGGACAAATGAATGTCCCTAGCGCCTCCTCGGCATTGGACGCACAGGAGAGGTGACTGTCAAGCAGGCTGTCAAACTGGTTGGGAAAACTGATGCTCAATCTACGAGCATCGGTTTACTCCCATTACTGGCATATACAAGCACAAGATATATGGCCTGGACCATGTGTCTTGTGTGTGTATTCGACATCCAAAAAATTTTTTTTTTCAAAGAATTAAAAAAAATAAATAAATACTGTTTTATTTGGTTCCTCCCACATGGAATCACCCTGGGCTGGCGTAAAATTTGCCAAGTTGCAAGGGAGCATTGGCCGTATGGAAAATTTATTGGATCGCGGGGATTAGCTAATAGCCTCATCTACGTGAATTTCTGTGTGGTGAGTGCTATTAGCTATGTGGTGATTTGAACGCGCGTTTTGGATGCGCTAATCCCCTTATTGGATCAGGGGTTATGGACGCATGTCCAATCGCATGTGTGCAGTGGCTAGCGCGTAGTATTGCACATTGTGGGGGGGGAGGGGGGGAGGAAATTAATTAGCTGAGCTAGAGGGCAGATGATATGGAGCAAAAGCTACAAGATCAAACAGACTGTATAATAAAGCTAAAAGAGAAGCTGGCTACATCTTTATCTCAAAACAGAGAACAACTGATTTGGAGAAAATAAATAAGAAGTTAATCCTAAAGATTGGCAACACGGAAAACAAAACAAGATAGAAGAACTCAAGTCTTAAGGGAATAACAGAAACTCCTGAAGTATTCTCTACTGAAAGTTTTATTAAAAACTCCTCTATCCTGAAGAGGAGGAACCAGAGAGACTACAAATCAACACTGAGAGAACCCACAGAACTCTTGGGACTTTGCCAGGTAATAAACCCAGAAACACAGTAATGTGTCTCATGAAGACAAGGAGGCTGGCCTTAACAAGGAACAGAAAAATGATGCAGTTGTATCTGAGGGCAGCCGAGTGGAAATACATGACATATTAGCTTTCACCTTAACTATTAGAAGAGATATGAGGGAAGTGACAACCATATTAAACAAGAGAAGATAACATAGCCCTGGGTATATCCCTTTCATCTTTGTTTCTCCATAAATGGAATCTCATTGCAAGTATGCAGTACAATGGAGGCATGGCAGGCATTAAATGAAACATTATCAGGACCAGCGCCAAAGCCACAAAGGGATTTTTTTTCCGATGGCAAAGAGTGCAAATAAAAGCAAGCATTTACAGAGAAACTCTGTAGGCTCAGCTGAAATGAACTTCATGCACATTGAACTAAAGTATGTAATCTGAAAGAGTTGTAAGTATGTAAAATTCTGAGTTTGTTATGATGAACTGAGTGGTGAAGTTCAGTGTTTTGAGGAATGTTTGTATTCCTGTTTTGTCTGTGGTCTACCTCCAGTATAATTTCACTTTTGAAATTTATTTAATATTTAATTAGAAGGTTACAATGATGAGATATCAGCTTGAACTGAGTTAGTAGGGTAAGCCTTAGCTTCTAGATGCGCTTTTGCGGATAAGGAGTAAAACTGAGCAGCAGCACTGGCTTGACTGGAAATGAGTCAGATATTTGTTGAAGCCCTTGTTGCAATCAGTTGACATAAACTCCTTAACATTTAAATAACTTTGCAGAATACCTGTGGAATATCAGTGTTGTAGCATGCAGACATGAAGATGGGTAGAAGCTAGTTTAACCTCTAAGTGGGATCTGTGTATATGAAGCTTTACATTTGATATTGAGATGGTTTGTCTGGCTAAGTTAGAAAATCAGTTGGACAAATTGTAGAATTTCAAAATGCATCTGCGCTGACTGGGTGCAATTTATTTGGGTAACATTTTAATTGGATAAAACTTATCTGGCTAAATCAGGGCATTCTAGGGCAGGCCAAACTTACCTGGATAACTTACCCAGATAACTCCGATATTCAGAGATATTTGGATACGTTATTTGGGTACGTTTGGTTGTGCTGCAAAGAAGTCCTAAAGTAATCTGGATAAATAAAACCTTCCTCCCAGGAGGGGAAGAAAGAGAGCATGCTATTATTAAAATGAATTGCAGCAGGGAAAAAGGCAATGCCTCAGTGTACTTTATACGAGCAGCCTGGCAGTCAGAAAAAGACTGAAATGTTTGTCAGAACTCCTATTGCAAAGGTAATTAAATGACTATTAAAGAGATGAGACAGAGTTGAGGCACCAGGTGTGAAGAACACAAGGACCAATGGAGTCTGTCCAAGGGAGGGCTCGTGCCAGGTCAGCAGCCAGACCCAGGAATGCCCTGCAAGGTAATTGGACATGGGGGCATTACATAAACTTATCCAAATAACTATGATTTTTTTTTAACTTTGTTTATTAATTTTTAACAAGAATTATTACATGATGTACTATGTGATATCCATAACATGCGGTAACAGTAGGTAGTTCCTGTATGTTTGCCCCCCCCCCCTCCCTTCTCCCCCCTCAGTCCCAATAGAGGTTTGTGATCCAAATTTTTTCCATACAGATGATGAAATGCCCAACATGAACAGGTGTGCTGCCATACCATGGAATCAACCCGTTAACGTGAAGATATTGTTCCTTGCCTTGGTGGGTATAAAGGACAGGTAGTCTCTACAAGTACTCATGAAGATTGCATATTGTTGTGGGGATGTTCTGCATGCTGATATATGTTCAAATGTCACCATTTTGTGTATCTTTAGTTTCCAAAGGGTTAATGATGGGGTATCCGCTACCATCCAAAAGTCCAGAATCAATTTCTTCACCAATATGAAGACTTTCCTCAGAAAGATAACATACAGCTTTCTAAGCTTGCTGGACTGCAAATACAATTGGGTTCTCTTGAACATGCACTAGTAGCTGACTATGGGGAACATGAATTAAATTGCTGAGGTGTAGCGGGGAGCACCATGCTTGTAGTAGCTGACAGGGGGAGTATGTATCCGAGAGATATAGCCAGTCATGTACATGGCTCAGGAGATGGGCTAAGTTATAGTTTTGGAGATTGGGACAGGCCATTCGTCCCTTCCCCCAAGCTAGTTGTAATCCCGGTAAGGCTGCTCGGGCTTTCTTCTTACTCCACAAAAATTTCCGTAATGCTGAGTTAAACTGTAAACCAAATATCTATGATATAATTGGCTATATTCAGCAGCATGGCTGCACTGCTGAATATTTGTTTTATGTTATCCGGATACATTTATCTGGATAACTTACCTGGACAGCCTGTAGCTGAATATTGACTTTTGTCTTTTTGGGTAAAACCAGTTGCTTGAATATGTTGTGTTCCGCAGCTGTGGGAGGCCATGGCTGCGATCCCCTACCTCGCCCGCGACGGCAACCCGCTGCGGGAATTCCGGGGGAAGCCCCCGACGCTAGGCCCATTGCCCCGACACGGGTCCCCACGCTGATCGCCGCAGGAGGAGCCGTCCCTGCTCCTCCCTCGCGGCGTTCAGCAGCGTTTCCTCCACGGAGGAAATTCAAGATGGCCGCCACCATCTCTAGGCGCGAGGCCGTGCCTCCTTCTCAGATTTAAAGGGCCCTGATCCCTTTAACCAGCCTCACCTGTTCCTGATCAGCCTGAGCAGGGGAAGTATAAAAGGAGGCTTCCTCTGCTCATTCCTTGACTTGGCAACGTCCCAACGCTGTCTAGTCTGCTTGCTTCGGTGAGTTCCTTGAGCTTGGATTCTGGTTCCTGTTTCGTCTTGGTGTTACTGACTTCGGATTGGCTTACGGTGATTCTCTGGTTCCTGATTTTGGATTGGCTTATGGTGATTCTCTGGTTCCTGACTTCGGATTGGCAAGCGGTGATTCTCTGGTGTATGACTTTGGCCTGGCAAGTGGTGATCCCTCGGTGTGTGACTTCGGACTGGTAAGCGACGACCCTCTGGCACTCGACCTTGGACCTCCTCTTGACCATCATCTCCAAGGGCCACCTGTCCCAGCGGCCCGGGTCCCTATGGGCTCCTCCCAGGGGGACCGTGGGCTTCCAGGGTGAAGCTCCAGTTAGCCCTTGCACCGACCTCTCCAAGGTTCGCCTAAGTCCCAGTGGTCTGGGTTCCTACGGGCTCCTCCTGGGGGAACCACGGACTTCCAGGGGTGAAGACACAGCTCCTCTTCTTAACTCTTCCTCCGCTTTCACCGTCGCCACAGTCTCCAGTGCCAAGGGTCAGCTGGTCACATCTTCTGCTCAGCCTCGCCACCCGACAGGAGAACCTTCGGACCTCCCTCCTAAGGAATTCCATCCTCCCGTCAGCCCAAGGGTTCACAACCCAAGCTTAACAGAATATGGACTTGGAAATGGAGGTTGGAGGGCAAAGAGGCAGAAAAGAAGTTATGTTTAGAGATTTGTGTTTACTAACTAAGCCTTAAGAGTGAATATAAGACCTCCTTTGTTGTGGGTGTGGACTCTTAGGACGAGGTAGAGTTGGTGCAACCTGCAGGGAGGAGCCCTGCAAATCCCCACCATCAGCAGGCGGAGTTGGCTGAAGCAGAGGCCCAACTGGAGCTTCACTAGTACCAGCCCATGTTCCCCTTAGGTTGAGCTCTCGGATGCTGGGGCTGGCCTGACTTATGTGTGGGCCTCTGTAGAGGTGAAGATCCATCGCATAGATGATGTTGTAGGCTAGCATGAAGAGGAAATGGATTCAGTAGTCAGGGTAGGTGGCAGGCAAACATGGTCGGGTTCATCTAGTGGTCAGAGGCAGGCAGAGTTCAATCTGTAACGGAAGCAGGCAGTGATCAGTGGTGGGCGGAGGTCAAGAAGTGTCAAGGTCCCATCTGAAGTCAAGCCAGGAGTCCAATCCAAGAAGACGAGGAAGACGAGGAGGACAAAGGACCATAAGAGCAGAACAGGTCACTGAAGACAGACGAAGAGGAGACTGTCCACGAAGACAATAACTCAAACATGAACAAGACTGCCAAATGGAACCAGGAACAGGATGCAGGAACTCAGAAACACACAGCAGGAAGCAGGAACCAGGAATACGACTCTGATGGAGTCGACCTATTGCTAAGAAAAGAAGCAAGTGCAGCCCTGGCCTTTAAGTAGTCCCTGGTAGTGATGTCATCAAGGAGCTCCGCTTGCCCATTCCTACACTGGCCCTTTCAGAAGGGCAAAGTTGGATGCGCATGCATGTGCCTAGGAAGGGCCCAGTTCAGCCTTGGCGTCTGAAGCCAGCTGAGTAATTTTAGTAAAGGTTTGTAACCTATCATTAAAATCATCCATTGTACCTGAAAACTGGAGGGTGGAAATGTAACCCCAATATTTAAAAAGGGCTCCAGGGGCGATCCGGGAAACTACAGACCAGTGCCAGGAAAAATAGTGGAAAGTATTCTAAATATCAAAATCACAGAACATATAGAAAGACATGGTTTAATGGAACAAAGTCAGCATGGCTTTACCTAAGGCAAGTCTTGCCTCACAAATCTGCTTTACTTTTTTGAAGGAGTTAATAAACATGTAGATAAAGGTGAACTGGTAGATGTAGTGTATTTGGATTTTCAGAAGGCGTTTGACAAAGTTCCTCATGAGAGGCTTCTAGGAAAGTAAAAAGTCATGGGAGAGGTGGCGATGTCCTTTCATGGATTACAAACTGGCTAAAAGACAGGAAACAGAGAGTAGAATTAAATGGACAATTTTTTCAGTGGAAGGGAGTGGGCAATGGAGTGCCTCAGGGATCGACCTCCGCTTGCCGTACTTTTCAATATATTTATAAATGATCTGGAAAGAAATACGACGAGTGAGGTAATCAGATTTGAAGATGATACAAAATTGTTCAGAGTAGTTAAATCACAAGCAGATTGTGATTGTTATGTGTGCCGCCCGTGGCAGACCTGTGGCGCAGCCCTCTCACCTTCTTACACAGACTCCAGCTCCTGGTTCCTCTTCGCTGGCGGCGGTGGGACTCCAGCTCCGACCTCGGGTCGCCTCTGGTGCCTCCGGCTCTGCCATGGTCCCCAGTGTTGCCAACCAAGATGCCTTTGCTCGTTGGACCTCTCCGAGATGCCACCATCGGCACCGTGCCCATTACTAATCCTTTTAATGGGCCCGCGGTGAGAACCTGGCCATGGTCCTGGATGTTGACCTCAGACTCTTCAGTGTATATAAGCTCAGGCCTCGCTCTATAGTGTTGCCTTTGCAACAGGTCGCCTCGTATTCCGAGTACTCGTTGCTGATAGAGAATCCTCTCTACTTCGTGTTCCTGACTCCTGTGGTTCCTGGTTCCTGTCTTCCTTGTTCCTGCCCTGTCTGTCTATGTGTTGAACTGACTCTCTGCATTTCAACTCTACTACGCCTGACTACTCTTCAGCCTATCTCCAGCCCCAGACCTCCGCTACGCTTGTCTACGCCTGCCTTCTCTGTGCCCTGATCATTGCCTTGATTGACTATGCCTGCCTTCTCTGTGCCCTGACCTTGCGTTGATTGACTACGCTACAGACTTCTCTGTGTCCAGTATTCTGTGTTGCTTGCCACGACCTCCGCTTGCCGCCGGCCCTGATCCAAGCCTGTCAGTGACACCTCCTCTAGCCTATTCCCTGGACATGGACTTACAAGGCAAACAAAAGTACGCGATCGCGCTTTTTAAAAAAATCTACCCCATATTGAGTAGGTGGAGTGTGTGGGTGTTCAACTAACCACATCCTACATTTCCCTGGATTCTACTCTCCATTCTTCTTGTGGTATGCTTGCTTAAATAGCCATGTTTTTAAACTTTTTCTGAATGTTTTGATGTCTCTTTGCAATCTGATTTCTAAAGGCATGGTGTTCCATATTATGTCCTGCTAAGGATAGAGCCCTATCCCTTACTTGAGTTAGTCTTGTTGTTTTGACTGAGGGAATAGTTAATAGTGCTTTGTTTGCTGATCACAGGTTCTTGTGGGGGACGTGTATGCGACGTGTATGCGAAGGGCTGTATTCAGCCATTCTACTTTTTCGTCATGAATTAATTTATGTATGGTACATAGAGTTTTATATTGTATAATGGTATGTATGGTACATAGAGTTTTATATTGTATAATTGTGTAATTCATCTAGGGTATTGGTGATATGATCTCTTTTACTTTTAACAGTCAGAATTCTTGCAGCTGTGTTTTGTAGTATCTGGAGTGGTTTTATCGTGGTGTATGGTAAACCCAGTAGAAGGGCATTACAATAGTCAGTGCTTGCAAAAATTAAAGCTTGTAACACTGATCAGAAGTTGGTTGGCATTAGCAGTGGTTTTAGTCTTCTAAGAATCATAAGTTTGGCATATCCTTCCCTTACTTTTAAATATATATGTTGTTTCATACTTAGTTCTGTATCGATTATGACTCCAAGGTTTCATACTTTCTCAGCTAGTTCTATTTTTTGTTGTTTTTGAGTGTGATTGGGTTTTGAATGACCTCTGTTATTTCGTTCTAGATGTAGGAATTCTGTTTTCTCTATATTAATAACTAATTCCATTTGGTTTAAAAGTGGTTTTATTATATCTAGATACATGTTGGCTATGTTTAATATTTTTTCAATTGTATCATCAATTATACACAGCCAAGCCACATCATATCACTATATATTCCATGACCCAAAAAATAGGGACAAACACTTCAAAGTCCTAACTGAATCCTTGAGATGAAAAGGCTGAAATTTTAAAATCACCACAGGAAGACTGCATCTTCACTTAACACACCCAGGGCAATATAAAGAAAAGAAATTCACACCCAGAGCTGGAAAAACTAAGAATAATCATAAAAGACCTTTAGCCACTACTTTTGGAGGATGTGTCACCTAAAGAAATATTCCCCGCTCAACTCCACTCCTTCTGGCAACCAGCTAATCTGAAAGAAAAACTAGTAAAAAAAACAAGTTTCTAACAAACTCAGAAAGAAAACAATGGAAATCTAACATACTGAAAATTGTCAGCATGTATCACAGGATCCCACATGGGAAAGACACGAAATGTAAGGGAACTCTAATCATGCTTCCCCCCTAACACCTTGCAGAAAATGTAAAGAGGGATGCTTCTTTAGAAAAAAAAGTTCAGAAGTTAAAGAAAATAAAAAACACCCCCACCCCCACACACATACACACACATGAGATTACCTATCACAAAGAATAGCATGGTAATACTTCCATGGGAGAGCATTATTCAGGATCAGGCAATTAAATGTGAGATTCAGAAATGTCCAGGAGCATAAGATATTTGCGGTTACATGATCAGTTTTTTTATATTTATCTCACTATCAGACATAAAATTCTACAGTTTCTCTGTCACCTTCTTATCACATCAGCCATTTGTCCCCATTTCTCCTACCCCTCCACTCCACTATTTACTTTTGGCAGCTCATAGGATGGCCCCGTGAACTGCCGCACTCAAACTTGCTGCTGCCCAACGCAGTCAGAAGTCTTCCGTTATGGTGGTGTCCCGTCATTCTGAATGCTGCCGAACATCACTGATGCTGCCATCCCAGCCAGGCCACTGCCTTCCCATAGGTTCCTGCATAATGCATGCGTCGTGGCGGGAGACCCTGAGCGGCACCTCCAGATGATATCAGCTTCCTGGCCTATATAAGCTAAGGCCCCTGACCTCAGCAATAGATCTTCTACTCCTGAAGTAGTGTGTGTTGCTCTTGCATGTTGGTTCCTGATTCCTGTCTGTGATCCATCCTGTGCCTTGCCTTCCAGCCTTGCTTCGTCCAGCCTTGTCTTCTGCAGCCTTCCTAGTCCAGCCCACCTCTTCCAGCCTTACCTTGCCTACTCTTCCAGTGTCTTCAGTGTGTCTTCGTCCATTCATGGCTTGACTCTTCGAACTATTTTATGGAGGCAGCGGAATAACAGAATTTTAAATATATATATATAAATCTTGACTTCTTGTCTGGACCTAACCATAATTCCCTGCCTCCTGGGCCTGACTCCTTGCCTGGATCTAACCATTCTTGCTAGCTGCCTGCCCCAACTTTGGCCTGTCCTTGATTCCATTAGTCTGCTGCCTGCCCGGACCCCGGTGTGCCTTTGGACTTTATTTATCTTCACCGCCCTAGGGACCTGCTTAAGTTCTGCCAACTGCCAGAACCCAAGAAATCAACTATGGGGGAGGTGTTTGGTAAAAGTGAAGCTCCAGACTGTCCCACTACAGGGCTTGTTCACCAGCTGCTGGTGTAGGCCTCATGGGTTCGCCCTCGAGGCTGCATCAATTACGCCACAGCACAAAGACCTCACACATCCGCCATCCTTCACAGTTTGCTGAGGCCATGAGCTCAGTGGACTTGACTCCTGCCTCAGCTTAACACCATGGCTGGATATCTTCAGGGCATTGCGGCCCAGCCTGCTCCGGCTTCTGCTCCGGCATCTATCTTGTGGCCTACTACTCCTTCGCTCCACTTGCCTTCGCCTCCATGCTGATGGAGTTCCACTAACATGTAGAGGCTCTCTCAAACAATGTTGGATGCAATTTGTATTGCAGGCACCTTTGTTTACAACAGACCAAGTAGAAGTAACATATTCTTTCTTTGCTGGTTGGCATCTCGCTGGCTTGGGCCTCACCTCTTTGGGAAAAGGATGATTCGCTCTTGGAGGATCTGGCATGCTTACTGCAATTCAGGCAAATATTTGATGAGCCCGTTTGCATGGCTTCCAAGGCTTCTGTACTCTTACAGATTAGGCAAGGCTCCCAGAGTGTGGGAGAATATGGTGTGCACCTCCGCACTCTGGCCTCTGAATTTCAGTGGGACAGTGATAGTCTGATTGCGATTTTCCGACAAGAACTCTTGGAGCGCATTAAAAATGAGCTGGCTGCCCGAGACCTGCCGGATACCTTGGAAGGCCTGATTAGCCTAGCCATACGACTAGACCTGAAGTTTCAGGAATGGGCCAAAGAGCGAGGCTTGGTTTGTGCCCCATCCATCTTGCCCCAAATTTCCTGTATCCTATAACTTCTTGCTATTCTTCAGAGCTGGGATCTGCACCAGTAGAAGCCATGCAGGTGAATCACTTCAAACTGTTAGCAAAGGAGAAGCATAGGCGATATAACCTTAACCTCTGCTAATATTGCATGTCATCTGGGCATTTAACAAGTCTCTGGGAAACTCAAGGACCTAGGCCTGGTGCGAGTTGCCACCCTAGGTCATCCCTGTATCTCTTCACAAATGTTAATCATGCCTATCTCTTGGGGGCATTCTTATTGAAGCATTTGTCTTCCTGGATACAAGCACAGGGGGCAGCTTTATCCATGAGGATCTGGTTCAACACTACCGCATATCTGATAGTTCCCTTGGACACCTTGCCCCTGATCTCCTCTGTTTATGGAGAACCCTTGCCTGGACATGTTACAAGAGCTGCAGTACCATTGTCCATGCAAACAGGGATCCTGCATGGAAAGCAAGTCAGCTTCTACGTATTGCCCATGACAATCAATACATAAGAACATAAGAACATAAGAAATTGCCGTGCTGGGTCAGACCAAGGGTCCATCAAGCCCAGCATCCTGTTTCCAACAGAGGCCAAAACCAGGCCACAAGAACCTGGCAATTACCTAAACACTAAGAAGAACCCATGCTACTGATGCAATGAATAGCAGTGGCTATTCCCTAAGTATAATTGATTAATAGCCATTCATGGACTTCTCCTCCAATAATTTATCCAAACCTTTTTTGAACCCAGCTACACTAACCACATCCTCTGGCAACAAATTCCAGAGCTTTATTGTGTGTTGAGTGAAAAAGAATTTTCTCCGATTAGTCTTAAATGTGCTACTTGCTAACTTCATGGAATGCCCCCTAGTCCTTCTATTATTCGAAAGTGTAAATAACCAAGTCACATTACTCGTTCAAGACCTCTTGTGATCTTAAAGACCTCTATCATATCCCCCCTCAGCCGTCTCTTCTCCAAGCTGAACAGCCCTAACCTCTTCAGCCTTTCCTCATAGGGGAGCTGTTCCACCCCCTTTATCATTTTGGTTGCTCTTCTCTGTACCTTCTCCATCGCAACTATATTTTTTTTGAGATGCGGCGACCAGAATTGTACACAGTATTCAAGGTGCAGTCTCACCATGGAGCGATACAGAGGCATTATGACATTTTCCGTTCTATTAACCATTCCCTTCCTAATAATTCCTAACATTCTATTTGCTTTTTTGACTGCTGCAGCACACTGAGCCAACGATTTTAAAGTATTATCCACTATGATGCCTAGATCTTTTTCCTGAGTGGTAGCTCCTAATATGGAACCTAACATCGTGTAACTACAGCAAGGGTTATTTTTCCCTATATCTTGGGCCTATCATGGTTCATGCTTCATCAACCTCACATCAATTGGACCACATTGTAAATTGCCAGATGGAGCCCTAAAGGTAATAAGCAATGCCTCACCAATGTCTTGCCTGTGGTGTCTATGGCTCGGACAGTTATCTTGGGGCTCCCAGGTCTGTGTCCATAATATACCAAATTTGCTGATGTTTTCAGTAAGCAGCAGGTCCTGCTGCTTCATCCTCTTATGATTATGCCATAGACTTGATCCCCAGCAAGATTCCACCCAGAGGCAGAGTATACCTGTTCTCTGCTCTGGAAACGAAGCTATAACCACATATATTAAAGAGAACTTGGATAGAGGCTCCATTCATCCCTATTCTTCTCCCGCTGGGACTAAATTCTTTCTTAGGGAAGAAGATTGGATCCTTA
This sequence comes from Rhinatrema bivittatum, assembly GCF_901001135.1. Taxonomy (NCBI): domain Eukaryota; kingdom Metazoa; phylum Chordata; class Amphibia; order Gymnophiona; family Rhinatrematidae; genus Rhinatrema; species Rhinatrema bivittatum. The sequence continues at coordinate 167,773,210 of NC_042616.1, read as the reverse complement.
TGTCCCTGCATTGATTATCGTGGTCTTAACTCTATTACCAAGAAAAATCGTTACCCTCTTTCCTTGGTCCAGAGTAGTTAAATCACAAGCAGATTGTGATAAATTGCAGGAAGACCTTGTGAGACTGGAAAATTGGGCATCCAAATGGCAGATGAAATTTAATGTGGATAAGTGCAAGGTGATGCATATAGGGAAAAATAACCCATGCTATAATTACACAATGTTGGGTTCCATATTAGGTGCTACAACTCAAGAAAGAGATCTAGGTGTCATAGTGGATAACACATTGAAATCGTCGGTGCAGTGTGCTGCGGCAGTCAAAAAAGCAAACAGAATGTTGGGAATTATTAGAAAAGGAATGGTGAATAAAACGGAAAATGTCATAATGCCTCTGTATCGCTCCATGGTGAGACCGCACCTTGAATACTGTGTACAATTCTGGTCGCCGCATCTCAAAAAAGATATAATTGCGATGGCGAAGGTACAGAGAAGGGCTACCAAAATGATAAGGGGAATGGAACAACTCCCCTATGAGGAAAGACTAAAGAGGTTAGGACTTTTCAGCTTGGAGAAGAGACGACTGAGGGGGGATATGATAGAGGTGTTTAAAATCATGAGAGGTCTAGAACGGGTAGATGTGAATCGGTTATTTACTCTTTCGGATAGTAGAAAGACTAGGGGGCACTCCATGAAGTTAGCATGGGGCACATTTAAAACTAATCGGAGAAAGTTCTTTTTTACTCAATGCACAATTAAACTCTGGAATTTGTTGCCAGAGAATGTGGTTCGTGCAGTTAGTATAGCTGTGTTTAAAAAAGGATTGGATAAGTTCTTGGAGGAGAAGTCCATTACCTGCTATTAAGTTCACTTAGAGAATAGCCACTGCCATTAGCAATGGTTACATGGAATAGACTTAGTTTTTGGGTACTTGACAGGTTCTTATGGCCTGGATTGGCTACTGTTGGAAACAGGATGCTGGGCTTGATGGACCCTTGGTCTGACCCAGTATGGCATTTTCTTATGTTCTTATGTTCTTATGATCTCTGAGCTCTTTGACCACCTTTGGGGTGCACAAGTGTTTACCAAGCTGGACCTTGGGGGAGCATAAAACCTGATCAGAATCTGAGAAGGAGATAAGTGAAAGACCTCCTTTAATACCCGTGATGGACACTATGAGAACCTAGTGATGCCCTCTGCATCACGCAATGCCCCGCAGTCTTTCAGTTTATGGTAAATGAGATCTACCATGTGGTAGTTTATCTGGATGATATACTCAAAGTCACAGCTAGAGCACTGACATCATGTGATACAGGTCCTCCAAAGGCTCAGTGAGCACCATGTCTATGCCAAATTAGAGAAGTGTATCTTTGAACAGGAAGAACTTCCTTTCTTGGGATATATTATCTCTCGCAAAGGCCTCCATATGGACCAAGAGAAATTAAAAGCCATATTGGAGTGGTCCTGGCCCGTGGACCTCAATGCACTGCACTGCTTCCTGGGGTTCATAAATTACTACAGGCAGTTTATCCATGATTACTCCTCCTTGGCGGCCTCCTCACTGCACTAACTACTAGAGGTGTGCATAGTTTTTTTCATACCCGTTTCATTTTTGGATTGGGGTGGGCCATTTTGGTCCACCCTTGGATTGGAAATTTTTTTTCAACAAAATTTTGTTTGTTAAAAAAACCCCAAACACCCCAAAACCTGCCCCAACCCTTCCAATTTCATTAAATATAAAGCCCCCCACCCTCTCAACCTCCCTCAAGACTCATCCAAAGTTCCTGGTGGTTCAGTGGGGACCCGGAAGCGATCTCCTGCTCCTGGGTTGTTGTCTGCCAGTAAACAAAATGCATCGACGGCCCTTTGCTCTTACCATATGACAGGGGCTACTGGTGCCATTGGGCAGCCCCTGTCTCATGGTAGGAGCAATGGAGGATTTCAGTTCACTGCTTGCTACTGGAGAGGCTTATGCAGGAAGTTTGCAATTACATTGTATTTCACATCAGCTTACCATCCTCAGAGCAATGGACTAATGGAACAGGTGAATCAGAGTCTCAAGGCCTTTCTATGAGCCTACGTGAATCACATGAACAGCTCCATAGCATCATTACCCTTCTATATTGTGTTCAGGCACCATCCCCATACACCCAGGCCTTTTCCTGTCCCTGACACTTACCCAGCAGCTAATCTGATGGGACAGACACTCCAGGAATTGTGGCAGAAGATACACTGTCTCCTTGAGCAAGCAGCAGAGTGTTTTAAAAGACACACAGACAAGAAAAGTCACTCAGCAACTTAACTTCGTCCATGAAGCTTAGTTTGACTTAGCACTAAAAATCTTTCATTGAAGATGCTATCTCTGAAGTTTGCACTATGGTCCATTTCTCCTTGAGTGACATTTGGCTTACAAACTCAAATTACCAACATCTTTACGGATTTATGATGTGTTCCATGTCTCTCTGTTGAAACCTGTGATTCTTACTTAGCCGGGCAGACTGCCCCTCCAGACCACCAAAGTTGCTGCAGAAAAAGATACTCAATTTGAGATCTAAGAGATTTTTGGATTCACGAAGGGACTGAAACCAGTTATAGTATCTTATCTCCTGGAAAAATTATGCACCCGAGGAAAACTCATGGAAGAAATTCTTTAATCTGCTAGCCTCCCAACTCAAACTGGAGTTCCACATGAGGTTCCCCATGAAGGCCAAGCCCAGAAGGTGGAGGAGGGGCTTTGGCAGCTCACAGGATAGTCCCGTGAGTCACTGCACTCACCCATGTTGCTGCCTGACATTGCCAGAAGTCTCCCATTGGGGAGGCTTTCCACTGTTGCCGAATGCTGCTGACCATCACTGACACTGCCATCCTAGCCAAGCTACTGACTTCCCATAGGTGTGCGCATAATTTGTGCGCCATGGCAGGAAACCCTGAGCAGTGCCTCCAGATGATGTCAGCCTCCTGCCTACATAAGCTAAGGTCCTGCATTAGTTCTTCACCTCAGCAACAGGTATTAAGAATATAAGAACATAAGAAGTTGCCAAAGCTCCATCAAGCCCAACATCCTGTTTCCAACAGTAGCCATTCCAGGCCACAAGTACCTGGCTAGTATCCAATCTTCCAGTCTCGCTAGGTCCTCCTGCAATTTATCACAATCTTCTTGTGATTTAATTACTCTGAATAATTTTGTATCATCTGCAAATTTGATTACCTCACTGGTCGTATTCCTTTTCAGATCATTTATACATATATTGAAAAGCACTGGTCCAATACAGATCCTTGAAGCACTCCACTGTTTACCTTTTTGCACTGTAAAAATTGACCATTTAATCCTACTCTCTGTTTCCTGTCTTTTAACCAGTTTGTAATCCACAAAAGGACATCACCTCCTATCCCATGACTTTTTAGTTTTCTTAGAAGCCTCTCATGAGGGACTTTGTCAAACGCCTTCTGAAAATCCAAATACACTTCATCTTCTACTCCTAAAGTAGTGTGTGTTGCTCCTGCATGTTGGTTCCTGATTCCTGTCTGCATTTCTGGTTCCTGTGCCTTGCCTTCTAGCCTTGCCTCATCCAGCCTTGCCCTCCAGCCTTTCCTTGTCCAGCCTTCCTCACCCAGCCCACCTTGTCCAGCCTCGCCTTGTCCTACTCGTCTTGTCCAGTGTCTTCAGTGTGTCTTCATCTAGCCTTGGCTTGACTCTTCAGATCTTTACCTCTTGTTTGCCTGATTCTGTTAGTCTGCTGTCTGCCCTCACACTGGTGTGCCTTTGGAGTTTAGTTTTGTTCACTGCTCTAGGGTCCTGCCGGCCGCTAGAACCAAAGTGTGGGGGAGGCTGCTGAAAAAGGTGAAACTCCAGACTGTCCTGCTACAGGGCGCATTTGCCAGCTGCCAGCATAGACCTCATGAGTTCACCCTCCAATGCTGTGTCAACTACACTGCAACACAAATGGCGCACACCCTCCCCATCCTTCACAACTATTATAATATATACTCCATGATTCACTTGTATGTGCAGGCAATATAATCTTTTATTTATTTATTTCAAAAATCTACAGACTATGTCTATCCAAAATTCTAGGCAGGTGTGATGATTTAGGTATATTGGTATTGGTCTCTGTGTGACAGACAGCTTGGAAGACTAAGGCAGTAACATCCGACTGAAGCTGGAGTTAAGAGGGCTACTCTAGCAGCACTACATCTCCCAAGTTTCCCTGCACCTAGTTTAGAAAGGTGATACAGGAAAGGGCTGATTCAGAGAGTGTCCCTGTCAGCCCACCTCTGGAACCAGAGGGGAACAGCAAGAGAGAGAAGAAGGAGATGGAGAGAGAGAGAGAGAATGACTCCTGATCTAACAATGGAGTGACGTTTCTAAGCTACATCTCTTTCCTAGAAAATAGTAGAGAAACTGTTTAGAAAGCAGCAAAATGGTTAGCCTTTGGATCACTGTAATAGAAACCACTGTAAAACACCAGCTCTGATATAGCACAACTCACAAGAAAGTCAAGTTGACAGCTCTAAATGGAAAAGAAGAGAAAATAAGGGGAGGGATGATAAAAGGCTTATTCAAGCAAAATGGAACACAAATCAAGCCTGTAAGCAATTTCAAGGAGAGGGTTTAAAGTTATTGGCTATATTTACAGAGGTTCCCAAACCTATCCTAGAGGACCCCCTGCCACCCTAGCATGCACATTTTATCTCCTCCATATTTATTGTGAATATCCTGAAAACCCCACTGGCTGGGAGTCCTCCAGAACAGGCTTGGGAACCACTGGGCTAGGACATGGTTTGGCAGAGACAAGCTCATTATTAGGGGCAGCAGGAAGGCTGAGCCAAATACACCCAGACATTAGGCTGATATTACCTTAATCTGTGCTGAGGTAGTAGTTTGCATGTGGGTTAGTTTGAGGTTTGAAACCCCTAACGCTTGGAATATTTAAATCATCTAGTGAAAGATCAGTACTTTGGAGCCATACTTGATAGAGATGTGCAATCGTTTTTCACGATTTAGTCAATGCCAACGACATTGTCTAAATCGTCATTGTTGGGGAAGTTGGGAAAAAGAATCAAAATTCCACGAATTTTCGGGTTAAAGTCGGTTTTTTATTACTGCGCACTAACGGATGTTAGTGCGCATGGACTATCCGTTAGCGCGCAGTCGCTGGACGTAGTGCGCAGTACATGGCGCCTCACCATACTGCGCACTAACGGATTATTAGTGCGCGCTCAGTACATGGCAGTGCGCGTTGATATATGTTAGTGCGCACTAACGTAAATTGATACTAAATTGACACTTTTTTTTAAATTGAAGGTTGAATATGTATTCCTATTGGGTGTCTTCTTGTTTTTTATTCATTACCAAGGTTACCAACAGCCAAGGTGCTGTTTTTTACAGATTGTTTTATATGGGGGATGGGGAATGGGAATGGGGGATAGAGCTATTAGCTTTTAGCTTGAAGTTCTAATCCTACTGTAGTAGTGTGTCTGTGGATATTGTGATTAAGTCATCAATCATGTGACTAGAATTTGTTTGATATATTATGCATAATATTCATTTGCATCATTTTTGAATTGGCCACTTAAATTAATAGGTTTATTTTCCCTCCTACTTTTAGTCAATAGGTAGCTATAATAGCTATATAATAAGGGGTGCTCTGCTTATGTGTTGCTTTTGTTTTGTGGGTTTGAGGAGAAAACATCAGTCAATCAGTCATTATAGCTAGCTGCAGCTGTTGATTGATAGCTAATATTATACAGCCTTTATTGTTATTAATAAGGGGTAGCTGCTAGCTGGCTTAGCTAGCTGATACTAGTATCAGCCTATGATACTAGCCAGCCAGCCAGTAGCCATTGCCACTAGCCACAGTAGCATATAGCTACTGCTAGCAGCCAAGTACCACTAGCCAAAATAGCCAATAGCCACAACCAGTGAGCTGAGCTGAGCTCTACTCTTTTTTTCTGTTTCTTGAGTGAGCTCTTCGTTCGCAGCATTCCTAGCCTAGGCATAGGCAGGCACCAGCACTCCAGTCCAGCAGCAGTGCTTGCTTATAAAGGACAAGGTAGGTGCTTTGACTGCTTTCTGAACATTGTAGCAGTAGAGTTTTAATAGATTTATAAATATATAAAATTATATAATATTATATTTATCAATATTATATAGATGTATGTGTAATCTACTAGATTTATCACTAATAGTGTTTATAGCTAGCTAGCCATAGCCAGTGACACTAGGCTAATAGCTAGCTTGGCTATTAGCCTAGTGTCACTGGCTACTAGCTATTAAAGCCAGTGAGTCACTACTATCAAATCAATTCTACTACTAAACCTATAATTGGCCAATAGTCTGTCCAATATCCTATATTATGTTTCTTGTGCTTGGCTTAAGGCTTCTGCTCCTGTGTGTGAGATTTGTGGGTAAGACTTGAAGTGGGAGGGAGAAGTTATTTTAGTCCAAAGAACAGAATAGGCCTGAAAAGGATATGAAAAAATAAGAATAGGACTTCTCTAACCTCAATGCTTGGCTTGCATGTAGTATTAACAGAAAAGCCTAGCCAGTCCTGCCAGGAGGCTAATGTAATGAGTGAACTGAAGTATTGCAGCCTAGTTTCAGTCTCAGTCTGCTGCAGTTTGATGTTCTGGCCAATGCATGGTATAAATTGCAATATAATATATTAGTAAGTATACTATATCAAATTATCAATTGTCAGTGTCACTCACTGACTAATAAAAAATAATCACTATATCCTTCTTTGTCCTGTGGTCTGGGGGTAGCCTTAGCAATAGCTAGCTAGCTAGCTAATGCTATTAGCTCAATAAAGTTTTAAAAATGAATACCAAACTAATTTATTAACTTGTTTAATGTACTATATTTATTATATATTTCTTTGACCACAGGATCATAATGCCCCTACCAGTACCCTCTGGAAAAAAACGTGTTGCTAGTGATAGTGCTACTGGAAAGAGCTGTCTGCCAGTCCCTAGGAAAAAACTGCGATTTTTTGAGAAGAAAGAGGATGTAGAAGTGCAAGGAAACTTGTTGCAAGGGAAGGAACGAGCAGAATTTGAGGGAAAGGTGAAAAGATTAGATGAAAGAATGGTGCTACAGAAAATATTTGATGATGATGAAGAATCAGATATTGAGGAGGAGGAGGAGGAGGAGGAGGAGGATGATGATCAGGAGTTTTTGGCTAGTAAACATTCAGAGGAGAAGGAGGAGGAGGAGAACAGAAGCAATGACAATGTTAGTCAGATTGCAAAACAAACAACTACTGCCAGTGCCAGCAGTATTGCTGGTACCCTGTCCCCTACACCATTTGAACATCCACGTGTGACTACTACTACTACTACTACTATTTCTACTACTAGTATGAAAATGACAAGTATCCAGCCTAGAGTAAGGAACAGTACAAGGACATCAAAGATTTGGAATCATTATCATGTTGTGGCTGACCAGAGATTTGGACAATGTATCCATTGTAAAAAGATGGTGAGCCGTGGAAGAATTATTGGACATCTTACTAACAGCAACATGAAATATCACCTTGAAAGAGAACATAGAGCACTGTTGCTTGCAGAAGAAGCTGGTCCCACCGTGCTTGCCCAGGCTTCAAGTAAAGCAACAGGGAAGCAGCCACAGAAGGAAAGTAGTAGTACTAAAGAAGATACAGATTGTGTGCATCTGCAGAAGCAGCAGTCTCCTCTTCCTCATCCCCAGCAGCAGCGGCAAGCTACCATGGAGCAGATGGGGTGGTGTTCTTCTGCAATGTCACAGAGCAGGAAGCAGGCAATGTCTAAAGTGGGTACACGACATATTGCTCTAATGATTGCTTTGGATGATCAGCCACTGCAGATTGTAGAAAATGAGGGATTTAAGCGGATGCTCCATTATTTCGCCCCTTACTACAAACTTCCTTCAAGAAGTACATTTAGCCGTCAGGTGCTTCCTTCCCTATACAGAAAATGTCGTGCTGAAATGCAGATTATGATGGCAAGGGCAAAGGGGAGGAGCATCCATCTCACCACTGATGTTTGGACTAGTATGAATGCAATGCATGCATATTTGTCTCTAACAGCACATTGGTGGCAGCTGGATGAGGCATTAATACCTGTAAGCACTAGCAGCATTGGCAGTGGCAGTGGCAGCAGCTCCAAAAAGGTTTCGCCAGGATACCATTGGGCTTTACTGCATGCTCAAGTGCTAGACAAGAGACATACTTCAGAAAATATCTTACACGCAATTCAGGGGATGATGGAAAAATGGAATGGGCTCCTTAGAAGCAGTGATATGGAATGCTTAAATGGATTTTTCATTACTGACAATGGTTCCAATATTATTAAGGCTCTGGCTGATGGCAGATTCAGCGGCATCCGATGCTTTGCACATACCCTGCATCTGATAGTGAGGGATGCTTTGGGGCTTAGTGGCAAGGAAGGTGGTACTACTACTAGTTGTAGTAGTCAACTCCTGAAGCGGTTGATTGAAAAGTGTCGCAAAATAGCTGGGCATTTCAATCGTAGTGTAAAAAGTGGGAAGCAACTCAGAAAGAGGCAAATAGCAGTTGGCGCACCTTTGCACAACCTTCTTCAGGATGTGCCTACCAGATGGAATTCCACCTATCTTATGTTGGAGAGGTTGTCTGAACAGCAGACACCTCTTCATGATTTGGCAATGGCAACTGAAATTGGATTGGAAAATCCTCTTGGATGTCAGGACTGGACAAACATTGCACACATGGTGCATGTCCTCAAGCCTTTCAAAGTATATACTGATGCATTGAGTTCAGCTAATGCCACTTTGGGTGGTGTCATCCCTGTAGTAAACTATCTGGAGGAGGTATTACAGGAATTTCTGCATCATCCAGATTTCTCTAAGGAAGTGTTAATGCTTGTTAAATGCTTAAAAGAGCAAGTTGAAAAAAGATTGAAACCTCTCATGCAAAGGGATTGCTATATGTTAGCCACGATGTGTGACCCACGTGTGAAAGGCAGTATTGCTCTCAAGAACAATGCTCTTACACATTGGAAAAAAAAGTTGATTACAATGGTTGAAAACATAATGTCTAACAGGGTCTGTTCCACTGGTAACGATGAAAAAGAATTAGTATTATCCTCTCAGTCTCCAACTCCATCCTGCTCAAGTACTAGTATGATCAGCTGCTCCCCTACCCCTTCCATAACACATCAAAATATGAGTCATTCCACATTTAATGAACTGCCTGCCATGTCACAAGCAATCGCATCAGCTGTTGGCAGAAGAGTTACTACTACTGAGTCCTACCTGCAGGAGAATGTTTCAGAACTGCATGTTAAGAGTTTTCTGTCTGAGCCAATTCAGAGCATGGACTCAGATCCCTTGAGATATTGGGCACAGAAAGCTTCAATGTGGCCTGATCTTGCAATACTAGCACAGCACTTTCTTTCCTGCCCGCCAACAAGTGTGCAAAGTGAAAGAGTATTTTCAATGACAGGGAACATAGTGAGTCCACACCGTGCACGTTTGTCTCCAGACTTAGTCGAGCAATTGGTTTTTATCAAAACGAACTTTCCACAGCTTGGGTATCCGAACTTTCCCTGTGACTGGGAGGAGTGAGCCTCTTGTCGAGGGCCGAGATCCAAGGTCAAGGGGTGGAAGAGAGGCTTGGCTCTATGCAGCTGTGCTCCCCGCATCGCTTGCTGGGGTGCCCGGCCACAAGAGGCAGCAGCGGCCACAACACTGCCGCTGCTGCCTCTTGTGGCCCACAGGAGAAGCCAGTCTGGGAGTCACAAGACATGAACACTCTGTCCTGCTGCGTCTCCAACACAGGCTTCTCACTCCCAGGCTCCTTTCCCCCAGTGTCCACCTCTGAGGCAGGCAAGTCCTCGCTGGGTTCTTCTGCCTCAGCGTCCATCTCCGACAGCATGATTGTGTGAATGAAGTATGAAAGAATTTCAGGCCAATACAATATAAAATTGCACTTACAGTGCACAGAGAGGTTGATACTCTAACAAAGTAGCTAGTGGTTGTACTAGTAGTAGCTAGCTACTAGCTAGCTACTACTACTAGCTACTACTTGGATATCCAGTTTATATCCAACTAGTAGCTACTACTACTAGCTACTAGTTGGATATAAACTGTTACTGTTATATCCACTACTGTAACAATATATTGATTAACCAAATATATACAAACACCCTTGAGTGTAATAAAAAGAGAAAACTGAGCACCCAGAAGTTGTACATTTCTGAAGGATTTTTTGTTCATGAGTCTGCTTTCTCCTAGTCCTTACTCCTACTTTAGTATCACAAGCATTAAAGTTTTTGCTTCAAATGGCTGTCTTGGTCATGGAGCAATTTTTGGCATTGACGTGTGAGTCATTGCAGTAGCTTGAGTGCTGCACACACTGCACACAGTGCACAATATTGTATTGGCCAGGTTGAAAGATGTGTGAATGGTCAGTAGCCACGGTTGAAGCCTTGACGTTGGCGCTACTGCTCACAAGTATACAACTTGTGCTAATTCAGCCAGACTGAATGTTGTATGGAAGTGTATGACTAACTTAGTTACTACTAAAACAATGAAATATGTTGGATTATAATAGACATACATCCGTACATGTCTGCTCTTTGTAATTTAGTAGTACCATACTATATTATTTATGAATAATTATTATTAGTTAAATGACTAATAAAATAATATATAAAAAAGAACAAACAAACATTTTTAACAATGTTAACATTTATTTTTTTTTACAAATATTTAACTATTAGAAGACATTAACAAATTACAATAGACAAACATTTTTGTCAAAAAAAATAAATTAAAATAAAAAAAAACCAGCCCAGCAGCCCAGGTCAAGGCGAAATATGATGCCTTGACTTCATGATGTTGCAGCAGGGTCAGGCTCATGTGGAGAGGAGGGTGCCGCCACTGGAGAAACCTGCTCTGAAGCAGAGGGAACTGGCACCTCCTCCTCATGAGGCATCTCATGAGGAGGAGAAGCCATTTCCCTCTGCTCCTGAGGGGCCTCCTCCAGGGCTAACAACCTCCTCTCCACATTGCTGACACTGGCCTGCACCTCTCCGACCCTCTGCTGCAACATCATGAAGTCGGCATCATATTTCGCCTTGAACTGCCGTACTTCCTGCAGGATCTCCTCCAACTTTGAATATTGTGCACAGCAGCACTTACAGGTTGGAGGAGATCCTGGAGGAAGTACGGCAGTGCTGGTGCTGGTGCTGGCACTGGCGCTGGCGCTGGTGGTGGTGCTGGTGGAAGTGGTGGGCCGCTGGCTGGTGGCAGCTTTATCTTGGCCTGTAAAGAAATTAAAAAAAAATAATAATTCAACATGAGACACAGAACTATACATTATACATACATTACACATAGTCAGATATGACAAATAAAAAAGCAAATACTGGATGCGTGCGAGCAAGTTTATAAAATAATCTACCCCTTATTTAGTTTATTGACCTTGAGGATTATAGAAAAATGAGGAGTCCATTGCAGGGGAGAAGGAGTGAGGGGGAGAGTGGAGGGATATCAAATCTATCAACATAGATTAGAGAGAATACATAATTTGAAGGATTGGAAGGAGAAATAATAGTCAATCTCAGGTTACACAGAATATGATGGTAGGAGATACACTACAAACCTCTTCTTTTTTTTCACCTTCAATTCTTTAGTTTACTATCATAGCCACTCAGTGTCATTTAATATATACAAATAAATAAATACACACTTCCCCCCATTCCCAATCCCCAGCCACTAAAACTGATTGATATAAAAAAAAAAAGATTTTGTTTTTCAGCCTCAGATAATATATACTACTTTACTGGCCGTGCCAAGAGATATATTATTTCCTACCTAGACCACTACTGGTTGCTGCCTCCGTCCTCCTCTGGTGACAGCTCTGCCTCCCACTAGGCCCAGGAAGCCCCGCCTCGTCCCTGCCTGGGTGTTGTTCTGTACAAGACAAATCAAAATTCAGAGAACAGTTAGAATTTTAAAAACAAGAATGAGATCAGACACAATGATTCATTCACTGTTATAGTAAAGAAACATTTTTAAACACAAATTCCATTACAATTAATTGAATACTTGTGTAATGTGTGTTGTTCTTGTGTAGTATTCTGAAAACAACTTACCAGGCACGGAACGGGCCACGGTTTGGCGGACCTCCTCGAGCCACCTACCCTCGTGCAATCGCAGATGGCGACCTGAAAATTAGAGGGATATACAGGAAAAAGAATAACATTGATTAATTTTTACAACATGCCCATGTTTTGCCTTGACCTACTAGATTATTTTTTATGCAACATACAAAAGTTAGTTATACATAAATACTATTTTATTTATATTTCAATGTGGCTTTCAAAAAAATCCCAAATACCACCATTTCAAAACGATTAATATATAAATATCAATAATATACCACAGATAATTTTATTTCCTGTGTAGTCTAGTTATTAAGTATTAATACTAGTATAGTATAGGGTAAGGGTGGTACACTAGTAGCTAGCTAGCTAGTAGCTAGCTACTAGTATTTCTGTTTTTTTAAATATATTTACTTAACATTATAACTTTTATTACTTATAGTAGTTAATTATTACATTATAATTATATAACTCAATGTATGCTACTAGTAGCTACTGTAGCTAGTATTACTATCATACTCTATTTAATTTTCAATGACAAAATAATATACATAATTTATAATTGAATATTATGATCAACATTATTATTTTCACCTTTCTTTTTCAGGTCTTCCACCTCACGAGGGTAGGAGGCCCGCCGGCAAAACTCCTCCTGGAGAGAGGCCCAGGCAGCAGTCTCCCTTTGCAGGTTAGGCCTGCTGCCTGGGGGGGTGTAAAGGTTCCCCTCATCCAGGAGCATCAGCCGGGCCAGGAGGTCCACGTCGGCCTGGGTAAAGCGGGGCTTCCTGGACCTTGCTGCCACCTTGGAGGAGGACGGTGGGGAGGAGTCTGACTCCCTCCCCCTGTCATCTGACTCCCTTTCACGTTCCATCCTACCATGAGAAAAAAAAAAGAAGATGAAAAAAAGTATGTGCTATAGGACAGCTGTTTGTTCAGAAGCTCACACACTAATGCAGGGAGGGGCTAGGCAGCTCCCCCCTGTCTGTGAAGCCAGCCCTCAGCCCTCACCCTCACAGTGACAGTACACTATTCAGTTCAGTGGCAGGGACATGGGGGGAGGGGAGGAGTGAGGGTCAGGCAGCTGAGCTCCCCCCCCCCCCCTGTCTGTGAAGCCAGCAAGCCTCTCACTACGTAATGCAGGCAGGGAGGGAGCTGTCTCAGCCCTCACCCTCACAGTGAGGGCTGAGACAGCTCCCTCCCTGCCTGCATTACGTAGGGGGGGGGGGGGAGCTCAGCTGCCTGACCCTCACTCCTCCCCTCCCCCCATGTCCCTGCCACTGAACTGAATAGTGTACTGTCACTGTGAGGGTGAGGGCTGAGACAGCTCCTGTCTCAGCCCTCACCCTCACAGTGACAGTACACTATTCAGGTGAGGGCTGAGACAGGGCTGAGACAGCTCCTGTCTCAGCCCTCACCCTCACAGTGACAGTACACTATTCAGTTCAGTGGCAGGGACATGGGGGGAGGGGAGGAGTGAGGGTCAGGCAGCTGAGCTCCCCCCCCCCCCCCTGTCTGTGAAGCCAGCAAGCCTCTCACTACGTAATGCAGGCAGGGAGGGAGCTGTCTCAGCCCTCACCCTCACAGTGAGGGCTGAGACAGCTCCCTCCCTGCCTGCATTACGTAGGGGGGGGGGGAGCTCAGCTGCCTGACCCTCACTCCTCCCCTCCCCCCATGTCCCTGCCACTGAACTGAATAGTGTACTATCACTGTGAGGGTGAGGGCTGAGACAGGAGCTGTCTCAGCCCTGTCTCAGCCCTCACCTGAATAGTGTACTATCACTGTGAGGGTGAGGGCTGAGACAGGAGCTGTCTCAGCCCTCACCCTCACAGTGACAGTACACTATTCAGTTCAGTGGCAGGGACATGGGGGGAGGGGAGGAGTGAGGGTCAGGCAGCTGAGCTCCCCCCCCCCCCCTACGTAATGCAGGCAGGGAGGGAGCTGTCTCAGCCCTCACTGTGAGGGTGAGGGCTGAGACAGCTCCCTCCCTGCCTGCATTACGTAGTGAGAGGCTTGCTGGCTTCACAGACAGGGGGGGGGGGGAGCTCAGCTGCCTGACCCTCACTCCTCCCCTCCCCCCATGTCCCTGCCACTGAACTGAATAGTGTACTGTCACTGTGAGGGTGAGGGCTGAGACAGGGAGGGAGGGAGCTGTCTCAGCCCTCACCCTCACAGTGACAGTACACTATTCAGTTCAGTGGCAGGGACATGGGGGGAGGGGAGGAGTGAGGGTCAGGCAGCTGAGCTCCCCCCCCCCTGTCTGTGAAGCCAGCCAGCCTCTCATGCAGAGAGGGAGCTGTCTGACACTGACAATTTCTGTTAAACTTTTTTTTTCACTAAATTAGCATAAAATTAAATGAAGTACTTTTGTGTGTTAAACTTTTAATTTCCCCTAATGTAAGTAACTTCATTTAATATTATTTTTATATTATTTTATGCTACTTCACTGAAAAAAAGTGCATTAACTATTTCTTAACCAACTAAGTAACTACTAGTAAAGTAATACTGTTGTATAAAAACTAAAACAAAATCTTATATATTTAATTTATTATATTATACACTTACAGTGGTAGAGTTGATGATAATGTGGGAAGAATGAATCAACGTCTGTTGAATTGATGATTTTATTACTGGTGTCTGTACTGCTGCTCACAGTGCTCAGAGACTCAGAGTCAGCTCACTGCGCGTGCTGCTCAGCTCACTGCTCTGTCTCAGAGACTGCACGTAGTAAGAAAATAATTATTAGTGCGTGTATTTTAAGCAAAATGGCCTCCGGGGACCTCACAGAGCATGCTCAAGGTAGTGCGCACTAATCCGCGATAGTGCGCACTAGCCAGCGATAGTGCGCACTACCTACAGATGATTTAAAATACTGGTTCTACATTCCCATTGCCTGTTTTCCAGGTGGTGCGAACCAGTGGGAGCTGGGAACCGTACATTTAGCTAACGGACTCCTTAAAAATTGATACGTTTTACTTAAAAGTTGCAATTTTTTGGCTGTGCGCACTAACTTTAGGTAGTGCGCACTAACGGTAACAGTGAGCGCACTAACCCCGTTAGTGCGCACTAACTACGGATGATTTAAAATACTGGTTCTACATTCCCATTGCCTGTTTTCCAGGTGGTGCGAACCAGTGGGAGCTGGGAACCGTACATTTAGCTAACGGACTCCTTAAAAATTGATACGTTTTACTTAAAGTTGCAATTTTTTGGCTGTGCGCACTAACTTTAGGTAGTGCGCACTAACGGTAACAGTGAGCGCACTAACCCCGTTAGTGCGCACTAACTACGGATGATTTAAAATACTGGTTCTACATTCCCATTGCCTGTTTTCCAGGTGGTGCGAACCAGTGGGAGCTGGGAACCGTACATTTAGCTAACGGACTCCTTAAAAATTGATACGTTTTACTTAAAAGTTGCAATTTTTTGGCTGTGCGCACTAACTTTAGGTAGTGCGCACTAACGGTAACAGTGAGCGCACTAACCCCGTTAGTGCGCACTAACTCCGTTCGTATAAAAAAACAAAACACACGCGAAAAACTAAATTTTTAAACGAATCGGTCGACCGAAGCCAGACCCGATACCTAAACACGAAGCACATCTCTAATACTTGATCAGATCTGTCCTTATTTGTTTTTGAGGAAACCGTGTTTAGAAAACCCTGAACATTTTAAGTGTGAAATGTCCTCTGTGGTTAATTACCTGTAACTTGTGCTGCAAGCTTTGCAATTAGAACTTCAGACTGTGAGAGTTACTCTAGTCAATAACTTGGAAACTCTGGCATGGAATCCGTTTTAAACTGTGTAAACCAGCCCGGGGTTAGTAGTAGCTCTATGAGCTGTACTTTTCTTTCCTTGCTTAAGACTGGTTGGAAACTTAGAGGTTGAGCTGTCTTATTCCATGCTAACACCTGTTTCAAACTGTTACCTTATTAGCTATTGATGAATAAAAAGGAATTTGGGGAGTTGAATTGTGGCTTGTTTTAGAGCCATTATTAAGGGCTGGAATAGTGTAAGGATTTTGGGAAACAGATGTAGAAAATTACAAGAGTTGCCACAAAGAGATGGAAGTCCAGTTCCAGGTTTTGTTTTGGGTTTGAAAGGGGGAGATCCCCACATAGTTGTCAAAAACACAATGAAGCTGAAAGTATTAGAATTCAGTCTTTTGCATAGAGCCATACTTACTGATTGAAACTAATGCTAAACTCATGACACTAAAGATTAGCCATAAGCTAGAGATAAGAACCCTGGGTGTTCTTTCTAGTTAGGAAAGATTCTGGCTAGAGAAAACCCACTGATGAATTGAGGGCATTCTATCTCCTTAAAATCCTAAGACCCTCAACTTGAAATTGCCTACTTTAACAGTAGAAATCAGCCCCACAGACACCCTGAGACTATGCCCCCATGTTACAGTGGGGTACATCAACAAATCCTGTTAGAATCCTGCCGCCTTCCCAGACTCTTCAGCTTTGGACACTCACTGCGTGGCAGGGAGCCGCCATTGCACACTCTGATTCATGTGTTACTAGGACCCAGCAAAGAGATGCATAGAGTGTTCGTGCGCATCTGTGCACACGAATCTGCGCACTCTGGCGGGAGTCCTGGGTAGTCAAGACTATTTAGCCTGCCTGGATCTGGACTCCTTGCCTTGGCAGCAGGTTCCATTGGCCTCTGCTTTGCTCACTGTGTGTCTGGTTCTGGATGCTGCCTCTGCCTACCTGGCCCTTGGACTGTACTGTATTCTGCCTACTTGCTGCTTGTGTTGACCTCGGACTGTTCTGGATCTTGCCTGTTTGCTGTCTACTTGACCCTGGACTGTGTTGGATCTTGCAGGCCTGCTGCCTGCCTGGACTCGGGATTTTCTGTTGGGCTCTGCTGCTTGCTGCCTGTTCCATTCAGTGCATGGACCTGGAGTCTCTCTACCCGTGGTCAAGGTAGACACTTGGGTCTTCCCCTGCGAAACTTCAGCTACCTTACGACACAGTGGTCCACAATGCCTTCAGTTAGTCCGAAAGGGCTTACGGACTGGCTAGAGAGATACCCCCTGACACCAGCAAGGGCTGCCCTCCTTAATAATCCATAAAAATCATAATTAACAAATCAGACCAACTCAAAAAACACAAACACTTGCCAAATATAAACAGTACTTTCTCTTTTTTAACATTGCATCTCAAAGATTATAATCTAAAAAAACAAAATAAATCAGCCATATGCTATCACTGCCTCCTCAAGCCCATATTCTGAAACTGCATTAATTTGATACCTAAAAAATGTTTGTGAACAGGAATACTTTTGTTTCCTGAAAGTCTGGGTGCAGACCTCAGTTCTCAATGCATTTAGGAGTGTATTACACAAAAGAGGACCCACAATCATTAAAAGTTTTAACTTGAATTTCAGATAATGTCCAACCAATTCACCCAAGAGCCCATCCCCATCAATACACAGGCAGATTTGTTTTAAGCTGCATGTAAGACTTTTGGTGTAGTCAGTGAGTGACCTAGATATAAAATATTACAATAATTGAGGGTGGACAACACTTAAGGCCTGCAATACTGTACAAAAATCATCAACATCAAGATATGCTTTAAATTTACACAAAATCACTTTTCACAACAGTCTTCACTTGTGGATGTATTGAGAATGGGGGGGGGGGGGGGGGGGGTCAATTATGACACCTAAATTTCAAACAGATGTTGAGACTGAAATTGACCAAGCTTTAAAATGGAGCATTAGACGGACATCTAGAAATGGAAATCTGCCAAGAAAAGTCAGTTTTGTTTTTTTTTTAATGTTCAGTGTCAGTTTATTATCGGTCATCCAACATCTGATAGTCAATAAAACTTTTGCTCTGATCTGCTCAGTTTATTTTGAGCAGATGAAGGGGGTATGAAGAAAGGCATTAAGTTAGTCCAGTAACAGTTATTGCCTTGTATATTTTTTTTTGTTTCATGACCTTTATTTCCATGATTTTCTTTAAAAAAAAAAAAAAAAAAGTGCTATTATATGGTGGAGACAGAGCCAGAACTTGGGTCCTCCTATCTTTCCCTGGCCCCCTGCAGGTGGCAGCGGCAGTGGCAGGGAGATAGATTCAGGAAGCACATATTTTCACTCCCTGTGCTTGCTGCTCATTCCATAAAGACTGGGAAGTTGAGGGTCCAGTTCTAAAATGTTCTATAGGGCACACAAAAGTCTGTATTTGCCTCTGCAAGTTAAGGCCCGAGTTTATTTGAAAACAATACTTACTTATGCATAAATATGATTTGTAATTGCTTCAGAAAATCTGTAGGTCTTCCTGCATCTGTTTCCATTCATTTTGCTAAGCACAGACCCACCATTCAGTTAATTTTAGTTATCTATTTCTTGCTCTGTCCCTGACTTCTATCTGCGGGGTAAACTTTGGCCACTGTGACCACAGCAAACACCTTTGTTACCTTGTTGAATGTGGATCTGAACTGTCCCAAAGCTTGAGTATATAAGTTATTTATTGCTTGTTGAGCTCAGACAGCAGCAGGATTTTAAAGTGTTTAGAAAAGCATTAAAGGCCTTGTTCTTTGAGGAGACATTTGGATGAAGTAGCATGACTTAATTTTTAAGCACTTTAAATGCAATTTTTAGGTGTACTCACATGGATGTAATGTCTTATATATTAAGTCTATTGCATAAATTATTTTTGTGCTATGATGATTTTAGGATTGTTTTATTGTAATCTGCGCTGAACAGATTCTCAGAAGTAGAGGAATATAAGCATTTTAAATAAATAAATCAATAAATAAATGTTACCAAGTTATATTCAGCAATTTCCAGTTTGTTCAATGCAGAAATAAATGATTGTAAATTACCTGAACCAACTGCTAGAAATAAGTGGGCTTTGAATAGAAATTAAGAATACTGTTACACACCCCGTCCGTGCCCGGCACGCGCACGGGCCTGCTCACCTCCATGGTTCCACAGCATGTCCCGGGTTGGCCTCCCTAGCGGCAGCTGCAAGTGTTTCCAGGCCTCGGCGTCCCACGGCGGCGGTCATCCGGCCTTCCACTGCTCACCGGAGCTCAGAGTCCTCGGCTGTGTTGGCCACGCCCCTATGCGGTGCGCCCTGATTGATTCCCTGTTATAAGGAAGTCCCTGCTTATACTTCCTTGCCTGTAGCACGTCCCAGATGTGTTTCCAATCCTCCAGTAAAGACTTCAGCAGCACCACCCTCTTCCGTGGTGGAACCTATGGAGGTGAACCATGGGCGTTTGTCTCCGACCGAACATCTCCGTCGGCGGAAGGAGGGCCTTTGCCTTTACTGTGGCACTTCTGGACATCGTCTGCAGTCCTGCCCGGTTCGTCCGGGAAATTGCAACGCCTGAGCCCGGCGGGGGTCCCGAGCTTGGGCGCAACTGTTACTGGCCCTCAACTTTTGCTTCCTGTATCCCTGGGCATCAAGGTCCACACCTTCGCTACCACTGCTCTTGTTGATACTGGAGCAAGCGGCAGCTTCATTATGGATGACATTGTCAAGCTCCTGAACATTCCTCTCCAGCCATTGGAGGTGAGTCTCCGCATCGCCTCCATCCAGGGGGACCATCTTCCAGGACTCATCACTCATCAGACAGTGGCTGTTCGCCTTACCGTGGGCACTCTCCACGAGGAGGAGATGTCTTTCTACGTATTGAAGTGATCAACCCATCCAGTTATCCTGGGGTTGCCCTGGCTCCAGGCCCACGAACCCCAGTTCGATTGGCATTCCCTGCAGTTGGTACAGTGGGGTTCCAAATGCCAGAAAACCTGTTTGCATTCCATATCTCCAGTAGTTCCTGTTCTGGAGTTTGTTACTTTACCTGGTTTGCCTCTGCAGTATTCTGACTTCAACGATGTCTTCTCGATGCAGAAAGCGGATACCCTGCCTCTGTTACGCAAGTTCAAGTGTCCTATTGAACTCCTGCCGGGCACTATGCTTCCCAAAAGCATAACTTACCCATTGTCTCAACCTGAGACTCAAGCTATGTCTGAGTATATTAAAGAGAACCTAGAAAAAGGATTCATCCATCCGTCTGACTCCCCTGCAGGTGCGGGGTTCTTCTTCGTTAAGAAAAAGGACGGCAGTCTACGCCCTTGTATTGATTACAGGGGACTCAATGCCATAACCCGCACAGACTGATACCCGTTGCCCCTCATTAGTGAACTGTTCTATTGCCTTGAAGGGGGATGGATCTTCTCTAAGTTGGATCTGAGAGGTGCGTTCAACTTGGTACGCATTCAACCTGATGATATTTGGAAGACCACATTTAATACGAGGGACAGGCACTATGAATACACTGTGATGCCCTTTGGGCTATGCAATGCCCCAGCGGTCTTTCAATGCCTTATGAACGAAATCTTCCGAGATCTTCTGTATTCCTTCGTAGTCGTATATCTTGACGATATCCTGATCTTTTCTAAAGAATTTGAATCTCATCGAGATCATGTTCGGATCGTCCTCCAACGCCTGAGAGAGAACCATTTGTATGCCAAGCTAGAAAAATGCCTGTTTGAGCATAATCGCTTACCCTTCCTAGGGTATATAATTTCTGACCAAGGATTTTCTATGGACCCAGAGAAAGTCCAGGGGATCTGCGACTAGCCCCAGCCAGTAGGCTTACGAGCCTTACAACGTTTTCTTGGCTTTACCAATTATTACCGAAGCTTCATTGCTAATTATTCTTCCCTAGTTGCCCCACTCACTGCTATGACTAGGAAAGGGGCCAACACTTGGATGTGGGCACCTAAAGCACTAGCTGCCTTTCTGACAATCAAGGAGGCTTTCTGTTCTGGCCCTTGCAGAATTTTGCAGACTTTTCAGTTTTTGTGCGCAGAATTTTAAAATTTTTTGCGCAGAATTCCCCCAGGAGTACATCCACCCAATGGGGCCGCGTTTCAGACCAGTAGGTCTTTGCTCAGGGGATGTCAATCTTGTTTTTTCGTCGGAAGCTTCACCAATTATTTATAGCGCTTTTTTCTCCACCATCTCGAAATGCAACTCCCATACAAGATTTTAATGCGTTAAAGACCTGCTGATCTGAAATGTGGCCCCGTTGGGCAGACGGTAACACTATTGCATTAAATGAACGTCGGTTTGTAAAGTCTTCGGATAGCGCATATTTCAAACTAATATTCCTCAGTGCTATTATAGCTACACTAGCTCAGAAAGTTCTTATAAAAAAGTACATCAGTTGAAAGGATTTTTTTGAAATATTGTCGAAAGACTTTTAATTCACGTTATCACGCCCAAGTGATAAAAAACTAAAAGATTGGTGGTGGATAGTTCATGATTATAAAACACAAGCACGTTACCAATTGGTAGTGGCTGTAGAGTAATATATGAAACTTTCTACTCCTTCTAAAAATTTTTTTTTGCTTAATAATTCACTTGGAATTTTTTGATGCATACAGAAAATGTACATGTGTTGTGGTTATATTGCACTGAATTGTAAGGATCAAAGAGAAATTATATAAGGGGGGTGATATAATTGAGTTTATGGATAATATATATTGTAGATCCCTCTATAATATTGGTGTATGTTTGGTTGGTTTTTCACGCAGTTACATTAAAAGCATCAAAGCATATTGGTTAAGGGTAGTAATCTCCATGCATTCTGAAAAGGGTAGTAACAACCATACCAGCAAGTTACTAGAGATGTGAATCGGAACCGGAATCGGTTCTGATTCTGGTTCCGATTCACATCGTGTTTTTTTTTTCGTCTGGCCCGATCGCGGTTTTGTTTATCGACTGCGCCCGAGCTGATAAACAAAAAACCCACCCCGACCCTTTAAAACTAATCCCTTAGCTTCCCCCACCCTCCCGACCCCCCAAAAAACTTTTTACAGGTACCTGATGGTCCAGTGGGGGTCCCGGGAGGAGCACTGGATGGCCCGCGTCATTTTTAAAGATGGCGCTGGCCATCCAGTGCTCCCTCCATGTGACAGGGGCTGGCCAATGGCACAGATACCCTGTCACATGGTAAGGGCAAAGGGCCATCGGCGCCATTTTGATTAGTGGCAGCCGACGGCCCGGGAGTGGGAGATCGCTCCCGGGACCCCCACTGGACCACCAGGTACCTGTAAAAAGTTTTTGGGGGGGTCGGGAGGGTGGGGGAAACTAAGGGATTAGTTTTAAAGGGTCGGGGTGGGTTTAGGGGTTATTTTTGTGTGCTGTTTTTCCCGCCCTCCCCCAAAATGATAAGAGAATCCCCACAAACAATTTTGTGGGGTTTTCCTATTGTTTTGGGGGAGCCCCCGATTTCTGACGATTTGGAAAATGTTGTACAATATTTTCAATCGTCCGAAGCCCGATTCACATCCCTACAAGTTACCCCCCTTGCACGCTTATCTCACTTCTGTCCTCTAGCCTTTAGGGATCCACAGTATTTAAACCCCTTTCCTATAGCTTCCTAATATCCTGACAATCATGAATTAACAGTAAAAGGTAGAATTGCAAAACATGAGAGCCAATCCCATACTAAGGCAAACACTAAGCTAAGAGCAATTCTCCAACATCAGTCTCCATGTTGAACTTCTCGCCCAGTAAAAACACTTTGGTGAATCAAAACAGCTGACTCCTCACCAGCTAGGTCGCATATCTTAAGAACTCAAATGTCTCCAGGCTTTAGATAGGTCTCAAGACTAAAAAGGAAAACTGAACCGCAGTTTCTTGGTGTCATAATGAAAACACATAGGACCAGGTCCCTCAAACAAAATAGTGTCTATCATTACTAAAAGACAAACAAGGAAAAAAAAATTCAGAGATTGCTACTGTAGATATATAGGCAGAGTAAGCAAATACTGATCACTTGAAATAGGTCAGAAGAACAAAGCTTGGGCTACTGCATCTGTCTAAGCTCTTCCCATCACCAATATAAATATAAAAAAAGTGGCTGCTCTATAAAAAAAACAATTCTGTGGTGATCTTAAAGCATCATGCTCCCTGAAATAGTATCCAGATGGGTGCAAAACAATCATGGACAGGAAAAACAGTCCAGCTGGAAGTTAAATGTAATTGGAGAGAAGAGCACTAATCACTCTATTGTCCTTCCGAATTGGAAGCCACTGCTTTTCCCTCCAGCCACTCTACAAAATCTTGTGCTTCAGAAACAGTGGTGATAAACTGAATTTCCCCATTATAGCTGACTGGCAATTTTGCTGGATAAAGAAGGGTGCAGCGTCACTTTAACCTACAGAACTTAGCACACTGGTGAAAACACCGGTCTTTTTGCATAGAAAGATCTGTTAAATAATCCTGAAAAACAAGCACATTTCTGTTATCATATTTCAACTTCTTATTTATTTATTTATTTATTTATTTATTTTTAGTTTTTATATACCGATCTTCTTGCATTAGATACAAATCAAACCGGTTTACAAGGAACAAAAAACTGCCTGTAAGGCGTTACATGGAACCAAGAACATACAGTATAATATGTATATATATACATAATATACCTTCTTGGAGAGCCTGCAGGATTTTCATTTTATGTGTGAAGTTCATGATTCGTGCAATCACCTCCTGAAGCTTGCCAGACAGGTCTCTCCTTGGGCCCAGATGATATGTGCCATGTGCATCCTCAAGGTCTAACTCATGCGGGAGCCATTCCTCCATGAAAGCGCAGAGCTCATATTCTATCAGGGTCTGTGAAAGACCCAAAAACTGCATGTTATTGAGGTGGGATTTTTTTTTTTTTTTTTTAAATCTTTTAATTTAACCAAAAGCATACAAACACAGCATTGTAGACAATGTTGACAAATAGGCAATTACAGGGATAGCACAGGAAAATATACATATCACCAGAGCAACAGAAATCAGGATTAACAATTGGGCATGCAGTGCTTAATTGGAATGAAGTACATTATAATACTTCCAAAAACAACCCCAATTAGAGTCATATTTGGATCTTTGAGCAAACACACTGTGTCTCGGCCTTTCAATACTGTGCTTGCAATGTCCCTCATTTGAACCCTCCAGTATTCTATGCTGGGGTTACTCTTCCACCTAGTAACAATCGTGAATTGTGCCACTAGCAGTAACTATGACACCTAGCCTCTTTGTTTAATGGTATCCACCCGAACCATTCCATTTACCCTGTAAGCCAAAAGCCCTTATCAGGTGAAACAGTTTATAATAGCAGAAATTGGTGAGACCTATTTTCAAGATCCTTCAGCTTTTCTTCATGGCGCCACAAAGAGGATTTCAGAAGGGAGAGTTTGCTGCATATCATCCTGCCTATTGGAAACTCTCTGCTCCATTTCAGTCACCCATCTTCCAAATGCTGAAACTGCAGAGGTAACTTTTTGATTTTATTTTAGAGTCAAGAACTTTTGACACTGCTGAAGTCAATTCCATAACTGCTGCGTCAGAAACTGGGCTTGTATCAATCTTAGTCAGAGGCTGCCATCTTAGGCTCTGCTGAGGTTGCTTTTCTTTTATCCTTTTTTGCTGCCCAGGTGCTCATATAAGCCCTTCCAAAAAATGTAGAAAAGTAAAGCTAAAGTTTAATTATTAGCTCAACATCTTGGAAGCGTACATGTGATACATGGGGTGGGACTGGAGGTGGCAGCACCCATGGCAAGGCCAACTCACATCCTTCCTTGCTCACAACGTTATGTGACAGCCCTCCATGCTAGTTTTTATAGCTTGTGGCAAAGGTGGAGCAGGCCCCGGTGAGAGTGAGTCTGCATGTGTTTGTGTTGGGGTGTGTGTGTGTATAAGAATGCAAGCCTGGGAGGTGAGAGAGAGGGTGTGGGTTCCATAGAAAGGGAGCCTATGTGAGGAGATTGCAAAGGAGTGTAAATATGTGTGAGAGATTGGGAGCTGGTGTGCGTGAAAAAGTGATTGTGTGTATGTGAGGGTGCTTGTTTGTGAAAGAGGGAGCCTGTGTGAGAGGGTGTGTATGTGTGAAAAAGGTCCTGTATGAAGGGATGTATGTGTGTGAGAGAGAGAATGAGCCTAGGTTGGGGGGGGGGGGGGTGAGCAAGAGAGGGAGCCAGTGTGCAGGGGTGTGTGAGAGAGAGACATAGGTAGCCTGTGTGAGGGTATATGTGT
Source organism: Rhinatrema bivittatum (assembly GCF_901001135.1). NCBI lineage: Eukaryota > Metazoa > Chordata > Amphibia > Gymnophiona > Rhinatrematidae > Rhinatrema > Rhinatrema bivittatum. The sequence continues at coordinate 167,748,034 of NC_042616.1, read as the reverse complement.
GAGAGAGAAAGACAGCCTGTGTGGGTGTGTATGCAAGAGAGAGAGAGAGAGGGCCTATATGAGGGTGTATGTGTGTACGAGAGAGAGGGAGCCTATATGAGGGTATGTGTGTGTGCGAGAGAGAGGGACAGAGGGAGCCTATGTAAGGGGCAGTACTGAGAGAGGGGTCAAACTCTGGGAGTAGAGATAGAGTGGAAAGGGTTGAGCCTAGAGGGGAGGGGAGAGATAGTGGCAGGTGGAGGAGTTGGGGGTCTGAGAAGGAAACGTGAAAGGAGACTGGCCAGAGGAGTAGGGAGAGAGGGTGGAAGAGATACTCTTATAGTGAATTTCTAGGGAAATTCTGCTCAAAATATTTAAAACTCTTCATCTTTATGTATAATTATTTTCTATTACATTTTAAATTAATTACTTAAAGACTGTTGTATATTGTGTTATTTTGACCAATATAAAGTATGCAGAATTTTGCCCCCTGGGGGGGGGGCGTGTCGTGGCGGCGCGTCATCTGGGGCGGAGCCGCAGGCATGGTTCTGGCCCGGGGCATTTCGGGGGCGTGGCCGAGGCCTCCGAAACTGCTCCCGGGCCGGGGAATCATGCGACTGGCGCGTGCGAGTTACACCTGCCTCGGGCAGGCATAACTTTTCAAACAAAGGTAGGGGGGTTTAGATAGGGCTGAGGGGGTGGGTTAGGTAGGGGAAGGGAGGGGAAGGTGCGGGGGGGTGGAGGGAATGGAAGCAGGCTGCGCGGCTCGGCACGCACAGGCTGTCGATTTTGCGCAGCCTTGCGCGCGCTGACCCTGGATTTTAAAAGATACGCGCAGCTACGCGCGTATCTATTAAAATCCGGCATACTCTTGTTTGCGCCAGTCGTACGAACAAAAGTACGCGTGGGCGTACTTTTTAAAATTCTACCCCAGTGTGTTGTAATTAAAGTGGGGTTTTCTTTTTTTTGCAAGGCTGAGGAATCCTTTGATTTGCCCTGTCATACCTCCTGCACCATCAAAGCAAACAGTAGGGATGTGAATCGTTTTTTGACGATTTAAAATATCGTCCGATATTTTTTAAATCGTCAAAAATCATTAAAGAGTGCGATACAATAGAAATTCCCCCTATTTAGCGTGAAAAATCGTTAATCGGGTTTGTGTCCACTAATGGGAGTTATTTGGGGGGGGGGGAGAGGGGCGGGAAAACTGGCACATTAAAACAACCCCTAAACCCACCCCGACCCTTTAAAACGAATCCCTTACCTTCCCCCACCCTCCCAAACCCCCCCAAAATGTTTTAGAATCACCTGGTGGTCCAGTGGAAGGCCCGAGACCGATCGCCCGCTCTCGGGCCCTCGGCTGCCACTAATAAAAATGGCGCCGATGGCCCGATAAAAAAAACCCACCCGACCCTTTAAAACTGACCCCTTAGCCTCCCCCACCCTCCTGACCCCCCCCAAAACATTTTAAAATTACCTGGTAGTCCAGTGGGGGCACCAGGAGCGATCTCCCGCTCTCGGGCCGTCGGCTGCGCTAATAAAAATGGCGCCGATGGCCCTTTGCCCTTACCATGTGACAGGGTATCCATGCCATTGGCCAGCCCCTGTCACATGGTAGGAGCACTGGATGGCCCTTACCCTGTTACATGGTAAGGGCAAAGGGCCATCGGCGCCATTTTTATTAGCGCAGCCAACGGCCCGAGAGCGGGAGATCGCTCCCGGCGCCCCCAGTGGACCACCAGGTAATTTTGAAACGTTTTTGGGGGGGTCGGGAGGGTGGGGGAGGCTAAGGGTCAGTTTTTAAAGGGTCAGGGTGGGTTTTTTGTTTATTGGATCGGGCGCAGCCGATAAACAAAAAACCAATCGGGCCAGACGATAAAAATTATAAGATTTGAATCGGAACCGGAACCGAACCAATTCCGGTTCCAATTCACATCTCTAGCAAACAGAAACACAGTAATGGCAAAGCATATTTCTTTCCTTGAAAGTAGATATTTACTGCATTAAAAATATCAGCACCAGTTGTTCTTGTCTCCGGTTCTTGACAAAACAGAAATTGTTCCATAATTTCTGACCCTTCCATGAATCTTACAAAGGAGATTAACTGAGCTTTGCCACTGACATCAGTGCTTTCATCTAAGTGCAAGGCAAACTTTCTACTTGCCTCAATTTTAGATTAACATTATTTTCAATATCCTCAGACATGTCAATGATTCTTCAATGGATTGTGTCATTTGACAAGGGCACCTTTGAAACTTCTACCGCTGCTGCAGAACCAAGCATTACTTTAATGATTTCTATGCATGCTGGTAAAATCAATTCCTCCCCGACATAATGTGCTTCTTTTTCAGCTATTAATTTTGAACTTTGAACAAGGCCAAGAGAGCTTTGTCAGATACCTTTAAACGTTTTCCCATCATATCCGAGGATTTTTTAGTGAGATAAGAAGGTGACAAAAGTAAGCTACCGACTTATGGGCAACATATCTATGGTTCTACTCTAAATGCTTCTTAAAGTTTGTTGGGTACCATTGATTCATTTGACAAATTCATGCCACACACAAGACACTATGGTTTGGGATTGCCTTCTTTTCTGGTCCATGTAAAACCACATTTTAAATACTCTTCATTGTATTTACGATAATGTGTTTTACCAATTTTTGACTTGATATCTGTGATAGCATCACTAACAGGGACATTCATGTCAGCACTGATGCTCTCATTCAGTGAAAGTGCACTACTCACCCTCGGCTCTTCAAATCTGGCTTTTTTTTTTTTGTAGGAAATGTATCCATGACTGAAGCTGTAAAATCTATAAGAATATAAAAAACTAATAACAGTAACAGAAATAAAGGAGAAAATGAAATATTCACTCAGAAATAAAGTACGCATTTATTCACAGTCATCTACCACTACAGAAACATTGATCTGAGATTAACTTCCATGCTGTGTTCAGCCCCTTCCACACTTAGAACACAGACAGAGCCTTATCAAAATCAAAATTGTTGCACTTTGGTGGAAGAGAGCGCAAGGGGACGCTCCCAGCGTGAGATGAGAAGATGTATGCCCTTGCGGCGAGATGGCCCAAGCTGGGAACTGGGAGCCTGGGGACCTCCACTGGACCTGCACGCCTCCGAAAGACCACCAACGCAATGGTGGTCTCTGAATGGTCCTCCAACCATTCTCAGCCCTTTCGGACTCACTGCAGGGAGCAGCAGAGGCGGCAGGCACAACAGGGACAAAGATAACAGGGACAAAGAACAGACTTGGATGAAGATCAGATGTAGATGAAGGTCAGACGTGGACGAGGATCAGGCTAAAACTCAGCATGAGAAGGAATCCGGGTGACGCCTGAGGCAACCTCCATCTTGGATGGAGCTTCATAGGCCCGACGAAACAGGCCAAAGAAGTTGGACTGAGGATGAACTCCTCAGAAACTCAACGAAGGGCAGCCGGGATGGACGAAGCAGACATCCAGAAGTCTCCAAGCCAGGAGGTGGAAGACAGGAGCATAGAGGTCCTCAGCTCCGTCGATAGAAAAGACCCACCAGTGCCCTACACACCCCAGAAGGAGTAGTCACGGACCACAGTGCCGCAGCGTGCCCTACCAACCCAGTCAGGGCTGGTCGCTGACCACGCTGGGATGGATCATGGTGAGGGCTTGTACATCTGGAACAAGGACGGACATCAGAAGTCAGGACGAAGGAGACATCAAGAATCAGGTACAACAGAGACATTTGGACAGAAACAACGGAGACATCAGCAGAGACCAAGAATCGTGACAAGGGATCCCATGAAGAGGAAGGCCAAGCAGGAGCTGAAGGCAGGAAGTCTCAAGGAAGACTTGCTCGTTGCAAAGGCGACGATGAAGTGGCAGCTGAGCCCTTTTGTAGGGCTGAAGAAGGAAGACGCCCTTAATGACATCACAGGCACCACTATCTCACTGGTCCTTTAAGTGAGGGAGAGAGACGCGGGCCCACCCCTAGCAGAGCAGGAACAGGAAGTCTGCAGGACTCTGGACAGCAACCCTGCAGACGCCGGCATCGAGGAGGAGCCAGAGCAGAAGCTGGGCTGTGCAGGCCCCGATGCTGAAGCGTCGTCGTCCTGCCGCTCAGAAGGGAGAGGAAGGCAGCGTCCTGCTGCCAAGGAACAGGCCGGAGGACCGCCGTGGAATGGAGTAGGTGGCAGCTCCTCGCTGCGCAGAAGGGCCCTGAAGACTGCGGCTCCCGCTGCGGCAAAGGAGAAGCAGGCAGCGGCCTCCTGCCATGTAGGAGGACCGCGACGTGGCTCCTGCCGCGCCGGCATGCTGGCGGCCCAGGCCGCAAGGTAAGAGGCCTCCCGTGGCTCCGGCCATGGGAGGATTCGCAACAAAAATAAAGTAACCATAAAGTTAATGTTTTTGTTGCACTGCGTATAGTCTAGTTTCTTGCTGTTTCCAGTTCAGTTTTTGTCTGCACATTTCTAAGTATACATTTCTAAGTATACATTCCTCATACAACATCAAACAATAAAATAAAGAAGTATAAAACAATAATAATTATAAAACTATTCAAATAAAAAGAATAAATGTTTCAAAATAGTTGAATAGAATATCCAATCACTAAAAATTTACATAAAAATTAAAATTTCTCCAAACACCAATAAACTATTTCAAAGCAGCAGACACATCACATAATATCCAATAATTAAAAAAGCAGTCAATCAAGAAAAATAAACTTTAAAAAAGCCACCTTTACTTACCTTCTCTAGAAACTCTCCTACTACTTTCCCTTGCAGGCAAGTAGCACACACCAGAAGCAGCAGTAGCTGCTGAAGCTTGGTCCTCACAGTCCTCTTCCTCTGGAGGAGTAGGAAGAGATGAAAGTCACCATACCACTGGTTATCTTCTGCCACCCTCAGGATTGGAATTTACCTATGATGCTCATTAGAACAAGATCATCAGTCCACTGTGGCTCAATGCAACATGCTGTCTGAGTTGAGAGATAAGATGCCACCCTCTCTCGAAACTCAAGTCCAATAAAATATATAACCCATCTCTTTCTCTCATACACATTTCTCACCTCTCTCCTGAACACATATTCCAGTCACCCCCGACTAGTCTCTCTCTCTTTCGCACACCAGTCACCCCCTACCAGTCTCTCTATCTCTCATATACCAGATACCACTAAACAGTCTCTCTCTCTTTCATATGTTAAACTGTAAACCGATCCGATATGGTAATTTACTATGAAGGTCGGTATAAAAAACTGTTAAATAAATAAATAAAATATACCAGTCACCCACAATCAGACTCTCTCTCTCTCACACACACACACACACATACCAATCACCCTCCCAACCAGTCTCTCTCTCTCACACATACACACCAGTCATCTCCATGACCAGTTTTTCTCTCTCTCACACACACACACCTGTCATCACCTCCCCCACACTCCTATCCTCACCTCTAGTCTCCCTCTTATCCTAGCCCCTATCCTCTCCACCAGTATTCATTTCAGATTTGAAGATTATTGATTTGCAGAGTGTTCCTTCCTCGCTAGCCTTCCCTGACTCAGAGTGCCTCTTAACCAGCTCACAGAGGGGCCAATGCAATAAATTTGTGTAGAAAGCGGGCACTGAACAGTCAGTGCCTACTCTCTTAATGCACTCCAGGAGCCCCCACGGGGGGTGCCATGCAATATTTAAATTAGGGGATCACGTTAGTAAGGAGGCGCTAGAGTCGCTTGTGTGACCCTAGTGCATCCTTGCTAATGAGAACCCAATTGATTTTCGTGATTCGACCGTTTGCCGGCAAGGAAAACTGACACCGAGTTTATCGGCACAGTTTTCCTTACTGGTGGATGGCCGAGTCACGAAAACCTACGCTGAGTTTATCGGCGTCGTTTTTCCTGACCGGCAGATGGCTGTCATAAAAACCAACACCAATAGACCTGGTGTCGGTTTTCCTTACCGGTGGACGGCAGACACGAAAATTGACTCGACTGTCCACCGGTAAGGAAAACCGACGTCGATAAACTTGGCATCGGTTTTCGTGATGGCTGTCTGTCGGTCAGGTAAACCGACGTCGATAAACTCGGTGTCGGTTTTCGTGATGGCTGTCTGCCGCTTCAGGAAGTGAACGTTTGTCAGCCAAGGGTTCAGGAAGCGAATGCTTGTCAGTCGAGCGCTGTTTCCTGAACCCAACTGTCTATTATTTTTTTAACTTTTTTTGTTTCTTTAATTTTTCATCCTACTTAATATCACAACGATATTAAGTAGGAGGCAGTACAGAAAAGCATTTTCTGTACTTGTTTTTGTACTGCTTGTTTTTGATGCGCTCAGCTATTAACGCCTGCTGCAGGCAGGCGTTAATAGATGATAGTTAAATATGCGTCCGAGATGCACATTTTTTTTTGCATCGGGAGTGAATGCCTAATAGCCTCATTCACATGCATTTTCATGTGATGAGCGCTATTAGATTCACTCCGCGTTGGACATGCATTGAATATGCGCTAATCTCCTTATTGCATTAGAGGATTGATTAGCATCTATTCTACCCGCGTCCAACTGCAGGTTAACAGTGCGCTCGGCTGAGCGCTCTGTATTGCATCAGCCCCAGAGTGGGGAGGAGCTAGTGTCAGAGGCATGAGCTTTTGTCCCTGGGGTGCTACTGCCAAAAAGGTGTCCGCTTAGTATCTTTCACTCTCTATCCCTGGCCTGGTCCAAGCACTGCAATGCTGCCTACGCTCACCCATCTCTTTGGACCCTTGCATTCCCTCCCTCCAGCTCCTGTTTTATGTGCTGTTTGAGCCTGGTGATTGTCTTGTTTCATGAGAACAGCCTCCCCTCCCATGAGCATGGCATATTTAACAAAACATCTGCTATTCTGCTCTTGGCAGTAGGGCAGGCAGCAAAAACTGAAATAGGTAGTACACACGCAGCAGCAAGGACCAGAATGGTGGCAGGCAGAAAAGACTCAAATGGGCTGCGTCGCCGCAGCTTGCTACTATACACGTGCAATGTCGGCCACAGGGCCTCTTTCTCCCCTCCCCAACAAATGCTGTGTGTGCAGTAGTGAGCCTTGGCAGCGCATCCTATTTGAGTCTTTGCTCCCTGCTTCTGGGACCAAGACAGCGGTACTGGAGCCAGAAAGGAGGAGCCTCTGCTCAGGGTAGCCTCGAGACAGCTTGCACTGCAGCTGTTGGTTTACTGACCGTGAGGTCAGTGAAGTAAGGTAATTCAGTCAGAGGATTGCAGCAAGAAATAATTCAGTGAGTCTTATATTTATATGGGGTCTATTTGCAATATATCATTTTCTTCTTTGGAGGAAGCTGGAGGGCAGTCTAATTCAATAGAATAATGTCCGCAGTAGAAACTTCAGACTGTGAGATAGTGTAGTTATAATTACAAGAGCAATCGGCTTAGAAGTTGATTTATGGCAGAGGTTCAACATGCACTGGCAAATCAGGTATAATACAATACAGGAGATTAAAATGATAGTAATAAAAATTGAGTTGACTTAGAAAATAGCCACTGCTGTTACTAGCAATGGTAACATGGAATAGACTTAGGGCCGGATTTTAAAAGCCCTGCGCGCGTAAACCCGGCCGGATTTATGCGCGCAGGGCACTCATGCGCCGGCGTGCCTATTTTGCATAGGCCGCCAGCGCGCGCACAGCCCCGGGACGCGCATAAGTCCCGGGGCTTCATAAGAACATAAGAAATTGCCATGCTGGGTCAGACCAAGGGTCCATCAAGCCCCGCATCCTGTTTCCAACAGAGGCCAAAACCAGGCCACAAGAACCTGGCAATTACCCAAACACTAAGAAGAACCCATGCTACTGATGCAATTAATAGCAGTGGCTATTCCCTAAGTATAATTGATTAATAGCCATTAATGGACTTCTCCTCCAAGAACTTATCCAAACCTTTTTTGAACCCAGCTACACTAACTGCACTAACCACCTCCTCTGGCAACAAATTCCAGAGCTTTATTGTGCGTTGAGTGAAAAAGAATTTTTTCCGATTAGTCTTGCTAACTTCATAGAATGCCCCCTAGACCTTCTATTATTCGAAAGTGTAAATAACTGAGTCATATCTACTCGTTCAAGACCTCTCATGATCTTAAAGACCTCTATCATATCCCCCCTCAGCCGTCTCTTCTCCAAGCTGAACAGCCCTAACCTCTTCAGTCTTTCCTCATAGGGGAGCTGTTCCATCCCCTTTATCATTTTGGTTGCCCTTCTCTGTATCTTCTCCATCGCAACTATATCTTTTTTGAGATGCGGCGACCAGAATTGTACACAGTATTCAAGGTGCGGTCTCACCATGGAGCGATACAGAGGCATTATGACATTTTCCGTTCTATTAACCATTCCCTTCCTAATAATTCCTAACATTCTATTTGCTTTTTTGACTGCTGCAGCACACTGAGCCGACGATTTTAAAGTATTATCTACTATGATGCCTAGATCTTTTTCCTGGGTGATAGCTCCTAATATGGAACCTAACATCGTGTAACTACAGCAAGGGTTATTTTCCCCTATATGCAACACCTTGCACTTGTCCACATTAAATTTCATCTGTCATTTGGATGCCCAATCTTCCAGTCTTGCAAGGTCCTCCTGTAATGTATCACAGTCTGCTTGTGATTTAACTACTCTGAATAATTTTGTATCATCCACAAATTTGATAACCTCATTCGTCGTATTCCTTTCCAGATCATTTATATATATATTGAAAAGCACCGGTCCAAGTACAGATCCCTGAGGCACTCCACTGTTTACCCTTTTCCACTGAGAAAATTGACCGTTTAATCCTACTCTCTGTTTCCTGTCTTTTAACCAGTTTGTAATCCACGAAAGGACATCGCCTCCTATCCCATGACTTTTTAGTTTTCATAGAAGCCTCTCATGAGGGACTTTGTCAAACGCCTTCTGAAAATCCAAATACACTACATCTACCGGTTCACCTTTATCCACATGTTTATTAACCCCTTCAAAAAAATGAAGCAGATTTGTTAGGCAAGACTTCCCTTGGGTAAATCCATGTTGACTGTGTCCCATTAAATCATGTCTTTCTATATGCTCAACGATTTTGATCTTGAGAATAGTTTCCACTATTTTTCCCGGCACTGAAGTCAGGCTCACTGGTCTATAGTTACCTGGATCGCCCCTGGAGCCTTTTTTAAATATTGGGGTTACATTGGCCACCCTCCAGTCTTCAGGTACAATGGATGATTTTAATGATAGGTTACAAATTTTAACTAATAGATCAGAAATTTCATTTTTGAGTTCCTTCAGAACCCTAGGATGCATACCATCCGGTCCAGGTGATTTGCTACTCTTTAGTTTGTCAATCTGGCCTACTACATCTTCCAGGTTCACGGTGATTTCGTTCAGTTCGTCTGAGTCATCACCCCTGAAAACCATCTCTGGAACTGGTATCTCCCCAACATCCTCATTAGTAAACACGGAGGCAAAGAATTCATTTAATCTTTCTGCAATGGCCTTATCTTCCCTAAGAGCCCCTTTAACCCCTCTGTCATCTAATCGTCCAACCGACTCCCTCACAGGTTTCTTGCTTTGGATATATTTTTAAAAGTTTTTATTTTGAGTTTTTGCATCTATGGCCAACTTCATTTCAAATTCTCTCTTCGCCTGTCTTATCAATGTTTTACACTTACCTTGACAATGCTTAAGTTTTATCCTATTTTCTTCAGATGGATCCTTCTTCCAATTTTTGAAGGATTTTTTTTGGCTAAAATTGCCTCTTTCACCTCACCTTTCAACCAGATCCCAGCATCTAGCTAAACTGAAGATCCCCGCTTCTAAACTGACCAAACTTTCTACTATGAAAGAACGTTCACTCATCATTGCTGGGTCCACAATATGGAACACTATGCCCTCTGAATTACGCCAGGAACCATGCCATAAAAAATTTAAACAAAACCTAAAAACCTGGTTATTCAAAAAAGCCTATTATTAATGAACTGAGATCTATGAACTGAGATCTATTCTATTCTTCTAAGTTGCTATCACATCCTACACGATATTCTCCCCTTTCATCTCTCTCCTCTCCTAGAAACCCCCTCACCTTCCAGTGAGTTCTGTAATATATCTGCAGAGATTACCTGATTTGGCACGATAGTTTATTTATATAGTCACTAATAGCTTGATATTTATTCTCCTATTACAAAGTTATACATTGTTCTGTATTCATTCAGTTATAATGTTATATTGTAAAGCGCTATGCTGAATTAATGTTATATGTAAACCGAGGTGATGTGATTCACGTGCCCCGGTATATAAAAAATCCGTAAATAAATAAAATAAAATAAATAAATGATGGTAATCATTTTCCCTTCCTTCCACCTTTCTTAATGCGCGGAATACATATGGACTGCGCCTCTAGGATTGTATTTTTAAACAATGTCCAAGCCTGTTGAACACTTTTAACCTTTGCAGCTGTACCTTTCAGTTTTTTTCTAACTATTTTCCTCATTTTATCAAAGTTTCCCTTTTTAAAATTTAGTGTTAGAGCTGCAGATTTACTTATTGTCCCCCTTACAGTTATTAGTTTAAATTTGACCCCTTCGTAAAAGGTGTGGGGAGGGGTGTGTCTGGGGCGTGTCCGGGGTCAGGGGCAGTTCGGGCGGGACCGGGGGCATGGCACCGGCCTGGGGGCATGGTCGAGGCCTCCGGACCAGCCCCTGGGTCGGGTGATGGCGCGCGCAGATTTACGCCTGCTTTCGGCAGGCGTAAATCTGCCAACAAAGGTAGGGGGGTTTAGATAGGGCCGGGGGGGTGGGTTAGGTAGGGGAAGGGAGGGGAAGGTGCGGGGGGTGGAAAGAAGGTTCTCTCCGAGGCTGCTCCGATTTCGGAGCGGCCTCGGAGGGAAGCAAGTTGCACAAATGTGCACCCCCTTGCGTGCGCCGACCCCGGATTTTATAAGATATGCGCGGCTAAGCGCGTATCTTATAAAATCCAGCGTACTTTTGTTCGCACCTGGTGCGCGAACAAAAGTACGCGCTTGCGTAAATTTATCAATAAAGATACAACAGGAGGTGTTGATGAATTGCCAAAGTCCTCCTTTCTCAGCTAACAATATATCAAGGATCTGTCAATTTTGCAAGACTAATCCAGCTAAAGATTTCATTTCATTTCTGTTTGCAGATTTTCTAATCCATGAATAGTTTCATTAGCTAGTGATTCTACTACAGCTGAAATATTGCAAATAGCAGGTTCAAATTAGAACAACTCCTCACTGAGGAAATAAAGCTCTAATAAAACTATGAAAGCCAGTGGATCTTACAACTAAAGGGTTGGTTTGATGGTATGAACGTGTGAGATGAGAAGAATAGGTGAGGTTAAAACAAGACCAATTATATGCAGGAAAATGGAAAAACTGAGGTGTTATGAAACCTATAGTAACTGTACTATTAGAACATGTATTACCCATGTTGTGCTGGAGGTGGACCTTTGGGCCGAGGTGGGGTTGACGCAACCCATAGGTAGAGACCTACGGGTCCCCACCATCGCAGGCGGAGTGGGCTGATGAATGGGGGCCAGCTGGCGCTTCACCAATACCAGCCTTCGTTCCCCGCGGGTTCAGCCTTTAGGTGCCGGGGCAGGCTGGACTTAGGTGGGCCTCTGTATGTTGTTGTCGATGAGGAGATCGAAGTCAGCCCAGAGACAGCAGGAGATAGATTGTACAGTCTTATACTGGATGAGGTAGTGTCCCGGAGACTTGGGTGTCAAAGGAACGAAGGCAGACAGGGGGCGCCCGAGCAAAAGCAGGCCGAAGCCTGAATAGACTAAATCCAGGACGTAGAATGAAGAGGCATCATGGAACAAGCTTGAGTCAGGGCTGGCGGTAATCTGGAAGCGGTGACAAGCAAGGCTGAGGTCTAATCACGGAGATCACGGAGATAGTCAAATGTAGTCAGGCGATGCAGAGGTCTGGGTCTGGAGAGAGGCAATGGAGTAGTCAGGCAATGCAGAGGTCTGAGTCTGGAGAGAGGCAATGGAGTATTATTTATTTATTTATTTATTAACTTTTTTATACCGACATTCGTGGGAAACAGCACGCAGGTTTACATCATAACTGAAAAAAAGGCAGGAAAATACAAAAAACAGGGGCAGGGGGGAGGGGAGCAGCAAGGAAAATAGAGGAGAAAGCGTCAGCAGCAGAAGGAGGCAGCAGGAAGGCAACAGGAACGGTACCAAGAGGTGGTACAGGCAGCGATAAGAAGTGGGCGGAGAGGCCAACTTGTATGTACAGGGGAAGAAAGTATTTACATAAGTATAAACTTTGAGGAGAATATTTGGGGGGCAGAACAGTGCAAGGGATTATAAGGGAGCATAACAATACAAGGTTATATAAGCAACAGCAGGTTAATTGCACAGGGTTAAAGAAGAAACCAATATTTCGGACATTACAGTTATGCAAAAGTAAACAATAGAGTTGTCGAGAACAGACAATTTTTTAAATGAACACGAGAGAAAACTCTTGAGTAATAGAAAACCAGAATTACATGGGTTGAGACAGGGGAAAGTAGGGGCAGAAGTAGGGGTGAAGTAAGAGGATGGGAGTAGTCAGGCAATGCAGAGGTCTGGGTCTGGAGAGAGTCAACGGCGTGGTCAGGCAAACCAGAGGTCCAGGCTTGGAGAGAGTCAATGGCGTAGTGAGGCAAAGCAGAGTCAAAGTCAGTGTAGGCAGTCCGAGGAAAGGTGAAGAGGAGGAACATAGGAACAAGGAATCAGGAACCAGGATCAGCGAGGAACAGGAACACGGGAGTGAGACGAATCTCTCAGGAACCAATGAGTACTCAACCAGCGAGTAGACCTATTGCAAAGGCAAAGCTAGGGAGTGGAGCCCAGGCTTAAGTACCGGTGCTCCACTGACGTCATCATCCGCGGCTCAGTTCCTGCCACAGGCCCTACTTAAGCTTCAGTGATGCGCGCGTGCCTAGGGAGGGGCGCGACGCTGAGTAGCAGCATCTCTCTGCGGGCCACATGGAGAGGCCCGACATGGAGCAGTGGAAGTGGTAGCTGGACCAGGAACACCAGGGTCTGAAGCTGAGCCGGAGGCACCAGGGGTGGCCTGAGGATGGAGCTGGCGGCCTACCGCCACCAAGGATGAGGAACCAGGTACTGGAGTTACTGCAGAGAGGTGAGGGGGCCGTGCCTCGGTTCTGCCGCAGACGGCACGCGTAACAGTACCCCCTCTTAATGTCCCCTCCTTGGAGGTCTGGGTTTGCCCGGATGGGCTTGATGGAAATGCAGGAGGACGGTTTTGTCCAGAATGTTTTGAGCTGGTTCCCATGAGTTTTCTTCGGGGCCATAACCTTCCCAGGAAAGGAGGTATTCCCACCGGAGGGCCCCTACGGTGGACGTCGAGGACGTTATAAGAACAAGAACATAAGAAATTGCCATGCTGGATCAAGCTCAGCATCCTGTTTCCAACATGGTGGTCGTGGTTGTTTCCCATAGATGATGGAAAATGGTGATGTGCCTGTAGCAGTGGCGATATGGGAGTTGTGAGAAAACTTCACCCAAGGAAAAGGTTCAGGATCTTTGATGGAGTCTGCAATGTAGTTCCCTTATGGCAATCAATCTGACACTTCAGGGCTTGAGAGCATCCAGGCCTAGAAGTGAAAGGTGAAAGGAGGGGGTGACTAAAAAGGGAATAACTACTTGAGAAAGACCAATTGTTACTATCAATGGAGGTGTAAGAGAGCAAACAATGATATTATTCCCAACCCTCTTCACAGGTTGGGTATGATCTGACGATGGATCCCTATGATGATCACTTACCATAAGAAGAGACTTCAATAATTATGCTGAGAGAAACACCTTCCAGATTGTCTTCTATAGTTAAACCATTAGAAGTAAAAGAACCAGATAACACAAAAACAGCACCAATAAGAGTAATACCAGTCCATGCCCCCCTGTCTAGTCAACTATACCTATTAAAATTTTGGGGCTGTATAGGTGGAGCAACCCAGGAATAAATAGGCTGACCTCCTTGGTCTACTGCAGTATCCCAAGATTATAAAAAAGCATGGATGACCTTTTATACATTATTACCTGCTAACATGAGAGCCCATTTAATATTACTGGATTTTACTACTCACTGGAATTAATGTTATAGAATTACTGGGGGTGAATGTGTGTGTCTTGTGTATATGTTTAGGAACGCTTGTCATTCTTGGTTCTCTTGTATAAAATTAGCTGAGAGAATACATTATGCTCTTGAAACTATGTACTGCTTTGGTTTATTGTAATCTTTTTTCATGATTTTTTTTTCCAGATATTTTACTTTTACATATATCTCCAGCATGAAAATAAAATATATATATAAAATAAGAATAGGGGTTTTTTTCAGAACAGATTACCTTCTGAATTGTGTGAGGATAGGGAACTGGCTAAGTTCTGGAAATAATGGAAGACTTGGTTGATGATGTCAGACATTTAACATTGAACTTGAAAGGGTCTGGATCATCAGTTCAGTGGCTGTGTACTGTGTGTCTTGGGTTTGTTTTATTTTTGTGTTATGTATTGCTTTGTTTTAATTTTAAGTTGTTTAATCCACATGATATTTGACCTATTTTAAGATATGTACTTCACATTGGATGATTTAATTGTAATCTGGAAAGCTATTTATAAATATTAAAAATAAAAATGAACAGTTAATCCAACAATTCCTATATAAACATGCATAAGTTGGTAAAAGATAGTGAAAAAATATAGCCCACTAAACTAGAAAAAGCAAACTTTGAATCTCCAAGAGACTAGTTGATGCAGACTTACGCTTACTATAGACCATATGCACTGTTTTGTTTTAGAATGTGGTCATATTTTTTTAAACTGAAGTCTGGTCCTGTGGTAACCATCAATGGAATGACTGGAGACCTTCTTTAGGGTCACCACACATTCATTATCCCTCTAATAAATCATAGTTGCTGTATGGCTTCAAGCATTAACCTGCAACGAATAGCATATGAACTGAGGGTTACTCTTTGATTTCACAAATCATGCCATTTGTATGTCAACAGGCTTGGAAACAAATGTTTATTTTCTGTCTCTGCAGCACATTTCTCCTTCCTAAATGCTGAGCAGTCCATTTTTAATGCTGGATTCAAAATTTGTAGGCATCTCTTCTGCAAGGGACTTGCCTGCAAATTCTTTTTCTTCTCAACTGGTTTGAGTGACAACCAATAGAAAACAAAGCAAAGCAAAAATTCTAGAAATGTTTATTCGTCTAAAAAAGATGCATTGCTAGACCAATGGGACTTAGTAGTGTTGCATGAGAATCAGCTTCTGATAATACATCTTCACATATTCACTGTAAATAAATGGATTGTTTTAAACTTAGGTTTTAACTAGTCAAGATACACTGGATGAATCTTGATTTTTCACAGGATGGAAATGGATGACATTATAGTTGAGTCAATAAGAGAAAACGGTTTTCTTTTTTAATGTCAATACTGATACTTGCTGCATCTTCCTAAATGCAGTATATGTATCCTTATGGGTGTATTCATTTTTTTATTTTCTGGCCAAAAATACATTTAAGATTAGTTTGTATTGATGTGCCATGAAATAAAATAGATTGATCCAGATGGGCATGCTTATCCCAGAACAGAATTTAAGCGTGCCTTTTGAAACGGATTGATCCAATCTGCTTGGCTGCACACAGATGATACTCTTCCTAAAACAGATTAATCCAAGACAGGCTATTTATAATTGCACAAGTGCTACTGGCATTAAACGGATTCAGAAAGGGAGGCTGAATAGCTGAGTAAACTAGAGCAGGATTAGCGAGCCTTCCTCTCAAATATCAGTACAAAGCTGACTTGGGTCACTGGTAAAAATCATTACTTTCTGAAAGCCGTTTGGTGGTTGATGTGAAACGCTGGTGGTGTTAGCTCAATTCATAGTGGAATAGTGTTCACTTTACTAAAAAGTACCATAAAAAGCAGTTTTAGCATGGAGGCGAAATATTGAGCTAATGTGGAAACTGGATCATTTTATCATTCCCTAAAGTCAGTACCTATAGAATAGGGTTGAGGCACTTTGAAAGAGCAGCATAGGGATGCTGGAATGGCCCTATCTATTCTGATCCCACTCTATTGATAAATAGAGGATTTTGGTTTCTTGTACTATCTGGCACTTTCATGGGCTCTAAAAATGAAAATCTTCTTAAAAGAAAATAGTGACTGGGCCACATTGTAGCAGAAAATCTCATATAGACATAAACCACAGGGAGGCATGATGCAGCAGGAATCTTATTCTTTTCTTTCTTTCTTTCATTTGTGGGTATAAGAGAAGCATGCAATAATTTGGGATGGAAGCAATCTAAATGGAAATAGCTGATCCAGCCCTGTTTAGCAGATCAGTTTTATTTATGTTGCCCAGTGTACAAACTTTGGTAAAGAATGTGTATATGTCTACTTATTTCCTACATGGACTAGATTAAAAATCTTGAATGCATTTGATTGTGTACACATGATCTAATTGGGCATACTTTGCTATTCTGTATTTGAAAATTAGATAGATGACTAAAAAAAATATCTATTATTTTAGAATTCTGTTACTGTGCATGGTCCTGTACGATGTCTCCATCCAGCTCAACTTATTCTATAATCTTGTGAGAACTCTGAGGCTAACCTGGGTTTGCTCTGGTCAGTAATTGGATGGGAGAAATTCAGGGGAACTCTTACTGCTGCAGAAAGAGAAGCTGCTGGTTTAGTAGACAGCATTCTTATCTGTAAGTCAGTTTTGATTAGCAATATCTCAACATGGTGTATTGTAGGGGTGTGAATCGTGTGATCGATCGTCTTAACGATCGATTTTGGCTGGGGGGGAGAGGGAAATCTGATCGTCGTGTTTTTTTTTTTAAATCGTTAAAAATCGTAAATCGGGGGAGGGCGGGAAAACCGGCACACCAAAAAAACCCTAAAACCCACCCGAACCTTTAAAACAAATCCCCCACCCTCCCGAACCCCCCCAAAATGTTTTAAATTACCTGGGGTCCAGTGTGGGGGTCCCGTCGCGATCTCCCTCTCTCTGGCCACGGCTGCGTTAAGAGAAATGGCGCCGGTGGCCCTTTGCCCTTATCATGTGACAGGGCAAAGGTAGCACCGGCGCCATTTTGGTTCCTTGCTCTCGACGTCACGCGTGCAGGAGATCGCCCCCGGACCCCCGCTGGACCCCCAGGGACTTTTGGCCAGCTTGGGGGGGCCTCCTGAACCCCACAAGACTTGCCAGAAGTCCAGCAGGGGTCCGGGAGCGACCTCCTGCACGCGGACCGTATTGCCAATCTTCAAAATGGCGCCGGCGCTACCTTTGCCCTCACTATGTCATATGATTGTCAATACTATGTCAAGATTGGCAATACGGCCCGCGTGCAGGAGGTCGCTCCCTGACCCCCGCTGGACTTTTGGCAAGTCTTGTGGGGGTCAGGATGCCCCCCCAAGCCTCACTATGTCAACATAGTGAGGGCAAAAGTAGCGCTGGCGCCATTTTGAATATTGGCAATAAGGCCCGCGTGCAGGAGGTTGCTCCCGGACCCCCGCTGAACTTTTAGCAAGTCTTGTGGGGGTCAGGAGGCCCCCCCAAGCTGGCCAAAAGTCCCTGGGGGTCCAGCGGGGGTCCGGGAGCGATCTCCTGCACGCGGACCGTATTGCCAATCTTCAAAATGGCGCCGGCGCTACCTTTGCCCTCACTATGTCATACGATTGTCAATACTATGTCAAGATTGGCAATACGGCCCGCGTGCAGGAGGTCGCTCCCGGACCCCCGCTGGACTTTTGGCAAGTCTTGTGGGGGTCAGGATGCCCCCCCAAGCCTCACTATGTCAACATAGTGAGGGCAAAAGTAGCGCTGGCGCCATTTTGAATATTGGCAATAAGGCCCGCGTGCAGGAGGTTGCTCCCGGACCCCCGCTGAACTTTTAGCAAGTCTTGTGGGGGTCAGGAGGCCCCCCCCCAAGCTGGCCAAAAGTCCCTGGGGGTCCAGCGGGGGTCCGGGAGCTATCTCCTGCACTCGTGACGTCGGGTGACAGGAACCAAACTGGCGCCGGCGCTACCTTTGCCCTCTCATATGGTAAGGGCAAAGGACCACCGGCACCATTTCTTCTAACGCAGCTGTGACCCGAGAGCGGGAGATCGCGCCGGGCCCCCCCCCCTCACTGGACCCCAGGTAATTTAAAACATTTTGGGGGGCTTTGGGAGGGTGGGGGATTTATTTTAAAGGGTCGGGTGGGTTTTAGGGTGCCGATTTTCCTGCCCTCCCCCGATTTACGATTTTTTACGATTTAAAAAAAACAAAAACCATGACGATCAGATTTCCCTCCCCCCCCAGCCAAAATCGATCGTTAAGACGATCGATCACCCGATTCACATCCCTACTCATGACTAACCAATCATGATGCCCTAGGGGACTATGCACACCTATCTCCATTTCCAGAGAAAGGTCATGAAGAGGTGTCTGCTGCTCCTCCAACCTCTGCAGCATCATAGAGGTGAAATTCCACTGGGTGCCAATGTCTTGAATGAGACACTTGTGAGGCATTTCCAAATCAGTCTAATTTTGTCGGAGAACCTGCCCCGCCTTCACACTTCTGTGGAAGTGCGCTGCTATGTTCCTGCACTTGTGTATTAACATATGCAGGTATTCATTCTCTTGGTGATTGGACTCCAACCCCAGAGCTGACTTCACTACCAGGTGCAGAGTATGTGCATAACATCGGATGTTCTGAAAGTGCCCATTGCATATTGCCTTTACCATGTTTGCACCATTGTCTGTGACAAAGAACCCTGCCTGAAGATTCCTGTCTCGCTGGTATAGCTGCCAGCCCGTCAGCATCTGTCTGATGCATGCTAGAATATTGGCTGAGGTATGGGCCTCGTCCATCAGCTGGGTGTGCAGTAAAGCCCACCTCCACCCTGATACTTGTTCACTAATAGAGCTGCTGCCTGCCCCTGCCTCAGCCAGGTCCCACCAGTGTGCTGTCAGGGAGAGGAAAGAGTGTGCAGATTTCATGCGGTCCAGATATCACAAGTGAAATGCACACTCCCTTGTGCCTTAGCTAGCAGAGCTTGGATGCAACTGTGACACTGGTTGTACAGGCTGGGGATGACCTTTCTGCTAAATGTGGTTCTGGAGGGGACTTTGTAATTTGGAACTAAGACCTTCAGCAAATGCTTGAAACCCACATTCTCCACTACCTGCAAGGGCTGGTCATCAAGGGCAATCATTTCCCGATGCTCCTGGTTACAACTTTTGAGGCTGCTTGCCTCCTTCCCTGGGATAGCATTACCGAACACCACCCCATTTCCTCCATGGTGCGTTGTTGCTTCTGACACATGGCAGGGGACTGCTGGCCTACCACCTGACTGCTAGAAGGAGCTGAGGGTGTGGGGTGACTCTGCTCCTTTTCAACCATTTTAAGCTGCCTGGAAAAAGGGGTCCCCTGACTGGTACTGCCACCATCCCCAGATGGCAGTACTGTTGGGTGTTGCTTCTGCATATGATGCATCATGCCAAAATTAGATGTCCTATTTGCTTGCTTTTGCTAATAGCCCTGGCACAGTAATTACACTGAGCAAAACGCGGGTCCTCCGTCACTTTAAATTGGCTCCAGATCGCAGATTTCTTTCATGATCCCTTCTCTATAGCCTTTGGGGTGGACGCTGGCACTGGAGTTGAAGTAGTGAGTGTACCCTGAGAAGCAATGCCAGGGACATCAGTCACACTCTATGCCTGCGCTGACTGCTCTTCCTACTCATCATAATCAGTTTCATCTCTCCCCTGCTGTTGTGACCGTCGCTGCCCGACGTCTCCACTCCGCCCACCTTACCTCTTTTGCGACTCCCTCTTTGGTTGATGGAAGTTTGGCTGCCGCAGCGTCATCTTGCCGACCTCCTCCGGTGTTCCCAGACCGGCTAGACGCTGCCTTCCACCATGTTCTCCTGAGGCCTAGGGGCGCGCACGCAGCGCAGCCCTGACTCAAGTACCAGCTGTGGCGCGAACCTCAGGAGCGTCCCCCTGAGATGACGTCATCCTCACCGGATACTTAAGGTCTTTGTTTTTGCTGGTTATTCAAGTTAGCAAGGGCTTTCTCCAGGTATCGCTGCGGATGGGATTCGCTCTCTGCATACCTTGCTACTCTGCCCCCTCAGACTTTACCAGGGGTACCTGCTCATCGGGGGCCTCGCTCTCTCTCTTGTTTTTCAGATCACAGTCTGGAACCGGTACTCGCTCCTCGAGGGCCCACCTTCCCGGACCTGCTACCGAATACTACTTCTGCCAGGAAGTCACCGCTGCCTAGAACACCAGTGAGTTACCATCTCTCTCTCAGAGCTTTCCCTGGAACCAGGTACTCGCTCCTCGAGGGCCTACTTCATTCCAGCCTCTGGGTTACCTCAAGAGACTATTGTGTGAGTGTTACCATCCAGTTTCTGTTCCTGAACTCTGCATACTTTGCCTACTCACTATATTTCAGTTTCTCTACAGCTCAGCCATCCTGGGATCGCTGTTCCAGTGCCTGAGGGGCTACAGCCCAGTCAAGCTCTTCCAGCTCATTACTGCCACCTCTGGTGGTTCACTATACAGTCTAATAAAAGATCTAGTGTGTGTCTGTCTCCCAACTCTGAGCCTGACAGATGGCCCCTCTCGGGATCTTCCCCCAGGGGCGTGGTCATCTGTCACCGGCCCAAGGATCTACCCACAAATATCACAAATAATAACACCTGCAGCACTGAAGTGGAGGCTAAGACAGAACTAACTAATCCTTCTAAACCTTCTTCAGCTATTACTTCTTCCATTTCTGATGATGAGAATCCCACACAAGATGATTCTTCATCGGAATCAGAAGCAAACAGTGCCTGCACTACATTTTCACCGCTAAGTCAAGTCTGCTGTTGCACTGGTACTTTTGGGTCTCGCCATTTTTTCTTGCATGACTCAGCCTCCCCTTCCCTCACCTCCAAAACTACAGGGTCAGATAAAGGTGGTGGCAATGCATCATCTTTAAATTTCAGTTTTTTCCGGATGGAACTGCCTGCCCCTCCAGAGATTTTAGATTGGAACAGGTCCCTTTTTAGCTATAATGGGGGACTGGTACTGCCTTTTGAAGTGCCTCCTCTGCCAGTCCCAATCACTCAACCATGTCTACCTTTCCCTGACATCATGGATTTAATGTCACTGCCTACTTTATTGGTGAATGAACACCTCTGTCCCAATATATGTGAATCTGCAAAACTGCCCACAAACGCACGATGCAGTGCCTTGATGTACACTACAACTGAGACCGCTGTATGTGCACCCACCAAACTTGTAACTACAAAAGAGGCCTACTGGAGATTTGGCTTAAAAGAGCACTGCCGTCCTAATATATATGTGAGTCTGCAAAACTGCCCACAGGTGCACGATGCAGTGCCTTGATGTACACTACAACTGAGACTGCTGTATGTGCACACACACCAAACTTGTAACTACAAAAGAGGCCTACTGGGGATTTGGCTTAAAAGAGCACTGCTGTCCCAATATATGTGAGTCTGCAAAACTGCTCACAGATGCACGATGCAGTGCCTTGATGTACACTACAACTGAGACCACTGTATGTGCACCTACCAAGCTTGTAACTACAAAAGAGGCCTACTGGGGATTTGGCTTAAAAGAGCACTGCTGTCCCAATATATGTGAGTCTGCAAAACTGCCCACAGACGCACGATACAATGCCTTGATGTACACTACAACTGAGACCGCTGAATGTGCACACACCAAACTTGTAACTACAAAAGAGGTCTCCTAAACCTTAGGCAGTTTGCATCGCTTGAAAGACAAAGTGATATTATTTAATCTACAATTTAAAAAAACGTTAAAAAAATATATGAAAACAGACCTAAGAGTTAATCAGCTCACATACGTGATTTGAGCTGATGCTGTGTCGGTCCTACAAACTTTATAAGAGAGTTAATACAATCCTGCTCATTTTCTAGAATTAGATGACAAGAAATCTAGTTTTTTCTTGATTGCTACATCTTGTGATGAGAGGTTTCTGGATTTAAATAAATAAGGGCAGTTTTTTTGTAATTCTATTTAATTTTATTTTTATTGACGTTTCAATTATAAATACATTGGAAACAATGTTTACAGAAAAAGATAGAAATAACATCATCCTTCTTAATCATCTTACTAGGTAATAGCCCTATTTACCATATATTTTAAGAATATAGGAGAACCAAATATTAAAGCGGATCCAATGGAAATATAAATCATTTTAAACATATAGCTGTAACACTGTGTCATGTACCTAATCTCTTTTAACCAACACCTCTTAGATTACCTAGGAGTGTGAGTCTAAGTATGCACGCAATTGTTCTGGCTCAGCAAAAACATATCTATCATTTTGATAAACCAAAATACACCTGCACGGGAACCTTAAATAAAATTTGGCTCCTCGTGAAATCGCTTCACCCTTCATCATCAGAAAAGTTTTTCTTTTTTCCTGCAACTTCTTGGTAATATCTGGGAATATTCTGATTTGTTGTCCATAGAAAAGCTGGGTCTGACCGCAATACATTATCTCTATCTGACGGTTGTATAAAAGTTACCAACAATGTTGCTCTGGACTCTATTTTGCTCTCAAAAGATTTTTCCAATAGATTATCTGAGAAATTATGATTTTGGTCTTGTAATCTCTTTTCTTCCCTTTTTTCAGGCAAGTAAAATATTTTTTTAAATCGCTGGAGTAAGTGTTTCTGGAAAACGTAAGATATTGATAAAATAACTTTTGAGGAGATCCTTAGGTGCATCCATCTGGTTTTAGGAAAATTCAAGAGTCTTAAATTATTTCTTCTTAATTCGTTTTCAATGAAATCCATCCTCCTCGACACCATACTCTCAGATTTTATCAGATTACATTGTACCTCTTTCAAGCTTTTAATTTCTGTCTCAACCTTTTTCACAGACATTTCCACCAATTGAATCTTATTCTCCAATCTACGTGTTTCTTCCATATTTTGTTTTACAACATTAGTTAAATCATTTATAGCTTTATTCATATTTATAAGTGCCTTCCATATTTCTTCCAGGATGATTTTATCCGGAATTTCCAACGGTGCATTCACAATCACTTGTATCTCAGTCTCCTTACCTCCCCTCTCCAAAAGGCCAGCCTCGCCTAGCTCCAAACGCCGTGCCTCCTCTTTCTTACCCTTGGAGCTTGAACTTGTCGGGCTCTCCGAAGTCAACGGTTGTTCACCGTCTCTTCCTAGGGTGTCAGAAGTCCTTGGGGCTGCTTGTATCAATGGCATTGGAGCTTGTTGTTCCATCCCCTCACCACTTAGGGGCCTATATGGCAAAGCTGGAACTGTTGGTGCTCCAGGGATGAGTGATGTTTCCTCGGCCATAGCATCCGGTGACTGCTCTCCACCATTGACGCTCACGGCCCCTCCCACTGGTTTCTGGTGCATGTTCCCGAAAATGTCCTCGATCCGCGGTTAACGTGAAGAAATATTGGGGATAGAGGTAAAGTTATCCTTGCCTTTCTTTTAGTGTGAGGCATCTCTGCTGAAGAAAAGGCAAAGGAGAGAATTTCAAGGATCACCACGGAGCTGGGATGTTTTTCATGTTCACGGTGCGGCAGCCATCTTGGTTCCAGTTTTTTTGTAATTATACAACCATATGTAGATGGCCATAGAGCATGAAATCTGCCTCAATAGGTAAGAGGCAGAAAGAGAAAGCAGCATTTTACATTTGATATTGTGTCTGGCCAGAAAACTGCATTGTTGCCATTTTCTTTCCAAAGTTGCCAGTTACAGTAAATGATAAGGATTATCAATGTTAGAGAGATAAAGTGAGAGAAAGCACCTCATTATCAGCAAATAATGTATTATTACAGTAAAGGAGATGTCACAAGGCAGATCATTGGACCGCAAGATAAAATGGTGGGTTGGTGTGCTCAAGAAATCATTCCCTCAGATCCAAGTGACTGGGAGATTGAAGGTAGCTCTGAGTTTGGGCCCTCAATGAGATGGGCGGGACAGTGTCTCTCCCACTTCAACACAGGTGGGGCAATAAGAGACAGGAAGGATGTGTGGAATCCTCCTTTTCAGCAGGCACCGAGGAGAAACCGGAGAGTAGCACACCAGCTGACTGAATGTGAAACTTGTGCATAAGCTGCCAAAATGGCAAGGAGCCGAGGTAACTTAAGAGCTTGCATTGTGGTGGAAGGCTTTACTAAACTCTCTGAAGAGAACTGAGAATGTGTGTGAGAGAGAAAGTGAGTCAACACAGCTGGCCGGGAGCTTACATAATGCAGTCCAAACAAGGCAGAGACAGTGAAGAGTAGTTTGTCTCATGTGGAATGATGAAGATGAGCTTTGGGAGTCTTGAATGGGTTAGCTACTGAGCTGATGGGGAACAAGAAAATGTCTATGCAGCTGCATAAAAGTCTTGAACTATGCTAGCAACTTTTCCACAGAAATACAAGAAGCTTGATAATGTTTTGGGCTTCTGATTCCCAAAGAATAGTAAACTAGTCCAGCTCCTGAAGGTTGTGAAAAGTGTCCAGAGTGTGCATGTGGGCTGGCTGGAGTTTTGACAGATTAGTGCATAGAGACAACTATTGTCTGAACTGCTGTAGAGGAACAGAACAGCATGAACACATTAGGAATGTTGAAGAAATCAATTCTGATTGGACTATTCAACTTCACATGGAATAAGGCCTGAAGTTTGTGAGTAAGATCATGCACTGAGAAATTAGTGAGAGAAGCACAAGCAGTATTTGATCAAAAATACCTTTCAAGAAGAGTGAATGTCATTATAACAGATTACAGAAGTATAGCTGCAGGTCTGTTTTATCTTGCACTTGTCAACCCTAATGGTGCTCCAAAACAGTAATCATCTTGGT
This sequence comes from Rhinatrema bivittatum, assembly GCF_901001135.1. Taxonomy (NCBI): domain Eukaryota; kingdom Metazoa; phylum Chordata; class Amphibia; order Gymnophiona; family Rhinatrematidae; genus Rhinatrema; species Rhinatrema bivittatum. Next base: position 167,723,153 of record NC_042616.1, on the reverse strand, counting down.
ATTTATAGTAGAGGTTTTACATGTATGTAGTCGATCTGCTGTGACAAAAAAACAGCTTAGCTGACATCCTAAAAATTAGCACTGTTAACTAGTGCTATAATCAAAACATGCTTCCATGTCAGTTCTTGACCCTATTTACTGATAGGAATTTGTCAGGTGGTTATCAATATTATGTACCGATGCTAATAGATATTAGGCATTCATGTACATATGTATATTGCATGTCTCCGCAAATGAGAAGCTTATGATGTGTTGTAAACTCCTTTACTCTGTAGGAACTATTGGATTTTCAACAGGCTACTAATAGAACAGGATTGATTTCTTATAATTGTAATGCTTGCTGTGGTTAGGGTGTAAGCCAGTGGCTCCCACTGGATAGCAGTGGAAGATGTACAGCCTATATCCTGCTTATCAACTCCCCAAGGATTCTCTCCTCAAAGAGTGGCAGGTTGTGTTAAACACCAGGAAAATAACAGTGTAATAGTTGTTATATTATTCACCATTCTTTTATGGTTTGACAGGTAATGGAGGGAGCTGATGACCTGGAATTAGATTTAGAATAAATGTTATAGCTTCCCTTTTCAAAGGTTCCATATATGTTGAAGATCTCCCAAACTGGTTGTCATACATGACAAGGTCTGTTTTAGAGGACACAGAATATCGATAGGGAATAATAGATCAGTTGCATATCACTAGGGGATTTGATGACTATATGTGCAGGTAGATCTTTATGTCAGATGTCAAGTCTTGATTCCAAATCATTGTATGCATGTAAACAAATCAGAATGAGGAGATCATATATATGATGTAATGCTCACTATTCACTCCTTAATAGCATTTTGCCTACGTTCACTCTGTGCCACATGGTGAGGCCAGGTAAATCTTTTTTCAAGGTGGAACAGAATTTATGACCCTTGTGTATGAGGCCAACATCTTGTCGTATTCTGAAGACATCTATTATGATAACCTATAAGCTACAGCCTGGTCAAATGCCACACATTATAGGAGCAGTCATATCTACCCAGTGGGCAGCTCCTTGGTGGGTTACTGTAGCTATACCAGGATCTTGAAGACCAGCTGGTGGTGTGGCTGTTGCAATCATACATTTAGAGTAGTTGGAGCCATCTTTTCTTTCAGATATTAATTTAATTCCCCCTCCTCCAGTGGGCTGGCCTCGTGTTTTGTTCTGAGGCTATATGCTACAGGGAGGAGCCCTATCCTTTCATAGTGCTCCTACATGTACAAGATAACCTCACTTATAGAGTGTCATTACATGAAGGAAAGAAATGTACAATTCAGTCGGTGTAAATGTGTCTTGCTATATCATTCCTGGAAAAGATGAGATGAGGAAGCTGGACAGCACCAGCCTATATGCAGCTATGTATAATTAGTGTATCAAAGGGACAGGGATGGACTATTCTTCACAAGGAGCTCTCACTACCAGTTTCTGGAATAGAGGTCACCCTCTTCATCTTCTTCCTGAAGGCCTTTAATCTAGGGAGATGGGAAGGGTTCTGGGCTTCCATGGATATGTATGACGGAACATGGTTTAGACATCAAACATTAATCAAACTGTCAGACTTAATGCAAATGAACATATTGGTACATCTCTTTTCTATTGCTGAATTAAATGTAGATGCAAATGTTTTTACCAGGATAGCACCCAGAAAGACAGCAAAGCACTAGTCTATTTTTGTTATGAGCGCCGCCCACAGCAGCCCCACGGCATGGCCCTCTCACCTTCTCAGACGGATTCCAGAGCCTGGCTCCTCTTCTCTGGCAGCGAGGGGCCGCCAGCTCTGACCTCGTGTTCCCTCCAGTGCCTCTGGTCCTGCCTCGCTACCAGGTGTTACCAGCCAAGATGTCCCTGCTCGTTGGGCCTCTCCGCATGGCCCGCGGAGAGACGCCGCTGTCAGTGTTCGGCCTCTCCTAGGCGCGCCTCTCTAGTTCTTTTAAAAGGCCCGTGGCGGAAACCTGGCCATGGACCCAGATGCTGACATCAGACTCTTCAGCGTATAAAGGCTCAGGCCTCGCTCAGTAGCATTGCCTTTGCAGCAGGTCTCCTTGTATTCCGAGTACTCGTTGCTGATCCCCGAATTGTGTCTTCGTGGTGTTCATGTTTCCTGTGGTTCCCGGTTCCTGTTTGTCTATGTGTTGGACTGATTCTTGGATTTGACCACCGCTACACCTGACTACTCTTCAGCTTTTCTCCAGCCCCAGACCTCCACTATGCCTGACTACTCTTCAGCTTCTCTCCAGCCCCAGACCTCCACTACGCCCAACTACTCTTCAGCTTCTCTCCAGCCCCGGACCTCTGCTACACCTGACCACACCTGCCTTCTCCGTGCCCTGACCATTGCTTTGACTGACCACGCCTGCCTTCTCCGTGTCCTGACCATTGCTTTGATTGTTTATGCCTGCCTTCTCCATGCCCTGACCCTTGCTTCGAACGACTATGCTACAGACTCTCCTATGTCCAGAGTCTACTCCGCTTTCCACAACTTCTACTTGCTGCCGGCTCTGATCCTAGCCAGTCAGTGATGCCTCTCCTTGCCTACTCTCTGGACATGGACTTACAAGGCTTAGGCCTCCTTTTGCTTGAGCGCCTCCAGCTACCTATTGTTTCATTGGCGCCCAAGTTCCTGTACTGAATCCTGTCCAGGATAAGACTACGCCATCTACCGCCTGCTGTCTCTGGGCTGAACTACCTTCCATCCTTAGTTAACTGTGAGGCCCACCTAAGTCCTGCTGGCCCCAGAACCCAAAGGCTCAACCCAAGGGGAACGAGGGCTGGTATAGGTGAAGCTCCAGTGGCCTCTAGCTTCAGCCCACTCCACCTGCTGCCGGTGGGGACCCGTAGGTCCCTGCCTACGGGTTGCATTAACTCCACCTCAGCCCAAGGGTCCACATCCGAATCAACAATTTTTGGCCTTGGGAGCACATTCTTTTAGCCCTATTGTAATATTTTCAGCAGGGCACAAGCACTTGTAGAAAAAATGTTTTTTATTTCTATTCCAATTTTCTATTATAATGATAGCAGCCTTTGACTTATACCTTTCATAGTTTGTAGAGTCAGACTTTCTATTTCTTATTAACCCGGGTCTACACTTGAGGCTTGTAACAATGGATGCTAGCAATGGGTTGGGAGCTGAGCTATCAAATGTCTGGTAGTTTAGGAAACATCCATGTGATGAAAGAACTTACAGCAACATGGGTGATGTGGAAGTGCAAGTTGAAGGTTAGGTTTAGATTTCTGAGAAAATAATAAATGTACCTGAATTTTAGTGCACCCCAAAACCTTGTAACCAATGGCATGGAAGGACTTATTCCTTGTGAGAACTGATCCAACCACATCAGGGAAGTGAAAAAGAAGTACCAATACAAACCAAAGGTTAAAGAGAATACCACTTTATTGGAATAAGGATATAGTCATACAGTAGACAATTAGAATGCGTCTTGGACAACATACCATACACTGGACAAGAGACCTAGGCATATAATGCAGTGTACACATCACAGGTGTAAAAGCATTTTCTAACACATACTAATATAGACAACCATGGACTGTTTGAACAAGGAACAATGTCATCCTATCATTTTACATATAGGTCAACACAAAGCAAAGAGCACATCATGTGCAAATGGTGAACCATAGGGAAATGGCCCAGGAATATTAACAGCAACTACTACAGAGGGAATGAAAAAAGGCCCCAGATAGTCCTTGTTGAGCAAGTGCACTGAAACTGGACCAGCTGACCAAGTAGAAGAAGGCCCCAGACAGTCCTTGTTGAGAAAGTGAACTGAAGAGGAGCAGGCAGCAAAGTCAACAAAACAGACCGGAGACAACAAAATAGAGGCAGGAGGCAGCAGTCAGACTTCCATCCAACGTGCACAGGGATTCTTCAGCCAGGACAGACTCAGCTGGCAGACTTCCATCCAACATGCACAGGGACTCTTCAGCCAGGACAGACTCAGCTGGCAGACTTCCATCCAACGTGCACAGGGACTCTTCAGCCAGGACAGACTCAGCTGGCAGACTTCCATCCAACGTGCATAGGGACTCTTCAGCCAGGACAGACTCAGCTGGCAGACTTCCATCCAACGTGCACAGGGACTCTTCAGCCAGAATGGACCCAGTTGATAGAGTGTCTTGGTCCTTTCAAGGACATGGTGACAGGATTGGCTATAAACAGTTCACATGCCACCTCTTCCCCGGGATTTTTTGGTTAAACATACACACATAAATGAATTCCCCATCCAAAGTCTGTCCCCAGAAATGCCTCTTTCAAGTACACATAAAAAAATGCACAAAATCACTTCCATGTATACTTTTACATACACAACCCTGGGGTATTTTTCAAAAAGCCCAATTACACTCATTAAACCTCATTTTATGTGCATAAATGCTTTTGAAAATTACCCCCTAAGTGACAAATAAAAAGGAGTGAGGACAGCAGGGAGGCACTATCAATCACCTCTAGTGGTGAACATGTGCCTCCAGTAATGCATTATCTGTCACGCAGACTTGATCCTCCAGTGCCGAATGTGTTGCTCTCTTTGGTGGCAATGTGCACCTCCAGCATAGTTCCAAGGGCGGAGAGATCTGTAAACCATGTATGTTGTCCTTTACAGGCATTCGTAGTGACACAATACACTAGGGATGTGAATCGTTTTTGAACGATTAAAATTATCGTCAGATTATTTCAAAATCATCCAAAATCTTTAGAGTGCACGATACAATACAAATGCCCCCGATTTATCGTCAGGGGCATTTGTATTGTATCTTTAAATAGGGTGCGGGAAAACCGGCACATCAAAAAAACCCTAAAACCCACCCCGAACCTTTAAAACAAATCCCCCCCCCTCCCAAACCCCCCCCAAATGTTTTAAATTACCTGGGGTCCAGTGGGGGGGTCCCGGCGCGATCTCCCTCTCTCTGGCCATGGCTGCGTTAAGAGAAATGGCGCCGGTGGCCCTTTGCCCTTATCATGTGACAGGGCAAAGGCTCTTTGAAGGGGAGCCTTTGAAGGCTCGTGCTCCACTCTAGGGACCAACAACCCATTCTAGGGAGCCCTTTCCTGCACAAAGGAAAGGAAACTCTCCCTGGGTGTAGCCAGCCTCTTTCTTAACACCCGCTGACCCATGTTGAATCGCTGTTCACATGGAAACCTCCTCTGCCTCGGCCTTCAAAATTCTCATTTGTATATCTGCTACATCCACCAGATTTTAAAAGACCAGCGAGAGCTCACTAGACTCCAACGAAACCACCCCACTCTAGGGGTGAACCCATTCTAGGGAGCTCTTTCCTGCACAAAGGAAAGGGAACTCTCCCCGGGGCCAGCCTGTCTTGCCCCTATCAAAACCACAGGGACCTGACTACCTCAGCTCTGCCAGCCTGTCTTGCCCCTATCAAAACCACAGGGACTAGACTACTTCCACTCTGTAGCCTATCTTGCCCCTATCAACTTTCTGCCATTCTGCCATACACCAGATGACTCACTCTACTCCTTGTGGTGTTCTTGCTACTATGATGGTTCCTCAGTGTGTTGGTGCTAGTCTTTCTGCTGCTTTTTCCCTTTATCGGCGCCTTGTGGTTTTTTCTGACACTCTTTCTGCTTGGTATGTTCCCCCTTCATTGTGCTGTAGGATGTTGATGCCACTTGTCTTGCCACTTTGCCTGTCGTGCTCCCTTCAAGGGTTCATGCAACTGTTATCTGTGCTCTCTTTTGAAGCTGTGGTGTGGTTTTGACACTCTCACTGCTGCTTTGTGCCTCTGTTAAAGCACTCTTGCCACTCCTGGTACCCCTTTGCCCCTTTACAGTGCCTTAGGCTATTCATGCCACTTTGGTGCCACTTTGCCACAGTCTAAGTACTTTGGAGCTCTTTTCTCGTTCTGATGATTGCTCCCCAGAAATTTCATCAGAATTGATAAGAAAACCCCAATTCTGCAGCCAAAAATAGGCTGCAAATACTTCCCCCATTGACTTCAATGGGAAGCGAAAAATGAATAAAACTAATCAACGAATTGGTTTTTCCCCCTATGAAACTAATGCAATGAATTTGGGTCACAGCAAAATGAAAAATGAATCGAAAATAATTTTTTCCTTCTGCACATCCCTACAGCCAGCATCCTCCTCTATATCCATGTTCATCTCTTCTGGAATGCCATATCTAAGAGCTATATTGTGTAACATGCAGCAGGCAAGCCCTATTTCAGTAACAGTGATTGGGTCATATTATAAGGTCCTCACCCCAGCTTTGTCCAGACAGTGGAAGTGACTTTTGAGCATCCCAAAGGTGTGCTCAATAACCCAGTGAGTGGATGCACGTGCCTCATTATACTTCCTCTCTGCTGGTGTGCTAGGAACGGAGACAGGGTAAAGCCATGACCAACAACCATATCCTGCATCACCTATTACAACATGTATAAAGATATGCTGCAATAGACACCTTTGAATTAGTGATATGCTATTGGTGGCAGAACAGGTGTTTGCCTTTCAATATCCATGATCATTATGAACTGGGTTAGGATTAAAAACAAGGAAATGCATAAGCACCAAAACGTCCAAAGAAGTCTTCAGTGGCTACCTAAATATAATGCCTAATATCATCTTAGCTGTACATGGCATAGATGACAGCTCCATGTTGCATCTTATATATCTATGTAGAGCTGCTGTCTACTACACTCAGTATGATGGTTTATATGTTGCTTTTTATATGTAGGTTTGTTCTGTGCTAAATTCTTTACCTTCATTACAACTGTGGACTCTGGTGTCATCTCCTTGTACAATCTACTGAGACAAAAAATTCCATTCTATTCAGAGGCATGTATAATTGAGCTTCCTCTAATCCTTCAGAGTTGGAACATCTGAATGTCCTTATATCAATGTGTTTGGGAGATATTGCACATATAACCACTTTAGGCAGTCCACACTCCAATTTCCAGTCCACACTCCAATGAAACAGAAGAACTGAATACTACCACCTGTCTCTTGGCCAGTATGGTGCATGTCATCTATAATAGAAAGGCTTGCATATGTTAGTTTTCAACTTATAGTGGATGGAACAGTAGCATACATGTGATATCATAGGGGGTAAAGCTGAAACTGTGAGGAATCTGTTGTATTACACCATTGAAATGGCTGACTACCACAACAAAAAGTTCCCAGTTCCCAATCAAAATCAATAGCTGTGTTAATATGATATATAAAAGTGTGCTCATGCTCTGATGATCTTACAAAGTTTTGAACATGGCCTAACAGTACACTAAACTATCTGTCAAATTTAGTCAGAGACGCATGTATGTGGCTATGAGGTTGAGAATGATCATACAAGCAACCTTATGAAAAAATGCATTCATTGCATATAGACTCCAGGTCTATTCCTAGCTGCATCCCCCACAACACACACTCTCCAACATTAAAGGTATGTGAGAAGGGTGAGTTATAAAGAGTCTGTGTGTTAAGAAATTCTGATGCCACAAAGTACAAAAAGAGAGCTGTAACAAAATCATCTTAAAAGGATTCTACAACGGAAGACATGTTCTTACCAAGTAGCCAGCCATGGCCATACCTGCCATTCTCAAAGTGTTCAAAAAGTGTTGATTGACACAGGATGTATGCATCATAGGTGGCTCCTGGGTATCGAGGAACAACACTAAGGATGTGCAATTTAGCATCACACACCACTTGCACATTAAGGGAGTGGAAGAGCTTATGGTTGCGGAAGACCTCCTCCCTCTGATGAGGTGGTATAAGGGCAACATGGATGCAGTCTATGGCCCCTAGGACATAGGGAAATTGAGCTATATCTTATAAACCCCTATTCAGGACATCCAAATCTTGCCTTTGAGTAGGGAATCGGATGTATGAATGAATGCGGCTGCGTATAGCTCGCAGCACTTGGTGCAAGCCTCTGGAAAATGAGGCTTATGACATACTCCCCACTACACTGACTATAGTTTGGAATGATCCAGATGCCAAGGAATGGAGAGTTCTCAACAATTTCACCAGGCCTGGAATGGTACCGGACCTCTCTGTTACAGGATCAATGTTCTTCTTATAAAGTCCTGATAGCCTCAGAGCTAAAATGGTACCTCATGATTACCTCTTCTTCTGGAAGACCCAGTAAAGTGGTGTGAGGCCTAAAGATGTGCTCATGGTGGGCCCTGCATGGCCTCCTATGTGATGAGCCTATCTGTGATTCCAACTGGCCCACCTGATCCTGTGGCTCCTGTGGTCTCTGTGCTGGGAAATCCCTTAGTGATATTTCAGCCTCCTTCTCCTGTTTGCCCTGTTGGTCAGCTGGATCAACCATGCAGTGAGCCAATTGTACAGCATATTGGTTGAACACTGTGGATTTAAAATGCATGGCCTGTTGGCAACGTAGGTTTTGTAGGTGCAGGGCTGTTTAAGACAAGCTGGTTGTACTGTGCACAAATGATTGCACTTTAAAATTAAGTTTGCGTGTGTTGTTACACAAAAACACCAATACACCTCCTATTAGGAATAAGCCAGGCTGCTAGATCCCTACACGGAAACTACATATCAGCAGAATACACCACTTCGATCACACATGTAGAACACAGGCGGATCAACACCAAATATAGAATAATATATAAATAGAAATGTGCAGACAAAAACTGAACTGGAAACTGCATGAAGCCAGACCTGTATGCAGTGCAACAATGTAAAAACAGAAACACCATCATTTCTCATAAAACAATAATAAAATCAAGAAATATAACATTAATCATAATAGTAAAACTATAGTAATAGAATAAATATTTCAAAACAGCTGATGAACAGGACATCAACATTTTTTTTAAATGTTCTCAAAAAATAATAAAATATTTCAAAACAGACACATCAGTTAAATCTAATAAGAATTAAAAAAATTCCCCACTCTCCATACTTGATATCTTTTGATTTCCAGTCACCATAAAATTATTGTGGATTGGGGGAGGGGGACCACACAAATATACAGACTTCCTCTCACATAGAAGGCTTTCTCTCCCTCTTCTCACATTTATTTATTTATTTTTAATTTTTATATACCGGTGTTCCTGTATGAACTACAAATCACATCGGTTTACATTAAAGCATTGAAACAGATCGCCCAGAGACGGTACATGGAACAGGTGTACATAAACTTGGATGCAAAAACTTGGAAAGGGGGAACTATTCTAGCTTAACTTAAGGATTGGGTCATAAACTAAACAAACAGATATCAGTGCAGAGTAAATTAAGGATAGGGTCATAAAACTAAACAAACAGACAGGCTGTCATGCACACCATACTCACACATGTTCACAGACTCTCTTGCACACCACACACATTCTCACATTCATAGAGGCTCTCATGCACACCATACATACACATGCATATGGGCTCTCTCTCTTACACTCAAATACACATAGGTTATTTTGCATAGATGCACTTAGGTTCTCATGTGCACACACACACAGCCTCTCATTCTCTTGTACACACATACACACATACGCAGGGTCTCATTCTCCAGCACACACAAGTACACTGGCTCACTCTCTCATACGCATACACATAAGAACATAAGAAATTGCCATCCTGGATGCTGGGCGTGATGGACCAAGGGTCCATCAAGCCCAGCATCCTGTTTCCAACAGAGGCCAAACCAGGCCACAAGAACCTGGCAAGTACCCAAACACCAAGAATATCCTATGCTACTGATACCAGTAATAGCAGAGGCCATTCCCTAAGTTAACTTGATTAATAGCAGTTAATGGACTTCTCCTCCAAGAACTTATCCAAACCTTTTTTAAACCCAGCTACACTAACTATACTAACCACATCCTCTGGCAACAAATTCTAGAGCTTAATTGTGCGTTGAGTGAAAAAGATTTTTCTCCGAAGCTCACACTTTCTTGCACACACTCACACTCTCAGGGTATCCCCGTCTCTTCAGGCCACATCAGGATGGGGTCTGCTGTGGCCCCCTCAGGCCTCTCTTTGGGTTGTGACAGGATAGGTGATGCAGGTGGTGCCCAGGATGACCACCCAGCATGTTCTACCCAAAGGCTATCACTGCTCACTCTCCATTTTCTCTCACCAGTCACTGTCCACTCTCTCCCCAGACCAGTGTCTCACAAATGTCACCCCTTCCCCCAGACCTCTCTTTTGTCAGTCATCCCTCCCTCAGACCAGTCTCTCTTATCACTGTTACCCCTCCCCCAGACCAGTTTCTCTCTCGTCACTGTCATCCCCCCCACGACCAGTCTCTCTTGTCACTGTCACTCACTCCCCCACAAGACCAGACTCTCTCTCTCATGAGTTACTGTCATCCCCAGATCAGTCTGTCTCTTTACAGTCACTATTACCCCCCCCCAGAGCAGTCTGTCTTTTCTCCAGTCACTGTCACTCCCTTCCCCTAAAGCAGTCTCTCTCTCAACAGTCACTATGAACTCCTCCCAAGACCAGTCTCTTTCATTTACTGTCTTATCCCACCCACCCCAAGATCAGTGTTTCTCTCTCTCCAGGAGGAGTTAAACAAAGTTAAAGACAAAAACTGTTCTTATTTAACTGAATGGACTCCTGGAGAATTCTAAAATATCCTGAAGAGTATGTAATGATAAAATATTAACCAAGGCCAGTGCAAGGGTATTGGGCACCCTAGGCGACCTTGTGCTGCCGCCCCCCCCCCCCAGTCGTGCCCCCTCCCCGGTCGCGCCCCCCACCTGTTTCGGCGCCGACTGTGTGCTTCTCAGGGCTTCGAGCAGCCGTGAGCGGGATAGGCCCCGCTTAAGGCACCACGTGGCTGCTCTTCGGCGCCCCCTACGGCTCGGCGCCTCCTACGGCTCAGCGCCCTAGGCGACCGCCGAAGTTCACCTAATGGATGCGCCGGCCCTGATGTTAACATAAAGAATCAGATTTCTTGAATTCAAGTTAAAAATGCAATATTTGTTCTCAAGAAGTAACCAACTGAGAAAAATCATTATCTGATAGTATTTTGGTGAGAAGTAATCCTTGAAAAGGAACCAGATTCTATTTAAAACACTGTGTTTAAGAATTTGAGTGTCAAATATAAAAATTGTTTTGCATATCAGAAGTCAATAATTTCTCATTGAAAATATTGACATTATTGAAATGTTTATTCTGTTCAATAACTACACTTGTTTCTAGAAGTGAAGAACCTGAAAATGTATCCATTTGCCAGCAAAATAAAAACATTAATTTGATTATAGCAGTGCCTTTGAGATCATTTTTCTATTTTGATTTATTTCACAGTGAAAATACTCTGAGTGTTCCAACTACTTCCATAACATATGTGGGGAGTTCAAAAAGTATTGGGTCCAATTTTCCAAACATGTAAGTCTATCTAGATATCAGATATTAATTTTAGTCCTATTTGATCTCACTCTCGCTTGAATTTGAGCATATCCTTTCTTTTTTACGTTATTTCTGCACTCAGATCCAGATATGTAAAGATTTTCCAGTCTTTATATGTAACATGTCTAGTTCTCCTGGTCATAACATACCTCAATAGCTTTATATCATCGCTCTTGATCTCTCTCTGAGTTTATGCTTTGAGCTGGTTTCTCTGTGAGCTCACTCAATTTCATATTTTAATGTTTCAGTCTCTGGTGTGAAGCATTCTATCAGCAGATCTCAATGAATTCTATTGGATTTCATATTTCTTCACTGTCTTTGGTGGCTTTTACACATGCAGGACTATTTCTTGCTGTCTCTGTCTGTTATTTCACGTGCTGAGATTTTTTGCTCTATTTTTGTTGGCTTTATCACATGCAGCGTTGTCTCGCTTGTATACATGCAGAGTATTCTTTCCCCCCTTCTGGTGGATTTTTTACATGGAGGACTGTCTCTGACATGCAAGGCAATCTCATGCTCTCTTTTGCAACTTTTCACATGCTAAACATTCTCACATTGTATCTGATTTCTATTCACATGCAGGGTTGTCTCATTGTTGTTCTTCTGGCAAGGGTTACAGAGTAGGCTGTTGCTGCTCTTAGTTTCAATCTGTGGAAGCCTTGAAAATTGATCCAGGCCTCCTTTTTTCCTCCTTGCACTGCTGCTTAACTTTAGTCACAGCTACTGCATCTCTTTTTTTGTTTCAATGGCAGTCTTTAATTATACGGGCATTGCAAAGCCCTCTGGAACCTCCTCCAAACTCCTCACTACTTCAGGCTTCAGATTGGAGAGTAGTCAGTAGGAATTAAAATTTCTGGCAATCACTTCATAATGTCTGAGATTTTGGCACCTGGCTAGCAGCACACTTCCAAAGACAACATGTCCGGTTCTGAGATATGTGTCTCCATGATCCACCACTGCCCTTAGCCTTTTGGTTCCTCCTCATTTTGGGATGGTTTCTCCTCCTCCAATTTCAGGAGCATATTGGTTCTTCAGCTCAAGAGAAATCAGAGTTGAGGTGTAGGATCTAGTAGCTGTAGTAGTCTGGTTCCAGCTGTCATCTTCTACTCCAGTTTCACCCTCCCTTCTGCTTGAGTTTTCCCATCCTTGATGCCTCAATAAGCATTTCATAGCTGTAGACCTCATTCTCTTGGATACTTCTCAGTCTTGCCACCTGTTCTCTGTGCTCTGCACCTGTTTCTTAAGGAAGTCAACTTGCACACAACTTTCATATTCAACCAGTTCTTCACTGTGGACCAGGATATTCATCTGGACAGCAGTAGAGGTAGTAAAAGTAGCAATACCTTTGGTGATACAATGTTTTCTGGCCACCCTTCAGTTATCAGAGATTCTGGTACCTGATGAAAGAAATGAGAAAGACCTGCTAAATTCCGTACCGCTATCTCAGCTGTCCTGCAAAATTAACTAGCCTGTGGAATCTAACTTCCAGCTCCACACTCAGAATCACTATTTATAGCCCTTTTTCCTTTCTCAAGTGTTGTTTTGTAGTATGACGTGCCTTATCTTATCCTTTTGGACTACAATATTAATTTATACATATTTCTATGAGGTGTGTCATGTGGATCCCTTTTCAGGATATAAAAGTAAACCAGACCGACTCTAAATAATTACCACAAAGATTAATATAATGCTACCAATCAAGTTCCCCCAGAATTTTTTTTTTTTTTTGTGTTCTACTGGCAGATAACAAAAATTTGACCTAAATCACTTACTTCCTGGTACAAAGCAGTATTTTCTCCAGCTGATGACTAGGAATCTTTCCTGATCTGTTTATGTCTGAGATCTAATAGACCTACCATTTTTTTTTTCATTTAAGTCAGGGCTAATTTTGCACTTATTTGTATGAGGCCACTAATTGATACTGTTGTGCATAATTATTTTCCCAAGTTCCTTAATTTGGCAATATTCTATATACAAAACTTGAGTGAAAGTTTATTTTACAAAGTACTAGTTGGTTCCTATTATGTAAATTTTCTTCCTGCCCCAATACTCTAAGTATAGATTTGAGACAGGGGTGGGTGGGAAAAACAAAAGCAGAAAAGCTCTATCACTTTCTCAAAGAGAAAGAAATAAACTTCAGTGGCATAGCAGAAATATATATCTACTTTAAAAGGCACCAATCAATCAGGCAATCTACCCAAACAGACAGAAATAAACTTCAAAAGGTACAAATCAATCAGGCAAACTTCCCTAGCAAAAAAATTACAAAAGCACAATCAAACTTCTCTAGCAGAAAGAAAAAAGCTTTAAAAGACACAAATCAATCAGGCAAATTTCTCTAGCAGAAAGAATTAACTTCATAAGGCACAAATCAAGCAAACGTCCCAGCAGAAAAATATAGTGGTCTATATTCAGTCACTGTCTAGATAGCAAAGTTTTCTTATCTGGCTAACTTTGGAGGTATATTCAATAGTGACCAAAATCTTCATTTAGCTGGATAACTTCTGAGTTGTCCTGCCTAATGCTTTTGAATATAGACCTCTTAGTTTAGTTAAGCAAGTTGGATAGATTTCAATAGTATTGAATATAGGTGGTTAGCCAGCTAACTTTAGAACAGCTCTTTGGTCCGACCAGACTTAGGGCCTCATTTTCTAAGCAGCTCACACACGATAAGGGACGTTTTGCAAGCGAAAAGTCCCTTATCGCGTGCGATACCAGGATGGGGGCGGAGTCGGCCCCGGAAGAGTAGGAGTCGGGGCCTCACCGGGGCCGACTCTGCGCCGACGCCGCGGACAGCAAAAAGGTAAGGGACTTTTCGCTGCCTTTTTCGCGCCCAATAACTACACCTTCTATGGCACGGGTCGGGAACCCATGGCTCGCGAGCCAGATATGGCTCTTTTGAGGGCTGCATCTGGCTCGCAGACAAGTGTCGCCATACTTCGCGGTTCCCCGCTGACCCAGCTGCTCCCCGGTCCTCCGCCGCCCGGGCTTAAAATGCTGTCAGCCCGGGCGGAACGCGGCAGGACAGCTGGAGTCAGCGGCACCGGCGTGCTCTCTTCTCCTTCCCCCCCCCCCGCGGCCCGGAAGAGGAAGTGGAGAGCATCGGGTGCCTGCGCGGGAAGAAGAGACCACACTAGCGTGGTCTCTTCTTCCGCGCAGGCACCCGATGCTCACCACTTCCTCTTCCGGGCCGCGGGGGGGGAGGAGAAGAGAGCACGCCGACTGGAGTCATCCGGGTGCCTGCGCGGGAGTCATCGGGTGTCAGCCGGGTGCCAGCGCTGGAGTCATCGTGCAGGCACCCGATGCTCTCCACTTCCTCTTCCGGGCCGCGGGAAGAAGAGAGCACGCCGGTGCTCTCTTCTTCCCGCGGCCCGGAAGAGGAAGTGGAGAGCATCGGGTGCCTGCGCGGGAAGACCCGCGCAGGCACGCTAGTGTCCGACGGGAAGAAGACTGCAGCGTGGCTCGGAGGAAAATGAAAATCTTCAACCGCGGCCGATGGGACTCCGCCTTCGCCTCCGCGAGGGCTGAAAATGAAGGAGGTTAGCGTTGGGAGGTGGCTGCTGCTGCCGCGAGTTCCCGGGGGGGGGGGGGGAGAGAGAGTGAATGAGCGAGCAAGCATGTGTGTTTGAGATCCTGTGTGTGTGAGTGAGAGATTGCATGTATGTGAATGATTGAGAGCCTGTATATGTGAAAGAGAGTATGTCTGTGATTGAGATCCTGCCTGTGAGAGAGAGAGCATGAATGTAAGTTTACCATTGGGAACCTGTATGTGTAAGTTTGTAATTGAAAACCTGTTTGTTTGAAAGAGTATGTGTGTATGATTGAGATCCTTTGTGTGTGAGAGAGATCATGTGTATGTATGATTAAGAGCCTGTGTGTATAAGTAAGAGAGAGATCATGTGTGTCTGTGTCTGATTGACAGCTGGTTTAGGTGATGGAGCATGTGAGTATGTGATTGAGAGCCTGTGTTTAAATGAGAGAGAGAGACCATGTGTGTCTGTGTGATTGAGAGCTGATTTAGGTGAGGGAGCATGTGAATATGTGATTGAGAGCCTGTGTTTAAATGAGAGAGAGAGACCATGTGTGTCTGTGTGTGATTGAGAGCTGATTTAGGTGAGGGAGCATGTGAGTATGTGATTGAGAGCCTGTGTGTAAATGAGAGAAAGAGAGGACATGTTTGTAAGCATGTGAATGAGAGTCTGTGTGTGAGAGAAAAAGACAGCATGTATTTATGTGATTGAAAGCCTGTGTGTGTGTAAGCGTGAAAAGATAGACAGCATGTGTGTAAATGTGTAATTAAGAGCCTATATAAGTGAGAGAGAAAAAACATTTGTATATGTGAGTGACTGAGAGCATGTGTGTATAGGTGTGTCATTGAGAGCCAGTGTGAGAGAGAGCGCTGGTATGTGACTGAGAGAGGAGAAAGTTCCAAGCAAACCACCCCACCTCCTGCTAATTCAGAACAATCTCAGGACACCTGGATATCAAACGTTCCCAGGTATGCAGAGCAAAAAAATTTTTGTATCCTTATTATTTTTCATTACTGGATCTTTGTGTCTGCTATTTTGAAATATTTTGTTGGTATCTGGAAATGTTTTATATGAGTTTTTAATTATTGGATATTCCACTCATCAGCTGTTTCGAAATATGTTCTTTTTGTTAGTACAGTTTTACTGCTGATGATTTTATATTTCTTGATTTGTTTTATAAGGATGTGTGATGTTTCTTTTTTCCTTTGTTACACTGCATACAGAGACTCTGGCTTGTTGCAGTTTCCAATTCAGTTTTTGTCTGCATGCTTCTTGTTATGCGTTTTAGTCTCTTTATTCTATGTTAGGTGAGGGACAGCACGTGATTCAGGTGAGGTTTTCTGCTGGCGTGTAGTTTCTGTGTAGGACTCTATAGCAGCCTGACTTGGTCCGTTTTCCTAATAGGAGATGTATTGGTGTCTTAAGGCCTGGTGTAATATTTTCAGAGACTTATTGTACTTTAAAAGTGTGATCTTACATAAAATGCACACATTTACTTGTATTTAGTTTTAAACATATTGTATGGATCTCATGGAATTACATTTTAAAATATGTGGCGTTTATGGCTCTCTCAGCTAAAAAGGTTCCTGACCCCTGTTCTATGGTGTAGTTATTGGGCGCGATGCCGGCAGCGATCGCACTGCGGAGGTGCGATCGCTGCCGGACCACCCCCCCCCCTTCGGCCCCCGCCCCCCCCGTTAGTGCGATTTTCTAAAGTATCGCAGGCCTGCGATACTTTAGAAAATGAGGCCCTTAGGTGAGTTAGACGGATAACTTAGCCGGCTAACTCAACACACTCAGTTGCACCTTTTGAACACCCTTAACTTATCTGGCTACGTTCTAGCCGGCTATAACTTATTAGCTGGCTAGAATTTAGCCAGATAAGTGACCAAATCTTCGTCTAGCTGGATAACTTCTGAGTTGTCCTGCCTAATGCTTTTGAACATAGACCTCTTAGTTTAGTTAAGCAAGTTGGATAGACCCCCAGTCTAAGGAACTATTTATTTATAGAAAGGGTGGTGGACAAATGGAACAGCCTCCCTGCGGACGTGGTGGAGATGAGGACAGTATCAAAATTCAAGATGATAAATGACAAGCACAGAGGATTTCTAAAGGAGAGGAAAGGACTATAAAGCTGTGCAGGATATGTGGATGGGCAGACTGGATGGGCCATCTGGCCTTTTTCTGCCGTTGTGTTCTATGTTTCTATGAACATGTGAACTACATTTTTTACTTAAAGTAAGGAGGTATATTTTCTTGGTTATTTGCATTCTGTTCCTGAAGGAGCTTGAATTTTGAATGCCTTCTTATTCCTATTTAAAACATTAATGCAAGTAAAATATATTTTAAAATAAAAAAATCATGCTGGAACTTTTCTTTGAAAATAGTACATTTTAAGAATTGAGTCCTGAGCTCTTTAATGGGGGAAGGCTATCCTCCTTTCTGCCAGTCCCAAAATAGAAACATTCAGGATGCCTTAGGGGTGGAGACTTAGAGTCAATGCCACCAATACTACATCTAAAAGTGGCAATGGCCAGAAATCATAGGGATCAGTAAAGGCACATGCAGTATGGGTAAAAAACATAATTATATGGACAATATAAATGTATAAATGCTACTTCAGATAAAATGTTGCTTATGATTTTCTATTCCTTATGCTAGGAGGGAAAGTGTTTGATGTGTCAAACCATTGCCCATTAAAGTAATTGGGAGCTGCATGCCATGGGCAGCTATCCTGCTTGAGGCAGGAGTAAATTGATTTAGGTCTAAGGGCAAAGAAAAGATTGGGCAGAGTGAAGAAGTGCCCCTTCCTCCTGTGTAGTGGCTCAATTATCTTTTTAGGGGTCATCCTGAAAAATCTGTTTTTTTTCCTTCTAAATATCTGCTGTTATGACTGTTGATATGTGGTTTTCTCTCAATATTTGCACTGCAGAGGACCAAAATAATTTGCATGAATTGAGTCCCTTATGCCTAATGGCTTGGGTCTTCAAATATAATGTTCCAATGTTAATCTTGCTGAACTGAGTTAGAAGTGGCAGTGATCTGAAAAATGTAAAAAGTAGAGGAAAGAAAACTCATTTTAATCAAATGTCTATTTTATTTGGGTGTTAGGTTACACTAGTTATAGTTGAATGCTTATTTACTTTAAAACTTCAAGAAGTAGAAATAGGTCATGCAGTATTTCCTGAAACAGCTAAATGAACAGAGAAATAAATACACATAGAATGATTGAATGCAGAACACTCCCATGGATGGGCCTGCATTTGCATTTTCAACACTGCCTTGTTGTCTATAGTTTTTTAAAATATAATTTGTACAGCAATGGGAGAAAAATCTGTCAGTTGCTTGGTAACATAATATTGCTCTGAAATTGAAAACAAAAGTCAATAGTTTAAAGGAAAAGTCACATATGGAATATATCAGAGATGTTATTTTAACCTTCAATATTTTGTTTAAAAAATATGTTATGGGGTGCTTAGAGCACCCTTGCAAGCGCATCTGTGCTAGCTGACATAGCTTCAGGGCTAGCTAGGAGAAACACGTTTTCAAGGCCAAACAATTTTCATATGTTCCTCTCAATTTCTCTGGTTTGATAGATTATTGATGGATCAAAGCCATATAATCAAGTATTTTAGGCCATTCCTAAAAATATGCTTTGTTTTCTAGCTAAACAGAAGGGTTGCCCTAGTGTCTCAGGGGCAGTGCTCTGGGTTGTCATATGGAAGACCTGGGTTCTCTTCCTGAATCAGGTCTTTTGTTTTCCAGTCTGGCTGGGGATGCTGAAGGTATGGGGTAGCATTTATATCCTCTGGGGATGAGGGAGAACTGGCCATCATACTGTAGTGACACCTAGTGGTTAGACTCAGGATGAATCTGGACTGGGCATATTACGGAGCTGTGATACGTGGCCCATTCACACACACAGCAATAGCCAGGCTGTGTGTGTGAATATGTGTGGTTATAAAATAGGGAAATAAAACCCCTTGTAGTTGTGAATGAAGGCTCATGGCATCATAGCTCAGAAGAGGCCAGTTCCGATTCAGTTAAAAGCCTAAAGAAGGGGGAGGAAACTGTCAGGTCAGAAAAATCCAAAACAAAATCTAAACTGAAAATATCACTCAAGGCAAAAGAAATGAAGATCACAAACCATGATAATTTATTAAAACTGAAGCATTTACCCAAAATTAATCTGGGACATGTATTTATGAAATATAAATCTATGATAGCAATTCCTTGAAACTCAATTAGCTGAATATGTAGCAAGTGTGTTACGCATGCCATCTGTGGCAGACCCACGGCACGGCCCCCTCACCTTCTTACATAGACTTCAGCTTCTAGTTCCTCCACCCCCAGTACCTCTGGCTCCGCCATGGTCCCCAGCGTCTCAGGTCAAGATGCCATTGCTCGTCGAGCCTCTCCAAGCAAAAGGCCGATCTTCTTCCACCTCTTTGAAAGTTTGATTGTTCTATTGATCTCCTTCCAGGGACCACGCCTCCTCGAGGATGCACCTACCCCTGTCTCTCCCTGAGATGAGGGCTATGACGGAATACATCCAAGAAAATCTTGCGAAGGGATTCATCTGCCCCTCTACTTCCCCTGCTGGGGCGGGATTCTTTTTTTGTGACTGAAAAAGATGGGTCACATAGGATGTGTACCTCGGCCTAAACACCATCACTCATAAGGATAAGTATCCCTTGCCATTAATTTCCAAATTATTTGATCGTCTTCAGGGTGCATCTATATTTACAAAGCTGGATCTTCGCGGAGCATAGAATCCGTCCCGACAACATTTGGAAAACTGCCTTTAACACCCGAGACGGGCACTACGAATACCTGGTGATGCCCTTTGGCCTCTGTAACGCGCCCGCAGTATTCCAACAAATGATGAATGAAATTTTTAGAGATCTGTTGTACACCAAAGTCGTGGCTTACCTGGATGATATCATTGTCTTTTCTAAAGACCTCAACACCTATTGCACTGATGTTCAAACTGTCCTTCAACGCCTTCATGAAAACCATCTGTTTGGGAAATTGGACAAATGCTTGTTCGAGAAATCCAGCCTACCTTTCCTTGGCTATATTATCTCCCGACAAGGGTTTTCCATGGATCCAACCAAGTTAAAAGGAATCCAGGATTGGCCACAGCCTGTGGGTCTCAAGGCTCTCCAATGCTTCCTGGAATTCCTCAACTAATATCGTCACTTCATCCCATATTATTCTACCCTGGCTGCTCCATTGACGGCCTTAACTCGCAAAGGTCAAGATATGCGAAATTGGACTTTGGAGGCCGTCGCAGCCTTCCATTGCCTTAAAAAGCCTTCCAAAAGGGTCCTGCTTGCATCATCCTGACCCAAGTCATCTCTTCCTAGTGGAAGTTGATGCCTCTGCCATTGGGGCTGGGGCAGTCCTGAGTCAACACATCACCTCTGGTACCATAGTTCCTTGCTTCTTTTTCTCCTGTAAATTTTCATCCACAGAACAAAATTACAGTATAGGGGATCATGAGCTACTCGCCATAAAATTGACCCTTGAAGAATGGCGCCCGTGGCTAGAGGGCACACAACACAAATTTTCTGTGTTCACCGATCATAAGAATCTGGAACATTTGAATCAAGCCCAACGTCTCAATGCCCGTCAAGCTCGATGGGCTTTGTTTTTCTCCAGGTTCGATTTTGAACTTCGCTATCACCCAGCTGACAAGAATCTCTGGGCACATGTCCTATCTCAATCCTTTGAGCCCAAAGACATCCTGGAAGAACCTACTCGTATAATAGACCCAGCCTGTATTTGTCTATCTGCCACTCAGCCAGTTCCTGCTGGGAAGACGGTCGTGCCCTGACGACTCCGAGAAAGAGTTCTCTGCTGGGCACATGATTCCAAATTCGCCGATCACCCAGGATGAGCACAGACCTTGGCATTGCTCAGCGGTTCTTCTGGTGGCCCACCATGGTCTCCCATGCTAAAGCATACATTGAATCGTGTAACATCTGTGCACAGCAAAAACCCCCGGTCGGGCGACCTTGGGGTCTTCTACAACCACTTCCAGAACCTACCGTGGACTCACCTGTCTACAGATTTCATTGTGGATTTGCCGCCTTCAAAGGGTCACACCGTAATATGGGCAACCATAGACCAATTTTCAAAAATGGCCCATTTCGTCCCTCTACCAGGCCTACCATCTGCTCCAGAGTTAGCACATTTATTCTTCCATCATATCTTTACATTGCATGGCCTACCCAAGGACATTGTTTCAGAGAGAGGTCCCCAGTTTGTTGCTAGATATTGGCGTGCTCTTTGCCGAAAATTCAGTATTAATATCAGTTTAACCACTACCTATTATCCCCAAGCTAACGGACAAGCTGAGTGAATGAATCGCTCCTTGAAAGCCTTCATGTATGCTTACATCAATGACCGCCAAGACAATTGGTCTGAACTTCTATCCTGGGCAGAGTTTTCTCAAAACTCCCATGTCATTACTTCTACTGGAACATCACCATTCTCTATTGTCTATGGGAAACAGCCACGACCATCATTGCCCATACCTCTATCAGTGCCGTCTCCTGTGGCACAGGCTACTGCGGATGCCTTTAAGAAGTATTGGGAGCAGACAAATCTCCGGTGGCATCAGGCCGCTTCCCGGGCCAAGAGAACTGCTGACAGTCGACATTGCTCAGCTCCTGAATTCCACCATGGCCAGAAAGTCTAGTTAAGTACTCAATATATCCGATTTCGAATACTGTCCCAGAGATTTGCTCCTAGATATATTGGTCCTTTCTCAGTTATCCGACGCATTGGACCGATTACATACCAGCTTCGGCTGCCTCCTACACTGGGAATACATAATACATTTCAGGTATCGCTTTTAAAACCTGTGGTTCTATCCTGGCCTGCCCAGAAGGCACCTGAGCCACCTCCATTGGTGGCAGAAACCAATACGATGTACAAGGTACACGAAGTCCTTGACATCCGCCGTAGGGGCCACCGGTGGGAATACCTCCTTTCCTGGGAGGGTTACGGACCCAAAGAAAATTCATTGGAACCAGCTCAGAACATCCTGGACAAAATTCTCCTCCTGAATTACCATCGTGTCCATCTGGGCAAACTCCAACTTCCAAGAGGGGGGCATAAAGGGGGGTACTGTTACACGTGCTGTCTGCGGAAGACCCATGGTGTGGCCCCCTCACCTTCTTACACAGACTCCAGCTTCTGGTTCCTCCTAGCTAGCAGTGGTGGGCCGTCAGCTCTGACCTCGGGCCACCCCCGGTGCCTCCGGCTCCACCATGGTCCCCAGCGTTTCAGGTCAAGATGCCATTGCACGTCGGGCCTCTCCGCGTAGCCTGCGGAGAGACGCCACTAACCGCACTACGTCCCTCCCTAGGCGCGCGCGTGCAACACTGATCCTTATGAAGGGCCTGTAGCGGGAACACTTTTACCTATGGGTGAGAAGAGGTGTTCTCAGGGTGAGGATGGGGAGGGTCTTAAACTTACATGGAAAACTATCTGCACAAAATAGCAGGTGTAAGTGCGTGCAGTCAGTTTTTCTGAGATAAGTTCAAAAGTGAAACTATGTGAGTACTTTCACTTTGGAAACGGGGGTAAGATCTGTGGGTAAAATGTAGCCATGGACTTTGCACTGATATAATAGGCAGTGAGGAAATTGCATCCATC
Organism: Rhinatrema bivittatum; assembly: GCF_901001135.1. Lineage (NCBI taxonomy): Eukaryota > Metazoa > Chordata > Amphibia > Gymnophiona > Rhinatrematidae > Rhinatrema > Rhinatrema bivittatum. Next base: position 167,700,592 of record NC_042616.1, on the reverse strand, counting down.
AATTAACTTCATTAATATGGTTGGGGTAAGATGAGTACAGGGAAGATGGGAATGTCTGGGGGGGATATTAATATTTTTATTGCTGTGATATTGGAGGGGGGGGGGGGCTTTGGTAGATTTGGAGGTGGCAAGCCAGGGGCTGCATTCTAAAATGAAAAGGAAAACCCAACAAATTTCATTCGGTTTTTCTTTTTGTTTTATTTTTAAATGATCAATAATTGAAAGAGTGTTTTGATGCATTTTCATGTTATTTAAAAATGAATGCATACCTCTACATGGTCCTGCTGCTGCACCATGAGTGCAAACCCTGTGTGAGGAGATGCACACAGCTCTAGGCAATCTACTACACGTCAAGAAGAGAGGCAAAACTTTTCCATAGCTACCACAGGTCTCAAATATTTGGGTATTTATGTATCTAATCACATTTTGGAACTTTATAAGCTTAACTATCCGGTAGTCCTCAAGTAACTACATTCGGATCTGGCTAGAAGGATAGACCTCTCTGTATCCCTGTTGGGAAGAGCCTATCTGATCAAAATGGAGGTTCTTCTTCATTTATTATACCTTTTTCAACATTTATCTTGTGCAGTTCCACAGAAAGCTTTCAAAGACTTGAAAGGGGAGAGAGATTTCCTGTTTTCTTTGGTGTTGCAGTTTCTTAGAGACTGTGGTGGGCTAGATATCCCTGACTTGTATTTATATTATCTGACAGCTTGATTACTGGAGATCAGAGGGTGGTTTGAAAGTGAATGTACACCAGTCCAAAGGATATGGATTAACTGCTATAGTTATCAAACTTATAAAATTGCCTATTTTGGCTAAGATTGGCAGGAAAAATTCAATTCTCTCATATACCCTTAAGATCTGGCATATTAGTAATAAATTATTAGATGCAAACTTGAGATACTTTCACCTATTATTAGATACAAACTTCAGATGCTTTCACCTATCTCCTAGGAGATGCAAACTTGAAGTGCTTTCACCTATCTCCTAGGATGCATACCGTATAGTATGCATCCTAGGGTACTGAAGGAACTAAAAAATGAAATTTCTGATCTATTAGTTAACATTTGTAACCTATCATTAAAATCATCCATTGTACCTGAAGACTGGAGGGTGGCAAATGTAACCCCAATATATAAAAAAGGCTCCAGGGGCGATCCGGGTAACTATAGACCAGTGAGCCTGACTTCAGTGCCGGGAAAAATAGTGGAAACTATTCTAAAGATTAAAATCGTAGAGCATATAGAAAGACATGGCTTAATGGAACACAGTCAACATGGATGTATTCATGGGAAGTCTTGCCTAACAAATCTGCTTCATTTTTTTGAAGGGGTTAATAAACATGTGGATAAAGGTGAACCAGTAGATGTAGTGTATTTAGATTTTCAGAAGGCGTTTGACAAAGTCCCTCATGAGAGGCTTCTAAGAAAACTAAAAAGTCATGGGAAAGAGGCGATGTCCTCTTGTGGATTACAAACTGGTTAAAAGACAGGAAACAGAGAGTAGGATTAAATGGTCAATTTTCTCAGTGGAAAAGGGTAAACAGTGGAGTGCCTCAGGGATCTTTACTTGGACCGGTGCTTTTCAATATATTTATAAATGATCTGGAAAGGAATACGATGAGTGAGGTTATCAAATTATATATCTATATATCTATATATATATATATGCTGATGATATCCAATTAATTTTACCCATTGACGATACAATTGCGAAAACATTAAACTTAGCCAACATGTATCTAGATATCATCAAACAGCTACTAAACCAAATGGAATTAGTAATTAATATAGAGAAGACAGAATTCTTACATTTAGAGAGAAAAAATACGGAAATCAAACATAGTCCAATCACACTAAAAAACAATCAACAAATAAAACTTGCAGAAAAAGTATGGAATCTAGGAGTAATAATTGACCCCGAATTAAGCTTAAAACAACACATATCTCTAAAAGTAAGAGAAGGATACGCTAAACTCATGGTCCTCAGGAAACTTAAACCGCTTCTGACAACGGCCAACTTTCGATCGGTACTACAAGCATTAATATTTGCGAGCACTGATTATTGTAATGCACTTCTACTAGGTCTTCCATACACCTCACTAAGACTATTGCAGGTTCTGCAAAACTCAGCCGCAAGAGTCTTAACTGGCAAAAGTAAAAGAGATTACATCACCGAAACACTGGCTGAACTACACTGGCTTCCCATTGAACAAAGAATTCAATACAAAACACTGTGCACCATACATAAGTTAATACATAACGAACATGCAGACTGGTTAAATACAGCCCTACGTGTACACATCCCTAACAGAAACCTAAGGTCAGCAAACAAAGCACTCCTAATCATTCCATCAGTCAAAACTGCAAGACTAACACAGGTACGAGAGAGAGCATTATCACTGGCAGGACTCATACTATGGAACTCCATGCCCCTAGATTTAAGACTACAAAGAGACAGCAAAACCTTTAGAAAAGGTTTAAAAACCTGGCTCTTTAAACAAGCTTTTCAGAAAGAGAAGGGAGAATAGAAACTAGGGACAGGCAAAGCACGATCAATAAAAACATCCACACACAATGCTGTTTTCACTAAGTGTGCAGTCTTTAAAGGACAAGTCACAATTTTAAAGTTAATTCTGTAATAAAAACCGATATAGAGACATGGACATGATTAATTACATTTAACATTATTGATCACTAACTATGTTACCGAACCTTATGGCACTCTTGTAAATGTGCAAATCACAGTGTCATTAATTTTATGTGCCTTGATGTAAACTGTTGTGATGGTATCCTCCAAATGACGGTATAGAAAAGATTTAAATAAATAAATAAAATAAATTTGCAGATGATACAAAATTATTCAGAGTGATTAAATCACAAGCGGATTGTGATACATTACAGGAGGACCTTGCAAGACTGGAAGATTGGGCATCCAAATGGCAGATGAAATTTAATGTGGACAAGTGCAAGGTGTTGCATATAGGGAAAAATAACCCTTGCTGTAGTTACACGATGTTAGGTTCCATATTAGGAGCCTCCACCCAGGAAAAAGATCTAGGCATCATAGTGGATAATACTTTAAAATTGTCGGCTCAGTGTGCTGCAGCAGTCAAAAAAGCAAACAGAATGTTAGGAATTATTAGGAAGGGAATGGTTAATAAAATGGAAAATGTCATAATGCCTCTATATCGCTCCATGGTGAGACCGCACCTTGAATACTGTGCACAATTCTGGTCGCCGCATCTCAAAAAAGATATAGTTGCGATGGAGAAGGTACAGAGAAGGGCAACCAAAATGATAAAGGGGATGGAACAGCTCCCCTATGAGGAAAGGCTGAAGAGGTTAGGGCTGTTCAGCTTGGAGAAGAGACGGCTGAGGGGGGATATGATAGAGGTCTTTAAGATCATGAGAGGTCTTGAACGAGTAGATGTGAATCCGTTATTTACACTTTCGAATAATAGAAGGACTAGGGGGCATTCCATGAAGTTAGCAAGTAGCACATTTAAGACTAATTGGAGAACATTCTTTTTCACACAACGCACAATAAAGCTCTGGAATTTGTTGCCGAGGATGTGGTTAGTGCAGTTAGTGTAGCTGGGTTCATAAAAGGTTTGGATAAGTTCTTGGAGAAGTCCATTAACGGCTATTAATCAAGTTTAGTTAGGGAATAGCCACTGCTATTAATTGCATCAGTAGCATGCGATCTTCTTAGTGTTTGGGTAATTGTCAGGTTCTTGTGGCCTGATTTGGCCTCTGTTGGAAACAAGATGCTGGGCTTGATGGACCCTTGGTCTGACCCAGCATGGCAATTTCTTATGTTCTTATGTTCTCCTCCTTGATGAGAAATCCTCAGCTATATTTAGGTACAATGTCATTAGATAATAGATATGGACAGTTGGCATGACAAAAATCTAAGACTTCTGGATCAAGTTTGGCAGGGCAGTATTTTTAAATCCTTTGAGTTTTTATAAGAAAAATATGGAATCCCATATCATACTAGTTATATATTTCTGCAGTTACGCACAGATATCCACAGGATTAGGGAACAATGGAAGTAGTGAGGGCACGAACTGGGCTTGAAAACATTTTTACTTTATGGTATTCTGACTCTAAAATGATGTCTCATTTACCCCTAGATTCATCAAAATGTTATAATAACGCATGGATATGCCTGTGCTAACAAAAAGGAGCAGCAAACTGAGAGAGACAGACAGACAGACAGACTAGCTATAAAACTTTCATAGTAGTCAAGTATTTATATCTCTATAGGAGGGCCCTCTAATAGCTCGAGGTAAGGTGTTGGTATTGATTTAGGGTTTATGGGCCAGTTTTTCATGTAGAGTGAGGCGTACGAACAGCACAGTACGCCTCGGTAAACATTTGATGTCATTTTGAGTGAGGAAAGTCTCATAAAGATGACATTTCTACTATGTTCTCTCACCCTAGCTTGATAGACTCTATAACAGAGTACCATCAAGCTAGGGCGAGATAACATAGTATAATAAATTTCTTAATTTTATAATAATTGTATTTTATTTGTTTTGGGGTTCTTTCTCCTTTCTTTTATTATTCTATTACTTTTATTGAGTTACAGTATTTGCAATATGTTTCATTGCTATATTGTGAAAGTTTTGTATTTAGGTTTGTCTGCTTTATGTATTCCGCTTCCTTATTTTGCATTTCTGTATTGTTGTGCCTTAAAATAAAGAAATATAAAAGAAGAAAGGTTTATGGAGTGCCAGACTAAGAGTAGTTGCTGTATTTTTCTCTCTTCTACTTCATGATCTTAATTTAGTATGCCAAAAAGTACAAGGGTAGTCCATTGCACACTCAACTGAGAAACAACACATATGATGAAATACTTAACAAGCTGGATAACTACCTTTGTCCATTTCAAAGTCACCTTGTCTCAACTTTTAAGTTTGGCATTGTAGTTTAAAGACATTTTATGCATATTGGGGTAGATTTTACAAATCTATGCGCGCACGTACTTTTGTTCGCGCACCAGGCACGAACAAAAGTACGCAGGATTTTATAAGATACACACGTAGCCGCGCGTATCTTATAAAATCCGGTGTCGGCGCATGCAAGGGGGTGCACATTTGTGCACTGTGAGTGCGCCGAGCCCTGCACATGCTGCCCGTTCCCTCCGAGGCCGCACCGAAATCGGAGCGGCCTCGGAGGGAACTTTCCATTCACCCCCTGTACCTTCCCCTCCCTTCCCCTACCTAACTCACCCCCCGGCCCTATCTAAACCCCCTCCCTACCTTTATCTTAAAAGTTACTACTGCCTCTGGGCAGTAGTAACTTACGCGCGCCGGCGTGGCAGGCACCAACACAGGCCGCTGTGTCGGGGCACTCGGCCACGCCCCCAAAACACCCCCTAGCCGGAAACACGCCCCCGGACATGCCCGAAACGCTGCGTCACTCCCGACATGCTCCCTGACACGCCCTCCCAGGCAAGCCCTTGGACTTACGCGCGTCCCGGGGCTTGGGCGCGCTGCCGAGCCTATGCAAAATAGGCTCGGCGCGCGCAGGGGGGTTTTAAAAGGGTTACGCGCGTACCTAATGCACGTAACCCTTTTAAAATCCGGCCCATTTTGTAGGGATGTACACACAAAAAATATTTGGTTTCATTCATTCATTTTGAAAAAAAAAATTGTCAGTTTGGTTTGTTAATTTTTGCTTTTTTTTGGTATGTCTTTTGGGGGGTCATTTACTAAGCATTTTTCCCTCAGACACAGAATGGGAGAAAACCTTTAGTAAATAGGCCCCTTGGTTTGTTGTGCATGTAAATGCCATTTTACATGCATAAATGCCATTTTACATGCATAAAATTGAATTCTGAGTATATGTGCATAACCTCTGAAGCAAATGAAAATGAATGCATATCTCTATTTCTCTGTCTTGATTTGTATACTATTTAAGGCAGTAATGTTTTTTTCTATGGAACTTATTTTAGCTTCATATAGAACATTTTTCAAAGCATTTTTTATATGAGAAGATCAGCAGGGTCTTCGTGGAACTGGCTTTGCTATCGTTTGGGAATTACGCCAATGTCATGGGAAGCTTATCACATAGTGAACTTAACGTAGAAAAAAAAAGTTAAAGCTCATTTTTAGCTACTTAATGCATGAATTATCCTTACAAAATCACAAGGGACAATTCATGAATAAATGTAAAAAGCTATAAAGGCAACTTATCTTGGTATACTTTCATATCTAACATTCAATAAAAATATTACAGTATTAATCAGTTCCCACGGAATCATCCATATGCAGCTTTTTTAAGTTCACAGAGTCACACCGTTGAATGTTAAATTTTAGTGCAAATTTCCATTCTATAGAAACCATGTTTCTTATATTTTCACTGATGGAAACATTTGTTCATGAGGATGGAAGACAGAGAGAGGGCTAACGTCAACCTGAACAATGAAACATACGTTTAACCAATTCATATGGACATGCACTTCATTCAGAGTAATTTTATTAATATTTATCTTTTATATTTTCTTAGTTTTACTTTGTATTAACACATTGCTAGCATTTTTACCTAATTCTAATAACTAATTTTCTATGTAGTACAATTGGTCTGTAGAACTTTTATTTTTGGAACAGCAATTTCCTCCTGCTCCTTTGGGCCTCCAGCTTATTCAGAACCTGTCTTTATTGGGCTATGGCTTCAGGAGCTTTCAGTTGCAACTGCCCAGGAATTTTTTTCCTCCCAACTTCCCGCATGCTTTTGTATCTATTTTTTTTGTATGATTAGATTTTGCTTGGAAAATGACATATTTAGATTTGAAAATGCTATCTATATGCATTATTTCCTGATCCTGCTTGAAGTGCTTCCACAAGAACACCTCCCCCAAATATAGCCGAAAGCATATTTTGCAACACTGTACATACTTTTGGGTGGTTTGGGGAGGGAAATTTCAGAAAGCCAATTGATGTGGGTAAATTACTATTCATCTGCATAAGTAGTTTTGAAAATTGCTCACTCAGAACATTTTAGAAACTCTTAGAGCTACAGAAACAGTATGACCTACAGCCTCGACAAAAACAAGAAGTTGTCATCAAGCTCAACTTTCTATAAGTTGCAGAGACTTTTTACTAGGAAATAAAAACCAGTAATCTTGGCTATTGATGATCTAGAGCGATGGACAGTTTTTCTTATATTAGTTCATTGGAAGCTTATATACTACATGAGTAATTTCTTGCATTTTTTTGAGAAAAAGATCCAGCTCTATTTTATGCCTGCTCACCACCACCTTTTCAGAAAAGCATCACATTTGCTGTCCCCGTGACCTTATATTTTTCAAAAAAGGATATTGTTTACATTGCTTTTCTGTTTGCTGGTTTTATTACTGCTTCAGTTCATAGAGAGGAATTTTAGAAGAAAAAGGGCTGATTTGCTGTTAGCTTTTTTTCAGCCCACTACCTAGAATAATTTGACATTGGTTGGGAGAGGGGGAGAGAGAGAGAACCTAGCCATGATGGCCTAACACTAGATAGGTATTTATATCTCTATGGGACGTCCACCTAGTAACTCGAGGTGAGGTTTAGGTATTAGTGTAGGGGTTAGGGACCACTTTGACATTCAAAGTGAGATGTACGAACAGAACAGTGCTCTCTTGTGAAGATTTGATGACCCTCGGAGTGAGGAAACTCACTTCACATAGGTATTAGCACAAATTGCAATAAACTGCCTATTACCATAAAACACACCTCTTTTTCTATTGCATGCGATATTTAGTGCATTTTGATAAATCCAGGCCTTAATTAGTAATATCATAGTAAATTCTTTAGATAAACATATCCAGCTCATTTTAAGATAGCCGTGTATATGCAGCAGCATGCTTGTGCTGCTTAATATCTCAATTTAAGTTTATCTGGCTAACTTTTGCTAGCTGCTCAGTGGATGAAAATGGACCTCTTTGTGCATTGAAAGAATCAAGTTTTTCTAGATGTGTCTAAGACAACATTAGCCAAAAGAAAGTTATTTCTGCCAGGAAATTGTCTTTGCTAGCACTAAATTTGGTTTGAAATTTCCATGTAAATGAGTGATCATGCATTGCTGTGTTTCTTTTGATCCTATGCAACCAGGTATTTTCTAAAAGGGCAGAACTAGACCTGTAATCCCCCAATCTTCCATTAATCTTCAGTCCACACCTGTGATATTGTTTGGGGGCAGGATGTCAGTGTAAGACATTATAGGAACTAACCATGTCAATAATGTTTTAAAATATCTGCCCGGGGCTATATCTATGTTTACATTTTAAATTCTTAGCTTTGATGTACTGTAAATTGATTCTTGTGACTTGGTTTCCTTCATTAATGAGGACTTGATAGGGCCTTAGATATCTCTTATTTTTTGTGGTTTGTAATTTCATTTTTTCTTATTAATTATATTTATATTTATGTAAGCCCAGCTCTTTGTTACACAAAAAGAATGCTGTGATTAATTTTAAATAGAGAAGCATAAATCTCCAAAACCCTCCAGTGAATTCTAGACTTTTTAAACCACTTCAGTTCACTTGCACAATCAAGACACAGGATCTATGGTTCCCAAAACAAAATTCTTTACTTGAAGAACGTGGCAAGAACCTTTTCTACAGTCAACATTTCATCCGATGAGGCAGTTCAAAAAAAATTAACAACTACAAGTCTACATAGGCATAGAGTAGTTCCAGTACCTTGCACATTACTTAGAGGCTGATGTACTAACCCGTGGTATTTATCATGGTTTAATGGCTTGTTTGTGCAAAAATTTGCTATGGATTCTAATGATTTCTGAGCTCATTAGCATCTATAGAAAAATTGCGCAAGACCTTTTTACTCATTGCCAAGCCAGAAACTCTGTATGTTCCTAGGCATGGCAATGTGTGAATCTGACCCGAGAAGTGGCAGTTCATGCAAATTGCCAAGGGGATTTAAAGAAGCCTCGCAGCTCATGTGAGATACCCCCACCCTCTTCCAAGTATAGCAGAAAATGCCTGTTAGTCTAGAGGTGCCACCACCCTGACCTTCTTGTGGAGCATAAAAGTTAAAATTAATACCACTTTAAGAAACTCTACACTCTTGCCCCCCCAAATCATGCAACTACCCTATTAAGGATCAACACACCCATCCCTATCTCCCATACCCCAAAAGCTTACTTCATCGAAGGTGAGCCATCACCATTTTGGCTGATGGGGCAGAAGTGATTGAGGATCCCTTCTGCCCCCAGAAGACGATGCCTTCGATGGGGTAAACGTTTGCAAGCATGGGAAGTTTGGATGAAGGGGCTGACCTGTAATAGGGAATTTAAATTATTTTGGGGTGAAGGGGTGGGGCTTAAAAAAATGAGTATTAATTTAACATTTATGACCTGCAAAGGGGTCTAGGTGGTAGACCACTAGACCACCAAGCAATTTCTAATATACTTGGAGGGAGTAAGAATGCTTCACATGGGCCCTGAGGCCCCTTTAAATCCCTATGGCAGTTTACATGAACTGCTGCTTCCCAGGCCTACATGGAAAGTAACTAACCTTCTTGAGGTGTAGTTATTTTATTTTTTTGGCAAAAAAGCCCACAAAGTCTTTTTTTTTTTTTTTGCATGTGTGTTTTCACAAAATTGCCTAGTAATGAGCTACTTTGCATGATTTTGCATTACAGCATCTCATTACTTGGGAATATGAATAAACATGTGCATGTGGCAGATTGCATGCAAAAATGTATTATTGCAGATCAGACTTTTTAAACAATTGTTTGCACAACAGGCTTTTGTGAAAAATTCACAAAAGCCTACACTCATATTTGTACTCATTTTTGGGCATTTTATGAATTAATTTTGCATAAAACCCTGTTTTGAGCAAAACAAATTTCACAATTTAGTATATCAGTCTTAGTTATACCCTTCTCTTCTATTTACTTTTCATCTTAATAAAGTGCACATTTCTTCAAAAACTGGTGTTTTCAAAAGCTTCCCAGGGTACATGCATGCTGGTCTTTGGGTTAGAGCAGATAATGTTCCACTAGGACTCACCCAATCAGAAGATTCCAGGTGCATGCTGCTATCTGGTAACTTATCCAGTTTTCTTGGTCTGTTAATATTCTTCCTAATAAAAACCATGTTGGTAGTTTCTTTAGGTCAAAGCATAAACATTTCTCTGCTCACTTGGTTCTTCTTTGGCACTGCTCCCAGGAATTCTTACTGTAGATAATGGTGATTTCAGAATAGAGTCCTGCTTCTGGAGATTTTTAAGGCTTCACAAACTTCCTTCTGATTGTTCTGGTATACTGGTGAGGACAGGGAGCAGCTCTTCTCCCGGCTCTCATCCACTTTCTCTTCTCTGCTAGGGAGCTAGAACTTGCTAGGTTTGTCCTGTTATTTGAAATTAGGAAATGTCAACAACATTTCCTATTTTGCTTAGTTCCATTTTCAAAATGAAACATGCTGCCATGTATAAAAAGCAAACAACTGCCATGTTTAAAATCAACCTCCTCTTGGCTTTCTCCCAACCCTTGCAGATCTTCCAGCTTCTTCCTTAACTTACTGTGCCTTTGGGGGCAACCCCTCCACCGGAGACAAAAGTGATTCCCAGTTGCTCCTGCCCTGCTGGTGCTGTTTCGCATAATGGTGGCCAGCACCATTTTGTTGCACAGCAAAATTTCAAAATGGCACCAATTAACTAAGAGGTAGGTGCCATTTTGTTGAATGGCAAAATGTCAGGTTGGCTATGCCATTAAAGGAGGGTGACTCTGGCAGTTTGAGGAGTTAAGGGGGAGTACGGGGGGGGGGGGGGCACTAGGGTTGTTTTTAAGGCAGGCAGACATGTTATGGTTTTAGTGTGTGCTAGTGTAAAATAGCATGCAATAGAACTGCAGTAAAACACATAGAAATGAATTTCCCCAACCAATGGAAAAGGGTAAACAGTGGAGTACCTCAGGGATTTGTATTGGGACCGGTGCTTTTCAATATATATATAAATGATCTGGAAAGGAATACGACGAGTGAGGTTATCAAATTTGCGGATGATACAAAATTATTCAGAGTAGTTAAATCACAGGCAGACTGTGATACATTACAGGAGGACCTTGCAAGACTGGAAGATTGGGCATCCAAATGGCAGATGAAATTTAATGTGGACAAGTGCAAGGTGATGCATATAGGGAAAAATAACCCTTGCTGTAGTTACACGATGTTAGGTTCCATGTTAGGAGCTACCACCCAGGAAAAAGATCTAGGCATCATAGTGGATAATACTTTAAAATCGTCGGCTCAGTGTGCTGCAGCAGTCAAAAAAGCAAATAGAATGTTAGGAATTATTAGGAAGGGAATGGTTAATAGAACGGAAAATGTCATAATGCCTCTGTATCGCTCCATGGTGAGACCGCACCTTGAATACTGTGTACAATTCTGGTCGCCGCATCTCAAAAAAGATATAGTTGCGATGGAGAAGGTACAGAGAAGGGCAACCAAAATGATAAAGGGGATGGAACAGCTCTCCTATGAGGAAAGGCTGAAGAGGTTAGGGCTGTTCAGCTTGGAGAAGAGACGGCTGAGGGGGGATATGATAGAGGTCTTTAAGATCATGAGAGGTCTTGAACGAGTAGATGTGACTCGGTTATTTACACTTTCGAATAATAGAAGGACTAGGGGGCATTCAATGAAGTTAGCAAGTAACAAATTTAAGACTAATCGGAGAAAATTCTTTTTCACTCAACGCACAATAAAGCTCTGGAATTGGTTGCCAGAGAAGGTAGTTAGTGCAGTTAGTGTAGCTGGGTTCAAAAAAGGTTTGGATAAGTTCTTGGAGGAGAAGTCCATTAATGGCTATTAATCAATTATACTTAGGGAATAGCCACTGCTATTAATTGCATCAGTAGCATGGGATCTTCTTAGTGTTTGGGTAATTGCCAGGTTCTTGTGGCCTGGTTTTTGGCCTCTGTTGGAAACAGGATGCTGGGCTTGATGGACCCTTGGTCTGTCCCAGCATGGCAATTTCTTATGTTCTTATGTTCTAATGAAACAAAGCAAAAGAAAAAAACAAAAAACCTCATGCTCAGCCCTCTCTCTTCCAAGATAAGCTGAAGATTAAAAAATCATCTAATAAAAAACTCCTATATGCCCACAAATTAATTGCGGCACTTCCAAGAGACATGTGCAAACTTTGTAGCAGGGAACATAGTTACCTTTATCAAGACAAATTTACTCTTTGAGTAACTAAAAGACTCTTACATTTAAAAGTTTATTTTTTGTTGTAAGCATGTTCTTGACAATATTGTACAACTAATTATGTTATCTGGACAATAATACTACCTGAAACATAATATTTTACCTCCCCCTTCTTCTCTACGTCTTCCACCCCACAAATACCACCTACTACTGTCACCCTTTCTAAGGTGTCCCATACACTGCAACTCTCTGCAGTGAACAGCATATCCTACTTACACCTACCAATTACGTATCCTTTGGTAACCCATTCATTAACAAACAAAATGGGTACTCAACACATTCCCACTATTACACACTTCTACACCCCATACAAAGCGATCCGAAACACCTACCAAACCCTACAACACAGATCACTTTTACCCATCATGGCCTCCCCCCTTACACAACTGCTAGGCATAATGACCTTTTCTGTTCTACTTCTAAATGCTCAGTCTATTCTTAAAAAAACCACTCTACTATATGATATCCTCATCGACGAATCCCCTGACATATGTGCCATTACAGAATCCTGGTTAAAGGATACCGACACCGCTGTAATTAACCAACTTCCCACAGACACATATAGCATTTTTTCCATTCCTAGACACAAAAAGAAAGGAGGTGGACTACTCCTTGCCGCCAAAAGAGATTCAACTTCACACTGCAAGCTACCCTCCCCCCCTCCCAAATTGGAGATCAGCATCTTTAAATCCAACTCTCTCCAACTCTGCTTAATTTATGCCCCACCAGGTATTCTAGAAAAGAACCCCTCCCCTCTCATAGAATATATCTCCAAACACATAAACCTTGCCACTCCAGCCATCATCCTCGGAGACCTCAATCTCCATGTTGACCGTGACCCACCTTCCCCTTCATGCGAAACAATAATGACAGCTATGAATGCCCTTGGATTCAAACAGATCGTGACTAACCCAACGCACAAGGCTGGGCATACTCTCGACCTCATCTTTACCAATACTTTAGTCCAAGCTGACCACCCCTGCTCCACGCCCATTCCCTGGTCTGACCACTACCGTATTGATACACAATGCACTATAAAAGATACCCCCCGATCCTCACAACCCACAAAAACAATTAGATTTCGCAAACAGGCTAAAACTGAAGACGTCATAGAGGCCCTATCTGAAGAACTCCCTAACCTAGACCTCACGGATGCTAACTCTGCTACCTCTTCATGGTTCCAAATCACTACTGACATAGCAGATAGACTCTGCCCTTCCCAAACCAAAGAAATTAACCTAGACAAAAATAATAAAAAACCATGGTATACAAATGATCTTAAAACCATGAAATTGGAACTCCGTAAAATAGAAAAAACCTGGCGAAGGAACCGTCTCCCAGCCACCCTATCTCTGTTTCGCACCCAATTACACATCTACCGTAAGGCCACAGAGAAAGCAAAAAAAGATTTCTATGCCATAAGAATCCATCAATTCCAGTTCAACCCACAAGCCCTCTTCCAATATGTAACCAGCCTGATTACATTACCAGACAGATGCAACCCCGACAACGACGATGAAACAAAATGTGAGAAACTAGCTTCATACTTCCTCTCCAAAGTGGAAACCATTATGGCACGCTTCACAGCTCACACTGACCCTACAAACCTATCAGCATCCAAAAATACCCCCATAGACTACACCACTCAGATCACGCAACTGTACCCTGCCACGCAAACCTCAAACACCTCTCTCTCGAACTTTGAAAACACATCTGCACTAGAAATTGAAACTACACTCAAAAAAATCAAACCTGCCTTCCACCCCTCAGACAATCTTCCCACCAAAATGCTTCTCACAAGCCCCGCCACTATAGCCAAATACATCGCCAACATCCTAAATAAATCCATAACACTAGGCCAGGTCCCAAAGCAACTTAAGCAGGCCATTATTAAACCTACCCTCAAAAAACCGAATTTAGATCCCAATGAACCAGCCAACTACCGCCCCGTATCTAACCTCCCTTTCCTCTCTAAAATACTTGAAAAGATTATCAACAGACAACTCACAGATTATATTGAAGAAAACAACATACTCTCCTCATCCCAATATGGCTTCCGTAAACACCATAGCACAGAAACGCTACTCATCACCCTCTCGGAAACTATACTTAAAGCTATGGACAAGGGACAATCCCACATACTTGCACTGCTGGATATCTCTGCAGCATTCGACACGGTCAACCATCTCACACTTATCAAACGACTCATGGAAATTGGCATCTCTGGCACCGCCCTACTTTGGTTCCAATCATACCTTAATGACAGGAGTTACAGTGTAAAAGTTGGCTGTAACAAATCCAAACCTGTCAAACTATCACAAGGAGTACCACAAGGCTCATCCCTTTCTTCAACCCTTTTTAATATATACCTCCTTCCCCTCTGCCAACTTCTTTCTAAACTGGGTATCCAGCATTTCATATATGCTGACGACGTACAGATACTCATCCCTATATCTGACTCCATCACAAACGCAATGAAGATCTGGAACTCTGCTCTGTCTGAAATAAACAAAGTACTCACTAACAATTTCCTAGCACTCAACACCAACAAAACAGAGCTTCTCATTCTTTCTCCCCCTAACAACCCCTTGCACAATCTTCCCCCCCACCCTCTCTCTACCCGGCCACCCTCCTACACAACAAGTCCGCAACCTTGGCATAATGATAGACAACCAATTCAACCTCAAAAAATTCATCTCTGCCACTATAAAAAGCGGATTCTTTAAGCTCCACACCCTGAAGAGAATCAAACCTCTTCTCCACACCTCCGACTTCCGCACAGTGCTGCAAGCCATGATTCTGTCCAAACTCGACTACTGCAATGCCATCCTACTAGGCTTACCAAAAAGTACCTTACAACCGCTACAGTTACTACAAAACGCTGCTGCCCGCATCCTCACCAATACTCACCGTCATGAACATATTACTCCAGTTCTTCAGTCACTACACTGGCTCCCCGTATCCTCCAGGATAATATATAAATCACTCACACTCATACACAAAGCCATTCACAACCAAAACATGCAATGGTTCCCAGAATATTTCTCACTCCACATTCCGACTAGACCAACAAGAATGCAACACCAGGCCAAAACTCCAAACACCCTCTCCTAAACTCATGAAGCATGTCACGTTTAGAGAGCGCTCATTCATTATAGCAGGAACCTCCCACTGGAATAAAATGCCTCCCCAGCTACGCCAGGAACCCTGCCACAAAAAATTCAAACACAATCTCAAAACCTGGCTGTTCAAACTAGCGTACCCCGACTAACCAACGGACTCCCCGCCAAAGCTACGATATGACCACCCGACTGTTTTACGCCCAATTATATCTATTCTCCCTCCTCCCCACCTCTTGGGGATCTCCCTCTCCTCCTCCGTCTTACTCCTAATACCCCACCCACCCCCCTTCAACTACCTAACTGCTTTGATTAACTCTATTGTTTAAAAAAAAAAAAAAAAATGTACATATGTATATAATCCACGTATTATCTCCACCACCCCCTGTTTACCGACTCCTTGTTAAAAAATTTATATTATTGTAAAGCTTGTTGCTAGGTTATGTTACATTGTGAACCGAGGTGATGTTTTGCAAACGTGCCTCGGTATATAAAAAACCCTTAAATAAATAAATAAATAAATTAAAAACAAAATAATGAAACATAGAAACATAGAAGTGACGGCCGAAGAAGACCAAACAGCCCATCCAGTCTGCCCAGCAAGCTTTCACACCTATTTGTTTTCATACTTATCTGTTACTCTGACCGCTGAGGTCAGGGCCCTTATTGGTAACTTTTTGGTTCCAATTCCCTTCCACCCCCATCATCGATGCAGACAGCAGTGCTGGAGCTGCATCTAAGTGAATGCTGGAGCTGCATGATGACAGCTTTCTTATTTAAATCCTTAGCTGAGGTCCTAACATTGTTGCCTCTGATATGGGCAGTTTAGTATAATTACCAACTCCATCTCGTATGACTCAGTACCTGGCATAAAAATCTTCTAAAGGTGGGCTGTGACATCCCACCAACTAGAGATATGGTGATCTGAAAAGACTCAGAGGCAAAGAAATCGAACATACTCAATAGCTTGACAAGCCCTTAGTATAGGTTAAAACCTGCCTGTCAGAAGATGCAGAAGTCCTCATACAAGGACAGGATCACCTCTAAGCTCAGCCTGACTCACCTTTCCACGTCTGGCTCAGTGAGCCCTATCAAGATGGTGCATAGGTGTTGTACTGGCTGCCCATGTGCCCTCCTTGGTGTTGGTTGCTGTTGGACCATCACCACCTATGCTCTCCAGGGTTACTATCCTCTTCCTCCCCTGGCTTCTGGAGAGTCTGCTAGCCTTCAGCATGCATGGCAATATAAGGAAAAGGTCTGCTGGTCTGAAAGGTTTTCATAGACTGAAGGGCAGAGGAGTGGCTTGTGAGGGATAAGACCAATGATATATGTATGTTGAATAATGTGCATTTTAATGCAGCCCATCCAAGTTAACGCTCCAAAAATCCATTGCTTGAGCTCCTGGAGGTGTAGCAATTTTCCATTAAAAGCTCATGTGTATTTACAAACAGTGTGCCCCTGTTGTCATCATACGCATTCCCCACCTCTCCTCCCTCATCCGCACATCTTTTAAATTGCAAATGTGGCCAAAATCAAAGTATTACATAACGAAGCCTTTACTATCGGTCATCTAGGGGACATTACTTTAGCACTGCCATATTAACACATGCATATTAATGCTGCTGTGCCGAGTTCACTACATTTTAATGAATAGGGCCCTTGACAAACAAATGACAAGAAAAAGAAAGAATGTAGGTAAAGCAAATAAGAAACAAAAGTAAACTTACCACCATTTGTAAGATACCCGTCTGGGCAGAATCTGCCTGGTTTGTACAGACCAGAAAACTTTGGTGCCCATAAGTGTTCTTGGCTTAAGCTGGCTGGGATGCTGGGGTGTCCTCCAGAGACTAAGAATGGGGGAGGGCATCCCCTGGGGTCCCCCTACCCACTGCCCAGATCATCCCTTCTGTATATATCCATATCTACTCCCATAGGGGTAGATTTTATAATGTGCGCGTGCATCCCGGTGCGCACACGTGGATGCACCGATTTTATAACATGCGTGCCGGATTTTATAATCCATGCATGTATGTGCGGGCAGCCTGCGCAAGGGGGGGGGGGGACTTTCACAATTTCCACACGGCGACGCATTCCGGCCTTCCCCAGTTTCCCTCCCAGTCCGCTCCAACTAAGGAGCGGACTGGAGGGAACTTCCCTACCCCTCTGCCTAAATTCCCTCCCCCTCTTCTCCTTTCCTCCCCTCCCCCTAAATCCTACTTTTTTTGTCTTTGTTTTACAACTTACTTCAGGTCCTCAAGGCTGAAGCAAGTTGTGCCGCTGGCTGGCTGCTGGCGCTCAAGTCTTCGGGACAGTGATCCATGGCGCTGTCTCAGCCCGCCCCCCCCCCCCCCAGCCCACCCCTTTCAAGAGGCCTGGCAGTTCTGCCCGTACTGGGGGTTTTTGTGCGTGGCCGGGCCTCTTTGAAAATTCACTCGGCACGCTCGAGACCTGGCCACGCACGTAAACTCTGGGATTTGGACACGCGGGCCTTTTAAAATCTACTGTTTAGTGTTCTTCAACCCTCCTTTCACTTTCTTTCTTCCTGCCTGGTCCATGGCAACAATAAAAAGAAGGTAGCATGAGGCTTGTGTGTGTGTGTGTGTGTGTGTATCACCGCAGGGCTGTGCATGCACGTTTCATTACAAGCCCTGTACTAATTTCTTTTCATTGCTTCTGCGGTCTGGGCCAGAGGAGAATATGGGGAGAAGAAGGGCACAGCACCTTCTGAAACCCCGCCACTGAACTTCAAGCTGTGCACGGCTGCCGGGAATGAGTACTGCCTTCCCAGTTTAGCACCAGAAGCAATTGCTTGCGTAACTTATAGGAAATCCAGGCCTCAGCACAGGCAGAAAACAGTTAACTGAAGGACCTAATATCCTATACTTGTTCCTTAAGCTTCACTGAACACAGAAAGCCTCTGGTAAGTCTTAATTTTTTTTTTTTCAACGGGGGCCTTCATAAAAGGCCTCATTGCACAAAGCAAAAGCAATCTGCAAGTACTTCCTCGAGATGTGGCCTTTGCTGCTTAAGCTGCACAGTGAAATCGATTCACAGCTGCAGATTTGTTGACCTGCTCATGAGGGTGAAATGACAGAACACAAAAAAAAAATAAATTTTTCCTAGTTAGATTTATTTTTACTCCTCAGATAGATCTGGTGGGAGTAATGTAAATGCTGACAACCTTTGTATAATGCTGAGGAATATCATGTTGAAGAAAGGGCACATGCTCTTTCCATCACTAGTCCTTAGTTTTCTCATATTTTTTCAAGCCTGCTTTCAGCTATATTAAAAATACACCATCATTTGTGTAGCACATTCCAGATGTATGCAGCATGGTACAGAGACATACGAGGCAGTCCCTGCTCCTTGGAGCTTACAAGCTAGTCAAAAAGGCTGACAAGACACACAGGGAAAAATCAAGTAAGAGACTTTAAAGTTAAGAGGGAGGCCATGATGAGGAACAAATTAAACTGGGTGGATGATAGGTAGGAAATAACTGAGGAAGGAGTAACTGAGAAAAGCTGTAAGGAAAAAAGCTTCTTAAGAGTTTAGATAAGGAAGAGAAAAACCCAGCAGGGTGAATAGCGGTGATTCTATGTTCAATCATCTTCTCATCACTTGTATTATTCGCAGCTGATTATAGAAGGATAAACTGGCTAGGAATAAGGCTGGCATTTTCATTGACTTAGCACTATCACTGTTTCTGATTGCCTTCAGTAGATGTATCAAACATGTCAGAAATATCCCAGCTTGTGAAAATGCTAATTTTAAGGTGAAACACACACTGAATGCAATCTGAAGTGGAAAAAGGCCAATAAGAAAGGATATTAGATTAAGCCTTATTGTGGGACTAAATACGTTTCTTGACTAGCTTTCAAATGTTCTACACCATTAATGATTTTATAAACCTCTAGATTGTCTCTTGTCAGTCTCTTCTCCAAGCTAAAGGAGAAGAGACTGACATCCCCTTAATCATTTTTGGTGCCTTTCTCTGGTTCCATATTAGACTCCAACCTGCACTGAACAATGCTAGGACAAGGAGGGCTGACTTCAAGATAACAAGTGATTGTGCAGAGGAAGTCCTTTCAGGAATCCAGTATTTGAAGGGTACATAGGAACTAGGAGTATCAATAAAAGAAAGCATTGAGATGACATTGAATGACTACTGTCCTGTTCATTAAGATACAGCATTGACACTAGGGATGTGCTCTTGTTTAAATTAAATAGGAAATGTTAATGAACATAATTATAACATGATAACAATTAGCTAATATTATGCTACTCACTAAGCTAACGAGATGCAAATGTAAACCACCCGGACAGAAACCTATTTTCTTGCACAATCACAATTATGGCTGATGGTTTAAGGCTTTGGGATTTCCACTTAGCTTTTACTGAAAATAGTTCACAAGATGTTCTATCCTATGGTAAATTCACAGTTGTAAATAATGAAAATAATGACACTTTGATAAATAATCACATTTTATTTCAGAGTGAATTTAGCTACAAAGAGGTAGGCAATTCTCCATAAAAACAGTGTTCTTAATACCTGAAATGAATTTCAATGCAATACGCAGTTTAAATACTGAAATAATGCAATGTGAGACACTTTATAGCATTCAGAAAAATCACTTTCAATAACGTTTGTACTTTATCTCAAACAAATTCTGTACTTTGTTTCCAGATTTGTTTCTATTATGGAAATAGTTCCTTTACAAAACTACTGATTTTCATCAGATAAGTAAATCTCTTTAAACTTTATTTTCCTTATATTACTTTTGCTCTATTTATTCTAAACTCAAGAACTGATTCTTTGTGCTTTCTTATTTTTCAGAGACTTCTAAAATATCCTAAGAAAAAGAACTGTGGCCGCCACATATTTCCTGCTACGCTCGGTGAGCCGTACAAAATGTCCTGCTCTCTCATTGGCCCCACTGGTTAGTGGGAGGAGTGCTGCTCTACTTTAAAACAACTGTGTTTGCGGTGCGCGGCTTTGTCCGGCTTAGTCCAGAGAAGTATCTGGAGGTAATTTGATTTATGTGCTCCTTTTTGACTTTCTAATCTGCAGCAGCCTTAGAGACATACATTTAATAAACAACGATTTTTTACTGTCAGCTTCTGAACCTTTTCTCTTGCCGATATTGTTTCTTTATAATGCCACATACGAAAAGGAAGGCCCGGGTTAAGGACCAAGCCTGAACACCAATTCCAGGACTTTACCAATCGCTGATAGAGGAAAGTTTTAGGTCTTCATCAATTACCGCGGGGATGGCCACTGGGGGTTTCATTCTGGAGCAGGAACTTAGCCCTAGGCCACTTGAAACATCATTAAGCCCCGGGCCCCCAGAGAGACCTGAACCACAACTTGGCAGAAATGTTGATTTGGTAATGGAACAATCTTTAATATCCCCTAATCCTGGTCCTCAGAGGAGCCCAGGAAGTTTATCTGTAGCTCCGGTGAACCCTATGTCCGAGGGTTCCAGGGAATAATTCTGCATGGGAAGCGGAGGTCACTATGGGGGAGGGAGAGGATGTAATACAGGCCATAACTTCTAAGGAATTTTCTTTAGGCGAAATTGGGAAAATGATTATTCAGATGCAAAAGTCAATCAATCAATGCTTTGTCCAATAAAATACAGGATGTTTTACAATCAAATCATGTTGTGGGACAAAAGGTGGAGAAATTGGAAATAAACCTTAAAACAGTAGAAGAGAAGTTAGAATATAATAAGGAGGTACAAACCAACCTGATAAGATCAGAGAAAATGTGTAGAGAGAGAATAGAAAGTCTTGAAAATCAGGTCAGAAGTCAGAATCTCAGGTTCCTTAATTTTCCAAAGATAAATTTAATTCCCCCAAATGATTACTTTCGGAGTTATGTCAAGAATGTATTGAAATATTCAGATTCTTCTATTCCAGCTATATCTAGGATATATTACCTTCCTCAAAATCAAAGTGGAGAGATAGTACATAGCTTGAAGGAAGAATCTGAAATAAACCCTGAAGTCAGGAGGGCTGACTTCAAGATAACAAGTGATTGTGCAGAGGAAGTCCTTTCAGGAATCCAGTATTTGAAGGGTACATAGGAACTAGGAGTATCAATAAAAGAAAGCATTGAGATGAATAAACTTGAAAAATCTTTTGAGATGAATATTTCATCTAGAGCTACTTTAATTGTTCAATTCATTTTTTTAATGGAAAGGGATTCAATTCTGAGGTTATACTTTAGAAATCAAAACCAATTGTTCTATGGACAAAGCATTAGAATATTTCCAGATATTGCCCGCTCCACTCAATTACGTCGAAAAAAATGTATTATTACTATGAGATCAGAAGTACTGGAGAGAGGAGCCAGGTTCATATTGAGATATCCTTGCTGCTGTTTAATCATTTACCAAAATTCTCGTTATATCTTTAATCAACCTGAACAATTAAGGGGTTACCTGGATTCTCACTCCTAAAGGCCCCTATAGAATTTGGGAAATAATTGGAAAACGATGAAGACTAGACAGTTTTGTGTTAGGTATTTTATTTCCTATTGAACTGCTCCAGTATAATGTAATGTATGTCTATTTACTTTGCATAATGAATGGTGAAGATAAGTTAAGGATGTGTTATAATAATTTCTTTGGAAATATGATTACTATACTTTGTGTTTCCATATCTTGACCTTGTACTATATTTGAAAAACCTAATAAAAAAAAAAAAGAAAAAGAACTGTGACTTTCTAAACGTATTACTATGTTTTCTCACTATACTTTCATGTTACATGTATACTTTTCTCTCTTGTCTTTCCTGTCTCTTTTAGTTACTGTCTGACCACTACTGTTCACTGTCTCTTGTTTGTATGTGTACACACTTAGCTCAATTTCAAAAAATGCAGCAGCTTGTGGGCATAGCTTGTATGCACTGTTTGAGTTTAAGGGTTCTGCATACTTGGAGAATGAGATGCTTTAGTGGCTTAAGATTGAAGCTTGAGTCTGAGGCTTGATAATAGAGACAGGATCTCAGGACTTCCAACACTCTTGACCTTGATGTCTCCACAGGCTCTCCGCTTACTGCTCTACCTTTAATAAATCAACAAGAAAAGCTATTACCTCAAAATGAATAATCTTCCAAAAACTACTGTGCATCTTTCAGTGTATGTCACGCATCTTATATTAAAGAAACTAATTATTCAAACAAAAGATAATTAGAGTTACCCTATACTAGAGAAACAGTGAGAAGGAACTGTGACACAAATGTCAGATGAGACTGGGACTATGAGATTTAAGACATGAAATGAGACTGAGAATGTAAGAGTAAGATGGGACAAAGAAACAAATGACAAATTGGAATAACATAACAACAAGAATATGTTTACAATCTATCCACACATTCTCTCTTTTGCTTTCTCTTTTCTCTGTCAATTTATTTGATTTTTCTCTTTAAGTTATCAATTTAGAGAATAACTTGAGTTTATTTCTCTTAAACAGTGTTTAAACATTGACACTGCCCCTCTGCTACTCTCAAAGTAAATGCTATTTGTGACAAACTAGGCCTCAGAGAAAGATGGGAATCAACGCTCCCTCTCTGACTTCAGTGTTCTGAATCTGTCACTAACCTTTTTTGACAGGGAAATATCCTTACTTTAGAGATGTCATTGTTGCGGACCCGGTTGCTAGACTCGCGACCGGGTCCTTACCTTTTTATCTGCGCTGCGGGCCGCGACTGGGTTTGGCGTCCCTCAGGCCTCTCCGCGGCGGCGTCTCCATGAGGGAGACGCCACCGAGCTCAAATTCTGAGTCCGCCCCTCCTGTAGGCACACACGCGCACGAGGGGAGGCCTTTTAATGGTCCAGCTGCATGAAGTCCCAGCCAGCCAGCCCCCTAGATGATGTCAGACGCCGGCAGGGTATTTAAATCCGGTGTCTGACTAGGGAAGTCGCCTTGCAACAGGGTTCACTCCTTGGAGTCAGTTGCCTCGCGTTCCTGTGTTCCTGCCTTGTTCTCTGAGTTCCTGCTTCAGTTCCAGTGTTGCTTGCTTCAGTTCCTGAGTACCTGCTTCTGGCTCGGTTCTCTAGCTTCAATTCCTGGTTCCTGATTTTCAGACTGTCTTCCTGGTCTCATTCTCGGTACGTCTTCTCTCTGCTGTTCTGCTGCCTGCCCCAACCTCGGACCGTTCTACTGGACTACGTCTGCTCCGGGAGACCTCTCCTAAGCCCCAGCGGCCTGGGTCCTCACAGGCTCCTCCTGGGGGGGACCACGGGCTTCCAAGGGTGAAGCTCTTGCCCGGTCTCCCGGCTCCGTGCCGCCTGCCGGCCAGTCTTCACAGCAGTAATCCACCCACTGCCTTTCCTTCATCTTCATGGCCGGCCCAAGGGTCCATCTCTCCAGTGATACAGTTCACAATGGTCATAGTGAAAATAGTTCCTGCCCAGTTCCCATATATATAATACTGTATTCAAATCCTATGTTACATGACTTTATGATGTAAGGAAATTTTTAATAACTTGTGAAATTCTCTAACAGTGTTAATTAACTAAAAATGAATGTATTTTGGCCTAACATTGTATAATTACACTAGCCTCATTTCATAAAGCTGTCCTGTAAACATTCCGTTGCTATGGTATTTCTATAGCAATAGCTTTGGAATGTTGACTTTTTTTTTAGCTGTTGAGTTGACGGACCTTATTTTACAAAGTTTTTAAAAGAAATGTGAACCAGATTCAGAAATTCCACTGGACCATAGTAAAAAATTACCAAAATGTTTAATTTTAAAACTTAAAACTATTCCAAACATGTTTGCCATCAATCAGAAATCACCAAAAGATGCTCACTGTCAGTCCAAACCCCTCAAACCCACAAAAACCTATATAATATCCCAAAAGTACAATGCCCAGAATTTAAAATTTACCATATTTTTGTCCAAAATAATGATCAAATAGGGGTTTTTAGTCTCTTCTCTGATGTTCCCATCATTTGTTTGAATTTGAGGTGTTTTCTATATTTTTAACTTTAAAAACATGCTGTGTAAAATGGGTTGATTTTAGCCTTTAAAATTCACTTTTAAAATAAGTTAGTGGCCCATAGCTTAGCTCTCAAACAGGCCAATACAGTACAGTGTGCTTGTCGAAAATGCGCAGCCAACCCCTCAAAAACTAATAGCGCTCATCACATGCAAATGCATATTGATGAGGCTATTAGTTAGTCGCCCGGGATACTGAAAGTAAAATGTGCGACCTGCCCAAGGGCAGGTGTTAAATTCTGAGAAATCTGAAAAAGTGTACAGAAAAGCAGAACACACTGCTTTTCTGTACACCTTCCAACTTAATATCCTAACAATATTAAGTCAGAGGAACCGAAACTGAAAAAGAAAAAAAAAAATAAAAATCAGCCAACCGGTCAGCAGATTAGAAAATGGATGCTCCGTTTTACTGGTGTCTGTTTTCCGAACCCGCGGCTGTCAACAGGTTTGGAAACAGATGCCGGTAAAATAGAGCCTTGGTTGTCGGGACCTGCTTGCTGACAGCCACCTCTTTGCTAATAAAGGAGACGCTAGGTATGCGCTATTGTCCCTAGCGCTTCCTTATTAGCCGACCCCTCATTTAAATAAAGAATTGCCTGCCCAGGAGAGGTGGCTGGGCCCTCTCCTGCGATTCTTACTGTAATGGCCTGAAAGACTTTGGGCAATCTAGTTGAATTGATCCATGAAGATACCCTCTCTCTTTTTACTTTGCCTTCCCATTAGGGGTATGTTTTGGGGAGGGAAGGGGATGGGGGTTGAGGGTATTATTTTTGTAAGTTCTTATGAGATATTTGTACTTACTCTTAAAGACAAGTACTTTATTATGACATATGGGATATTTCAGAACCAAATATGTACTATATATTTATTTCTTGCTTTTTAAAAAATAAAATATATTTAAATTTATTTAGCGTTTTTCTATACCGGCATTCAAGATAAAAATCACATCATGCTGGTTTACATTTAACAGGGGGTGTAAAATGAAAATAAATAAATGAAAATAAAATATAAAATAAGGTAGGGGCTTAATACTAGTCCCCAATCTTTTCCTACATGCCCCCAATTCTAATTTAAATTTAGTGTCTTTTTATGAATTTTTTTAATCCGTTGGCGTTGGGATCGCCATTGTACTTCCTGGTAGCTGAAACTTCAATGGGACCCTCTCCTTGACCTCCTTACCTGAAATTGGGGCTTTAAATGTTTAATTTTACTTTATTTGTTTTTATTTTAAACTTTTAATATTTGTCTCACCAGGACCTATGTGACTCTGCTGACTTCAGTGTTGTCAGGATTGTGGCCTGTACTCCACAACTGTGCTGTGGGCTTTCCCAAGGTCCCCAATTCCTTGGCATGCACCCACACTACAGGGGCAGCTTTCACGCCCGCAGTTCTGCTATCAGTGGGAACAGCAGCCTCACTGTAGCTTCAGCCCTGCCTCCAACAACATTGTGCCAACCTTTCTGTGCCTCAAGAGCTCCCCATGCTTATGCGATACTTCCAATGACCACCACTATGGTCACCAAGATGCAGGAAGCCTCTGCAAAGCTCCCATGGCTCCTCCACTACCTGCCCAGAAATGAAGCAGTATGGTGCTGCTTTCAGCAGCACCATACTGCTTCATTTCTGGGCAGGACCACACCTCAGCAATACATGAGACCTTGCTCTTGCCTCTTCCCCATGGAAGTTCCTCTTTAAGCCTCACATCAGGCCATTTTTACAGGGCATTCACTATAAATTCAGCCACCTTGGTTCCTGGGCCCACTTGAGGCCTAGCAGTTCCTCTACAGGCCTCACCACTGGCCTGGAAACCCAGGTAATTATTTTATTATTTTTAATCCCCTATTCACACAATCATTTTGCAGGGTATTTAACTGTGCCAACACATGGCATCCTACTGACCAAGTGAAAAATCTGTTTGGCTAGGCAATTTTTCTCCCTTTTACAAATCCTCTCATCAAAGCTCCTCTTGCATTGTTTCTATGACTTGCCTGGTAGGCATAGAAAGAAGTGGGTGTCAGCATTGCTATGCAAAGGCAGAGCCGAAGTGAAAAGAGGTCTGCACAGACTTTTTTTGTTTTTTTGTATAGTTTGCTGGTTTCTTTTCGTTTATTTAAAACAAAAAAAAAGAAACAAAAAAAATTAGAAAAGAAAGGAAAAACAAAAGAAAATGTCAGATGGGAAGTAAGAGATTGGCTGCAGATCTGACATTTTCTTTTGTTTTTCTTACCTTTGTGTTGAAAATTTCTTTACGAGGCAGGAGTGCTCTCTCGTATTTCCTGCCTAGCAGTGACTGCTATTGCAAATGGCACTGAAAAATAAAGGCTGGCACCTTTGTAAACATTTTGCCTTACAAAATGGCACTGGCCAGGCCCAGACCCATAGGAAGAGTAAGCAACATTTTCTTATTAATTCATTTGCCACATTTTCTCAGTTTTCAGGGAATTTACCTGTTAGAGAAACTGAAGCAATTTTGACTCTTTATATTCTTGAACATAGAGCACAGTACTGTGTCCATAATTTAACTGAGCTATGCAAAGCTTGATTCAAGGATTTCCATTCATTTGCTCTTAAACTGCATATATAAAAGTGTTTGGCTATCATCAACAGTCCATTAGCACCTTATAACCTTAATGAGTTAGTGACTGATATAGGTAGCCTATTCAGTCATTCAATGGTATTTCTGTGCTCAATATTCTGAGTGTTGTCATAAAGTATTTTAATGTGAAACAAAACAAAATTGCAGTGTAAAGAATGAGCATAATGTGGTCTGCATATGGGAAAGGAGTGCTCTGCTCTGCCTGGTGAGATGTCAATGCTGTAGCTTAATGGGTAGGACAGCAGTCATTTAAGGATTGAAAATAAATATTGTAGCGATGGGAAAATATGTTTAGTCATGTTTTGACACATGATGACTTTCATTGCCAATAATTTCTGATGATTTAAGTGATTGCAGATGTTTAGTGAACTCTAACTAGGCATTTTCTAAAAGTCTGATTGTTGGCTTTTCCCCCATTATTTCTAAAAACTGGATTGTGCAGGTATTTCTGAAAATACATAAATGAGGATGAGATGTGATTCAAGTGAATGTAATTTTCTTCAGTTGCTCTGTCATCACTCTGTGTGCATGCTTTGTGGGTTTGCTCCACTATTCTATAATACAGTCATGAGAGCAATTATGCATGTCTGAAAAGGGATAATGAGCCTCATGCATATTGTAATGGGCAGATAATGCATTCTATGTACATCAGAGAGAGGTTTGTATAAAATCCCTCATTACAGCTCGTTATCAGCCTATTTGCTGCTACTTGAGGTTTGGAGAAGCCAATTTACAAACTCAGGCTAATGTATCAGATATTCAACCAACCCTCCCAAATTGCTATTTACCATGGCCTTCTTTCTGGTCTTTAAATGGGTAAATAGATTATAAAATGACTTAGACTAATGATCTCCAATTCTGTCCTATTCTCCCACAGCCAATCAGGTCTTCAGGATATTCACAACGAATATGCATGAGATATATTTATCTAGTTATTTAAAACTTTTTATACATATCGCTTATTCAATTTGGGTAGACCTAAGCAATTTTCAAAGAATTATATACATAATACATTAAAATATTACAAAATAAAACAACAAAAACAATTGGAATCTACCATATAAATGGGCTTGGACCGACGTGCCGCAAATGCACAGTAGAGAGCAGCTCTACTGCGCATGCAGATGCGCAAGAGCACGTCAGTCAGAGGGCAGCAACATGGTGCTGGGAAGAAATGGAGCAGCGGAGGTCTGCTTGGAAGTGGCGGGGAGGAGCAGTGGCGACGGCGGCAGCAGCACAGAAGGTCTCCAGGGGGGGTCTCTCTCTCGCGCGCCTCATCACCGAGCATCGGGCAGGCCAGCAATGAGCCCGGTGGAGAGGTGCGCGCAAGAGAGAGACCCCCGGTGGTGAGGCGAGCGTTCTGGATAAGTGAAGAAGGGAGTGGAGGAGGGCTGAGGGAGAGGGATGGGGTTGTGGAGGAGGAGGGAGGGGAAGGAAGAGGATGTGAGTAAGTGGGGAAGGTAAAGTTGTGGAGTACAGAAAAAGGAAGTGGAGGAGGGCTGAGGGAGAGGGAAGAGGTTGAGGAGGTGGGAGGGGAAGGAAAGGGAAGATGAGATGGGATGGAAGGAAGAGGAAGTGAGTAAGTGGGAAGGGTAAAGTGGAGTGGAGGAAGGCTGAGGGAGAGGGGAAAAGGGGAAGGAAAGGGAAGGTGAGAGGGGAAGGAAAAGGGAAGAGGATATGACTGAACAAGTGAGAAGGGTAAGAAGTTCTGGAGAAGAGAAAAAAGAGTGGAGGAGGAAGGAAAGGAAAGATGAGAGGGGATGGAAGGAAAAGGGAAGTTGTGGAGAACAGAGCGGGTCTAACCGTGCCGGTCTGACCGATGGAATCTCGCCCGTTTTAACGGGCTTAACGGCTAATCATATATAAAACATAAGGAAGAAGAGTAAGGGAAAAGTTATTTATAAGCAAGTGAAAACAGATGGATTTTTAGCTGCTGCTTGAAATCTTTAGAGGTGGGCAATGATCTAAGGTAATCGGGGAAAGAATTCCACAGTAAAGGGTCTGCAAAGGAAAATGCTCGATGTTTGGTAATGTCTAGTCTTGCCAGCCGAACTGTTGGTACATCAAGTAGACATTTATTAGAGGATCCTAGTTGTCGAGAGGGTTGATAAAATCAAAGAAGAGTACATTGCAGACATCTTTAGGGTTATGAATTAGGTTATGGATTAAGCAAAGAATTTTGTATTGTATGCGAGAAAAGAGAGAAAAGAACCAGAGAAATGTGATCCGTTATTTTTTGTCCTGAGAGAATATGAGCAGCTGCATTTTGAACCAATTGTAGAGGGCGTAGATATCAAGTAGGAAGACCAAGAAGTAGGCATAATTGGAGATCAGTATGTGGAGATTTATCTCATGTATATTCGCTGTGCATATCTGGAAACCTGACTGGCTATGAGGTCATCAAGACAGGTTTGGGAACCACTGATTTACTAAGCTCGTTTCTCCATGGGTATGGAATGGGGTTAAAGCCTTAGTAAATCAGGTCCTTAGAGTCAGTGAGCCACCAGTGTTGATTTTAAAACTTTTTTTAGGCTCATGGCCATGTATTTACACTTGACAATGTAAACAGTGCCTCTCCCTTGATCAGACTGACATTGCTGCATAACTGGTTCTTTAGAAAAACAATTCAATAAGGAAAACATTGTACTGAAAAATCTGCAGGAAGGGAGACTGCCTGCATATGGAGGTATTTGAACTGTGTCGTAGTACAAAAAAAAAGTCAGATACTGAACAAAGTGTCAGATACCAAAATAAACACTTGAGCAACAGCTAAGATGCATACTAAGTTTTATGCTAAGCATGAAATTTGGGAATTCAAAGGGGTACGCTACATACATAAAAGAAGCAAATGCATGGCTAAGGTAAGAATGTAGCAATGCCTGTCATTTGAATATTTGATTTGTTTATTTTGAAAACAAAACCAGACATGTTTCAGCAGTGTAAATCATTTTTCAGGCTTAAGAATGAATTTAATTGAGAGAGTGCTTCCAAGAAATCTGGATGCTAAAAAGCTATTCCATTCTCCTACAGGATTGCCTTTGGTATAAGGACACTTTAAAAAAAATTCTTAAATCCTTGACAGAAAGAGAAACCTAGAAATATGATGGCAGAAGAAGACCATGTTTCTAAGGCCGCTTTGTCCACTCTTTTCTCTAGCACAGCAAATCCATCTCCTAAAACGATCTGTACTTCAGGTTTAATTTCACTTCTAAACTCTGGGAAAAATCAGGCTTAGCCACTCCTTCTCCTTTAAAAGCTCCATTTCCGATCTCCTCTTAATACTGTTTCAGAGGAACTTAGACATTTTTGTATGCATGTTTCTTTGTTCCCCCTTTTCCTTTCTAATAGGCTGATGCAATAAGTTGCACTCAGCTTTGTACGCTTATTAATTGAAATGTGAGTAACATAAATAAAGATTTGCACACAAATTAGCACTCTTCTAGGCAAATCCAATGTTAATCAATACAGAGAAGTAGGTAGGCTTAATTCTTGTTTTCTTACCACTGGAAATTTAACTCCTGGTCAGAAGTGGAGTAAAGTTTCTGGGGCTATTTTTAGTTTGTGCGGTTGAACTTGGAGTTCACGGTGAAGACGTCCTATAGTTGGGATTTGTTCATAGAAAGCATGCTTTGTGTACAAATTGTGTTTTCATGCATAAAACATATTTGTGTGCAGAAAACAGGATTTATACATGAAACATTTTCTGTGCAGAAAACATGTTTTTTGCACATATATCATGTTTTATACTCGCTAAGCCTATTTTTGTGTACACATTTTTAGGTTAGTGTGCTTTTTTAAACTCCCAGTCCTTTAGCATACCATTAGTTTACTGCATTGGGAGTTAACTCTTTTTTAAGTGCAAAAGTAAAAAAATGTGTACTGAACTTGCACGCACATTTTAAACTCAGATCTTATTACATCAGACTCCGAGAGCGAGCAGAATTCAGCTGTCTTCTTCTAGGACAGGCTAGGATACCGCCTCCTTTTGCTAGGCCTCTCCTTCCTCTCTTTACTGACAGAAGCAAACTACTGCACTCCCACATGGAGAGGCGCAAAACTGATATGCTAGTTGAATGTAATCATCCTTTACCAAGGCAATTTACTCTTTAGTAAGGCCAATGAGTTCTTACATGTACCATGAGTAATGATGAGAATAATCACCTGTAAGAGAAAACCGTCGAATGGGTAGAAAAATGATGACATTAATAAATCTAGGAGAGATACATACATGAAAAATGTATAACTGGCTTTGAGAATACTAGGAAAAAGCGAAGTGCCAGCGACCACTTCCTCATCTCCTTTTCACTCAGATCCAAATCTCTTGAGCAAATCTCCCATAGAAATAATACCACCACCATCAAATGAGGGCATCTAGATTTTGAGACCCTTGTATCCAACCTCATACCTATTCTGGACAACTCCAGTAACTCGCCCGAAGAATTTTTAGAAGTCTGGAACACTTCCCTAACATCTCCCCTTGATAAACTTGCCCCTTTGAAACCATTCTCATCCAAGAGAACTAACTTAGCCCCATGGTTCAATACCTCCCTTTAAGCCAAAAAATGTGAACTAAGGAAATGCAAGAGGAAATGGCGGAAAGACCCTTCACAGACAAATAAAATACTCTATAATGGTAAACTTGCATCATGTCAAGAGGCCATCACCTCTGCTAAGAAAAAGTATATCTACACAAAATTGGCTTCTACACTAAACAACCCTAGAGAATTATATTCTTCTGTCAAGAAAGTGATCAACCCCAGCTCAATTCACTCTACTTTTCCACCCACACCCCATGGGATGAACAGCGCAGAGACATTCACATCCTACTTTAATAGCAAAACAGAAAATGTAAACAACACCTTCAACAACTCCCCTATTGAAGAAGCCTATGAACTGACCGCCGATGGTCCAGTCTGGGAACATTTCGACCTTATCACAATGTCTGATACTTATGGGATTATCAACAACATGAAACCATTGTTTAATCCCCTAAACCCGTGTCATATGACACTACTGAAACTGATTAAACTCGACATTACCCCTTTCATTTCTAATTTTATTAATTCATCACTACAACATGGTGTCATTCCTGACCTACTAAAACAGTCTTCAATCCGGCCCACACTAAAAAAATTGGCGGCAGATCCCACTCTAATCTCCAATTACCACCTGATCTTTTCTCTACCCTTCATGGCTAAAGGCATAGAAACTGCAGTCCTCCACCAATTCTGCAAATTTACCAACTCCAATAACATCCTCAACCAATATCAATTCGCATTTAGGAAACATCATAGCACTGAATTACTGTTGCTTTCCAGCTTTGACATGGTGAGACAAGGTTTTGATCGCAGTACAGCCTTCCTTCTATGTCTCCTTGACATCTTCTCTGCATTTGACACAGTAAACCATCCCATCTTACTATCCACACTGCAATCAATTGGTATTACTGGCTCTGTTCTGTCCTGGTTCTCCTTGTACCTCAGTAACAGGTCCCAACAAGTCCATACAGAATCCTTTATGTCCTCCATAATATCACTTAGCTCTGCTGATTATTTAACATCTACCTAACACCACTATGCCACACCCTTGCGAGACTTGGAGTTCATTATAAGATCTACGCTGACGACATCCAATTCTTTTTTTCCCTGAAGGAAACATGGCCCTTACGGAATCATTCCTTACCCACTGTCTTGTAACCATCCAAAAATGGCTCCACAGCAATAAACTATCTTTCAACATCTCTAAAACAGAAATCATTGGGTTATCACATTTACCTGTTGAAAACACACCCAAGTTCTCATTCGATACCCATTCCATCATGATCTCCCAAATGGTATGCAATTTAGGAGTCAAAATTTTCTACTCTCTCTCTCTCTCTCTATGCACGACCATATAAGACCCATTTCCAGCACATCCTTTCACAAACTACATCTGCTCTGTCACCTCAAGCCCCTTCTTTAACATTCTGATTTCTGGTCGGTCCTCCAATCTTTATTATTCTCCAGGATAGACTACTGTAACTCACTCCAAGCAGGTCTACCATTATATGTGACCCGACCTCTTCAGATCATACAAAACTCAGCAGCAAGACTTCTAACTAGCATTCTCATTCATGAACATATCATTCCTGTCCTTGGATCACTATACTGGCTCCTGATCTCATACCGTGTACAACACAAGGTCGTCATGATCATACACTCTACCATTCTCAATCTACACTCCCCATGGGTCTCCCCGATGCTAAAACTCCACTCTCCCACCCAAACCCTCAGCTTGGCAAATCTAATACTAGTAGATGTCCCATCTTCAAAGTTTATCCACTTTAATGAAACCAGAGAACACACTTTCTTCACTGCAGGTCCTCTCCTGTGGAACAGCCTATCAAAGGAAAACAGATACCTCCGAGAAAGAACATTCTGTAAAAAAGCCCTAAAAACTTTCCTCTTCAAGAAAGCATTCTCAAACCTAAGTGATAATGTATTACCCCTTACGTATCCCTCCTCAAGGAGTTCTAGTTAGCTGTCTAGCAACCACTCTTTTTGCTCCTTGTCTCGATAAAGTCAACCCCTTACTCCTATATATTGCTCCTCCATAATGAAAAATGATATAAAATACTGTTTTATTTTATCCTCCTGAATTATATATGTTCATACTGTACCATGATCTGACCCTATCCGCTTGATTTATATATGTTCATATTGTACCGCACTCTGAACATAAGAAGGGTGGGTAATAAATGCTTTTTAAATAAATAAATACAATAAAATACTGATGCAAGACCATCTACTTAGTGCATTAGATTTCTACCATACCTCCAAGGCAACCCAAAAATTTGTCTGTAAAATCTTTTTGAGGACAATTTTCAAAGCAATTTATAGGGATGTGAATCGGGCTTCGGACGATTGAAAATATCAGACAATATTTTCAAAATTGTCAGAAATCGGGGGCTCCCCCAAAACGATAGGAAAACCCCACGATATTGATCGTGGGGGTTCTCTTATCGTTTTGGGGGAGGGCGGGAAAAGCGGCACACAAAAATAACCCCTAAACCCACCCCGACCCTTTAAAACTAATTCCTTAGCTTCCCCCACCCTCCCGACCCCCCAAAAAACTTTTTACAGGTACCTGATGGTCCAGTGGGGGTCCCTGGAGCGATCTCCCACTCCCGGGCCGTCAGCTGCCACTAATCAAAATGGCGCTGATGGCCCTTTGCCCTTACTATGTGACAGGGTATCTGTGCCATTGGCCGGACCCTGTCACATGGTAGGAGCACTGGATGGCCGGCACCATCTTGTGCTCCTACCATATGACAGGGGCTGACCAATGGCACTGGTAGCCCCTGTGACATAGTAAAGGCACAGGCTATCGGCGCCATTTTGAATACTGGCAGCCGACGGTCCGAGTGCAGGAGGTCGCTCCAGGACCCCTGCTGGACTTTTGGCAAGTCTTGTGGGGGTCAGGAGGGTCCCCCAAGACTTTCCAAAAGCCCCTGGTGGTCCATCGGGGGTCCGAGAGCGATCTCCTGCACTCGGGCCATCGGCTGCCAGTAATCAAAATGGCGCCGATAGCCTTTGCCTTTACTATGTCACAGGGGCACAAGATGGCGCCGGCCATCCAGTGCTCCTACCATGTGACAGGGTCTGGCCAATGGCACGGATACCCTGTCACATAGTAAGGGCAAAGGGCCATCGGTGCCATTTTGATTAATGGCAGCCGACGGCCCGGGAGCGGGAGATCGCTCCAGGGACCCCACTGGACCACCAGGTACCTGTAAAAAATTTTTGGGGGGGTCAGGAGGGTGGGGGAAGCTAAGGTATTAGTTTTAAAGGGTCGGGGTGGGTTTTTTGTTTATCGGCTCGGGCGCAGCCGATAAATAAAACCGCGTTTGGGCCCGATGAAAAAAACCCCTCATGTGAATCGGAACCGGAATCCGAACCGATTCTGGTTCCGATTCACATCTCTTGCAATTTATAGAACCTTTTTCTAGGTTCTCCCAGAAATAGACAAGGGTGCCAGCTTCAGATGCTGCAGGGGTTGGAGAAAACCTGGCTGCATTTCTGGTTCAGGATTCTTCCATGAGGGACAGCAAAGCTGTAAAGCCCGAGGGACTCTCACTCACAGTTTTACAATAAACAAGTGCACACATCAAAGGTTATATTCCAAAACAAAATAATACTTTACCATAGTAAAAATCAAGTAAAGCAATAGAAAAATTGAAAAGTACAGGAAAACAGTTCTTTACAAGTAGCAAGTCTTAAGACCGAAAAAAGACAGCTCAAAAAAAGCAACTTTCTCAGACTGCTTGAGTAATAAGTGCAGGAATTAGGACTTCCTCTGTTACCTATGAATTTGTCTTTCTTAGGACCCCAAATGGAACTTGACTTCTTCTTCTTCTATTTAGAAAGAAGTACTCAAATACCTTGTTGGTAAACACTGCAGCAATGACAAGTTTCTGTCCCCAAGACCCAAGAATATTCATCTTCCTATGCGCTGTTCTCAGAGTCCCATCTCAAACTCATTCCAAATGGTTGAAGAAGAGAAACACACTTCCCGAATGCAAACCATCCTTCCCTTTCTAGGTGTTACACCCGTCGGTCGCAGACAGCTGTGTCCGCTTTTGCTCACCTCTTTTTATACATCTTTGACTCCATTGGGAAGACTTGCAGCCTCCGCCCGCTATCACCGGCCTACCACTACCACTCCCAGGTCTCCCAGGTCTCCCTGTATGTCACAGACGCTGACGACCGCCATCTTGCCCTTGGGATCCCTTAGGCATGCGCGCACAGGGGCCAGTCTTAGGCTCGTCATGGCGGGAACCTCGGTGGCGTCCCCTCTGGATGACATCATTCCTGCAGGATTCTTAAGCCAGCTGGCCCTGCCTACCAATGACTTGGCAATGAGTTCCCTCATTGCTGAATCCGCTTTGCTCACTATGGACCTCCGCTTCAGTTCTTACTACTACACTCTGGGTACCCGCTCCTCGGGGGCCCTTTCTTGTCTCTGGCTATCTGCTCCTCGGAGGGCCTTTTGCCTTGGACTACTACTTGCTTGTTTCCCTGGGCTTCTCCTGGAAACTTCGCTACTGTGAGTACTTCCGTTCTATGGACCACTACCATACCATCTCTAGTGTGGAACCCTCGTTGGTGTACCCTGCACTGTGGGCCACTACCGCACAATCTCTAGTGAAGAACCCTTGTCGGTGTACCCCATGCTGCGGGCCATTACCGCACCATCCTTGTGAGGAACCTTCATCGGTGTACCCCGCCCTGCGGACCACTACCATATCATTTCTACTGAACAAACTCATTGGTGTACCCCGCTCTGTGGACCATTGCCGCCACGTCGCTACCAACGTATTCCGTTTGTGTATACCCCATCACTCAGACTCTGTATCTCTCTCCTGTACTTCCCGCTCCACGGGCAGTGCCTCTCTCTCTCTTTCTAATAAAGACTCTATTCCACACTGTGTCTAACGTCCACTGAGACCTTGCTTCCTGACGGTGAGGCTCACAGGGCTCTTCCCTGTGGGCGGTACCATCTCTCACCTCGGCCTAGGGCCCACATACCTACAGATCCTAACACTAAGAGCTCTGGAAAGCCACAGACACTTGCTGTCTCTCCCTCACTTCTCTGGTTGACAACTCCTCCTAGTGTCTCATTTTAGACAGAAACCCACACTTTTTGGGATGGACCAGCAAAATCAATCAAAAAATATTCTACACTCCTGGTATCTTTCATTGCTTCCACTTTTCTTTATTTTAACCATTGGTGAAGGTTTAAACAACCTTACTGTGTTAATTAGCTTCTGAAAATTGCCCCCACAATGTTTCTGAAGGTACCAGCATCTCTCAGCTCTACCTGCACTTTTAGCTGCATTGAGGGGAGGTGTTCATAGGGACATGCTTAGTAGGGGTGTGCATTCGTTTCCAACGTATTGGTAATCCACAACGTATAGGGCCATATTCGTTGTATTCGTGGGGAAGCGAAACGTATCACGATTCCCCACGAATACAATGAATCTTCACTGAATTATTTGGCCGTCTAAAGGAGCGAATTTAAACAAACCCTCCACCCTCCTGACCCCCCCAAGACTTAACAAAACTCCCTGGTGGTCCAGCGGGGGGGTCCGGGAGCCATCTCCTGCACTCACTATGTCACAGGGGCCGACCAATGGCACCTGTAGCCCCTGTGACATAGTAAGGTCAAAGGCTATCGGCGCCATTTTGAATACCGGCAGCCGACGGCGTGAGTGCAGGAGATGGCTCCTGGACCCCCCGCTGGACCACTAGGGAGTTTTGGTAAGTCGTGGGGGGTTGTAGTTAATTCAATTTTAGCTGGGAAACAAATAAGAATGAACGCATGAACGTATCAGGGCCCCCCCTTGCCGAATGCAACGTATCTGCCCCCCGACGAATATGAATACCGAATGCAACGTTTGCCGTCCCTCTGCATATCCCTAATGCTTAGGCCAGGAAATGAACAGGACATGCATAGGAAGCAGTTTCCACCCTTTGCACATACTTTTCCAGCAAAGATATGCTGGCAAGAAAAACAGCTGCAAGTAACCGTGGATACTGTGAGCCTATGGCAAGTTTCAAAATGAAAGTACCTGTGCACATTCGCTTTTAAAATTGGTGCAAAGCCCGCAAGCAAAAAGCACACTCAGTCTTGTCCCAATGCAGATTGTTTGAAAATTGCCCCTTTGTGTTTAATCATCCTGCCTATGCTAAACTGTATTTATCTTACCAATAAACATAATTCTAATGTGACTGATGTGACTCTCCAGTAATTCTCCTATGTGTAGAAGATAACGGCGGCAGAAAAAAAACCTAACCATATTAGGTCAGTAAAGGCAGGAAACATTGCCTTCCCAACAGTCTGCACGTATAAACATTCATTTGCCATATAAAGATATCATTGCTTCTGTAGAATATTAACGAGAGCCAGTATAACTCACCTTCAGTAAAAAATATTGAAATTGTGTGAGATGTGTTACTCGTGACCCTGCAGGGCTGCAAACTGAGTACTGTCCCTTTAAGAGCTGTAGAATTACAGGATAGCACTGAGCATGTGCAGGGAGGCTGCTGATCCTGCTAGCCCAAGACAGAGGGAAATCTGCTGTGATATAATGCCTAAAAGTTAAGGATTAATGCACCATGAGGACTTTTGAGTTGCCTGGCATCAGTGAGGCAGGAGGATTGCTGCTGCTATCAGTTACTGGAGTGAGGATTTTCTAAGGGACTCATCCACATGAGCAGCAGCAACCTTCCCATCCATTTTGTGCTCCAGATCAATATTGTAATCACGGAGACTGCACTGTAGGGTGGACTATGAGCAGGAAACAACTCTTTGAGGGCATTGACACGCCAGACACAGTCACCTTCATTTTGCATTCATGACCATTGGTATGGACTGTTATTAATATTTCTGAATTATGTGACTCTATGTTCTGTACAGCATGTATGTAATATAGTTTCCAAATTTCTTTTTATTTCTTTTATGAATTTCTAACTCACACTATTTACATTTCCAGGCAGTTTACAATGTACCATTCATAAATGTACATATTATAATAGACAAATATAACACTAAAATAAAATACAATAAAATAAATATACATCATAAAATACAATGTCTTGTGCATATTTGTTTGTTAATCAGGATCATTGTTCTCCCTATGCCTCTCACCAAAGAGTTTTAATCTGCAAACTTGTTCAATGTGGCCTTTCTTTCTGCTGAAGAGACCTAACCTGTTTAGCCTTCCTTCATAAAAGAGTTGTGCTATTCCCTTTATTGTTTCGGGTGCCCTTCTCTGTACCTTTTCTAATTCTGCTATATCTTTCTTAAGAAGGGGTGACCAGAACTGCACAAAAAAATACTCAAAGTGCGGTCACACTATAGATCTATACAGAGACATTATGATGTTCACAGTTTTAATCTCCAGTCCTTTCCAAATAATCCCTAATATTTTAGTTGCTTTTTTAACCGCCACAGCACAATGAGCTGAGGCTTTCAATGTATTATCCACAGTGACTCAAGATCCCTTTTTTGGGTAGTTACTCCTAATTCGGAAACCAGCATAACAAAAGTTGGTTAATATCTACTGGCGCCCTCTAATGTTCTACACTCATTTTCTGGCAACAAGGATAGGATCCTGCTGCTGTTGTTGTGCATGGGCAGTAGTAGCGTGTAGCTCTTAATCGGTGAGGGCAGCATGATCAGTCAGTGTTCAGAGGGCAGGGTCATGCTTAGAAATCAATACAACCCATTCACCTGTAGCTCTGTCCACTATTGGTCTTATTCGGGAATTTGATGTGGGACAGTTCAATACCTGGGGTTCTTATGCAAATAGACTTATTTTATTTGGAAGCAAATACGCTTGAGATCCCTGAGCAAAAACAGACTGTTATTTACACTTTTAAATAGTATAAGGACTAGGGGACATGCCATGAAACAAATTGGAGAAAATATGTTTTCACTCAAAAGTTGTGGAATTTGTTGCCAGAGGATAGAGCCAAGGCATTTAGCATAGTTAGGTTTTAAAGAGGTTTGAACAAGTTCTTGGAGGAAAAGTCTATAAACAATTATTAACCAGGTGGACTAAGGGAAAGCCATGGATTTACTCTTTGGGATCTGCCAGCATTTTCTAATGACCCAGATTGGCTAGTTTTGGAGACAGGATGTTGGGCTCGATGGATCTTTGATCTGATCCATCATGGCAATTCTTTCGCTCTTATGCAGTGCTTTTTTTCTGGGAACTTACGTGCAGGGCCTCTCCTTGAGGGTGGGATTTGAAGGTATATTCATGCAGGACCTTGTTTCTCTCAACTGGCTGCAGAGCCTATGAAACGACAAGATTGCAAATATTACACTTGACCCTAGAACACCAATATACTTCCTATTGGGAAAACAGAGCAAACTGGAGTGCTACACATCACTACACAGAAACTATTCACTAGCAGAATACCTTGCCTTGATTACACAGACAGAACATGGTTAGACCCTCACCCAAATACAGAATAAGTGACCACAAATTATAAATAGAAATATGCAGATAAAATCTGAACTGGAATCCCCAAGCAGCCAGACTCTCCATGCAGCGTGACACTGGAGAAATAGAAACAGAACTACATTTCCTTCTGTGCCATGCAAAGATATCAGAAATGTTGCACATCTGACATATTTGAATCACTCAACCAAAAGGAAAAGGCATTTTTTTCTTCCTTTCATGCCTGGATATTTTGGACCCTTACATAACACCCCACCTCTCACAACAAGGAAGGGGGCTCAGCAACTCCAACATAAGACATCCCTCCCCTACAAAAGAATGATGTCGGGAGCTTGGGGGCCCCTAACTTAACATCTTCTTCCCTCCTCACACTACTTTTCTGTCTCCTTCTCCTCCACCCTGTGCCTTCTCTGTCTCTCATATCCCTCCTGCCAGCAGGCAGGCTGAATCCCCATACGCTTTCCACAAAGGCTCAATATATGCCCTTTTTCTTCTCCATTTCCCTGACCAAGAAGCAATCTCTCTTCCCTAAGTCCTTTCTCCATGCAGAAGAAAGGACAAGGAGAGGATGTGGAGGCGGTACAGGACGCATGGTTTTTGTTTTGGGTTTTTTTTTAGAAATCACAGGGCAATTCAAGCAGGTGGAGGAAAAGGTGCCAGTACTCTGACATATACTCCCTGAAAAAAAAAAGACCTGTTCTTATGTACACCAGCAGCTATCTAGGTGGGAGCTGCACAGCCAGAAAAGATAAAAGACAGGAACAAGAACCAAGAGAATAGCACTGAACCCGAACATTCCATCCAACTAGATGTCCCCTGCTGCATATATAACAGCTACCCAGCTGCTTTGCTAGTTTTCTTTCAATGTCTTTGAAGATCTTTTTTATTTTCTGTCTAGGGCAAATTTTAATGACAGTAGGTCACTAACATTTATGTTTTTAAGCAAGAGAGAAAATGGAAAACAACTCTTTGGAAAATCTCCTTCGTTTACTTTCATGCTTACATGAATTTCTCTTGAGGTTTGCATTTTAATAGTTCAGTGATGAGTCATGTCCTTGCAGTCCATTCCAAATTTCCCAGAGCATACAGTAAGTGAAATGTTTATCAGGCTTCATTCATGCACTGTTTTTTGAATAAACATTTTATGAAAAATAGCATTATGTCTCAGAGGAAGATATATTTCAGTAGTCTGAAGCAGCTTAAATCAAATGTCATTGTCATGTGCAATCAGCCTACAATGTGATCGCTCTTCATATATTATTAGCAATTTATCATCATAAGAGATCCTTAGGCTCAGCATGAAAACCAAAAATACATATGTTGGCCAGGTTCAGTATTTGAACGACAGGAACTGAGTATAAAATTGTGTACACATCTCCAAATGTTCCCACATTAATTTATAAGCTTGCAGTGTTACCCATGGGGTGAGAGAAGGGAGGAGGCAGGGGTTCAGCTTGTTTCCAGTGAATCTCAGATTAAAAAAAACGATAAGTTCTTGTTTTAAGTTTGTGGAGGATATTTTCCAGAGGTGGCTCTTGTCAGATGTAAAGAGTGGGATGATGGACAGTGCTGTAAACCCAACTCATACGTTCAGCTTTGCTTGTGTTTCCCATTCGAACGCTATTAGAATATCAGTTAGGTTTGGTTTTGGGGGAATGCTATTTCAACCACCATCCGAAAATAAGTTTTGATGTAATTGACTTCCCAAAAGCTTTTCTTTAAAACTTAAGATATTGTTATCAATTTACCTTAAAACAAAAACAGGAAAATACTTTCAGATGTATCTAAAAATGGAATTTTTAAGCTTCTAAAAGTGAAAGTTTACTGAAGTTGTTGGTTTATAGGGCGGGCTGTGGATGGAGCTGTTAAAGAATACATGCAGTTTTTATATTTGCTAACTCAGGTTTTATTCCCTTTTTCCGTTCTCCCTGTGGGCTTGATTCAACCAGAATCAGTGGGGTGTGAAAAATAATGCACAGGGACGTTCTGGCTGATCTATCATATTCCAGGTTCAAAGCTAGGCCTAGAGGGGGTGCTGTATATTTCAGGGGAAGGTTGCAGCTAAGGTTTACTTGACTTTTAAAGCCAGCTCCTTGCTTCTTGCTGTGAAATACAGTATATTTATCTGGCTTATTTTATGCTCTTCATCCCTCATTATCACTTTTTAGATATGTACCCTTCTTCTGATATCAGGAATATCTGGAAAAGAGGAGCAGGAAGGCCATTGACTAAGCTCTTTGGATATAAATATAAAAAGCTAAAAGTGATTGTCTTATAATTTTCAGAAGTTTGGGCCTTTTTCATATATTCTGGCTGGACCTCAGGTGCATATCTCAAAGAAAAGGGGCTGAAAGCAAGGGTTTCTTGTGTCTCATAGACATGCACAACAGGTCTCTTATCCAAATAATTATCATTGCTGTCTTTACATGTTGCACCAAGGATCACAGATGTTGCAAATACACTTTTGCTTTATAGAAAATAAAAGGGTGTGTGTGTGGGGAGCTAATATTCCAAAAATATTAAGGGTCTGATGGCACTAAAGTGCAATAATTTGGTGGGTGACTTACCATAATTATAAGATGATAACAATCAGTCAATATAATAATATGTACTAACTAAGGGGGTAGATTTAAAAAAAATACCTAACGTGTGCATGTTATAAAATCCGGGCTGGCGTATGCGGGGGGTTAGATTTGTCCTGTTTATGCCCAGCGACGAGATCGGGTCTCTCCCAGTTCCCTCCCAGTCTGCTCCAAATTAAGGAGTGGTCTGGGAGGGAACTTTTCTACCCCCTACCTACCCTCCCTCCCTCCCTCTTCCACTCTCTTCCCTGACCCCTTTTCAGGGCCTACCTTTTTAAATTTTCTTTATTTATGAACTTACGCCAGGTCCTGAGCTGGCGTAAGTTGCGTGCACTGGCAAAGCGGCAAATGGCCACTTAAGAACATAAGAACATAAGAAATTGCCATGCTGGGTCAGACTAAGGATCCATCAAGCCCAGCTTCCTGTTTCCAACAGAGGCCAAAGCCAGGCCACAAGAACCTGGCAATTACCCAAACACTAAGAAGATCCCATGCTACTGATGCAATTAATAGCAGTGGCTATTCCCTAAGTAAACTTGATTAATAGCAGTTAATGGACTTCTCCTACAAGAACTTATCCAAACCTTTTTTGAACCCAGCTACACTAACTGCACTAACCACATCCTCTGGCATCAAATTCCAGAGCTTTATTGTACCGGCCGCCTCCAGTTCCACCCCGCCCCGTCCCTCTCTGCCCCCTGGACCGCCCCTCCCCACCCCCTCCCCATCCCTTTTCTTGGGACTGGCACTTCTGCGCAAAACGGGAGTTATTCACATGGATGGGCCCCTTTGAAGATGTGCGCAGTGCGCACAAGACCCAGCCACGGGCGTAACCACCGTTTTCCCTGTGTGCAGGGTATTTAAAATATAGCCGTAAGCTAATGAGATGCAAACATATTGCATGGTTTATGTCTGTGTTAACACATGATATCCTTCTGACCAAGTGAAAAATTAATATTGCCAGAAAAAAAAATCCCGCAATTTGACCAATGACAGAGGTAACCTAACCAGGGATACTGTAACCTTCAGGATATGAAAACCTGGCAAAAACCACTTCTGTGCTGCCAGAAGGTTGTGAGGAACTATGGGGGGGGGGGGGGGGGGGGGCAAAAAAGAGGAATAAGGAGGAGGGCAAAAGGGTGAAGTGGAGGAGGAGGACAAGAAAAAAAGGTGGAAAAGAGAATAGTAGGTAGGGGAGAGGGCAGAGATGAGAGGAAATCCCATAATAATGTTGATCTGCTGGATGTGAAAGTATCATAAGAAGCAGCTTGCAGAGCAAGGACCCTGTTACCCAAACCCTGCATTCACAACTTGTTTTTCAGCACCAAGTAGAACAAGTCCTGCAGCACTACTCTGTAATCCTCTGGGAAGAGTTCAACAAGAGGACCACAGCTGCAAAGGACCAGTTGTGGAAGTAGATAGCACCATTGCCAGGCTTGGGGATGGTGCGGGCAGGGAGTTCTGGTGGACTGTGAACCACTGCAATCAAAGACACAAGGACTGGCAGATGAGGCCATGCTTCATCCAGATCTGTGCCATGGAGAAAAGGTTGAAGGATGTCCTGGGAGATGAACAGGTCAACGACATGGTACTGCAGTCCAGGGCCTACAAAAACCTGACCACCTTGCCTGC
The DNA here is from genome assembly GCF_901001135.1 of Rhinatrema bivittatum. NCBI lineage: Eukaryota > Metazoa > Chordata > Amphibia > Gymnophiona > Rhinatrematidae > Rhinatrema > Rhinatrema bivittatum. The sequence goes on along the minus strand of NC_042616.1, from coordinate 167,656,427 downwards.
TAGGGTTATGCACTAAAACACATTTTTTATTCTTTTTTTTTTTGTGGTGGTGGGGGTTTACGGTTAATGAGTTGGGGTTTTTTTTAATGTTTATTTCTGTTTGTTTCTGTTGCGCCTGGGGTGGACCCTTGGGTCGAGCTGGGGTTGATGCAACCCATAGGTAGGGACCTACGGGTCCCCACCATCGGCAGGTGGAGTGGGCTGATGAACAGAGGCCAGCTGGAGCTTCACCAATACCAGCCCTCATTCCCCGCAGGTTGAGCCTTTGGGTGCCGGGGCCGGCTGGACTTACGTGGGCCTCTGTATGTAGACGATGTACAGATCGGTTCAGCCAAGAGACAGCAGGTGAGAGATGGTACAGTTTTATACTGGACAAGGTAGTGTCCTGGAGACTTGGGCGCTAAAGGAACAGAAGCAGACAGGGGGTGCCCAAGCAAGAGCAGGCTGAAGCCTGAGTAGACCAAGTCCAGGAGATAAGCTGGAGAAGCGTCAAGGAACAGGCTTGAGTCAGAGCTGGCGGCAATCCAGAGGCAGTGGCAAGCAAGGCTGAGGTCTGATCATGGAGATAGTCAAATGTAGTCAAACGATGCGGAGGTCTGAGTCTGGAGATAGGCAATAGCGTAGTCAGGCGAAGCAGAGGTCTGGGTCTGGAAATAGGCAATAGTGTAGTCAGGCGAAGCAGAGGTCCGGGCTTGGAGAGAGTCAATGGTGTGGTCCGGCGAAGCAGAGGTCCAGGCTTGGAGAGAGTCAATGGCGTGGTCAGGCAAAGCAGAGGTCCGGGCTTGGAGAGAGTCAATGGCGTGGTCAGGTGAAGCAAAGTCAAAGTAAGTGTAGGCAATCCGAGGTATGGAGCAAAACAGGAACAAGGTGTTGCGTTCGTGGCTGCTCTATGCCCTCGCCCAACCCTCTCTACCTCTGTGGCGATTCCCTCTGGGCCTGATGGACAGCTTGCTGCCGCTGCGTCTCCATGCCGCTTCTCCCCGGCGTCCCCAGACCGGCTCGACGCTGCAGATCCGCCATGTTCCTGATGATGTAGGGTGCGCGCGCTCCGAAGTATGTACCAGCAAGGGCACGAACCTCAGGGGCGTCCCCTTGTATTGACGTCATCCGCTTCCAACATAAAAGGTCTTCTCTTACGCTTACGATTTGAGTTAGCAAGGATTTGTGTTCGGATTCGTCCAAGCTACTCTGCCTCCTCGGACTTACCAGGGGTCCCCGCTCCTCGGGGGCCTCGCTCTCCTTTCTTTATTTCAGATTACAGATAGGAACCGGAACTTGCTCCTCGAGGGCCCATGTTCCTAAATCCTCTCAAGATTCTCTATTGCCTGGAAGCAATTGCATATACAGACATTGTGAGTTACTTTTTAAGATTACAGACAGGAACCGGTTCTCGCTCCTCGAGGGCCCATGTTCCTAAACACTCTGAAGATTCTCTATTGTCTAAAAGCTATCGCAGGTACAGACATTTGTGAGTTACTATTTCAGATGGCATATAGGAACCGGCTGCCTCGATTGCTCGGGGGCCGATGCTGCTGCCGCCGATGCTATTTTTCCATGTGGCACGGCTCTTTCTCCTTCCCGAGCACCGCGTATCACTTCCTGTTCTGGGTCACGGGCGGGGGGGAGGGGGGGTGCGCAGGAAGAAGAAAAGGCCAGCCGCAGGTGCCGCAGCTTCTTCTACCACTGCTGTCGTTCCCACTGGGCTTGAACGTACTCATAGCCCGGTGGCGGCAGCAGGGAAGAGAGCAGTGGGAGAGACCGGGAGCACGCGACACACCTGCCGGTGCTTGGTGACACACTGGTTTGTCACGACACACCGGTTGAGAAGTGCTGGTCTAGAAGCTATTGCAGGTACAGACATTTGTGAGTTACTATTTCAGATGGCATATAGGGAACCGGTACTCGCTCTTCGAGGGCCCATGTTCCTGTACACACTGAAGATTCTCTACTGCCTGGAAGCTATCACAGATACAGAGAATTGTGAGTTACCATCGCTCTCTCAGAGCTTTCCCTGGAACCAGGTACTCGCTCCTCGAGGGCCTAACCCTTTCCAGCTTTCTCAAGACCTTATGTGAGTTATCATCTAAGTACTGGCTATGTATACAGCATACCCTGTCTATTCACTTACTACAGTCTCTTTACAGCTCAGCAACCCTGGGATCGCAGTTCCAGTACCTGAGGGACTTCAGCCCTGCCGGGCATATCAGCTCACTACTGCCACCTCTGGTGGTTCTACTAACCTGTCTAATAAAAGAACTATCTGTGTCTGTCTCCATACCCAAGCCTAAGCCGGTGGTCCCTCTCAGGATATCCTCCTGGGGGCGCTGTCATCTGCCATTGGCCCAAGGATTCACCTATTTACATTCCTTTCCAACTGAGTACCCTCTCTAGCACTCCACTGGTACAGATTGCCAACTCAGCAGGCTATATCATAACAGGTTGCTCCTCCCATCTGCTTGCTCCTCCCATCAGCATAGCAGATTCTAACAGATTGCTAACTCCTCCCCTCTGGAGGAGCAGATCCTAACAGATTGCTAACTCTGGAGGAGTAGATTTACAACAGATTGCTAACTCCTCCCCTCTGGAGGAGTAGATTTACAACAGATTGCTAACTCCTCCCCTCTGGAGGAGCAGATTTCTAACACAAGGAGACAGGACCCAGGAACAAACGAGGAACAGGAACGTACGAGTGAGATGAATCTCTAGGAGGCAATGAGTACTCGACCAGCGAGGAGACCTGTTGCAAAGGCAAAGCTAGGGAGGGAGTCTGCGCTTAAATACTGAAGCTCTGCTAACGTCATCATCCGGGGCCGCGGCTAGGTTCCCGCCAAGGTCCCTACTTAACCATCAGTGATGTGCGCGCGCCTAGGGAGAGGCACGGTGGCCAAGACGGAGCATCTCTCCGCGGGCCACGCAGAGAGGCCCAACGAGAAGCAATGGACGTGGTGGCTGGACCAGGAATGCTGGGGACTGCAGCTGGGCCGGAGGCACTGGGGGAGGCCCGAGGATGGAGCTGACAGCCCACCGCCGCCAGTGAGGAGGAACCAGGAGCTGGAGTCACTGTAGAAAGGTGAGGGGGCCATGCCACACGTCTGCCGCGGATGGCACGCGTAACAGTTTCGTTTGAAATGAAATAAACATCAAAAGGAACAGGAAAAAATGCCAAAATAAACCAAAATGGAACTAAGGGGCCAGGTTCTCCCTTTCCCTGCGGAAACAATACTCAGCTCTACTGTAATTTTAAAATTGAATCCCTACCAGGTCTTCAAATACATACCCCCATGCCACAGGATGCCTTTTATTCCTTCCATGGGGCTGCAAATTCCAAATAGGGCAGAATCAATCCCTAGTCAATCCTGCCCCACTGGGTCCCGAATTGAAAATTGTGCCAGCTGACCCTGAGGCTGGTGCCATTTTGTTGTACAACTGTACAGCATATGGCCGCACATCAAAACTGAGCTGCCCTTAGGCCCAGACAGCACCATATTCAAATTTGGATCTACTGGGGTAGGAGTAACTGGGGATCACTCCAACCTCCTTTGGACTTCAGAGACTCTATGGTATGAATAACAAGCATGGGGGGGGGGGGGGGGGGGGGAATGTGAAGGCCCAGGGAGTGGAAGTAAGTTTCAGTCTTTAAATTTTGGTGGCACTGAGTATTTTGCATTCGCAGTGATGGAGGGAGACCAAGGCAAGGCGGGTGCCTTCTATTTTTGAAATGAAACTAAAAATCCAAGTCATTTTGTTGGGGTTTTGTTTCATTTTGAAATGAGTTGTAATGCAATGACACAGGCTGTTTTGTTATGTTTTTCATTTCATGGCTTTCTCTGCAGTGGTGTTTGCTGAGAGCTCTCCTTCCTTTTCCCTTGATGCTCCAGAGTTCTTCCCTCCTTTTCTCTCTTTCCTTTCTCTCTCACTCCTTCTCTCTCATTTTCCCTGTCTTGCCACTCTTGCTCTCACTTCCTTCTCTCTTTGCCATTGCTGCTGCTGCAGATAGATAAAAATAAAGGCTTCACATTAAAAAAAGAACATGTTGTTCTGTGAGGTGTGGGCTTTTCTCCCTCCTGCAATCTGCCACTAATGCATCCTCCAGGTAGGGATGGGGTAGATGAAACTATTTCCAGAAGAGAATACATGGGAAGAGCTAGGTAAACTGAAAGTGGACAAGGCCATTGGGCCAGATGAGGTACATCCCAAGATATTGAGGGAGCTCAGAGATGTGCTGGCAGGTCTGCTGAAAGACCTGTTCAGTAGATCCCTGGAACTGGGAGTGGTGCTACGGGATTGGAGAAGGTTGGTGGTAGTCCTGCTTCATAAGAGTGGTAGCCGAGAAGAGGCTGGAAACTACAGGCTGGTTAGCCTCACCTTCATTGTGGGTAAATGAATGCAGACTCTGCTGAATGAAGGGATTTATTATTATTAAAATTGTATATACCACCTGTAAATCATGTTAACCAAGTGGGGATACAATAAAAACATACATAAATTAATAATAAAGTAAAAATTAACAGTAACACTAAAACCTAGTCTACTAATAACAAAATAGAATTAATAAGAAAAATAAAAAAATAATAAAATTAGGCTTTTAAATCAATATAGAAAGACTAAACAGTCAAAGAAAACTGGAAATTGGAGCCATTATAAGATATTATCAAATGCCTGAGAAAAAACCAAGCTTTTACTGCCTTTCTGAATTTAGCATAATTGCTACTTAGCAAATATCAAGTGGTAATGCATTTCAAATAAAGTAGCCTGGTAACTAAAAGAGGAATCCCTAAACAACTCAAGGTGAATCACAGAAGGCAGAGGAAGAGATAATAAACCCTTCTGGGAAGAACAGAGTGAATGTGTAGTTGAATAAGGAATTAAGAATTTGGTAAGATATAAAGGAAGACCAGTACATAATGCTTGAAAAGTAAGACATAAAATTATAAATTGTATGCGATAATTGATTAGAAGCCATTGTAAGTATGACAAGATAGGTGTAATATGATCAAATTTCTTAAGATCTTAAATTAATCTAGCTGATGTATTCTGAAGCAATTATAATCTTTTCACTTCATAATTTGGTAAACCTAACAATAAGGGATTGCAATAATCAATTTTTGATGTTATAAACACATGAACTAGAGAAAGTCATGAGGCTCCAGGAAATGATGTAAACGATGTATATCTAAGATAAAAAAAAAAGTCTATTGCACTATAGAAGAAATTTGATGAACCATAGTAAGATGTCGATCAAGAATAACTCCTAAGGTAGTTCTAATATTTTTCAAAGTGATAATAGTTACTGCCATAACAGGAGTCAATGAAGGAAGAGCAGATCTGAAATTGAACCACAGTACTTCTGATTTTGCTGGATTTACTTGTAAATGATGGTTGGATAGCCAAGAAGCAACGCGGTCCAGACAAGAATTAAAGATGGTAAGATCAAGATTAGAGCATAAGAACATAAGAACATAAGAAAATGCCATACTGGGTCAGACCAAGGGTCCATCAAGCCCAGCATCCTGTTTCCAACAGTGGCCAATCCAGGCCATAAGAACCTGGCAAGTACCCAAAAACTAAGTCTATTCCATGTTACCATTGCTAATGGCAGTGGCTAATCTCAAAGGGGGTTGTTTTCCAAAGGCTTATCGCACACGATACGGCCGTATCGCGTGTGATAAGCCTCTATCGCACACGAAAAGGCCCTTTTCACGTGCGATAACATGCAGATTGGGGCAAAGTCATGGCGGGGAGGGGCGGAGTCGGTGGTGGCTTCACTGCCGGCGATAATGTTACTAACATTATTGTCGGCAGTAGCGTGCCGAATAGCACCACTTTTCACAGTGGCGCTATTCAGTGCGAAAGCTGGCATCCGGCAAACCGTGGCCACCGAAATCGCACTGCCATGGTGCGAAGGCTGTGGGCTTTTGCAGGCCTGCCCCCCATTTTCGCAGGATTCATCATTCTGCAAAGAATAATGAATCCAGGCCAAAGTGATGTGGAACTATCTACAATCAGGTGGGTTGCTGAACCTGAGGCACCATGGAAGGTACTGTCAGACAAATTTGATAGATTTTTTTTGATTGGTTGATTAGAAATTTGGATCGAGGAAGACCGCTCTATGTGGATTTCAGCAAAGTTTTTGATACGGTCTCGCAAAGGAAGCTTATGAATAAAATGAGAAGCTTGTGAGTGAGTGCCAAGGAGGTGGCATGGATTACAAACTGGTTGACTGATAGGAGACAGCGTGTAATGGTAAATGGAACCTGCTGTGAAGAAAGAACTGTCTTAAAGGGATTGCCACAGGGTTCAGTTTTGGGACCAGTTCTGTTCAACATCTTTGTGAGCAACACTGAGGAAGGGATGGAAGGTAAAGTTTATTTATTTTTAGATAATACTAAGACCTGCAACAGAGTGGACATGCCTGAAGGAGTAGAGAGAATGAAAACTGATTTAAGAAAGCTGGAATAGTGGTTGAGGATTTGGCAGCTGGGATTCAATGCCAAAAAGTGCAAAGTCATACATATGAGATGCATGTGATGTGGGGTTGAAAGATTAATGTGAACAGACTGGGGAGAGACCTTGGGTAATATTGTCTGGTGATCTGAAGATGGCAAAGCAATGTGACAACGCAATAACTAAAGCCAGAAGAATTCTGGACTGCACAGAAATGTAAACACCCTTGGGCACCAAACTGTCTCAGGCATGGCCACATATGTAGCCGGATGGTAAGACTATTGGGGTTTATGCTTTTAAAGATGGTATGGAGCTAGTTTGCATACCAGAGTGTCTTCACCAGAAAATAAATCAAAATCGAAAAATGATTTCAGAGGTGCTTTTATAATTCAATTAAAGGATTTTATTTCGCTGGCAAATGAATAATTTTCTAGGTTCTTCACCTCTAGAAACAAGTGTGATTATTGAACAAACAAACCTTTCAATAAAGTCAATAATTTTAAGGAGCAATAATTTACTTCTGGTGCAGAAAAGCAATTTTTCATATGTGACTCTCATTCTAATTTTAACACAGTTTGGAATAGAAACCGGTTTCTGTACAAAGATTACTTCTTAATGAGAACAAATGTTGAATTTCAACTTTAGGGCCTCATTTTCTAAAGTATCGCAGGCCTGCGATACTTTAGGGAATGAGAAATGGGGGGCAGGCCTGCGCTAGCCGGCAGCGATCGCACCGTCGCGGTGCGATCACTGCCGGTTTCGCACCCAATAGCGCCACCATAGAAGGTGTAGCTATTGGGTGCAAACTCGGACGCGAAAAGGGCTTTACCTTTTCATCGTCCGCGGCGTCTTCGCAGAGTCGGCCCCAGTGATGCCCCCGACTCCTCCTCTTCTGGGGCCGACTCCGCCCTCATTTTGGTATCGCATGTGATAAGGGACTTTT